>NC_141024.2:63350000-64045000 GCF_052040795.2 Danio rerio | reverse complement strand
TTAGATTTACATTAATTGTTTTTCATGTTTAAATCTGATTTATTCTTGTGTTTAAAGTGTTTGTCATTCCTCTACTTCAGTGTCTCAGACTCATTCAGAAATGATTATTAAATGCTGGATTAATGCACAAGAGAGTTTGGCGAACACGTTTTACACCATTTCAAATATATATTATATGTGCGGCTGTATAAGTCACATACAGCACTCAGCATAATGGAGGACAGCCCATTCTGAAAATCAAGACTTTCCTCCATTTCTCAGTCAATATAGGCAGTGTATTCTGCTGCATTTAAACAGAACACATTTATTAAACTGATTTATTTATGAACATCATATTTTAGTCACCAAACATATTCAGAAATTGTAAGATAACACAATAAAACTCAAGCTAAATAGTGCAAAAAAGAATATTGCAAAATCCAAAAATTCCAGCTATTTTTTTTTTTATTGTTTTGCTTCTCTTGATTTTTCCTCTGTTTAATTTTGTATTTAATATTTTTCTATAACACATAAATTTGTCTGTACTAGTTTTTACACCGTTATCATGAGTTATTTTGTTAGATGAGCTCCAGATTTGGCTAATCTATTGAATATGCACAAATATAATATTGTAGAGCTTCCTATTAAAATATGAATGTAAAAGAGAGATTAGTGAGGGGTGTACTTATATATGCTGAGCACTGTATATTGTTCACCCAGAGTGTTTACATGGTCACACAGCAGTAACACAACAAGCATTGAGTTTGGGCTAGCTTCTGCAGATGGACATTGCTGTACACTGCCCTTGATGGGTGAGTGGGGGAGTGTCTGTTCTCTCTCAGGTGTGAATTATTCATGAGCATTGTCACTCACACATACAGCTGAGATCACCCAAAACAAACTTAACAAAATGTAGATCATTGTAATGTTTTCTCTAAATGAGAGAACAGAATAATTTTACATAATTGTGCAGTAAATATTCTAGTCTACAAGACTGCTTACTCTAAACTCTTGTTCAGGCACATTCAGTCTGGTTTATGGATCTTATTTCAGCTACATTTTTTCTCTAAAACCTACTAACCACACAATATATTTATTTCTAAAACACAAGCGTGTGCATCAATATTTTCCACATATTATTGTAGCTCAGTTTGTGCTGAATACAAATAAAACACATGTTGGCCAGTTTTGTTGGTAATTATCGTTGGTAATATTTCCGCAAGATGAGCATGTCGCAGTTAAACTGAATTAATTCATGCCTCCTCCTGAAGTGACGAGCGATGCATTAAACACTGTTTTCCAGCCGCAGCCGCGCTTCATTCTAGAAATGTATAGTTTGTCTAAAGCAGGAATACAATCAGTCAGCGCAGTCGCCCCTCCAGAGTAAAAACCACATTTTGTCTCTGCCGGTTTTGTTTACCTGCGGGAGTTCACTGGCATTTTCCCGCACATAAATTCTAACCAATCAATAAGTAGTTCAGGAAACATGTTCAACAACATCTGGCCAATGAGAGATGTGGATTTTGTCAGATGACTGCATTTTGATTTGTTTCAACTGGTTCAGACCAAAGCCAGCAGTGTGGAGTGAAAACAACCCAAAGACGACAGAAAATACAACAATGCATCATTTATTGCCCTTGGTCCAGACTAAATAAAGCGATCTACAGATGTGAAATCCCACTTAGTTTTCTCCAAAACCTACTAACCACACATAATATTTATTTCTAAAACACAAGCATGTGCATCATTATTTATTTTACTGTCTGACTGTAGTTATTGTAGAGTGGAGAATCATTTACCTCAGTGTCTCCAGTTTACAGTGTTGACTCTTCAGTCCATCAGAGAGAAGCTTCACTCCTGAATCCTGCAGGTCATTGATACTCAGGTCCAGCTCTCTCAGCACACAGTTTGAGGATTGTAGAGCTGAAGACAAACTCTCACAGCACTGAACAGTGAGATTACAGCTCTGTAGTCTGTGTAGAGGACAAACACAATATTGATTGAATATTGTTTATCTGGTGTGTTTAATAGTCTGAGGACATCTGACTGTAGCAGAGATGGCAAAAGTACACACATCCGTTACTTAAGTAGTAGTACAGATACTCAAGTTTAAAACGACTCTGGTAAAAGTAGAAGAACTGACTATACTTTTGTATATTGATTAAACGTAAAGAAGTACTGTCTCAAACATGTACAAAAGTAAAAAAGTAAAAAGTAGCCATTTCAACCGGTCCAAAGACATGCAGTGTAGGTGAATAATGGGTAACTAAATAGGCAGTAGTGTATAAGTGTGTGTGTGAATGTGTGTTTCCTAGTACTTGGTTGCAGCCGGAAGGGTGTCTGCTGTGTAAAACATATGCTGGAATAATTGGCGGTTCATTCTGCTGTGGCTACCCCTGATAAATCAGGGACTAAGATGAAGGATAGTGAGTGAGATAGGTAGGTAACTAGTCCTCTCATACTATTGATACAATATTATAAACTAACCTACATTTACAATTTGTATGTTAAATGTTTGTTGCCAATTTTCTGAAAGTAGCCAAGCAGCATCACGGCCTGTAATACTGTACAACATTGCTCATAAAGTCGGCTCATGTCTCATCATCCTGACACAAACTCACAGCGTTCAGCATCAAGTTTTGTGGCCGTTATCAAAAACATCAGCTGCTATTCACGTTCATACACTCTAATAATAATTCTGTAGGCCTGTCTGTCTTTATAAATAATGTTGATATATATATATATATACATACACAGGGAAATACTTTTTAAAATAGTTTTTGTTTATTATTATTTTAATAAACAAACAAACTGATAACAATAATTTTCTGTAGCATCTTTAAAAGTTGCATCTCAAAGCACTTTTCAAAATAAAGTGAAACAGATGCATATATAACAGAAATAAAGAAAATAAATAACGAAAACACAGAGAACATGTAAACTCCACACAGAAACCACACATGTAAGAACAGTATCCATCTGAAAATGCAGGATTGCAATTATTCAGCAAAGCCTTTATTAACAAGGTAAAATACTAGTATTTTTGACCAGTCTGGTGAACAGTTTAAAGCCATTAAATCTTTAAAAGGGCTTAAAATAGTTAAAATCCTCTTTGCAATGTCAGTGTACAGCAATAGTTTACAGCAGTGTTGATTTACTGTTATAGTTGGTGCTACAGTGCACGGTGCTCAGCTAAAGCACTGAGTAAATAAGTAGAGCAATGAGCAAGCAGTAATCTCCCACTCTCCCTCATGAAGCTAACACAGAAGTACCTGAAACTGCAATTCATGGTAACCCCGCTACTCATGGCTCCTTAAAGAGCAGATTTCTATTGAGCCCACTGTTAAAATGGCCAACTTTACAGCAGAATAAATGTGTTTTGGTTCATATGGCTAATATTAGCCTTCATGATAACTGTGAGGGGGGTGATGTTTCTTATGACTCATCTGTTTTTTTTTATTTATTTATTATCCTTTATATTAAGTCTGCATAATTAAGGGCATGGCCACTTGAGTGACAGCTAGGTCTCGCTGGTCGCTGTCTCCTCACCTCAGCTGATTCCGGCTGATTAGCCGCTGAACTCGATGTATTTTTGTGTTGTTTAAGCGGCTTTACACAGTCAGTTGTCTTTTGGAATTGTCTCCTACAAGAATCAGATGATATGGCATGCTGTGTGCACTTCACTAACCGTTCATGTGGCCTCCGTTTCCCAGGTGAGTGAAATGATATACTTATATAGTATCTCTATAAATGTATTTGTTTTGTATAAGATCATTCATCATTTAGAATGCTCTTTAGAGCTGTAATGTGCTCCAGAATCTGTCAGATTGATTAGCTGCAGGCTCTAGATCAGTCATCTGAAGTGTTGTCATACAGTGTTATGTTGGAGTTCGTCAATAGTCTTGTCTTCTTGTGTGAGGTCTTGTGTCCTTAATTTGTCCTTTGTTTATATGGTGCACCCTTGTTCAACACTTTGGTATACACTTGTTGTCTTTAAAAGCGCTTTATAAATAAACATTGTCTTGACTTGACATTGAATTATTAATCCTGTTTGCTTTTTGAGCACTGTTGAGCGAGTTCTTAAACACCTGTGATTGGTCATTGTGTTCCTCTACAGAGATGATGACGCTGATGACTGCGCTGATCACAGCTGACCCATGACAGACGCAGTGGAGAAAACTCGTTCTACAGACAGCCTGGATCCACAAGTATCACCGATAGCTTACATTTAAATAGATTTGTCTTTTTTATTCAGAGTCAACACATAGATATAATCATATAATCATTATCAATGTGCAGAAACGAATAAAATCACATCCCTGCACTTTTTTTTTATTATTCTTCTGCCAATTTACCTGAAAGGGGCTCCAAATTTGGTAACACAATATGAAACTGTCTGACTGTAGTTATTGTAGAGTGGAGAATCATTTACCTCAGTGTCTCCAGTTTACAGTGTTGACTCTTCAGTCCATCAGAGAGAAGCTTCACTCCTGAATCCTGCAGGTCATTGATACTCAGGTCCAGCTCTCTCAGCACACAGTTTGAGGATTGTAGAGCTGAAGACAAACTCTCACAGCACTGAACAGTGAGATTACAGCTCTGTAGTCTGTGTAGAGGACAAACACAATATTGATTGAATATTGTTTATCTGGTGTGTTTAATAGTCTGAGGACATCTGACTGTAGCAGAGATGGCAAAAGTACACACATCCGTTACTTAAGTAGTAGTACAGATACTCAAGTTTAAAACGACTCTGGTAAAAGTAGAAGAACTGACTATACTTTTGTATATTGATTAAAAGTAAAGAAGTACTGTCTCAAACATGTACAAAAGTAAAAAAGTAAAAAGTAGCCATTTCAACCGGTCCAAAGACATGCAGTGTAGGTGAATAATGGGTAACTAAATAGGCAGTAGTGTATAAGTGTGTGTGTGAATGTGTGTTTCCTACACTGTTAAAAATTGTCCCGTTAAAAAACAGTAAAATACTGGCAGCTGCAGTTGCCAGCAATGTACTGTTATTTTACAGTATGTTGCTGTAAAAATACATGGACTACATTGATTTACACAATACTCAAGTGAACTCATTTTGCTCACTGAAAGCATCTGCCTCAACTTGGTCAACTGCTGAATGAGTTTATGAAGTATTGTGCTATATATGCTTAGAAGCATACTTATAATGATAACTTATTTTAGTTAATTAGAAAAGTTTTGTTTAACTCTAATGTCTTATTTTTCACAACAGCACACATACATGTAAATCTGGAGTCACCAGAGAGATTCTGACTGCATCAGCAACTAAACAGCCGCTATCTTTAAATAGAGAAACATGCAGAATAACATCAGCAGTTCATTGTTCATCTTTAACTCATGCACTGGCTCTACTCTACTCCACAACGGTGACAGACAGAACAAATTAGCTTCAGGTTTTACAGTAAAATACTGTTTTTTCCTTGATTTAACAGTAATCTACTGGCAGCTGTGGTTGCCAGCAATATACTGTTTTTTAACAGTCTACTTCCATAGTTTAAATTAACAGTATATTACTGTTAAAATACATTTTTACACAGTGTTTTTACCTCTCACACCTTTAACCCTTTAAACCCCAGAGCATATACTTCAGTTTTAATTGAAGTGTCCACACTACTGAGTGTTCAAGAAACATGGAGCAAAGCTGAAGTAAATTCATTAATTAACTGACTAATTAAATGATAATTGAGGATTAACAATGAACAAATGAAGAAATACTGAAGGGAAAAAACAAGAACAGAACATACAAAACTTTAGTCACAGCTTTATAATGAAATAACCTGAAGAACAACAAATGATTAAATCATTTAAATGATCAGCGGATGATTAAACAACTCTACAAACATCATCACCAGCTACACTTATTACTTAATACATGTATTTTTGTATAACATCTACTAAAGTTCTTCTTGAGAAAAAGTTAAAGTTTTACGTCACCATCATGGAGAACAGAGTTTGCTTTAGTTGGGCTCTTAGCCCTGTCATTTTTAACATTTATATATCGTGGTTGCTGCAATTGTTAAGAACTTTGTTTGAAAAGCTCCTTTGTTGTGGCAAGCCAGCCAAAAACCTAAATAAGATCTGGTGATGTTCATGTTGCTATTAAATAGTAGAGTCTGTTCTCATTTCGTGTAATAAAATTTACTGCTCCTATTCAATGTTATATTTATTGTTTTACATTATATGTATATATATATATGGCAATGATTTCTGGAAGTTTTTAAGAATATCTTGGACAATAACACTGCTCTATGGTGAAATTGCACTCAAAGAGACATCAATAATCAGCATATGAACCTCAATAATGGTAACAACAAATTTAACAAAATAACTGTTTAACTCACAAACAGGCAACTGAAAGTCTAAACATAAACAACAGCAGAATCAAACACAAATAAAGAAAACTGTTAGACCATTATACAACATTTATTTATACTGCAATGCATGCTGGGATAGTTGTACAGTGCCACTCCCAGCATGCATTGCAGCATGAAACATTTGAGATGTTACCATTGTTGAGATACAAGGTCAGATTCATGAGGTCTGAGTGTGTATTTTTTATAACTAAACTATTTTTGTATGTTATTTCCTAACTGTTAAGTAATTACAGAGGTATCTTTTCTTTTTCCACTTCTCATTAATTAAATTAATATCTGCAACTAGCATAAAATCTATTGAATGAAGCCCTTCTTCCAGATTTATACCAAAACATTTATCAGAACTAATTTCAGATAAATAGATTTCTCTATTTATTGACTTCCCAACTTTATTGCTATAGTACAAACGTTTTGTAAACTCCGTATTCAAGCAGTTGGAAAGTCTTCTTAAATGAGTTCAAGGGTGAAGAGCCCAACTAAATCAGCCCCTCACTCCACTACGGTGACACAAAAAACACCTTAATTTCTGTTGGATCTCAATGAGAATAGTATGGAAGTCAAATCAGTCAGTAATAAGTGTGTGTCTGCTGTTGTTTGTGGAGTTGTTTAATGATCCTCTGCTGAGACTGAAGCTGTTTTATTTTATTTGATTTTATTTAATGCTGTAACTTAAGTCACTGTTTGTATTTCTTGTTTATTTTCTTCAGTAATTGTAATTATTAACAGCAGGTGTTCATCAGTGTCTGAATTCACTCATTAGTGTTCATTAAAACTGTCAGGTGAACTATATTAGTTAACTAGTGTATGAAATAGTGAACAAGGACACAAAGTGTAATTTCAAACACAGATTTCAAAACATCGAATCTGAACTCTGTTCGCTCACAGTTTTCTGCAGTTGGTTACTTTCTCGAAAACAAAAATGTTACCCAGAAAGCACTGTTTTTAACAGAATATTACTGTTTTAGTGAAAAAACATTATTTTACCATAGAATCTGACCGTTTTTTAACAGCAATTTTTTACAGTGTAGTACTTGGTTGCAGCCGGAAGGGTGTCTGCTGTGTAAAACATATGCTGGAATAATTGGCGGTTCATTCTGCTGTGGCTACCCCTGATAAATCAGGGACTAAGATGAAGGATAGTGAGTGAGATAGGTAGGTAACTAGTCCTCTCATACTATTGATACAATATTATAAACTAACCTACATTTACAATTTGTATGTTAAATGTTTGTTGCCAATTTTCTGAAAGTAGCCAAGCAGCATCACGGCCTGTAATACTGTACAACATTGCTCATAAAGTCGGCTCATGTCTCATCATCCTGACACAAACTCACAGTGTTCAGCATCAAGTTTTGTGGCCGTTAGATCAAAAACATCAGCTGCTATTCACGTTCATACACTCTAATAATAATTCTGTAGGCCTGTCTGTCTTTATAAATAATGTTGATATATATATATATATACATACACAGGGAAATACTTTTTAAAATAGTTTTTGTTTATTATTATTTTAATAAACAAACAAACTGATAACAATAATTTTCTGTAGCATCTTTAAAAGTTGCATCTCAAAGCACTTTTCAAAATAAAGTGAAACAGATGCATATATAACAGAAATAAAGAAAATAAATAACGAAAACACAGAGAACATGTAAACTCCACACAGAAACCACACATGTAAGAACAGTATCCATCTGAAAATGCAGGATTGCAATTATTCAGCAAAGCCTTTATTAACAAGGTAAAATACTAGTATTTTTGACCAGTCTGGTGAACAGTTTAAAGCCATTAAATCTTTAAAAGGGCTTAAAATAGTTAAAATCCTCTTTGCAATGTCAGTGTACAGCAATAGTTTACAGCAGTGTTGATTTACTGTTATAGTTGGTGCTACAGTGCACGGTGCTCAGCTAAAGCACTGAGTAAATAAGTAGAGCAATGAGCAAGCAGTAATCTCCCACTCTCCCTCATGAAGCTAACACAGAAGTACCTGAAACTGCAATTCATGGTAACCCCGCTACTCATGGCTCCTTAAAGAGCAGATTTCTATTGAGCCCACTGTTAAAATGGCCAACTTTACAGCAGAATAAATGTGTTTTGGTTCATATGGCTAATATTAGCCTTCATGATAACTGTGAGGGGGGTGATGTTTCTTATGACTCATCTGTTTTTTTTTATTTATTTATTATCCTTTATATTAAGTCTGCATAATTAAGGGCATGGCCACTTGAGTGACAGCTAGGTCTCGCTGGTCGCTGTCTCCTCACCTCAGCTGATTCCGGCTGATTAGCCGCTGAACTCGATGTATTTTTGTGTTGTTTAAGCGGCTTTACACAGTCAGTTGTCTTTTGGAATTGTCTCCTACAAGAATCAGATGATATGGCATGCTGTGTGCACTTCACTAACCGTTCATGTGGCCTCCGTTTCCCAGGTGAGTGAAATGATATACTTATATAGTATCTCTATAAATGTATTTGTTTTGTATAAGATCATTCATCATTTAGAATGCTCTTTAGAGCTGTAATGTGCTCCAGAATCTGTCAGATTGATTAGCTGCAGGCTCTAGATCAGTCATCTGAAGTGTTGTCATACAGTGTTATGTTGGAGTTCGTCAATAGTCTTGTCTTCTTGTGTGAGGTCTTGTGTCCTTAATTTGTCCTTTGTTTATATGGTGCACCCTTGTTCAACACTTTGGTATACACTTGTTGTCTTTAAAAGCGCTTTATAAATAAACATTGTCTTGACTTGACATTGAATTATTAATCCTGTTTGCTTTTTGAGCACTGTTGAGCGAGTTCTTAAACACCTGTGATTGGTCATTGTGTTCCTCTACAGAGATGATGACGCTGATGACTGCGCTGATCACAGCTGACCCATGACAGACGCAGTGGAGAAAACTCGTTCTACAGACAGCCTGGATCCACAAGTATCACCGATAGCTTACATTTAAATAGATTTGTCTTTTTTATTCAGAGTCAACACATAGATATAATCATATAATCATTATCAATGTGCAGAAACGAATAAAATCACATCCCTGCAATTTTTTTTTATTATTCTTCTGCCAATTTACCTGAAAGGGGCTCCAAATTTGGTAACACAATATGAAACTGTCTGACTGTAGTTATTGTAGAGTGGAGAATCATTTACCTCAGTGTCTCCAGTTTACAGTGTTGACTCTTCAGTCCATCAGAGAGAAGCTTCACTCCTGAATCCTGCAGGTCATTGATACTCAGGTCCAGCTCTCTCAGCACACAGTTTGAGGATTGTAGAGCTGAAGACAAACTCTCACAGCACTGAACAGTGAGATTACAGCTCTGTAGTCTGTGTAGAGGACAAACACAATATTGATTGAATATTGTTTATCTGGTGTGTTTAATAGTCTGAGGACATCTGACTGTAGCAGAGATGGCAAAAGTACACACATCCGTTACTTAAGTAGTAGTACAGATACTCAAGTTTAAAACGACTCTGGTAAAAGTAGAAGAACTGACTATACTTTTGTATATTGATTAAAAGTAAAGAAGTACTGTCTCAAACATGTACAAAAGTAAAAAAGTAAAAAGTAGCCATTTCAACCGGTCCAAAGACATGCAGTGTAGGTGAATAATGGGTAACTAAATAGGCAGTAGTGTATAAGTGTGTGTGTGAATGTGTGTTTCCTAGTACTTGGTTGCAGCCGGAAGGGTGTCTGCTGTGTAAAACATATGCTGGAATAATTGGCGGTTCATTCTGCTGTGGCTACCCCTGATAAATCAGGGACTAAGATGAAGGATAGTGAGTGAGATAGGTAGGTAACTAGTCCTCTCATACTATTGATACAATATTATAAACTAACCTACATTTACAATTTGTATGTTAAATGTTTGTTGCCAATTTTCTGAAAGTAGCCAAGCAGCATCACGGCCTGTAATACTGTACAACATTGCTCATAAAGTCGGCTCATGTCTCATCATCCTGACACAAACTCACAGCGTTCAGCATCAAGTTTTGTGGCCGTTATCAAAAACATCAGCTGCTATTCACGTTCATACACTCTAATAATAATTCTGTAGGCCTGTCTGTCTTTATAAATAATGTTGATATATATATATATATATATACATACACAGGGAAATACTTTTTAAAATAGTTTTTGTTTATTATTATTTTAATAAACAAACAAACTGATAACAATAATTTTCTGTAGCATCTTTAAAAGTTGCATCTCAAAGCACTTTTCAAAATAAAGTGAAACAGATGCATATATAACAGAAATAAAGAAAATAAATAACGAAAACACAGAGAACATGTAAACTCCACACAGAAACCACACATGTAAGAACAGTATCCATCTGAAAATGCAGGATTGCAATTATTCAGCAAAGCCTTTATTAACAAGGTAAAATACTAGTATTTTTGACCAGTCTGGTGAACAGTTTAAAGCCATTAAATCTTTAAAAGGGCTTAAAATAGTTAAAATCCTCTTTGCAATGTCAGTGTACAGCAATAGTTTACAGCAGTGTTGATTTACTGTTATAGTTGGTGCTACAGTGCACGGTGCTCAGCTAAAGCACTGAGTAAATAAGTAGAGCAATGAGCAAGCAGTAATCTCCCACTCTCCCTCATGAAGCTAACACAGAAGTACCTGAAACTGCAATTCATGGTAACCCCGCTACTCATGGCTCCTTAAAGAGCAGATTTCTATTGAGCCCACTGTTAAAATGGCCAACTTTACAGCAGAATAAATGTGTTTTGGTTCATATGGCTAATATTAGCCTTCATGATAACTGTGAGGGGGGTGATGTTTCTTATGACTCATCTGTTTTTTTTTATTTATTTATTATCCTTTATATTAAGTCTGCATAATTAAGGGCATGGCCACTTGAGTGACAGCTAGGTCTCGCTGGTCGCTGTCTCCTCACCTCAGCTGATTCCGGCTGATTAGCCGCTGAACTCGATGTATTTTTGTGTTGTTTAAGCGGCTTTACACAGTCAGTTGTCTTTTGGAATTGTCTCCTACAAGAATCAGATGATATGGCATGCTGTGTGCACTTCACTAACCGTTCATGTGGCCTCCGTTTCCCAGGTGAGTGAAATGATATACTTATATAGTATCTCTATAAATGTATTTGTTTTGTATAAGATCATTCATCATTTAGAATGCTCTTTAGAGCTGTAATGTGCTCCAGAATCTGTCAGATTGATTAGCTGCAGGCTCTAGATCAGTCATCTGAAGTGTTGTCATACAGTGTTATGTTGGAGTTCGTCAATAGTCTTGTCTTCTTGTGTGAGGTCTTGTGTCCTTAATTTGTCCTTTGTTTATATGGTGCACCCTTGTTCAACACTTTGGTATACACTTGTTGTCTTTAAAAGCGCTTTATAAATAAACATTGTCTTGACTTGACATTGAATTATTAATCCTGTTTGCTTTTTGAGCACTGTTGAGCGAGTTCTTAAACACCTGTGATTGGTCATTGTGTTCCTCTACAGAGATGATGACGCTGATGACTGCGCTGATCACAGCTGACCCATGACAGACGCAGTGGAGAAAACTCGTTCTACAGACAGCCTGGATCCACAAGTATCACCGATAGCTTACATTTAAATAGATTTGTCTTTTTTATTCAGAGTCAACACATAGATATAATCATATAATCATTATCAATGTGCAGAAACGAATAAAATCACATCCCTGCAATTTTTTTTTATTATTCTTCTGCCAATTTACCTGAAAGGGGCTCCAAATTTGGTAACACAATATGAAACTGCCTGACTGTAGTTATTGTAGAGTGGAGAATCATTTACCTCAGTGTCTCCAGTTTACAGTGTTGACTCTTCAGTCCATCAGAGAGAAGCTTCACTCCTGAATCCTGCAGGTCATTGTTACTCAGGTCCAGCTCTCTCAGCACACAGTTTGAGGATTGTAGAGCTGAAGACAAACTCTCACAGGACCGAACAGTAAGATAACAGCCCTGTAGCCTGTGTAGAGGACAAACACAATATGTTGTAAAGATACTCCTAATACTCCTGTAAAGAAGTTTATAAAGATAAAGAAAAAAAGTGAAAAAGAGAGCGATGCAGAGATGGCTTCTTCAATGGTGTCTTTACTATGAATGAATTTTTAAAGCATAAGACTATAACAAAAACTCAACACAACAGTGCTATTGCTTTCCTGTGATCACTAAATGTAGACATGAATGAGTTCACACACACTAATTCAGAATAAAGGAAATACGTAAATATTATCAAATAGTTATTTGCTAATCTCTCTCTCTTTCTATGCAGTTCAACAAGCACACATTCTCATAAATTGAAAAGGCTATTAAAAATGCACACATAAACTCCAAATATATATATATATATATATATATATATATATATATATATATATATATATATATATATATATATATATATATATATATATATAACATTGTCATGACATTAAATCTAGGATGTCAACATGTTAAACCCTGCAAACTGCTAAATATCCAGTATCTGATATACTTCATTAGAAAGAAAAGGCATCAACAGGGTTCATTTGTTTAACCATTATGTATAACTCAGGCACTGTATACATCAATTATCTACACGTATCTGTTTAGAAGAACTTACAAACATGTAACAACATTACAATTTTAAACACACAAACTGTGTTGGCATACAGTACTGGTATTTGGTCACGTGTAGCGGCTAACACGCTAATCGCAAGGCACTCATATTAACGTGTTCCAGATATGCTACCCTCGTGACACTCAAGTCGAAAAAAACGATCTGCAATTCTGCATTCAACCCATCAATCATTAATATCACCCTACACAGTGTTTATACATAAACGAAAAAAATGTTACGTGCATCTTAATTAACATTTACCTGTAAAGAAGTTTATAAAGATAAAGAAAAAAAAGGTGAAAAAGAGAGCGGTCCAGAGATGGCTTCTTCAATGGTGTCTTTACTATGAATAAAGCACATCACGGCCGCGTCACCCACTGAAGCGCGCGGTGACGTCATGACGCAGACATGGCAAACGAAAATAATTAATTCAATAAATGCACATAGCATCTTTCTCTATGTATAAATATGCAATTAAACACTTTTCACCAGTATTATAGAAATATCCATTTTATAAAATAGATCTCAATTAAAATATACCCTTAACATGAGTTACAGCTGTTCACCTGTTATTCTATATATCACAGAAGCACATCTGACTGTAGTGACTGGTTTAACTTCACTAATTAGTGAGTACATCTGCTGAGTTTAGCATTTAATAGTTTTAATGTCTATAAAACACAATTAAATGGCTTCATTCAGATGTTCCAATAGCCCAACCCTTTATTAAACTCCTAACACAGGTTTTTTTAAAATTCATCCTTCATCTCAGATAACAAACTCACAAAAGATCAGTGTTGCCAGATGGAGCTGACTGATTCCAGCCCAAAAGCTAATGAAACCCGCCCAATCAATGCTGCAAAAGATATGAGAATGTTTCATATGACTCACACATGCTTATTCTGAATATATGTGAAGGACACTTGTCAGATGATATTTTAGAGAGCAGGCGTGAGCTTCAGCTGTGTCCTCTGCATCATTTTCTGTCTGATTCAGGCTCACACTGATACGGCTAACAGCTACTCTGACTGATAGCACAAAAGCGCGTGCTTGTAGAGCCGTGACACTTTTCCTGGTGACGTGAAATCGATTGACAAATCACAGCACAATACATTAGCTGACCAATCAGAGCGGACTCATTCATTTTAGACTGGAAAAAAAAAAAAAAAAAAAAAAACATCAGTGTGATCATTTAACTCTCACTAGAAAGGACTTTTGGGGTGCTGTTTCATTTTATAGCTGACTTTTGTGCAATTTCCGTTAATAGACAATGTAATTTACTGGCTGTTTCTTATGAGATAGTTCTCCTAAACATTTACTCTCCATTAAGGGTTGTTAGGTCCCATGTGGGACCTGTTTGTATGTGTGTTTGTTATTTGCAGATTCTGCGTGATGATTGCAGATTGGTGGGTGGGTCATCCCACCTGAGACTCATCGTCTGTGGTTTATAAGGAGTCCGGCATTCTGTCTGAGAGAG
This sequence comes from Danio rerio, assembly GCF_052040795.2. Lineage (NCBI taxonomy): Eukaryota > Metazoa > Chordata > Actinopteri > Cypriniformes > Danionidae > Danio > Danio rerio. The sequence goes on along the minus strand of NC_141024.2, from coordinate 64,030,549 downwards.
CTCGATTAGCCGGACGTCTCTGCTTGGCGCTTTTGATTTATTTTTGTGTTTGGATCATGAGCTCAGTACACTTCCATACACATGCTTTTCACTACTGACTTTCACCTTACTGACTTTGATTGCTTTAAATACTTTTGTTAATTATACGTTTTGTTAATAAATCATTTCTCTTTTCAATTTACCTGGTCCATATTGTCTCTCTAATGTTGCAACTTTGAGCCGGTTGTAACATATGGGGGCTCGTCTTATTGAGAGGCATGCGGACCGGTAATTGTTAAGGAGAATCAGGTGCATGTTTTGGCAGAGCAGAGCGTTCGTTTGGCTTCGGACAGGTAAGTTCGGCTCATAATGGCTGTTTCTCAATTCCAAGAACGCAGAAAATGGACTTGCGTTCTTGTGGAGACCGGTCTTGCAAGGTGTCCTCGGAAGAACGAACTCAGGAGACCGCGAGGGCAGAGAACGCATCCTTTGAGAAATGGGATGCTGCGTTCTTCCTGATGGTCATGTGACCTTCACGCGTTTTAAATGGAAATTATTTAAACATTACAGAATTCATACAACGATTTATTGTTTCCCCCCTCTTCAAAATATATACTTTGCATAAAAACATTATAAATATACTCAACACAACATAAATAAAACAAATTTTAATACGAATTTCATCAAACAAACACCCTTAATGTGTTTATTCCTTTATTAAGATGTTCATGTTAATGTTTACTTTCACCGTTTCATTTAGGTAACTCCTGAGGTAAATAAGTGATATCTCTGATCTTTAATAATAAATCGAAATAAAATGCAGCGCTTCCCACCTCCAGTCGCAATGACTTCTGGGACTTCCAGAGCGAGCTCGCTGCTGAAGTCTGCATCGGTGCGTCCTCGATATCAAGAACACATCAGGGAAGTTTCACGCGTCCTCCGTACTTGCGGTCTTGAGTATTGGAACTGAACTTAGGCAGCTGATGATGACGTTGCACGTGAACACGAGGACGCAAGACCGCTGAAGAACGCATATTGAGAAACAGCCAATATGTTTTGTAAATCCCCGGAAAGGTTATTGTTTTTTTTTTTTTTTGGTGTTTTCCTGGGTTAAGTGCACGGCCGTGGTTGCATTTCTGAGCTGACAGTTCAGCTGTGCACCAGCGGTATTAGCTGCTTAAAGAGGCTTGACTCTTGGGAAAACACAGAAGAGTTAATTAAGTTTAGTTAGTGGGAAATGTGGGTTAGTTAGGGGGATATTTGATTATGAGCCGATTGCTTATGTCCGAAGTTTAGATGTAAGTCGTAATTATTTATTAGTACTGCATTTGGGTAAGTTTATTCTTTGGCATGATTTCGTTGGAAGATTTAGTTAGTTCTCCATCAGAGGAGAAGTTAAATTTATGTTCGAAGCAACAGCTGTGGGATGTTGTTGATAACTATAAATTACCGGGAATTGATAAGCGTTTGCGAAAAAATGAATTGAGAGCTTTGATTAAGAGCGCATTAGTTGATTGTGGCGTGTTAATTCCGCTATCTGAGACTGCTGATGAGGGAATGGGTAAGTTTGATTTTTCGGAGAGTAATTTATCGTTTGAACAGCGAAAATAATTATTAGAGGTGAGACAGGCTCATGAAAAAGAAATGTACAAGCAGGCAACGGAGCGCAAGCGAGAACTAAAAGAAAAGGAGGTTGAATTGGCGAGATTACAGGCAGAGGAGTTGGTAAAACAGCGTGAAATCGAATATGAGAAACTTAAACATGATCAAAAATTAGAATTAGATCGACAAGCTAGAGATTACCAGTTACAAATGGAACGATTAAAAATCATGGCTGATGGGAGACCCTTAGCAGACGGCGTCGGGGAACGAAATCGAGCAGGTGACTTGGTAAGCAATTTAAAGTTGCTACGAAAATTTAATGAAAAAGATCCTGAAGTTTTCTTTTCTTTATTTGAAAGTGTAGCTGATGAACGAGGTTGGCCAAGCGCTGACCGTACAATTATGTTGCAGTCAGTACTTGTGAGAAGAGCTCAAGAGGCTTATACTGCGCTTTCAGTGGAAGATCGTTGAAATTATGAAAAGGTAAAATCTGCAGTTCTTAAAGCGTTTGAATTAGTTCCTGAGGCGTATCGCATACGTTTTCGTACTTAAAAAAAAAAAGACAGACAAACTCATGTTGAAGTCCTTCGTGAATTGGCTACACATTTTGATCGCTGGTGTTCCACCTCTAATGTGCGCACTTTTGAGGGGTTGCGGGAATTGATCCTTACTGAACAGCTCAAGAATATTATTCCAGAAAACATTGCCACTTATATTAATGAGAATAAGCCAGCAACTGCGAGTGAGGCTGCCGTGTTAGCCGATGATTTTGTGGTCACGCATAAAAGATGGGTGAGTGATTTATCGAATGAATAGGGGTAGGAATTATCCTATTGATGAACCGAGATCAAATATTCGAAAACCTGAGTTTAAAGCAGAGAAAATGTTACATGTACCATCAAGACCCATTCCTGATTCTGTGTGCAGGTATTGTTTTGAGGAGGGGCATTGGAAAAAAGAATGCCCTGTCCTAAAAAATAAGCATAAAGGTTCAAAGTCGCAAAATAGCTCATCTGTTTTACTTGCTGATACTGTTTACCCTGAACTTCGTTTTGAAGGGGATTCGTTTTTTGTTGAATCATGTAAAAGGCCTGAGTTAAATCCGAGTTATATTCCGTTTGTTACAGAGGGATTCGTTTCATTGCCGGGACGGAGTGAAAATGTACCTGTTAAGATCTTGCATGACATGGGAGCTTCTGAATCTTTAATTTTAAATTCTGTTTTGCCTTTTTCCACAGAGTCTGGGTTGGGGAAGAATGTGCTGGTGCAAGGCATCACTCTTACTTGTACGGCTGTTCCTTTACACAGAGTGGTACTGCGTTCTGAGCTTGTGAATGGTGAGGTCACTATGGGTGTGCGTCCATCACTGCCAGTGGGTGGAGTAGACGTGATCTTGGGTAACAACCTAGCGGGAGAGCGCGTGTGGCCAGACGCATCTCCTTTACCCATTGTCATTACGCCGCCTGTATCTGATTTTGTTTCAGGGGATTCCCATGTTTTTCCATCATGTGCTGTTACTCGTTCTAAATTAAAATTAGATGAATCTGTGCAGGGCGATTTTAATGCAACTCCTCTGAAAAAGTGTAATTTGCCTGGTCTGTCTCTTCTTCCTACATTTTCTAGTGCAGAGCTTATAGCTGCGCAGCAGAAGGATGTTACGTTGTCTCCACTGTTCGATGCTATTTTGCCCCCTGAAGAGGCGCACAGTGCAGCAGCTGGGTATTTGTTACAAGACGGGATGTTACTGCGTAAATGGATGTCTTCTAGTGAGATTTGTGGAGGTGAGCTAGTAGTACAGATTGTGGTGCCCACAAAAATGCACATGGCTGTTCTAGAAGTAGCGCATGGTCCCATTGGAGGTCATCTAGGTGTTAAAAAAAACTTATAATCGAATACTGCGACATTTTTATTGACCTTTGTTAAAGAGGGATGTCTCTAAATTCATTAAAACGTGCCATGTATGTCAAATGACAGGAAAGCCCAATCAGTCACTTAAACCTGCTCCGCTGTGTCCCATACCAGTGATGGCGCAGCCTTTTGAGCATTTATTAATTGACTGTGTGGGACCTTTACCACCTTCAAGATCGGGAAGCAAATTTTTATTGACTGTTATGTGTCAAAATACCCGATACCCTGCTGCGTTTCCGTTACGAAAGATTACTACGAAAGCTGTAGTTAAAGCTCTCTCCCAGCTCATTGCCATTTTTGGTATACCGCGAATCATTCAAAGTGATCAAGGAACAAATTTTTCCTCTAAAATGTTTGCTGAGATCTTAAAACAACTGCGAGTGCGTCATCAGCAGTCAAGTGCGTACCATCCCCAAAGTCAGGGCGCGCTGGAACGTTTCCATCAGTCATTAAAGAGTTTGCTGCGTGCGTATTGCACTGAATTGATCGCACTGGGAGGAGGGATTACCGTGGCTTCTTTTGGCAGCTAGAGAAGTAATCCAGTCTAGTTTAGGCTTCAGCCCAAATGATTTGGTATTTGCACATAAAATTCGGGGCCCGTTAGCACTGTTAAAAGATTGTTTAAAGGGGGAGGAGCCGCCAAGAAGTCTTTTGGACTACGTTAATGGGTTTAGGAGGAGATTGGTCCTTGCGGGTCAGACAGCGCGAGAGAATTTAGAGAAGAAACAGGAAAAAATGAAGCAGTTATTTGATCGTAATTCTGAAGTCCGTGAGTTTTCTCCTGGGGATCAGGTGCTTGCGCTGTTGCCTTTGCCTGCTTCACCTTTCCGAGCTAAATTTTCAGGCCCTTATATAGTTACTCGCCGCATATCTTAGTTAAATTATTTTATTTCAACCCCAGATCGAAAGAAGAGTGAGCAGTTGTGCCACGTAAATTTGTTAAAACCATATTATTCCCGTGATCAGACTGATTGTAAAACATCTGCTGTGTTAACTGTTTCTCAGACAGATGAAATTGTACAGGAGATGGATGAAGATGAGGCTCCAACTGATTGTGTGCTGCAACCGAGGTTATCCAATACAGAGACGCTTCTTAATTTAGAGAATTTAATGCGCCATCTAAATATTTCTCAGAAGGGAGAATTAATAAAGCTGATACACGAATTTCCAGATTTGTTTGGTGATGTTCCATCTCGCACCCATTTGATCGAACATGATGTGGATGTTGGTGACGCAACACCTGTTCGTCAGCGTTTTTACCGAGCGCCACGGGTAAAGCAACAGGCGTTAGAGGCTGAAGTTCAGTATTTGCTTGATAATAACTTGGCAAAACCATCTTGTTCTAGTTGGGCTTCACCTTGTTTATTGGTAAAAAAATCTGATAATTCATATCGATTTTGTACAGATTATCGAAAGATAAATGAGATCACTAAATCTGATGCTTTTCCACTTTCCAGAGTCGAAGACTGCGTGGATCAAGTAGGGGCTGCTAAATTCGTAAGTAAATTCGACCTGTTAAAGGGTTATTATCAAATTTCGTTAACACCTCGAGTGCAAGAGATCACTGCGAAACGCTCCGGCAACGTTTCAAAGATTAATGAATCGGGTTGTGTCAGGACTTTCGGGTTGTGCAGTCTATTTAGACGACGTAGTTGTTTGTAGCGATACATGGGAACAACATCTAGAGCGTGTTCGTGCTTTATTTTTGCGGTTATTGGAGGCGAAACTCACAGTAAATTTGGCAAAGTGCGAGTTTGCCAAGGCTACTGTGTTCTATTTGGGAAGGGAAGTCTGACATGGTTACGTGCGTCCCTTGAAAGAGAAGGTGCAGAAAAATTGAGGGGTTCCCCATCCCATCTACAAAAAAGGATTTAATGCGTTTTTTGGGAATGGCGGGCTATTATCGAGGGTTTTGCCCAAATTTTTCTTCTGTAGTAGCCCCATTAACAAATCTATTAAAAGCGTCTGTTCCATTCGTTTGGTCCTCTGGTTGCCAGCAAGCATTTAACAATGTTAAACTTCTGCTTTCCTCAAATCCAGTTCTTGTTGCACCGCAGTTTGACAAGCCATTTATGATTCAGGTGGATGCGAGTCAGATTGGGGCAGGTGCAGTTCTTTTGCAAACTGGGTTGGATGGTGTGGACCACCCAGTTTGTTATTTCTCAAGGAAATTTAACTCCTATCAGGTAAACTACTCTGTTATTGAGAGAGACACTTGCTTTAATATGTGCACTCCAATATTTTGAAGTTTATTTGGGAGGTGGTTCTCAAGTTGTTGTTTTTTCAGATCATAATCCGTTAACTTTTCAACATACACTGAAAAATCCCAGTCAGAGATTGATGCGGTGGGTTTTGTTTTTACAACCCTACAATTTGTTAATTAAACACATAAGGGGTACGGACAATGTGTTTGCTGACTGTTTGTCTCGAGCTCATTCTGAGTGATGTGACTGAGTGGGTAAGTTTCTTGTTTGGTGGTAGTCTTGTTGTGTCTCTTCTTTTTCTTAAATGCTTTCAGGATCTGGTTTCCTGGAGGAGAGGAGATGGGGCAGGAGTATGCCAAACTGTAGCTTTACTTTATACCGTTTCATCCTAAGAATTTAAGCAGTACTAATGTTTAAAGAGAACCAAATAGGGAAAAAATAGATTGAACATTGAAGAGAAATTATTGGTATTTGTGGCATTTATATATTTCTTTTTTTAGGGGGGGAGATGTTAGGTCCCATGTGGGACCTGTTTGTATGTGTGTTTGTTATTTGCAGATTCTGCGTGATGATTGCAGATTGGTGGGTGGGTCATCCCACCTGAGACTCATTGTGTGTGGTTTATAAGGAGTCCGGCATTCTGTCTGAGAGAGCTCGATTAGCCGGACGTCTCTGCTTGGCGCTTTTGATTTATTTTTGTGTTTGGATCATGAGCTCAGTACACTTCCATACACATGCTTTTCACTACTGACTTTTACCTATACTGACTTTGATTGCTTTAAATTCTTTTGTTAATTATACGTTTTGTTAATAAATCATTTCTCTTTTCAATTTACCTGGTCCGTATTGTCTCTCTAATGTTGCAACTGTGAGCCGGTTGTAACAAGGGTGCTTTCACACTTGGTTCAATTGCCTGGACCGTACCAAAGTTCGATTGTCCGCCCTTGCCACCTCCTCCGTTGGTTTGTGTTCACGCTGTCTTTTTTCCTTCTGAACCAGGTACGCTTGCGTCATCGAGCTGCAGTTTTGTTTACGGCCATTTCTAAGTGACGGTGATGCAAGCAAGCGACTCACATCATGGTCATTCTGCTTTTACTGAGTCGTTTGGTTTTGGATATACAGTAAGCGACTCGCGTCTATCTGCCGCAAACATTATTATAAACATTCAGAACATCACACAGTGTCTGCAGGAGCTGTTTTTGGAGGAGACAAGCAAACATCACTGAGTATCACTGTGTTTGCCCTGTCTCAGTCACACTTGTCACCAAGATACGAAACGTGACACACACATACACGAACGAATGTTATGACAACGATAGTTTGTTGTACAGTTGGCGGTTCACTTCCGTTATTTGGTACGATTGCATTCACATCAGAAGTGAACTGTACCAGAATTCGCATGAACCGTACCCCAGACCACCTCTTTCAGGCGGACTCGGGTACGGTTCACGGGTGCGCATCCGAGTTCATAAAACATGTACACACTAGCTAAATGTACTGTACTATGACGTCAAACAAACCCAGGTGTGGACTGAAAGTGCTAGTGTGAAAGCACCCTAAAGCAGGTCGCACACCAGAAGGGCCGCGACACGGCGCGCACATGCCAGTATAAAGTATTACACACCAGACGTGCACATTCGCATAATATTTAACATGAAATTAATCAGATGGCGTTCTGTGGCGCAGCTGAAATATAAACTGCGTCCTGAGTCGTGGCTGGGCGCTGCCGACAGCCGCCGACTTGCGGCGCCGGTGTGTACCCTGATAGAAACCTATGTTTAGAATTTTAAAATGCATGGCGCTGCGCGACGCCGAGCGACGCTTCTGGTGTGCGACCTGCTGAAATTATTTATATCCAGTAGATTACGTGGAGTCTGCACTACCTTTATGATGTGACATGGTTAGACTTTTGATTCTAGAGACACATTTGACTGTACAGAGCCGTTTTGACACAACAGCATGGAGATCTTTAATCATCTAATCACTGAAATTACCAAGTTGTCTAGAACTGGCTTAGTCAACTTGGATTAGTGAGCAATTTGCAACCAGAATATTTAAGTATTAGCTAACTCAACATCCTCTGACTAACTTTAGGATGTTGACATACTGTCTGTGACAAGACACGCAAAACCCAGACTATGAAAGTCTGAGCGATGTTTGGTCCTTAGTGAACGCATAACTGAAGAGAATGGGAACAGATATAAATCAAAACTCTAAAGTAAGTCATAAATGATGAATGTGATCCGTTCTTACAATTAGAAATACAGCCAAAATTTTAGGATCACTTAAAATTGGAGTCAGATTAAATTCAGATCTAAAAAACAAATATAAATAAATTCTAATAAATAAAATGCTTTTCAGAAGCACTAGAAAAGGCTTACATTTATATAACCTTTGACCATTAGTTTCATCTTTGGGCTAATAGATGGACTTCTACAGATGAAAGACAGAAGCACTTTGACTTACAGAGCTCTTCTGGAGGTTTTGATGACTGCTGATAGTCTGATGAGACACTCGTCTGATCTCTGGAATTTCTGAAGCTCAAACTCCTCCAGCTCCTCTTCTGAGGTCAACAACACAAAGACCAGAGCAGACCACTGGGCAGGTGAAAGGCGAGCAGATGACAGACTTCCACTACTGAGGTGAGACTGAATCTCTTTCAGCAGAGTTTGGTCGTTCAGTTCATTCAGACAGTAGAACAGATTGATGGATCTCTCTGGAGACAGATTCCCTTCAACTTTCTGCTTGATGTAGTCAATTATTTCCTCTTTGCTCTGGTCTCTGTCATCCTGCTGTGTCAACAGGCCTCGTAAGAGTTGTCGACTGGACTGAAGTGACAGACCGAGAAGGAAGCGAAGGTAAAGGTCCAGATGTCCATTCTCACTTTCCAGAGCCCTGTCCACTGCAGCCTTCAGCAAATCAGTCATGCCTATATTTCTGATAATCTGTATAATAAACAATTCATGCTTCTTGTCGCTGCCTAGAATCAGATGTTGATAAAGGGCTGCAATGAACTCCTGAATGCTCAAGTGAAGAAAGCAGTACATGGTACCAAGAATGATTCCCATCTCCTCCTTAAAGATCTGGGTACACATGCCGGAGTACACTGATGCCTTATAGACGTCAATGCCACAGTCTTTCAGATCGCTCTCATAGAAGATCACATTGTTTCTGTCCAGCTGCTGGAAGGCCAGTTTCCCCAGTGAAAGGATGAGGTTTGGATCCCAGGAGACATCTGCTGTGTTTTCTCCATCATACTTTCTTCTGCTCTGCTGGATCTGAAAGCGGAGAAAGTGTGTGTACATCTGTGTCAGAGTCTTGGGAGATTCCTGCAGTGTTTCAGCATGAGCCCTGTGTTTCAGTTTCAGTATGTTCTGGAGAACAGTGGCTGAAATCCAGCAGAAGACTGGGATGTGGCACATAATAAAGAGACTCTTTGACTGTTTAATGTGATCAATGATTTCTCTGGCCTGATTCTGATCTGTGAGTCTCTTTCTGAAGTACTCCTCCTTTTGGGCATCATTGAATCCTAGTATATCTGTCAGCCGGTCGATACAGTCAGCAGGAATCTTATTTGCAGCTGCTGGTCTGCTGGTGATCCAGATGAGAGCAGAAGGAAGCAGATTTCCCTTGATGAGGTTCGTCAGGAGAACATCCAGAGAGACTGTTGAAGATACATCACAACACGTCTCATTACCAGCAAAGTTCAGAGGAAGACGACATTCATCCAATCCATCAAGGATGAACAGGACTTTGAATCGTGTGCTTCTTGTAAGGTTCAGTCCTTTAGTCTCTGGGAAAAACTGAGTTATGAGGTCTTTTAAACTTTGTCTTTCTTTCTCCTTTAAGTTCATCTCTCTGAATGGAAGAGGAAATATGAAGCTGATGTCTTGATTTTCTTTCCCTTCAGCCCAATCCAGAACAAACTTTTGCACAGAGACTGATTTCCCGATGCCAGCAACTCCTTTTGTCAGGACAGTTCTGATCTGCTTGTCTTGTTCAGCTGCTTCAAACAAATGTTTGCATTCAACCTGTATCTCTAGTGTCTGATGACGTCTGGAAGCAGCTTCAATCTGTCTGATCTCATGTTCAGTGTTGACCTGTTCACTCGCACCCTGAGTGATATAGAGATCTGTGTAGATGTTATTCAGAAGTGTGGAGACTCCTTGCTGAGCAATTCCTTCAAACACACTTTGATATTTCTTCTTCAGGCTACATTTAAGCTGATTAATGTAGAACAGCTCACCTAAACACAGGAGCAAAGAAACAGAGAGATTTAGTCATGACTTATTTGTAAGTGTCAGTCTGACAGATCGCCATGAGTAGAGCCAGACAAAATTTTCAGACATTTTTTTTGCTATTTCTGTGGAGGATTGTGTAAAATATCTGCAGATTACTGTGGAATGATTTTGGGAATATCATAACTTTGGGATTGTCAAAATAAAAACTAAATATATAAAATAATACATAAAAATAACACCTTTTTAACTTGTAAAATAATAATATTCAACAATATGTAATCTTTACAATGCAAATAAAATTAGATCCACTTAATTGCCAAACAAAGCAAGTCTCTTATATAACAGATCTACTAAAGGACAGAAAATATGACTTTACAAACTGCACTGTAAATAAATCATATGAATATTTTAATATTTGTCAAAAATATTACTGAAATTAAATAAAAACTGAATAAATAAAACTGCGCACAAGTAAATAAATAAACTCAATTATGGGCTAAAAGTCTGTGGAAATCTGCAGGTTTTGTGTGGGTCTAGCCATGAGTCTCTTACCCACGAGAGTATCAGCAGCTTGATCATGCTTTATCTCTCTCAGGAAGAAGAGTGTGAGATCAAGAGTTGCTTCTGTGATTCTGCTTCTGTTCTCATTAAACTCCTTCACAAACTCTTGTCTGTTTTCTTCTTGTAAGATTTTCTTAAATTTCTCCAGTTCATTCTTCAGAAATCTGAACATTTTGCTCTCAAGATTCTATGATTGAAGAAAAGAGAAGATCAATATTTAACCAAAATATTCATTTGCATACAGCTGTTCATGCATAAACTACTGAACAATTGAAAATACATTGTTCAACATTATACTACAGGACTGTGCTTTATAGGGTGTGCAGTTATTTTCAGATGGAGTCGATTCAGACAGGCATTGAGCACATTTATGAATGCTGAATGATTTTCATTATTTCACAGCTGCAGAATGACTGCAGGTGTGAAGTCTGTCTAATCTTTGTATTGATGACTAGTCTAGATTTGGACTACTGTTAGATTTTCACCAAAAGCTCAAACTCAGCCTTTAGTCAAGCCATCCTCAGTTGGACATCTATTAAAAAATTACTCGGTGGGATTTGCAGAATAATTGACTAATCTGTTCATTTATTAGAAAATAATACACACAAAGGTGTATTGGCGACAGTTGTGCATTATTTTATAAGAATTCAATAAACTGAAGTCAATTATTCCATAATAAATGAAACGCTCTACATTTGAATTGAGCGGTATATTTTTTAAATAACTGTTTTTATTTTATTTGTTTATAATAAATGAGTTTTTCCCACCTGGAAGATCGACTGGAGATTGTCTGTGAAGCTCTTGTGTCTCCTGTGAGTCTCGTCTCCTGAATCTGCTGACTCATATTCAACACTGTTAACAGATAAAACTACTGTAATTACACATTTACAGGCAAACACATACATATATATCTTACAAACTCTGAAAATAATACATGTAGTGCTCATAATAAGGAGACAGTGGACAGATTTGTCACTTGAGTTTTCTGTTACATTGAGCTGAGAAATCACAGTCAATTGTCTCTGTCATTACAAAGCCCTGTCAACCACAAAGTCATTATTAGAAAGTAGCTTTGAAAGAAATATTTGATTTACAGTTCATTATTACACACACTTTTAGCTACAAAACAACATATCTAGATTTACCTTCAAAAGCTTCACCTTTATTTAGATATATTTACACAACAATATGGTTATAAACTTCTTCAAAACATCTTTTATGCTCCACAAATGAAATAATTGACAGAAATCTGATATTAATATTGACTGAAAGATCCTCTGAATAAGACGCCAGGTGTCTGTAAATGTCTTCATGAATCACTAAAGTCATTTGATTAATTTAAACAACTGATTTATTCAGGAACGACTCACTTTACTGAAATGTTGGTTTACACAAAACTGTTGATGTGAGCAATAATGTAAAACACACAATACCTTTCAGCAGATGATGGTGTTTCCCCACTGAAGTTTGGTGGATCACGATCTTTAGAGCAGTCACTCTTCAGAGACACAGAGCTGGACACACATGATCCTGATCTCACACTGAACACACAAACACACCAGAGGAATAAACTGCAGGACAATCTTCAGTCTCCTTTACAAGAGTTTATCAGACAAATATGAGTTTGTTCAGTTTAATTAAGGGCAGACTAATTATTGGCTTAAATATATAAAAAAAAAACATTAATATAATCTCTAGGTAGAAAAGACAATAAATAAATAATATTCCCTTCACTGAGCTACACACTAAGTTTAACATGTATATCTGTTTTTAATCTGTGTGTATTGTTCAAATGTAGCACCCTTTTGTTATGCTTGTGGCTGTTTTACCCCAATGACTTCCTATAATGAAGCAATATCAGCATCTGATCATGCAGTCTTGATTGGTGCTGGTTGGAAAGATTTTTTACTGTTGATCATCAGATGTCAGCATTAACCCTTTAGATCAGCCTGAGCTGAACAGTTTCTGCATTTTATATGTAGTTCAGTGGAGTAAAAGAGCAGATTATAGTGAGTGTGTAGAAATACACTTACTGTGTTTACTGTGTTCTGACAGCTGAGGGGCTTATTTTAATATTCTCAGACATATCAAGACAAGAGTGCAAAGGTCTCTCTCACTCCATATAACTCCATTTAAACTAAGAATTTTCGCACTTCAACTGATGACAAACGGTCACATGACAAATTGTACCTCTACACAACAGGCTTTAAACCAGTAGTTCTCCAGCATTTTTCACCAAGAACCAGCTAAGAAGAAAATTGTACCACCATTTAACAATTTTATCAGGCAATAGCAACACAAATAAGTGCATTGTTGTTGGTGTTTGTTGTTCAGAGAAAGTGTTGAAATAATGGTGTAAAAACAGAGTCAATACCTGTGTTTCTCTGAGAGAGAGTCCTTTACTCGCTCCTCTGCCATACTGCAGCTAAAACACCAATGCAGACATTAGCAGAGGTTTGAGGAAACAATCAGCCGCTGACCATCACCTGGAGATGACAATATACTGAGATGAAGAACAGCACACTTTATAGCAATCAATGCTCACTTCACTAACAACACCGCACTCAAACACACCACATGATGAGGGACACCACAAACTGACTTTCAGTCATCTCACTGCAGATATATATATATATATATATATATATATATATATATATATATATATATATATATATATATATATATATATATACACATACTGATTATCATTAGTTGGTTTTACCCCTGATTTGACACCTCAGATATTTCAGATTTGATCATTTGATATGTGTTTGTCATATAACTTCCACTTTAGACAACTATTTACTATTTTAATTCGTTATTTGCTTAGTTAGTAGTCTGTTAGTGGTGAAACGTTACCAGTTAAACGCAGTTTAAGGATCATCCGCATTCTTCCTGTTTACGGAAGCTCTGCTTTCACTTTCGATTTCCTGACTCTGTTTAAAGTTTATTTCGTGCTACATGATGTGAAATTGTCAAGTCAACCTGATATAGAAGACCACAAACACTTTTAAGGGATAAAATTAACCCATTATATTGTTCAAATGACCGTGTTTAATCGGTGTTTAAGGCTTTAAACTTCAGGAGCAGACAGTGCTATAAATCACGCTTATAAACACAATTATACACATATAAACCCTTCATCATCTCCACAAATCAGCGTAATGTAGAAGTATTTAACTCACATGCAGAAGTACAGACGCTCTTGTGCAGCAGGAACACAATTTGAACTCGTTTGACGCTTTCGGTTTGTCAACTTCTTCTTCAGTATTTTGGCGGTTGTCAAACTTAAATGCGCTTTACCGCTACCTGCTGGACTGGAGTGCGGAACAGGAGTCTGACATGGAGAGAAACACGGGGAAAACAAATCACACTGTAAAACCAAGGGAAAACATTGCTGCTTAAATAAATAAAGGGGAATTTTTGTAGCCTCCATATTTTGACTTTATACTCTATATTTCTACTATATATTTCCAGAGTAAATGTAAGATTATATCTAATAAATACTTCTCTTAATATTTGTCTTTTGTATTGTTAATCTTGACATTCTGTTATTACATGCTGCACATGTTTCATGTTGGGTACAATGTGAGTATAAATCATGTGTGTGTTTCACTATAAACACAGTGTCTTGTTTAGTCCTGTATGTGCTATTCTGCGACGGTTATGACCATTTACCATTTGGATTTTTTACAGATGTTTTCCTGAGTCATTTATATCCCAGTGTTCCTGCCTTGTACTCTTTGTCTGTCTCTTTATTGTAGTTTTGACTTTAGCTTTAGATAATTTACCCTGAAGGTCTGTGTGTGAATGTGTTTGTGTATGGGTGTTTCCCAGTACTGGGTTGCGGCTGGAAGGGCACCCGCTGTGTAAAACATATACTGGAATAGTTGGCAGTTCATTACACTGTGGTGACCCCTGATAAATAAGGGATTAAGCCAAAGGAAAATTAATAAATTAATATATACAGTATATATATAACTTATGTCCTAATCTATACTTATTAACTTTTATTCCTAATGTATATTCTGTTTCTCTTCATGTCCATTATTATTCATCAATTTCCTCCTCTCTTGCATATATTTTCCTCAATTAAATTTAACATTCTACCATTTCTCTAAATCTACAGTGACCACATTAATAATTTTCTTTACCTTTATTAATGCCAATGTTGAGTTAAGTCTAGTGCAGGGGTGTCAAATGTACGGCCTGCGGGCCGGATCAGGCCCACAAATGGGTTTAATCCGGCCGGCGAGAGGATTCTGTAAAGTATAAAAATGAGCTGCAATTTTTCAATAAAAGAAACTGCTGTTCCAGTAGATGGCGCAATAGCAAATGACAAACTGTTCATTTCATCTGATCCTGAAACAGCGTCAGTTTGATAGCCTTCTCAAAGAGAAAGACCACATCTATGCCCTGCTGTACAACAGTCGGTATTCTCATGAGGAAACGTAACTATTTCAGGTATTGTCAGTTAAGTGACTGATTCATACGAGTTCAGTTGTACGAAAATGTCCGATTTTAAAAATCAGGTGTGTCACCCAACTCCACCCCTAAACCCAATCCTCATTGGTTGATAAGCAAATCGTACTAAATTGTATGAATTAAATTGTACTAATTTATATGAATTATCCACTAAATCAAAAAGTTAAGAATTGTCGCAAGCTTGTGTTGCAGCATAAGATAGATAAGTGGAGGTGCTGTGCTGAGGCGTTTCTTTGGTTTGCGAGAAGAAATTGAGCAGTTCATGGAAGGAAAGGATAAATCAGTGTTAGAGCTTCATTTGGTAGAATGCAGGCAGGACCTTTCTTTCATGGTGGATGTTTCAGAGCACTTCCTGAAGTTGGCTGCAATTCATCATGTGATGCCTGATATTGATGCGCTGGTGAAAACTAAAAGATGCAAGGTGGCAAGGCAAATAAACTATGCAACACCACTTAAAGTGCTGCATGATATAGTTTAGTGATCTGTGGAACAGTTGTGTGAATCACTGAGGCATTGTGTGTTTGTGTGATTTTATTCTTTAGAATCTTCAAATAAATGTAAGGTGTTCATGATTAATGTTGATGTTGTGCTTGTACTGTTTTCAACACACTCTCCTCGGGCTCCAGCTTTATGTTGATCATAATAAAACAAAGAAAACAATCTGAAGTTGCTGTTTTTAAGTTATATATAGGGCGGAGCAGGAGGGACGACCCAGGGAGGATGAGAATGGGACAGAAAAGCAGGCGGCCCAAGGACAGCTGGCCAGACTAGAGGAGTCTATGGGGAGCCGGCCAGACTGAAGGCCTGTAGGGTGCCAGCTAGACTGGAGAATTGTGCAGGGCTCGAAGTTATCTTTCTTACTTGGAAGAACCGGTGCTCCCAACCTGAAATATTTAGGAGCACCAGAAAAAATTTAGGAGCACCCACCAAAAATGAATGAGCACCGCTGAAAATTGTATATTAAGGTATTTATTGTATTTGAAAACATCATCAATTGGGACTAACAAAACCCAGAAACAACTATCGAACTAATGCTGTGATGACTTAATATTTGTGCAATAATTCCAAAATGAATGTCGAATAATTATAAAATATTAATGATGACGATGATGACAATAATACTAATAATGAATTACATTTCTCATCATCATGCTGCCTTGAATGTGCTTTAATGTAAGTTATCTGCTATATAAAGTCCTACTGTTACTTTATGAAAAATAAAAATATGGTTTGCATCAAACACAAATGAAGCATTGCAGTAAGAAATATTTATTTTGTACTATTGTTTTTATATGCATGTCAAATTAATCAATAATATTTCTGCTACAAAACAAACAAAATATAATAATCAATCATTCAATTCAATGCTGAAAGCTGCACAGCAGTCATCAGTAATTAAATAGAAAAATAATAAACACCTCAAGAAAGATCGACAAAAGAAAGGAAGAAAAGTCTCACTTATAAAAGTTTTGGTTTCGGTTCGTGTTGTTTTAATGCTCAGCCTCGTTACGCGCTGAATTACATTTTTCTGTGTTTGCAAATCAATATGAGGGGGGCAGAGCAGGATTCTCCCGATGACCACCGGCGCAATACTGTTCTCTGTTATAACCCGCATCAGTTTAAACTCAGTAAAGGCGAGCTTCTTTGACGATGGTGTTTTAGCGGACATTGGCACTGTTGCAGCCTGATCTCACGAGGAAACGTTAGAAAATGTTATGAACTGCCGTGAGATTGTGTTGGCTAAACACGCAGTGCATGCAACGCATCGAGAGTCAGCGATTTTTCACTCTTCAGCCGTTTGCATTTGCTGTGGTCATAAAAGCTCCCTCCCTGTCATCTGACAGTGGAAAGTCTCGAGTGATTGACAGCTAATATGAACCAATATAGCGGCAGGGAAGACCGATTTTACCATGTTTTTAGAAAAAAAAAACAGGTCGCACTACAACCATTATATGCAGTCGCATGAATGCTCCCACATATATTATGAGGTCGCATAGCTTAAATTTGGTGCGCATATGCAACCAAAATGGTCGCAATTTTGAGCCCTGTTGTGGGAGGCCAGCTGAACTGGAGGACTTCGGGAAACCGGCTAGGCTGGAAGCTTGTGGAAAGCAGGCAGGGCAAGGCGTCTGGGTGGAGCCGGCAGGGCTAGGAGCCGGGCTGGGGCTGGCAGGCCAAGGTGTCTGAGTGAGACCAGCAGTGCAACAAGATGGGCTGGGGCCGGCAGGGCTAGGAGCTTGGGTGGCGCAGACGCTGAGCTGCACTTTGGGACAGGGGCAGTCACTAAAGGGCGCTCTGGGGCTGGAGCCGACACTGCAGCAGAGGCCTTCTTCAATCTCTGCTTCTGAGTGCAGGTCAGCCCATGAGGGCTGGGCATAGGCTGGGAGGTGGTGCTGGTGCTGGTGCAAGAGATCCTCTTCTTTAAGGTGGGTCATCAGCAACCAGTCATTGAAATTCAGCCCCTCAGCTGTCCTGTAGAATTTCTCAGCAAAGTCAGGGCTGGGCTTGTAGGTGATGAAGGGCGGGAAATAAAATATTTATTTAGGAAAAAACAAAACAAAACAACTCAAACCTCCCTGTGGAGGAAAACATGGCATTACATATACACTCAACTAGACTAGGTTCTTGGCATGACACACAGGGATTTCATTACATCAATCGACTGTTGTAAAATAGACATCAAACAACAGCAAACGAAATCAGAGAATCAACAACGGCCCAGCAGAGGACAGAGCACACTAGGAGAATAAATAGAGAAGACAAACCAATGAACAGACAGGTGGACAGGTGAAAATAATAACTGCAAACAGGATAACAAGGAGGGTGGGAGAAGACGGTAGAAAACAGAACACATGATACAAAAACACAACACAAGCCATGTGCTCACATGCAAACAGCACTAGAACACGCAGCCAATGAGAGAGTAGCATGCTCACACGAAACAAGGCACTAAAGCACGTGGTCACGATGAAAACATGAAACCACATGCTACACCACACAAACACAACAGAACACAAGACACAAGCACACGATAAATAAAGATACTCACCGTGCGCTCACACATGCGACGTGAATGTTCCCTTCCAGCGCCATCTGAAACCAACTAGACTGAGATGCTGAGAATGGACATCACGCTGCAGACAACGCAAACACAGACACCGGGACAAGAGTGTACCCCCATCAAGCAGGAGCGTGCATGGTCCGAACATAACCAGGACGATGCTCATACAATGACAAGGACAGACAATGACGAGAAAGAGGTACTCAACCCAAGACAACCCGAGCCGAGCACAACATATAACACATGACATGACTAGTGTCTGGACTCTGCCACCAAAACAAGAATTAACAGCACTGCAGAGGCAGAATCCTGACCGAACTGTCATTAATAATATAGGATAATAATAATATAGGAGACTCTGTTTTTCCTCAGAGCTTGACTAATGTCAGATATTATATTCTAATGCTAATCAAGGTCTGGAAGTAGAAAGTAAGGACACAGAATTAAAGTCTCTTGTGGTCCAGTGTTCAGTTTCCACAGTCAGTGGTGGTTTGGAGAGCATCCATACCCCTCACATTAACGTCACCAGCTCCACTAAGTGCATTGTGTCTGAGACTGTGTGTGTCAGGTGCATATGCTAGTCTGCAGTCAGATACTATTGACTTCATGCTTCTTCTGCTGACAGCTTCATAGAGATGCTGATTTAACTGTCCAGCAGGACTCGACACCTGCCCATACTACCAAATGTGCTAACACCTGCTTTAAGAACCATGATATCCCTGTACTGGATTGGCCAGACCACACTCACACTCTTTTAGAGCATTTATTAATCCTAGTTACTGACTCGTAATGAATGAGAGTGATCAGACATTTACTGAAGCATTATTAATCCACAGTTGTGCTGGTGAACATCAGTTAATGCACTGAGAGTCAACAAGAACTAACAGAGAACAACTTTATTGTCATCAACTAACATGAACAGATCAATAAATACTGGAATAAATGTGTTTTTATTGTTCAGTTCAAGTCAAATCATGAAGAAGAAGAGCAGAAACAAACGTCACACTTCATTTCTCCTTTATTCATTGAGCTGCTGGATTTCTCTACAGTTGATTCAATATGTGACAGAGATTCAGACATTTTCATGTTCATCATCACATTCTAATATCAGCAGTGGATTTGACATTGACTTTTATTATTTGTGCTCAAACAACAGAGAAACAATGAAGAAGATCAATCTGTAGACAAGAATGAGCTGATCTGAACACAGCAGCATCCTGGAGGACACTTCATCAACATCAATGATGACACTAATGAAGACTGAGACACACACACTCACACACACACACTCACACATGCACACGTACACACACACACGAAAGCACACACACACACACAGACACACACACAAACACGCACTCACACAAACACGCACACACACAGACTTTCTCACACACACACATGCACATGGACACACACACACACAAATACAAACTCTCTCTCACACACACAAACATAGACACTCTCACACTACACATGCACACACAGAGCAGTGAACACATGCACGCACACACACACACACATGCGCACACACACACACAAGCTCACACACACAAAAACGCGCACACACTTTCTCTCTCTCTCACACACAAGTACACACACACACACACATACATACACAGACTTTCTCTCTCACACAGACACTCTCACATTCACACACTCACGCACACATACTCTCTCACACACAAGAATGCATGCACACACACAAATACAGACACACACACACACACACTGCTGCTGTCTGCTCCTGCAGAGGATTCTGGGTAAATCTCTCATCAGTCTTCAGCTCAGTTTCACTGATGATCCAGGATAAACAGTAAACCCAGGGCAGAGCGGCTCAGTGAATGTGGTCTGGACTGAGTGGATGAGGCTCATTGTGTCTCTATAGATGTTGTAGAAGATCAGAGTTCCTGCACTGTGATCCACAAACACTCCTATTCTCCTGCTGAGCGCCTTTACTGGGAGATCAGTGCGTGTGTGATTGTGTCTGAATGAGAATCTGGAGGAAGAGCAGAACAAACTCCAGGACTGAGCATTACGTCCAAACCAACACTCAACACCTCGTCCCTTCCTCCTGATGCTCTTATATGACACTGATATAGACACACCAGCATCTCCACTCCAGTCAATCTCCCAGTAACAGCGTCCACACACTCTCTCTCTGCACAACACCTGAAGATAACCATCAAATCTGTCTGGATGATCAGAATACGGCTGTTTCTCTCTCACACACTTCACCTCTCTGTTCTCCTCAGACAGAATGAGTTGAGTGTGTGCTGTGTTTGGATCCAGAGTGAGGAAACAGACATCTGAACACAAGAACACACACATTTATAACCACAGCTGTGTGTGTGCGTGTGTGTTTGTGTGTGTAAGAGAGAGAGAGAGAGAGAGAGAGAGTGTGTGTGTGTGTGTGTGTGTGTAGTCCTACATTTGTGCAGTCCTGCTGTAATCCACTTCTCTCCTCCATGATCCAGACTGTGAACACACACAAATTGACATTCAGTCAGTACACAAACATCAGCTTAACACACACACACACGCACGCATGCGCGCACACACACACACACGTTCGCACACGCACACACAAGACATGTGGAGTGTGTGCTGAATGCTGGATTGTGATTGGCTGATCTCAGTGCATTAATAACTGCAGTAAAACAACATGAGTGTGTGTGGAGCTGTCAAATCAGCTTCTGAATGACACACAGAGCTTTTAGATCAGATGTGGAAACAGAAAACAGAATGGAAACACAGAAACAGACAGATATAAAGACTGAAGGATTCATTCAATGATCGATTGACAAAAGTGCAGCACAATAATAAAGCAGAATTCAGTGTTAAATGATTTGAAATATGATGGAGATCTTCATCTTCTGTCAAATGCCTCTTCATCATCTCCAAACATTGCTAAGTTGGAGAGCAGTGAATCCAGACCAATCTGCAGTCCTCCTCGCCCTTTGGAAGCTTGGTGGGTTTGTGTTATGTTTATTGTTCATAATACTTCAGTTATAAAGGATTAGTTTAGGAGTTTTTTGTAATTTGCTTTATTTGAGTTTGTTCAACATGTGATTGTCACTGGACTATATCAGAACCAGCATCACTGTCTGCTGATCACTTTTATTGCCTGATATTTTGTGTTCATGTTAGTTTAGAAGCAGAAAAGAGCCAGATTACAAGATATGTGAGATATTTGCCAGAAACATCTTTGTTATGTCCACATTGTGAATGTAAATTGATATTGTTTATTTTCTTCCTGTTTATAGTTTTACTCCGCCCTTATTAAAGTGTGATAAAGGACATTCTGTGTCTGTGAAGTTCATGAGGGAGAGTTTAACTTGCTGTTAAAGTATACACAGGACGTATTTGGAGAACAGTACACACACATCTCTGACCTGATACTGTACAGTTCTTCAGCAGAAATGTAGAGAACAAGTTTCACTGCTCAACTACAATGCTGAAAGTGTACAGTGTTAATATGAGATATAATATCACGCTTAATGTGAGAACTGCCCCAGTGCACTGACATATTTAACAGCTTTGATTAATATCTGGACACTAGAAGAGGAGTGAAGTATCAAAGTATCTGTATTCACAATAAAAAAGGCAGTGCTGCTCCACATACTTGAGTTTGTCCAGTGTGTAGTTTGGATCCTCCAGTTGTTCAGAGAGCAGCTTGACTCCTGAATCTCCTGGATGATTGTAGCTCAGATCCAGCTCTCTCAGGTGTGAGGGGTTTGAAGTCAGAGCTGAAGACAGAAAACCACAGCCTTCCTCTGTCACCATACAGCCAGACAATCTACAAACACAGCAATAGTCCACATCACACAGTTGGACAATCACACATCTCTTTGTGTTGTGAAGATGCTGACTGGCCAAGACACTTCTTCAGTTTAGATAATAAGACTGTGATGAGACTTTTATATGTTTTCAGGAAAACTGCAAACTGTACAAACATCAGAGCAGGTCAGAACCTCACCAGGGCCCAAAACCCTACAGACTCCACAGGGTTAACTTTGTCTTCATCACTGTTATGTATTTATTTAGACAGGATTGCCAGAACATTTGACAAATTCTTAAATAAACCTTTTCAATAAACAAATGCAAATATAAACAACAATTTAATAAGAACATGTAAAATACGAGTACAGAATTTAAAGGCAATTCATCTAAATACTCTTTAAATACAGTCATACAGTTCTGTATATTAGAAAAAGTATTTTACACATTTTTTGTATTTTACTCATTAATGCTTTTAAATACATTTGTCTATACACACACACACACACACACACACACACACACACACACACACACACACACACACATTTGTACAAATATAAATACAATCACACCCATATAAATCTGCCAACACACTGAGTGGGGAAATGGGCTTCTATATTTGTTAACCCAATCTGTTTGTAGTTGCAGTTGAGTGGAGAATCATTTACCTCAGTATCTCCAGTTTACAGTGTTGACTCTTCAGTCCATCAGAGAGAAGCTTCACTCCTGAATCCTGCAGGTCATTGTTACTCAGGTCCAGCTCTCTCAGCACACAGTTTGAGGATTGTAGAGCTGAAGACAAACTCTCACAGCACTGAACAGTGAGATTACAGCTCTGTAGTCTGTGTAGAGGACAAACACAATATTGATGTGGTCGTTTGGGACCTCACTGATTAACAATGCGCACTCATGAAAAGGACACCAGATTTCACCATTATGGTTGTATGTACTAACAGTAGTATAGCATGATATACCGATATTATAAAAGCATAGCGACACCCTAGCTCTCAAAACAATACAATTCCGATTTTTTTTAGTACCGGTACTTTTATTAGACAGCTGTAGTTGTGAGTGCATGTCAATAGGGGGCAGTGTGGGAGCCGTGCGCTGCTTCTACAGCAGGGGTCTCAAACTCATGGCCTGATACTCACAGGACAATCGTTTGTAGCCCCACATTAATTTAAAAGTTTAATGTTAGTTTTCTTAGTTTTCAGCTCTTGTGGAGGTTTTGATGACTGCTGATAGTCTGATGAGACACTCGTCTGATCTCTGGAATTTCCGAAGCTCAAACTCCTCCAGCTCCTCCTCTGAGGTCAACAACACAAAGACCAGAGCAGACCACTGGGCAGGTGAAAGGTCAGCAGATGACAGACTTCCTGTACTGAGGTGAGACTGAATCTCTTTCAGCAGAGTTTGGTCATTAAGTTCATTTAGACAGTAGAACAGATTGATGGATCTCTCTGGAGACAGATTCCCTTCAAGTTTCTGCTTGATGTAGGCAATTATTTCCTCTTTGCTCTGGTCTCTGTCATCCTGCTGTGTCAACAGGCCTCGTAAGAGTTGTCGATTGGACTGGAGTGACAGACCGAGAAGGAAACGAAGGAAGAGGTCCAGATGTCCATTCTCACTTTCCAGAGCCTTGTCCACTGCAGCCTTTAGCAAATCAATCATGGACTCATTTCTGCTTTTTTCTGCTTGTGTCTTGTCATTGTCGAGAATCAGATGTTGATAAAGGGCTGCAATGAACTCCTGAATGCTTAAGTGAAGAAAGCAGTACATGGTACCAAGAATGATTCCCGTCTCCTCCTTAAAGATCTGGGTACACATACCTGAGTACACCGATGCCTTATAGACGTCAATGCCACAGTCTTTCAGATCGCTCTCATAGAAGATCACATTGTTTCTTTCCAGCTGCTGGAAGGCCAGTTTCCCAAGTGAAAGGATGAAGTTTGGATCCCAGGAGACATCTGCCGTGTTTTCTCCATCATACTTTCTTCTGCTCTGCTGGATCTGAAAGCGGAGAAAGTGTGTGTACATCTGTGTTAGAGTCTTGGGAGATTCCTGCAGTGTTTCAGCATGAGCCCTGTGTTTCAGTTTCAGTATGTTCTGGAGAACAGTGGCTGAAATCCAGCAGAAGACTGGGATGTGGCACATAATAAAGAGACTCTTTGACTGTTTAATGTGATCAATGATTTCTCTGGCCTGATTCTGATCTGTGAGTCTCTTTCTGAAGTACTCCTCCTTTTGGGCATCATTGAATCCTCGTATCTCTGTCAGCCAGTTGATACAGTCAGCAGGAATCTTACTGGCAGCTGCTGGTCTGCTGGTGATCCAGATGAGAGCAGAAGGAAGCAGATTTCCCTTGATGAGGTTCGTCAGGAGAACATCCAGAGAGACTGCTGAAGATACATCACAACACGTCTCATTACCAGCAAAGTTCAGAGGAAGACGACATTCATCCAATCCATCAAGGATGAACAGGACTTTGAATCGTGTGCTTCTTGTAAGGTTCAGTCCTTTAGTCTCTGGGAAAAACTGAGTTATGAGGTCTTTTAAACTTTGTCTTTCTTTCTCCTTTAAGTTCATCTCTCTGAATGGAAGAGGAAATATGAAGCGGATGTCTTGATTTTCTTTTCCTTCAGCCCAATCCAGAACAAACTTTTGCACAGAGACTGATTTCCCGATGCCAGCAACTCCTTTTGTCAGGACAGTTCTGATCTGCTCGTCTTGTTCAGCTGCTTCAAACAAATGTTTGCATTCAACCTGTATCTCTAGTGACTGATGACGTCTGGAAGCAGCTTCAATCTGTCTGATCTCATGTTCAGTGTTGACCTGTTCACTCGCACCCTGAGTGATATAGAGATCTGTGTAGATCTTATTCAGAAGTGTGGAGTCTCCTTGCTGAGCAATTCCTTCAAACACACTTTGATATTTCTTCTTCAGGCTACATTTAAGCTGATAAATGAAGAACAGCTCATCTAAACACAGGAGCAAAGAAACAGAGAGATTTAGTCTTGACTTTTCCAGCTATATTAGTAAGTGTCAGACTGACAGATGGCCAGGAGTCTCTTACCCTCAAGAGTATCAGCAGCTTGATCTTGCTTCATCTCTCTCAGGAAGAAAAGTGTGAGATCAAGAGCTGCGTCTGTGATAATGCTTCTGTTCTCATTAAACTTCTTTACAAACTCTTGTCTGTTTTCATCTTGTAAGATTTTCTTAAACTTCTCCAGTTGATTCTTCAGAAATCTGATCATTTTGCTCTCAAGATTCTATGATTGAAGAAAAGAGAAGATCAATATTTAAATAAAACATTCATTAACATACAGTTGTACGTCCACAAACTACTCAATAAAGTAAAAATACATTATAATATGAGTCTGTTTTTACGCTTCATTCTGATTGGCTGATAAGTGAAGTTTCATAAACTAATTTCGAGAGGAGCATGTGATATGATTGTGCACCGCTGGCCACTCATCCGTAATCGGTCATAATCCAATCAGAATGATCATAGCTTAATATAAATGGATCACTTTCTCCTTATTGCACAATCTTCGTTTTGGACTCAAATATCTCCGAGCTCAGGGTTCTCTCCCGGGACAGCATGCCAAACCTGCTATAAGTGCCAAGCATATCTAAGTGGGAACTCTTGAAACTTTGTAAGGTGTTGTTATTTTCAGATAAACACAGCTAAAGCAGATTTGGCAGGTTTTGAGCACATGACAGTTCCATATCTCTACACTGAATGATTCCAGTAACTTCACAGTCTAAAATCACATCAAAACACAAGAGAAAGCTTTGGATTTGTGAAAAACTAGTTTCACACACAGGAGAAGTTTAGGGACAAAAACCTGACAAATGTCTGGAACACAACATGGTGGCTTTAGCTGTGGGAACATCAGCATCCCAGCAAACATATTTCAATTATTACATTTATATTTAAAAGAAGTCTAATAGATGTTTACCAACAGCCCAAAACTAGACTAGTCATCAGATATGAAGCAGTGTGCATCTGTCTGATCTGTGTATTTGATGACTAGTCTAGTTCTGGACTATAGTTAGATGTTTAGTAGATTTTTAGGTTTATCAGCTTAAATTTACCTGTTTTGGTCTGCCTATGGTTGTTTAGACATCTATTAAAACTTGCAGAATAATCCACTCTGGTCTGTTGAATTATTAGAAAATAATGAACACTAAATGTGTAACGTGTGTGAACTATTTTCGAGTAATTCAATGAACTGCAGTCAATTATTCCACACTTGACAAATACTTTTTATTTCTTGAAATCTTTAATTACATGAAAAATAACACTTACAAATAAAATGTGTTGCAGAAGGAGAATCTTTTCCAGTAAACATTTTCTATGTTATATTTACAATTTTAAATATGAATCAAAAGGAGTTTTTCCCACCTGGAAGTTCCACTGGAGATTGTCTGAATAAGAAACTAAATCTGCCACTAGGTGTCTGTAAATGAGTCAAAGTCATTGAGTCATTTGATTCATTCACACTACTGATTTATTCAGAAATAATTATCTTTACTGAATTGTTGGTTCACAATAATATGCCTGAAACAATCCATGTGTGATCAATAATGTGAAACACAATATACCTTCTAGCAGATGATGGTGTTTTCTCTCTGAGGTCTGGTGGAAGATGACCCATTGACCGGTCACTCTTCAGAGACACAGAGCTGGACACACATGATCCTGATCTCACACTGAACACACAAACACACCAGAGGAATAAATTGCAGGACAAACTTCAGTGGTCCTTTAAAAGTGTAATAAAACTGACAAAAGAGAAAATTATTGAAAAAAAAAAAAACACATTTCACCCGGCACCAAACTAGCACAAAATAACTCTTAGCTCAAGGTCAGGCTGATCAGGGGCCTCATGTATCAACGCTGCGTACGCACAAAAACTTTGCGTACGCCAGGTTTCACGCTCAGAATCGCTCACGTTTGGATTTACTAACAATGAACTGAACGTGGGAATGTGCGCTGCTTCACGGCAGCTTTATGGCTGGCGTACGCACATTTTTTGTGCGTGTCTGTTTTATTTCCATTGGCGACTCCTAGAGGCAGTTGTGTTAAATTCCACTCTACAAAGTGTCTGAGCCTTGCAATGGCAGCTGTATGAGACGGGTTCAGCAGGTATATAAGGTTTCCATACCATACAGTTGACCAGCTAAACATTAAAGCACAATTTGCAGCAGTCGCCTGTTTTCCCAATGTAATCTGAGCGATCTACCGCACGCACATTGCTATAAAGACACTATCTGAAGATGAATTTGCATGCGTGAATCAGAAACATTTCCATTCAATAAATGTGCAAATAAAATATGATGTTTATTGATATGAACTTATTGATGATTCCTATTTGTCTTTCTCGTGATAAATAGTTGGCAAAATCTGATATGTAGCAGGGAAAAAAAGAAGAAAAAGTTCATTAGATGCTGGATTCGAGCCGAGTTCATGCTCGAACGTATCAATTCATGATCACAAGCGTCTAACGAGTAGCGCCACTGAGACTGTTAAGGGTCTTGCAACATTTTACAGATATAAACCACACTATTTCTATTTTTTAATGCACTCAGTGCAATGTTCAGACCCAACTGTGTTGACCGCATCAGCTAAACTCTCCCACTCTATTTTTTTTCTTTTGTTGTTAATTCCGGAGAACAAACTTGCAAATAACACCGCTTTTCTCCGGTCTACCTCCGAAAGCAGCACCTCCAATTCACATTCTGTTCAAAGTTTCTCTTTTTGCTTGCTTTTGCCATTGCTTTTTCGTTGGGTTTTGCCATAAGCATAGTCATTAGCATATTCATACGGGGGAGGAGGCAGGGAGGAGTTTTGCGCTCAGTTTCACGTTCATTCAGATGTACAAAAGAATATGCGTGAGATTCGGGGTACGCAGTGTTTCATACATCTGAATTTTTTTCTGCGTACGCACATTTACAGCTTTGTGCGTACGCAATGTTTTAGTAAGATTTCCACGCAAGTCTTCGTACATGAGGCCCCAGGTCTGTTAAACAAATAAGACTTCCAGTGGGTACAGAAAGTATTCAGACCCACTCTTTGTTCTATTGCAGCCATTTGCTAAAATCATTTAAGTTCATTGTTTCCTCATTAATGTCCACACAGCTGACAGAACAACACGGAACTGTAGACGTGTTTGCAGATTTATTAATAAAGAAAAGATGAAATATCACATGGTTCAGACTCTTTGCTGTGAACTCAGCTGCTGTCCATTTCTTCTGATCCTCCTTGGGATGGTTCTTCACCTTCAGTTGAGTCCAGCTGTGTTTGATTACACTGATTGGACTTGATTAAAGTCACACATAAGAGCTTACAGCTCACAATGCATCTCAGAGCCAATGAGAATCATGAGGTCAGAGGAACTGCCTGAACAGCTCAGAGACTGAATTGTGGCAAGGCACATAATTGGCCAAGGTTACAGAAACATTTCTGCTGCACTGAAGGTTCCTAAGAGCACAGTGGCCTCCATAATCCTTTAATAGAAGATGTGTGGGACGACCAAACATTTTCTAGAACTGGCTAAACTGAACTGTCAATAGATCTGTCAAATGCTCTGATCCACTGATTTACAACAAAATGAATGTAAAGGTATTGAAGTTTCATGAAGCAGCGCTCCAAAATCAGCCATGAGCTCTGTTTACTGGAGTACTCTTGTGGATTAGCGGTGTGTTTCTCGCTCATGTACACTCAGAGCGTGTTTCGCTTTCGGTTTGTGTTTTAATCTTCTGTGTTTATTGTTAGCTGTCTGGATGTTGGATTACTCTTTGTGGATTACCCTTGATTATGATTGATTGCTTGTTTTGTCCCCTTGCCTGTCTAAAAGATGCTCTGAATAAGAAACTAAAACCATCACTAGGTGTCTGTAAATGTCTTAATTCACCAAAAGTCATTGAGTTATTTGATTAATCCAAACAACTGATTCATTTACTAATGACTGTATTTTCTGGATTGTTGGTTCACAATAACATGTTCAATACAGTCCATGTGTGATCAATAATGTAAAACACTAAATACCTTTTGACTGATGATGGTGTTTTCTCACTGAAGTTTGGAGGATTACTACCTTTAGACCAGTCACTCTTCAGAGACTCAAAGCTGGACACACATGATCCTGATCTCACACTGAACACACAAACACACCAGAGGAATAAACTGCAGGACAAACTTCAGTCTCCTTTACAAGAGTTTATTAGACAAATATGAGTTTGTTCAGTTTAATTCAGCTCAAGCTAATAGTTGACTGAAGATCTGTCTGTTGTCATGTTGAAATAATGGTGTAAAAACAGAGTCAATACCTGTGTTTCTCTGAGAGAGAGTCCTTTACTCGCTCCTCTGCCATACTGCAGCTAAAACACCAATGCAGACATTAGCAGAGCTTTCAGGAAACAATCATACTATATATATATATATATATATATATATATATATATATATATATATATATAGTCCTTAACATGAATGCAGTTGGTTTAACCCCTAATCTGACTTCTCAGCTGTTTCACATTTGATTTAAGGTAAATGCATGTTATATAGAGTTTATCAAGAGAAGTTCAGGTTCAGGCAATTGTTGATTTAGTGAGTATTGAAATGTCTCTCTACTAAAGAGGCTATTTGGTTAATGAGTTACTCAGACAGTCAAAGGGTTAAATGCAGTGTTGTTTAAGGATTGTCAGCTTGTTGTTTTCAGCAGCTTTTCTTCCTGTTCAACTGGAAGTTCTGCTTTAACTTCACTTTTGATTTGGTGACTCTGAATGTTTAGAGTTATATTTAATGCTGAATTATTGGACACTATTGAGTCAGTCTGATATAAAAGAGCACAAACACTTTAAAGGGATTAAAAATAAAGCTTTTAGACACAGTGTTTAAATGAGCGTGTTTGACTCAGTGTTTAATCTGTGTTTGAGGATTTGATCTTCAGGATCAGACATTTAAATCACACTCACACATATAAACCCTTCATCATCTCCACAAATCAGCGTAATGTAGAAGTGTTAAACTCACATGCAGAAGTACAGACGCTCTTGTGCAGCAGGAACACAATCTGAACTCTTTCACTTCACTAAAACACACCTGTGTGATCTACACTTAGATCCTAAAATATTACTGGCTACACTGAGTGACACTGACATGAATATTCATGAGATTCTCCTGACTGTGGGCATGTCATAAAGACAACACAAACCACTGGAGCTGAAGATATCTGTGCAGCTTCTCTGAGCACGAGTGTGTTGAAGCAAGATTTAGAGAAGTTGTTTAAGATGAAATCTGAGAGGTCTCTGAAGAATATTTACAGCAATGTTGAACCTATAAAATAAGATTAAAGATTTCTATATAAATGAGTACAGATCTCTCTGTTATATTATTATTAATTTCTATAGGATGCTGTTCAATAATATTCAATAAGTGTGTTTATACAATAGATTAGCCAGTACCAAAGGCAAAACTGAACTAATGAACAAAATAACTGAAGATCACAGTGAAGAGAAACCGCACTATAAATGATCACAATCTCCCATATGATCTGATCATAGTACTTTTGTTTGATAGTAATGTATAGTGTCTGTATGGTATCTGTAAATATTTAGTATGTGAAATTGTTGGACAACCCCCACACACACATAAAACAGCAAAATAAACATGTCTACAGCTTACTAAAAGCCTTTATGTCTGTTCATATATTTTATATAAATGCAGAGCAGCAAGACCCATGGGATTTCATCAGCCACTCACCATCAGAGTCCTCAGTGGAAGCTGAGAAGAGCAAAAGAGGAAGCCAAGCAAGAGATGCCAGAAAAAAAGGGGGAATGAAATATTGTGTTATTTTGCTGTCTGAGTATAGGCAGGTGCAGTGGGTAGCACAATCGCCTCACAGCAAGAAGGTCGCTGGTTCGAGCCTCGGCTGGGTCAGTTGGCATTTCTGTGTGGAGTTTGCATGTTCTCCCCATGTTAGCGTGGGTTTCATCCGGGTGCTCCCACAAGTCCAAAAATATGTGGTGACATTGGGTAAGCTAAAATTGTCCGTAGTGTATGTGTGTAAATGAGTGTGTATGGATGTTTCCCAGTGATGGGTTGCAGCTGGGTGGCAACACAGTGGCACAGTAGGTAGTGCTGTTTCCTCACAGCAAGAAGGTTGTTGGTTCGAGCCTCGGCTGGGTCAGTTGGCGTTTCTGCGTGGAGTTCTTCCTGCGTTCGCGTGGGTTTCCTCCGGGTGCTCCGGTTTCCCTCACAGTCCAAAGACATGCGGTACAGGTGAATTGGGTGGACTAAATTGTCCGTAGTGTATGCGTGTAAATGGGTGTGTATGGATGTTTCCCAGAGATGGGTTGCAGCTGGAAGGGCATCCACTGCGTAAAACATATGCTGGATAAGTTGGTGGTTCATTCCACTGTGGCGACCCCAGATTAACAAAAGAACAAAGCCGAAGAGAAAATGAATGAGTATAGGCAATGATAGACAGGACAATGTTTGATTAAGATGAAGTGTTTTAAAATGCTTATTTATTAAAATAAAGGTTACAAAGTAAAGAAGAAATATATTGTGTGTTTGTATATTTATTTTACTGCCTTCAAGATTTTACATTGTAAACTAAAGGGAACAAGGGGGGAACAAATGTTGTATTTACCCTTTAACTACAGGTAACAAGAGAGGTACAAAGCTTCACTTTAATTTACAACCCTCAAATGTGGTATTTACCCTGTAAGTACAGGGAACAAGGGGGTAACAAGGGAGGAACAGTGCTTCACTTTAATTTACAACCCTCAAATGTGGTATTTACCCTGTAAGTACAGGTAACAAGGGAGGAACAGTGCTTCACTTTAATTTACAACCCTCAAATGTGGTATTTACCCTGTAAGTACAGGTAACAAGGGAGGAACAGTGCTTCACTTTAATTTACAACCCTCAAATGTGGTATTTACCCTGTAAGTACAGGGAACAAGGGGGTAACAAGGGAGGAACAGTGCTTCACTTTAATTTACAACCCTCAAATGTGGTATTTACCCTGTAAGTACAGGTAACAAGGGAGGAACAGTGCTTCACTTTAATTTACAACCCTCAAATGTGGTATTTACCCTGCACTGTTAGACATTTCTGTAAATTACACAGTTATTTACTGTATTTCACCCAGTGTATTACTGCAAATTCCTTTTACGGTAAATAACTGTATTTACCGTTGCATTATGGGAATTTAGTGTGACGTCGAACAACATATACAGCGATGTACTGTATTTGTAAAAATTCGTGTATTATACTGTATTTTCCACAACTGCTTCAACGCCACCTTGCGGCGATTCGACTATGCACCACATTTTGCCTGAGGACCCTGGAGCAATTCTGGAGGACAATTTATTAGTGTGCCTGAAGAACATACTGGATTTAACAAACTTTACTCTGGTAAGCTGAGGCAGTGTTTCATTTTACAGAATGTTTTGTGGACGAGAATAGAACAAAGTAAAGTATAAAGTTGGCTATTATTATTTTCTCTGGCTTGGCGTTATTTCGCCCATTTGAGAAATATATCATCTATTAAGATGTTACCTTTATTTAATTTATTACATTAACACTACTATTACTTTAAATAAGACTGTTTATGACTATTAGCCATTGTTCTCGTCATATCTTTTTATTTATTTAAATAGGAACCGGTGTTGCAGCGGGTTTTGGTTTAGGAGGGAACCAGAGGTATGCAGACAGTTTTGGAGGACACTTAGCACGAGACAACGGTCCGGCAGAGAGTGTTTTCCCCCAGAAGAATATGAATGAAAGACCAACAAATAATCCAGGTAAAAGCGCGTATGTCTGTGCTGACAACACTCGACATTGATTTGAGCACCTCTATTAGCATTTGTTTGCTCGGCAACATTGGCTGAAGCGATCTTAAAATGGTAATGTTAACTGTTAGCTAAACTGAGCTAAGTTTATACTGAATTGGACTCAAACTCATTTTAACGTGCAACGTTTAACTTATATTGATTTATACTATATATATTAGATGTTGTGAACTTATTTTTCTCTGGTTTAGAGTAACTTATAACGTTAGCTTGAGAAAATAACATCGCGACGTAACGTAAATCTATAACGTTACAATATGCATAGAGGTAAAGTTGGTTTTATATTCGCACATTCGTTCATTTAGAAGACTCTAACGTTATACTGTTTACCATGTTACTTTGAATATTCGATCAGAATTAGCATGCCAGTATGACTTGAAATCAACATTAACACTGTTTATTTGACCGTGAGCATGTTGTACTTTGATAGTCATTAGCTGCTAAAATGATTTCGCTATTTAGAGTTTGCAAATAATACTTTTATGAAATTAAATTATTAAGGGGGAAGTCTGAATCTGCTTATATAAAACCAATTTTACCTCTATGCATTATGCTAATAACCACCTTTTTGCTATTTATTGTTTGCTAATTATTTTTTTTATCACAACTCTTGACATTTGGTTTAACATAATTGTTACCATTATATTTTTTTCTGTTTAGATATGGCACTGGCACAGCAGCAGGTTTTGTCTGAAGAAACAAACAGCATTTCAGAGGAACATCTTGATCAGCACAGCCTTATGCTTACAAAATAAGCAAGACCAGTAAGCAACCAAGGTAAACAAATAAAAAAAGTTGTGTGGAGGTTGTGGATTATAGCAAGGTATTCTTATCTGTATTTTTGGCTTTTTTATGGTCTCAATATAGAATACTGGGAGCCTGCCTGTGCAAACTGGACCTCATACAACAGTAAGTACTGTACATCTATTTGTTTCTCAATATATTAACGTTACTTTTAATACAAAATGTGTCACATGTTTAGTTGCTAGCTAAATAAAAAAATCGTTTTCCCTTTTTTATTAAACCATTTAGTAGGTTTTTTTTTTCATCTTTGTTTATAATATTTTTGAGCAGATTGAGGTCTGTCATGGGTCAGACATTTCAAAATACAATAATTAGTATTGGGATACATGCATTTGTCTATGTATTAAATGTCTTTTTCCCCATTTCATGTTGCCTAAATATTTTGTAATAAATAAAATAATACAATTTTTTGTATAAATAATTCCAGAGGATGAAACAAAATGCACAGCAACAACCAGAGTGAGCCAGAAGATAGCAGGAGAAGTACTGAAGAGAATGACAACCATGAACAACATTGAGTTATCCTTCTTTCACCAGCTAACTGAGAACTTGGATTAGGTGAGACACTCTCAATAGTTTTATTCAGTCAGTTTTAGTTTATTAGGAATACATAAAACAAATAGTCTAATCTGTCCTGCAGTGAATCAACCCATCACAAATGCTACAATGTTTTTGTAAAACCTTGTTAGGGAAAAAAATAAACAGGACATTCTGGTTAGTTATCTTTTAAACATGGTAGTGAGCAGGTTATGAGCAGGAGCCAGTTGCTCAGTACCAGCTGAAAACTACCCCAACCTAGCTGCCATGCTTCAAAATAATTAACCAGTATATGATTTATTTTTTTTAAACAAGCTTCTTCTATGCTTATGTTAGTCTGTTTGTCCTTATCCAGAGTTCTTCATAATCCTGAACTGGGCCAAATCCTGACCAGATGCTGTGGTGGTCATGGAGGAGTGAATCCTAAAAGACACACGTGATCAATGAGTTTCCGCATTGATCCAATGGGCCAGCCTGACCACCCGCTGGTGAACTTTCAAGCCTCTGGTGCCTATACTGCAGCCTTGCACAAGTTTGGCTAGAGGAGAACTGGTCGTGCCCAACTGAGCCTGGTATCTCTCAAGGGATTTTATTCTACACTTTCGTCAGTTGGTGAAGTTTGTTCCATGCCACTGTCGCCACTGGATCGCTTGGCTACGATTGGTGGATCGGTGGATTTGCTCTTCAGTGTTTGGACTTTCAGCAGTGACATTTACTGCTTCAATTCTGAAAACTGGACTGAAGCAGCTTCAATTTACAAGAACTTCTATGTTAAGCTGCTTTGACATCATTGATCTACATTGTAAAAGTGCAATAGAAATAAAGATGAATTGCATTTGAACATGTGAATTCAGACCTTGATACCAGAACTAGTAATATTTTAAAGTTGGGTTGTTTCTGAGTCGGCTAATAGTTACAAATATTTATTTTTCCAACAATATGCAATTCAGAAGTTTAAATTTTTATTGTACATGTATGTTCTAGTGCTTTGTGTGATTTATTTATTTTTAATGTGTTGATTTTATTGCTTAATGTAATTTTCACACATTTTCCTTAAATGCTTTAAGCATTATTAATGTTTTAAAGAATGGAATATTTTGTAATTGTGTCTGGTTTAATGTCAGTAGTACTTAGTACAATTGGGTTTTTTTTTCTCAACAATATGCAGGTCAGACACTTAAATTAGTTTTGTACATGTATGTTAATGTGCTTTGTCATTTTCAATGTTTTTTTTTCTTAAAATAAAATATTTTGAATGATTGAAATGTAATGTTTTTACACATTTTTAAGCTTGTTTTAAGCATCTCCAATGTTTTAAATAAAGAGTGTTTATTTTGTTAATATTTTGTAATTGTGTCTTTTTTAGGTCTATAGTATTAAAATAATATTAATAAAATTATATTATAAAATATTTAGGACAAAATTAAAAGGTTTACAGTAGCTAACTGTTAACTTAGGTTTTTACAGTAGTTAACCATTTTCAGACACTACAGTAACATGCTGTAAACGGATTTACAGTTGTATACTGTAAATCTAAAATACAGTAACTTACTGGCAACAGTGTGATGGGTTGATTCACTGCAGGACAGATTAGACTATTTGTTTTATGTATTCCTAATAAACTAAAACTGACTGAATACTGATACAATTATTGAGAGTGTCTCACCTAATCCAAGTTCTCAGTTAGCTGGTAAAAGAAGGATAACTCACTGTTGTTCATGGTTGTCATTCGCTTCACTACTTCCCCTGTCTTCTTCTGGCTCACTCTGGTTGTTGCTGTGCATTTTGTTTCATCCTCTGGAATTATTTATACAAAAAATTGTATTATTTTATTTATTACAAAATATTTAGGCAACATGAAATGGGGAAAAAGACATTTAATACATAGACAAATGCATGTATCCCAATACTAATTATTGTATTTTGAAATGACAGACCTCAATCTGCTCAAAAATATTATAAACAAAGATGAAAAAAACCCTACTAAATGGTTTAATAAAAAAGGGAAAAATATTTTTTTTATTTAGCTAGCAACTAAACATGTGACACATTTTGTATTAAAAGTAACGTTACTATATTGAGAAACAAATAGATGTACAGTACTTACTGTTGTATGAGGTCCAGTTTGCACAGGTAAGCTCCCAGTATTCTATATTGAGACCATAAAAAAGCCAAAAATACAGATAAGAATACCATGCTACAACCCACAACCTCCACACAACTTTTTTTTTATTTGTTTACCTTGGTTGCTTACTGGTCTTGCTTATTTTTTAAGCATAAGGCTGTGCTGATCAAGATGTTCCTCCGAAATGCTGTTTGTTTCTTCAGACAATACCTGCTGCTGTGCCAGTGCCATATCTAAACAGAAAAAAATATAATGGTAACAATTATGTTAAACCAAATGTCAAGAGTTGTGATAAAAAAATAATTAGCAAACAATAAATAGCAAAAAGGTGGTTATTAGCATAATGCATAGAGGTAAAATTGGTTTTATATTAGCAGATTCAGACTTCCCCCTTAATAATTTAATTTCATAAAAGTATTATTTGCAAACTCTAAATAGCGAAATCATTTTAGCAGCTAATGACTATCAAAGTACAACATGCTCACGGTCAAATAAACAGTGTTAATGTTGATTTCAAGTCATACTGGCATGCTAATTCTGATCGAATATTCAAAGTAACTTGGTAAACAGTATAGAGTCTTCTAAATGAACGAATGTGCGAATATAAAACCAACTTTACCTCTATGCATATTGTATAGATTTACGGTAACGTTCTTATAGGTTACGTCGCGATGTTATTTTCTCAAGCTAACGTTATAAGTTACTCTAGACCAGAGAAAAATAAGTTCACAACATCTAATATATATAGTATAAATCAATATAAGTTAAACGTTGCACGTTAAAATGAGTTTGAGTCCAATTCAGTATAAACTTAGCTCAGTTTAGCTAACAGTTAACATTACCATTTTAAGATCGCTTCAGCCAATGTTGCCGAGCAAACAAATGCTAATAGAGGTGCTCAAATCAATGTCGAGTGTTGTCAGCACATACAGACGCGCTTTTACCTGGATTATTTGTTGGTCTTTCATTCATATTCTTGTGGGGGAAAACACTCTCTGCCGGACCGTTGTCTCGTGCTAAGTGTCCTCCAAAACTGTCTGCATACCTCTGGTTCCCTCCTAAACCAAAACCCGCTGCAACACCGGTTCCTATGTAAATAAATAAAAAGATGACGAGAACAATGGCTAATAGTCATAAACAGTCTTATTTAAAGTAATAGTAGTGTTAATGTAATAAATTAAATAAAGGTAACATCTTAATAGATGATATATTTCTCAAATGGGCGAAATAACGCCAAGCCAGAGAAAATAATAATAGCCAACTTTATACTTTACTTTGTTCTATTCTCGTCCACAAAACATTCTGTAAAATGAAACACTGCCTCAGCTTACCAGAGTAAAGTTTGTTAAATCCAGTATGTTCTTCAGGCACACTAATAAATTGTCCTCCAGAATTGCTCCAGGGTCCTCAGGCAAAATGTGGTGCATAGTCGAATCGCCGCAAGGTGGCGTTGAAGCAGTTGTGGAAAATACAGTATAATACACGAATTTTTACAAATACAGTACATCGCTGTATATGTTGTTCGACGTCACACTAAATTCCCATAATGCAACGGTAAATACAGTTATTTACCGTAAAAGGAATTTGCAGTATTACACTGGGTGAAATACAGTAAATAACTGTGTAATTTACAGAAATGTCTAACAGTGTATAAAGCATCAGCTATACATTTACTGAAATGCAACAGTTGGCCCCCCTGTGCAAACAGCAGTAAAGATGCGAGCCTGTTTTAATCTACATTGAACCCTGACGGAAGGCCTATATCATGCAAAGTTATTTGTTGATAGTGAGTTATGGAGACATTGATGGCTTTGGTGAGATCGACGAGTAAACATAAGGTAAGTAGTGTATGGAAATATATTTTATATTATATATTTTATATATTGCAGATTTAAAATGCATACAGTATAAAATAAGGGTTCATAATTTCACAGGTTGTAAACCTTTTATTCATTAAACACCCCGTATAAAACCCAAGCACTGAATAAGAGTACTAATGTACTCACGCAGGTGCATGTACAGTACATTTGCAGATAGCAATAGGTTGTCACCATCCTTGCATAATTCTTCATATGTATACAATACTTGAAGAAAAGTACATCGTAAACGTAATATACTTACGCGGATCTTTGCTTGATAAATATCTTATTGTTACTCCCCTATTACGCATACATTATGGTTTGTTCTTTTGCAATTTAAAGAAAAGTACAACGTTATTTCACAGTACTTACGCGGTACTTTTCATGCTGAATATCTGGTTGTTACCCCCTTCTTACCCAAACATTACGGTTTGTTCCCTTATAACTACACATACGTTCATTATACTTACACAGTACGTACAGAAAAGTACACTGTAATTTCACTGTACTTACGCGGTACTTTGCGGGTTGTAAAAGAAAGCGTTACCAAAATGCTAATGTTACTTAAGTGCTACCGTATGCTACTTTATGTTATTACAAACTAACAATTAAAAAGGGATCGTATTAGTAGGATCGAATGCGAAAGTTTAATTAACAAAGTGTTGTTGTCATGACTACAGAACAGATCACGGGCTAAGTTATGCCGTGGATTGGTTCGTTAGCTAGCTCACCAGACCTGTTAGCGTTTGCTAACATCATCGCAACTCTTGCTACATTGAGGATGGATAATTTAGTAAATACAGATATGTATGTTGTATGAGTTCAGGGTGCCTTTATATCATCAGAGATCCTGTTAGTATACTGTAGCATTACTTCAGTAAATTTATCAGATTTCTCAATTTCATTTAAATTCTGCACAGTAAATTAATTAGAGATTTTTGGTTGAAATCCTTTAAAACTATTTCTACAGTATTACTGCAATAACCCCATTATTTGCCAGTAATGTTTACAGAAACATTTTGACTTTATTCTAACATACTCTTTCTTGGTATTTAGATACTCAAGTGCATTACCTGGGGTCTGCGATCTTCACAAACAGGTGAGACAAAATTTAGAATAGATACAATTACAGCTATAACTATTTTCAGGTAAGTAAAACATATTGTGAAATATCACAATCAAGAGTCTGGGCTCTATAGACTTACATTTGATGTAAATCATTTTTAATATGTTTTTATGTGTACCAATTACCTGAAGGCATATCATCTGCTGTCTGTGTCCTGCCCACAACAAAGTAAAAAAAAAAAGAACCAAATAGGGCAGTTTCTAATTATCAATCTTTTTCTAAAGGCTGACTGATAATTCTTGCTCACTGAACTGTCATTTGCCACTAAGATTTGCTCAATGTTTCTGTAATAAAAAGGATTTTACATGTGGTTACTAAAATCCTTCATGTAGTTAATTATACTCCACAATTAATAACTACCAAGCTTTTAAAGTGCATCATAAAAATGTGGTTTAAATTTTAAGGAAAAAATAAATTAATTAAATGTGGCTTCAGCAGCAAAGGACTACACTAATGCCTGCATGCAGGGAATTCATACAGAGACCCGAAATGGAGGTGATAGTGGGGGAAAAAAATGGGTGGAAGAAAAAAAAACTGGGTGATAGGAAAATATATATTTTTGAGTTTTTGCGTTCCCTTGAAAAGATGTTTTGCGAGGAAATGCAAAGTTGTTTTGTGATCCCTCGCAAAACTGTTGTTTGACAAACCCTTCCCGTTCACTTCATACATTTCAACCCTACCATTTTTGCGGTGATTCTCCTGTATATTACTATTCTATCCCACTATCATCCTATCATATCAAGTAGTTTCCTGTATTTCCCCCACATTTTTAATATTGAAAGCACGTTTAAATGAATATAAAAATGTCTGCATTCACTTTCTTTCCATTAATACTGTGTGTCAATCATTGCCCTTCCTGTGTAATCTCTGAATCAGTGAATGCATGTATAAGCACTGACAGATCAGCTTTTATACATGCCATTTAAAGAGGGGTTAAAGTGCAGGACACTTTGGGATTTGGGTGTGTGTAAACAGACAAATACACTTAATAATATGTAAATGTATTCCTCCTGTATGTGTTTATTTTAAACACAACTTATTCTCCTAAATAAGTACAAACAGTTACTAAAGTAATCGAATGCTTTCATTCTGAATCTGTGCATTCTTACAGTGACACATGTTAACAAAGAAAACAAAATCAGAGATTCATTTGCTGCTCTTTACTTATTTGATAACAGAGGTGTCACTTTAAGAGTGCACAGATGTATAATGAAAGCATTCATCCTTCAGTCAGCGCTTATACCTGAATTCACTGATTCAGAGGTTGCATAGGAAGGACAACGAACAACGCACCACTTTAATGGAAAGAAAGTGAAGGCAGATTTTTTTATATTAATTTAAACATGCTTTCAAGATTAAAATATGGGAGAAATATGAGAAATACGTAGTGATAGAATGATATTGGAATAGAAATACAAAAGTACAAAATACTAGTGCTAAAATACAGAAGAATCCAGCTCGGCAAAAACGGGAGGATTGACATGTATGAAGTAAATAGGAAGTGTTTGTGAAACAACATTTTTAGGAGAGATCGCAAAACATCTTTTCGAGGGAACAGAAAAACTTTTCTATAATTGAAAAAGATTCTATAATTGACAGGCAACCGTAATTTAATACATATTACACTGAAAAAGAAAAAAAAATCACAGGTTTCATTAGAATTTGATGTTGTTAAAAGCAAGTGTAATAATGTATACACAACAAAGTATGTAGCTTTTTTAACATAAGTTTGCATGTTGCTTTACTATGTTTGGATTATTAATATTGGCATAACCTTGAGGGATACTTAACACTTGTAAACAAAGGGGAGTGTCCTGAAAATACTGAAAATAATTTTCTTTCTTATTTATGAACTGTAGGCAAAGATAAAATGAGTTGGCCATGCAAAAGGTGCAGTGATCACTTACCTACCAGAAGTGACATTTTGAAACATTATAGACTGCATCATGGAACCTTTGGTCATAGTCATTCATTACCATGCATTTACTTGGAATGTCCATGTTTTTTCAAAACTTGGAGTGGTTTGCATTCGCATTTGTCTCGATGCCATCTGGAAAGTCAGACACAAAGACCTGAGATTGTCCTGTCCTTTACATGCCTGGTGTGTAGGACACAAGGGTTTCCAACAGAAAGAGAATATTTTGCACATGTTGGTCATCACCTTAAAAGTAATGTGACAGTTGAATGTGTGTTTCAAGGGTGTGATTTCCAAACCAATATTTATGGAACGTTTACAGCACACAAACACAGGAAGCACACTCCTCATACTCAAAGCGATTTTAAAGAAACTGTTCTTTTTGAAAAGCCAAACCAGACACCAACTTTTGAATTAGATAACACTGGAGCCACCCAGAATGAAAATATAGATGAATGTAGTGGAGAAGGAACCAGCTCATGTGCACATTTTGTGCAAAAGGATGACAGGTACTTAATTGTGGACCATATAGCTTCTTTCCTGCATAAATTGGAAAGTGTGCATAATGTCTCAAACAGGTGTATTGATGAGTTGGTAGATGAACTGCAGTTTGTGTCATCAGCATCCATGCCAATTATCAGAGAAATTGTTGAATCACACTTGAAGAAAAACAACTGTGTCATTGACAGCACAGTTGTAACCTCTTTATTTGAGGAATTAAATGAATCCAACCCCATAAGCATGGCTTTTGATAAGGATGGGCCACTGTCATCAGCTTTCAAAAGGAGACGGCACTTTCTAAAAACATTTAACGTTGTAGAGCCAGTTGAATATGTTCTTGATCCAATTAAAAAGAAGAGTTTTCAGTATGTTCCAATCCTTGAATCATTGAAACAAATTTTAAACAACAATGATATCAGAGAACAGTTTCTGAGAGATTATGGAAACACAAGTATTCCTGCACAGTACAGATCATTCCGTGATGGTGCCTTTTATAGAGAGAGTGATTTTTATTCTGAAGAGCAGAGAATCTGCATATTCCTTTATGTAGATGATTTTGAGGTATGCAATCCCTTAGGAACATCTCGAAGGAAACACAAGATAACAGCCGTGTACTGGATCTTGGGAAATAACCCATCGTGTTATCGCTCCACACTAACTTCAGTGTATCTAGCACTTTTGTGCAAAGCTAATGATATTAAGACATTTGGATATGCAGAGGTACTCAAGCCACTCCTTGATGACATAGCTGTACTGGAATAAGATGGAATTTTGATTCCAGTCATAGGGAAAACTGTCAAAGGGTCCATCTACTGTGTAGTTGCTGACAATCTTGGTGCACATTCACTTGCTGGCCTTGTAGAAAGTTTTTCAGGAACATACATTTGCAGGTTCTGTCTAGGAGAGCATGCTGACTTTCAAGAAAAGGAAGTGAGATCAGGTGCTTTTAACATTCGAACAAAGGAGGATTATTCTCTTCATGTCAAAACACTACAAGAGAACCCTGCATTACCACACACTTTTGGTGTGAAAAGGCCCTGCCCACTGTCAGAGAAGCTAAGCCATTTTCACATGGTTGAGGGGTATCCTCCTGATATTTTGCATGACCTTTTTGAGGGGATTGTTCCCATGGAATTAGCACTGTGCTTTAGTGATTTCATAGCCAAAGGATACATCACTCTTGATGAGCTTAACAACACAATCAAATCATTTCCCTACAAGTGGGGAGATAAGACAGACAGTCCACAGCCCATTCCCATTGCATTCTCCACTCGAAAAAGTATCGGAGGTAATGCCCACGAAAACTGGACCCTCATCAGGCTGCTCCCACTAATGATAGGTCACAGGATACCTTTGAATGATCCTGCATGGGATGTAATTATGTGTCTGAAAGAGATAGTTGAACTTGTGGTAGCTCCAACTCAAAGTGAAGCAAGTATATCATCTTGATACAAAGATTTCTGAGCATCGACTCAGATTACTTGCTGCATTTCCTCAGGTTAAGTTGATCCCTAAACACCACTTTCTGGAACATTATCCAATGCTCATTAAAGTGTTTGGACCGGTCATTGGATTTTGGACTATGCGATTTGAGGGAAAACATCGTTACTTCAAACAAATTGTGAGGCATACAGGGAATTTCAGGAATGTTCTGTTTTCCCTCGCAAACAAGCATCAGTTGATGATTGCATACCACCTGCATGCAACTACAACCGTTCCCACTTTCAGTACTGCCAGAGTATCCCAGGTGCCTATAGCTGTTCTGCATACAAATGTACACAATGCAATATGAAGAGTGTCGCCGGGTCAGACTAATGTACATCTTTCTAACACG
Source organism: Danio rerio (assembly GCF_052040795.2). NCBI lineage: Eukaryota > Metazoa > Chordata > Actinopteri > Cypriniformes > Danionidae > Danio > Danio rerio. The sequence goes on along the minus strand of NC_141024.2, from coordinate 63,987,152 downwards.
GTTACAATTTATGGAACTACATACTCTAAAGGCATGATTTTGGCCTATGGATCTACTGCTGGACTTCCAGACTTTATTGAAGTTCTTCAGATAGTAGTTCTGAGAGAAAAAGACCATTTTATTGCTAGAGTATTAATTTCCTGGTATGATGAGCACGTTCGAGGATTTGAGCTGGAGAGTACAGAGCAAGTAGTTTTTGTAGAACAGAAGGATCTCACTGATGTCTGCCCGCTTTCAGACTACAATATTGCAGTAAGGCGAATGGTGATGCTGAAGCGCCATATTTGTCTGGAATAGATACACATTTCATAAACTGTACCATTTGGTGTAGTTCAAGTGATGGGACGTATGTTTTTCAAGATTTTCACGCACATACAACAAAGAACGGTTGCTAAACAATGCCAGACTGAATGTAAAAATAACTAATATGCTGTTTTGTCTTGTTTTCAAGGCAACATTAGATCATCAAAATGGAGGCAGCTGTAAAGTTCCGTGTAATCCTGGACCATGAGATAAAGAAACTTTGTGTTCCTGAAATGCCACGTACAGTAAAAGAGTTGGAAGCAACCATAAAACAGACGTTTGAGATCTACGTGGACATAAGCCTTCAATACAAAGATCAAGATTTTGATGACTTCATTACTTTAAGTTCAACTGATGACCTGAAGGATAGGGACACACTAAAGGTAGTGTATGTCCCACCTGTCATTTTGCTAACAAAAGAGATTCCTGACCTTCAAACAGAAGATTGCTTTGTATCCAGAGCAGTGTCAGAAAATCACTTTGCGTGTCTACCATCCACATCAAGTGGCTCCATCTCTGCAGAATCAGATGACACCATACTACTCAGTCCCTGTAGCTCTGAAATGCACAAACCATGGCCAACAGAGTTTCCTATTCCAAAGTTTTCGTATAACACAGAGTTAGCGCTTCAGTATGGCAATGAGAACTTTCTCAGAGATGGTTCTCTTTTGTACAAAGAGAAGTCTTATCCTGGTATAAAGTCCAACATCCTGGAGTGTTTGGCAGAGCTCATATTTTCATACACTCCATACCCAAATGATGCACATCGATGTGCAGTAGCAGAGGCTCTCATAAAAAGGCGTCCATGTTTGAAGGAGCCAGGCTCTTTCAATGGTCTCTATGGATGGCAGCAGAGCCTAAAGTATAAAGTAGGAAATTACCGAAGCAAACTTCGAATGCATGGGATTCCAGAAGTCTTGGTGAACTCTGTAAAGCGTAAATCTTCTGAGAACAAACAACCAGCAAAAAACATCAAAAAAGCTCGGAAAGCTGAGTTAAACTACCTGCCCCCTCATCCACCTGGTCAAACGGATGATTCCCTTGAGAGTAAGAGACTAGAGTTGACTTCTGAGAACAAGAAAAAGAATAACGACAGAGTTATAAATGAGTTGATGTCAAGTACCTTCAGTTTGAGAAGACAGGAGATTGTTGGTCAAGCCCCAGGTGTCACAGATCTTCTAGAGAGATGGCCCGCCCTCTTAAAACCTTCACAGGTAGGGTAAACTTAGCAAAGCCAACTAGCTAAAATCATTGTGTGTGTGTGTGTGTGTGTGTGTGTGTGTGTGTGTGTGTGTGCGCACATGCGCGCACATGCTTGCGTATGTTATCTACTTGTGTGTCTTAATAAATACACTGTAGTACGTACTTTCAGTATCTTCATGAATTATTAATTGTTCCCTACATTATACTTTACAAACTTCATGATGGTATGGTAAATGGCCTGTAGTTGTGAAGTGCTTTTCTAGGATGGAAAAGTAAATCTAGTTTAGCTAAAAAAAATATCTAGTATACATAGCTGTACAGTAGCTGTAAAATATGCTTCTTTAACTAGAATTCTATCACTGAAAAGTTTTAAAGAAAGTTTTTAATTTGCCTATAAGAAGCTGTTTGAGGTTCATTGTCTTACAAAACAATACAACCGTACATTAGCTAAATCTTATCTTAACAGATCCTACACTTTTAAGTAATAAAATCAACCGGATATACAAAATCTACAGTAGTAAACATTTTAAGTTCAATGAAAATTGACAAAGTTGTGCTAGGACAAGAATAATGTATAGTTTTATGTTTTAGGATAATTTTGATAAAAGCTTTTGATGCCTTTAAAATGTTGATTGCAGGACAAGAAAGCTCATAATATTTACATTTGAGTGCTGATCAACTAAAAAAAATTTAACTCTGACAATTTTAAGAAAGATGAGGGGTGTGGAAGGAAGAGAGAGGAGGGCGGGAGAGGAAAGTAGGATATGGAAGGAGTGCAGAGGAGAATAGTACAGAAGGAGAAACAAGTAAACTGTACAAAAAGCTATAGACTTGACTGAAAACTGAATTTTATTCTTAAAAAATAAATGCATATTAAATATGTTCCTTAACTGCTTGACACAGTCTATCTTTTTGATTTGATAGGTAAAAAGCACATTTGCATATACAACTCATGTTGTTTAAATCACAGTAAAAACATCACATTTGGTTTGTAATTAAGATGATCTACGTCTGTTTGCAGATCTGTGAAGAGTTCTTGAGAATCAATGGCATATCACTTGAGTCAACATTTATGTCACAGCTGGACAGACATACCCCAAGGATGTTGTCACTTTTCAATGAAAAGGGAGGAGCAGTTGGTCAAAGAATCAAGGTCGAAATGATGAAACTCATCCAGGTAAGAGGGAAAAAAGGAACTTGTGTTTTCATCCAAATGTATTTTCTATTATGTACTTAATCATCAATATGAGAAAGAAGGTGGTGTATACAGTATGTGTTTGCAGCATATGTTAAAATAAACTGAGTGAGTTATTAAAGTCTAACTCATTGTGAGCACATTCATACTACCCATGAACTAATCAGTGGAAATGTATGTTTGAACATTCAGTGAAGTTACACTTTCTCTGTGTACTTCAGGTCTGTTGGTCTGTCTGTAATGGATATGCTGTCTGAATATATTTGTAAATGAATGAGTGATGCAATTCCCTGGTCTCCCTTTTTCATGATTGTATCTTGCTCCTAAACATTATTTTTTTGCTTATAAATAGTCAATTTAAACATATTTAAGAAAACTTTTAAGGTGAGAAATAGACTGTTCTTACTTGATTCATATTGTTAAATACAGCCTACTTGGAAAGATACATCTCAATTTTGTAATCTGTTCCACTTCACTTTAAATAAACAACATGCACCTATATTTTTCTTTATGATATGCTTGTGGTTGTGAGATCTTGTAGTATAGTATTGTATAGTAGGATATTTGACAAGAATTGAATGATTAGTTTAAATACAGAGTGGATGTGGTTACAGATGTGGTTTGTGTTGTCATCCAGCTGTGAATTTTGATCATATTTTACTTTTTGACAGGATCCATCTGCCTCTGTAGACAAAAGGAGAGAAGTGGTTCTGAGATGCCTGGTAGAGTATATGGGAGAGAGACAAGAAGATCTCATCAGTGTCTACCATGTATGTATTGGCCTTAAATCTACTTTTCAATTTTTTTTTTCTGTTTGTATTGATATTGTGTTGATATGGGGTAATTGCTTTTGCTCTTGAAGGATGGGTCACCTAAAACTAAATATTCTGTCATCATTTACTCACAATAACTTCAAATTTTTATGAGTTTCTTTCTTCTGTCAAACACAAAATAAATCATTTTGAAAAAAAGCTGAAAACCTTTAACCATTGACTTCCATAATAGGAAAAACAAATACTATAGAAGTCAATGGTTACAGGTTTTCAGCTTTCTTGAATATGTTGTTTTGACTTAAACTAAAATAACTCATGGTGGTTTGAAACCACTTGAGGGTGAGTAATTTTACATTTTTGGGTGAACTATCGCTTTAATGTGATGATCAAAGTAGTACAGGAAAGGAATATATATATATATATATATATATATATATATATATATATATATATATATATATATATATATATATATATTTTATTGTAATGTAAGCTTTGAACCAGAAAAATGCAACACACTTGCTAGATCATGATAGCATTGAAATTTCCTTGGTCTGCATTATTTTGGTCTCATGCTGTAGTCACAGAGCCCGCGGAGTATCCACCTTTATGAACAAAGTACAATGTAGAATTTTTGTTCTATGTGTCTGCTAAATTCATCTCATTACCTGTCCCACTAACTCTGACCAAATAATTTTTTGTCTCCACCAATAGAGCTGTGAGGAAACAGAGGTCCATGCTGAGCTTGGCAGCTGTCCACTGAAGATTTACATGTGCCATCAGCCCGACACGATTGGCATCATCATAGAAGGACAGCCCGTGGTCAGAGGTTTGCCAAACCTGGCAAAAGCATGCTGCCTACTTTTTGGACTGACATATGCCATTGACCTGAAGTATCCATCTAAACTGATGTATACGTTTGAGATTTACCAGAGGCTGTTTGTGGGATTGGACCCCATGCGTCCTAAGTCATCACCCAAGTATGCAAAACTTCTCACCAAATTATCTTAGATAGAATTCTTCGTGGATATGGCATTTTCTGCCATAATTTGAAAAAAAAGTTTACCAAATACCAAGTGAAACGTACTGTAATCAGAAAATCTGTTAATATTTGTTCAGGGTGATAAAAATATTTGTTTTAAGAATTTATTTTTTTATCTCAATACCCAGGTAACTCTGGCAATATAATTTTCTAATTTCCATTGTTATTTTTTCCTCTGTGTTTATTCTTCAGTGCCTTAAATTCATGTGGACTTTGGATTGTGTTCTTTGTCAGTCATTACCTCACGAGGTATATACTGTACACAGCAGTGTTTTGGCACAATTTGGGAGTTCTTAAAAAATCATAGTAGTTCAAATTATAGAAATACTCTATTCGTTTTTGACATTGTCAACGTTCCAGTGTGATAAAAGGTCATAAGCAATTTGGATATTTGACTTGACTGTTAAGAACAAGTTGAAAATGTATGCATACCAAAGTGTTTTTGTGTGAATTTGAAGCCACATTTATGACCCTTTTTGGCAGTCACTGTTAAAGATTACAATGGTTGACTTTCAATAAATGTTATGGTCTTCAATCCAACTTCTCATTTTTTCTTATTCAATAAAACTTGTAATTCTTATTGAGAGGAGAGTATGTTAATCTGTTGTTAGTTCTGTTCACTGTATAGTGCTTATAATACAGAAAGTATTATTTGTTTGAGGTTATAGCCAGAACTCAATTTAAATAAGTTAATTTATCAAATGATTAGGTTAATTTTACTAAAAACATATATTTTTTAAAACCTAATTAAAATTGAGTACAGGTTACATATTGCAAACTATAAATAAGTTACCTGTAACAAAAAAGTATGTTTATCTAACTGAGTAATTTTAGAATTATAAGTTAGCTCAACTTGATTTTGTTGCATTAGTTTTAAGTAATATTATAGAGTTTATTTTACTTAAAAAGGTCTTGAAGTTGTATCAACTTAAAACATCCGATGCAGCCACTTGCCTCACTTTTTATTAGTTAAATCAAGGTAACACTTTTTACAGTGTAGTCTTGTACCAACCAGACATCTCTGAGTACACTGGCAAATGGAAAGGTGTTTGAAAAACACAGAGCAAAATGGCTGTGGACACTTGTGACATGATCTTTTTGCCCAGGATTTACTGAGAACTGAAAAAGCTACATTTGTTCAGAGACATTCAAAAGAGACACTAACAAGAGATTGATGAACTGTTCAAAGAGAAAAAAAAGCTCCACCAGAACTTTACATCAGCTGAGTCAAAGTAAGAAGCCAGCCCAAAGAGAGAGGGGGAAACACTGTGCCCTGACATGAAGGAATTTCAGGACACCACAGAAGCACCAATTTGTGAGCTATAGTTGTCTCAGGTTGCGAGGGGGGATAGTCTGACAGTCCATCTCAAAGTAGCTCCTAAAGTCCAAATTAAGTTAATGCATTACAGAAGGAAATTAAGAACAAAAGTTTAGCTACCCATTCTTGTATCAAATCAGACTCCTGTCAATTTGAGAGAAATTATTATCATGCAAATTTTTAAGTAAAAAAAAAAGTGTTATAAGGTAATTTTAAGGTGAAACTTTAAATGATGAAATTATATATTATGATGAATGGTAAATAATTTGAGTTTAAGTTTCAGTAGGCTTAATAAAAGTTCCTTAAACATAGAATGATAAATTACAATGCAGGGTGGTGACTAAAGAAAAAGCTTTTGATAAGGCAATACATAATTTGGAGAATAAATAAGAATGGAACTAAGTATTTAAGTTCAAATTAAGTAAAGGAAAATCTTAACATAATTGTATTGTGAATGGCCTAAATCAAGATTGGATATTGAAAACTGGAAAAATTCAAATCTAGAAAAATGATTTATAGTTAAAGGAAAGATTGAAATAACAATTTGAAATAAATTCATAGGACATAAGGTCAGAAAGTAACAGTTCTAAATTGCTATGAGAAAAATTGAAAGAGAACAGTGTTTAAGAAAAAGATAATATTTTACATGAAAACATGTGAAAAATTATTAGAAAAAAAATATTAAGGAATAATAATTAAAACAGAGCAAAGAGAAATTTACAAAGCATACAGTAAGTTTTAGTCAGCTGATAAAAAAGTGCATCAAAATTGTATGAACAACTAGTTTAATGGGAATGCCTTAGGAAATAATTATGAGCCAAACGAAAATAACTCAATGACAAAAAATGAATTAATATATAGCTCAGAAAATTGATTAGTAAAAGAAAGAAGTGTCAAGTTCCAACTAAATGATTGTCATTACAGGACTGAGATGCAGATAAAATCAGCCAGCATAGTCAGGGTTAAAATTAAATCAGATGTAGATCTGCCCAGAAAGAAAACCACTAAATGCTGAAATAGGTATTAAACACTATTGAAAAGTTTGTGTAAAAATAGGAGCAATAATATAAACATTTACTGTAATATACAATCTGTCCTAGACATTTCTATTTAAATTTAAAGGAGTAATAAATTATAAGTAACTAATAATATTTAATTGTAGTTAATTTGATAATTAAAATAAATGGTTAATCAAGACAGATAAAAGAGGCTTAATGTTGATAATATGATTTAAGAGCAATCAATAGGAGAAGATTTTCCAGCTGAAGTTCATATTGTATGTGGAGATATGTTCTTTTGGATGGTAAATATATTAAGTGCTTAGTTTCTATTGAGTTTATTTTAGGTAACTGCCAGAGGAGGGTAGAAACTTGTTTGTACTTGTGTAGCTTGATGACTAGCATATACTGTATACACCAGAATGCATAAAGGGTTATAATAAGGGAGAAGATCTTAGGATGGACACTGTCACAATATGTGGATGATTGAATTATCTGCAACTTCACAAAGATCTAGTTCAATTAAAAGACTTGACTGGAGACCATTGCTCCAAACAGTGAGATATGATGACTATAAGAGCCATAAGTTCATTGTTTTATTTATGTTAAATTGATAATAATGTAAAAGGCAAACTTGAAAATATTTTACTAAAAGTAATTTAATTTAATATAAAGTATATGCTGATGTCACTTCCGGTAAGGAAGAAGTTGTGTCATGAAGATGGAAGCAAGACAGTTTTTTGACCGTGTATTATAGTTCAGTTAAGTTGTTATTAAACATGTTCGAAATGACATCACTGGACTGTCTTATGTTACCCGCGTTCAAATCCTGCTAATTCAAAGAGAGAAACAAGACAAGAAGAGACGGATCGATGGCACATACAATTTAGTCAAAAAACTTGCTCTATGGATATGAAAATGAAGGAGCGCACGTGGCACGTTATGACGGACGGAGATTCATCTCTAAACTATCGTCTTTGAGTGATCTGAAATGACTCGCGATCGTGGATTATAAATAGTGGATGATATTTCTCCGGTGGATTTAAAGCTGTTTTGCAGGAAGGAACGTGACTGACACGTATGAAACGTTGCATAACAGTAAGGTAACGGACTCTGATTCGGCTATATGATGACTCAATGCATATTTGAAGAAGCTGAAATGCATACGGTTGATGCAGAAAAGTATTGCGTGTACTTTTAATCGTCTGCAAACAGTTTGTGCATTGATTGAATGGAGATGGCTGAAGGAAGCGAAAGTGAAACTGCAGCTTTCGAACACAAGAGGGCGCCTAAACCTACTGAAAAGGCTTTAGAGGAGAAATTGCACAGAATTATTGGATTGAGAAGAGCTAAATTATCTGCTCTTACCAGTAATATAAAAACCCTAGAAAGGTTGATGAATGATGATGAAAATCTGCAGAATGTGCACGATTTAATGCAACTTGACTTTGCACAATTGTTAGCAGAGTTTAATGATTTAAATGTTCAAGTTCAAGATCTTTTGTCTGAAGATGAAAGGATTGCAGACCAACAAAACTGGTTTCAGCCTAAAATGGACTCTTTGAATATTTTTAGGAATAAAACAGAAAACTGGATAGCTGCTGTAGCTGAGAAAAATGAGAAAAATGACAATGTGGAAATGGAGGATGATATTATGCCTCATGACAGTGCCTCACAGGTATCTTTGAACAAAAATGAGCTTAAGCAGCGGTGTGATTCAGTTACAAGTGGATCTGTTTGCTCCTCTGTATCATCTGCATATGCACAAGAAGAATCAAAACGTGCAGCTTTGCTAGCAAGGGCAGCATCATTAAAGAAAAAACAACAACTTGTTATTGAAGAGATGCAGATAAAGGCAAAAATGGAGGAACTTGAAATAGAAACAGCGCTTGCAGAAAGTGATGCCAAATTAAAGGTTCTGAAAGAATATGAGCATTCAGAGGATGGAAAAAGTAGTGTGCGGTCAAAGAAAAGAAAAGGATTCCACCATAAACAGCTTGAACTGAAAACAGAGCAGAAAGAAAGCTCACCTTCTCATTCTACTGTGGCGAAGGATAAAGCAAAGTCTGTCTCAAGTCCAAAGATACATCCAGCAACAGAACTGAACGTACAAGTACCTGGACACAGTGACTATCCACAAGCAGACAACAGCATTATTCAAGTTATGCAGAAACAAAATGACTTGACTGAGTTGTTGGTGAGACAACAAAGACAAATTCAGCTTCCTAGTAAAGACATACAAGTGTTTAGAGGGGATCCATTAACCTATAGATCCTTTATCGGGTCTTTTGAGCATACCATTGAAAATAAAACAGACAATGAAAAAGACAAGTTGTATTATCTTGAACAATACACTGCAGGAGAGCCTCAAGAGATTGTCAGAAGCTGTGAATATATGCCGTTAAGCAGAGGTTTTAAAGAAGCAAAGCGACTGCTCGAAAGGCATTATGGAGACGAGCTTATTATAGCAAGAGCTTTTATTGATAAAGTTCAAAAGTGGCCTCAAATCAAGTCTGATGATGGCAAAGCCTTGAGTGCTTATGCTTTATTCCTAATTGGATGTCGCAATACATTGGAAGATGGGGAGTCCATGGAGGAGATGGACAGTCCCACCAATATGAGAGATGTAATTTCAAAATTACCATACAAAATGAAAGAAAGGTGGCGATCAGAAGCATATGACATCAAGGAAAGACAGGGAGTAAGAGCTAGATTTACTCGTCATATACTGACGCTTGGTCAGGAACCCTCGGCGTAAGTTATTGACGCACAGGGTACCCCTTTAGCGTCACATTCAGACGTGCAGGGATTCCCTATAGAATCTGTACCTCAGCCTGAGGCGTCATAGGGAGACGCTGGAGGCTCGTATAATTCCCAATAGATGTCAACGCACTTTTTAAAACCTGATTTACGCCAATTATCGCAGTTTTCTTCTTTTAAAAATATGTAATTTTTATTTTGTTCATGAAAAGCGTCTGTAAACTGGGTCGAAACTACTGTATGAATAAACTTCGGTCCACGTGACATCACTCCACGGTGAGTTTAACGCCGCTCTGCTATTGGTCAAACTGCATCAGCGGTGAGTTCTCAGATGAGTTCAACTGTCAACATTAAATAGTATGTTAATGCTGCATAGTGTATTTTTATTGGAGATTAGTTGGTGTTTATAAATATGTTATCATTTACTTTATATTTAATGAGTAAAATTATATTCGGTTGCCCAGTTTAGGGTAACTATGCCTAATAAAACTTTGATTCATTCATATTATTTATTGTTTTTTTTTTTTACTTTAAAAAATATTACATTTCAAGTACTAAGTTTAAAGAGCCCATATTATGGGTTTTTGAAAATTCCCCTCCATGTAGTGTGTAACACAGCTCTAAGTGAAGCGAAGTATCCAGCTAAGGCTTAAATCTGTAAGAATACAGTGTTTAAAACGGTTGATTCATCTATAAAAGAGTCGACTCATAGTGCTTCAAACGAGTCGCCTTGATACCGACTCATTAGGTGTTTCGCCATGACGTACGAACGAAACCAAGTTATTCACGTGCACGCGCAAACCCGGGAGATTTCAAACCTGAGGCCCCGCCCTCTGACGCAGAAACCCAGACACACACACACACCCACAAACACACGCACACCCACAAACACACGCACACAAACATGCCGGTCGATTGAAGTCACACTGCAGATGGATATATTGAGTCTCTACCCAAAGATGAAACCTCAGCATTATAACCAAGCAGTTGGAAACTTCTGGAAGCTACATGCTACAAAGAATACTTCATCTGAGTTTGTTAAAGGAAGGATCAGTAAAGAGTAACTGATGGACGTCAGGATGGGTTTCTTCCATTTCTCAAGTGTAAGTACGTGCGGTTAAAGTTGTTGCCTCGTTTACTCTTGCTTGCAAATGTATTTAGTTGTGATTTGTTACTTGTAACCGCGTGTACTGTATCAGGTTAACTGGATATTTTATCTTATCGCGTGCAAAGTCACGTTAAAAACGCGACGCGTGCTGTTTGTTTATGGAGCTCCGTGCTAGAGTTCTGCTCCCGCGATTTATTCGGAAATTTATTCCCGCGCCGCAGAAATCTGGCGCGGGGACAGCCGCGGGAATAAATTTCCGAATAAATCGCGGGAGCGGTCGGTAACGGGTTTAATTTGGGACGGGAGCGGGCTGTCTAGCAATATCACGGATATTGCTATGCGAATTAGAAAGAGAGAGTCTGCGTGGTGCTTGTGTGTGTGTGTTAGTGCGCACGCGCGCGTATGAGAGAGAGAGAGAGAGAGAGCGAACGAACGAACGACAGCTTGGCTGTCTGGACTGTATACTGGGTGATTTTTGGTTGTGTTCTCCGCTCTAGCGGGACCGGGCGCGGCGGGCAGAAAACGGAGCGGGTTCTCAGGCTAAAACCTGGCGGGTGCGGGCGGAAGCGGGAGCGTTGTCATCCGGAGGTGTGTGTGTGTTTTTGTGTGTGTGTGGTATGGCCAGTACACGACTGTCTCCTTCGTTCGGTTATCCGTGGCACTATCCACTCGCCATAGTGTGGCAGCTAAAATCCACGTCTATACTATCGAGCGTGTATGAACTGTGATTACTTTTTAAATTGCTGATTAGCTATTGGCCATTTCCCTCTCTGACTGAAGGCAGTCGACCAATCGCGACAGACTGTCATCGGTCCAATCAGCGCAGATTAGCTCCGCGCTAAGGAGGGGTTTGGGAACAAATGAATCACTGGACGATTCATACAGGAGTCGCTGGGATAATTAGCTAAAAATAAATGCAGATTATAAGACCATGAAAGTGTTTTTTGACCTTGCATGCATATTAGACTGTTGTTGGAGACCCTTACAACCAGGATATGACCCTATTTCATGTATAATATGGGCTCTTTAAAAATGTTTTTGGCTGATCTTTTTCATTTTAAATTATTCATTGAAGTTGGGGTCATTGTATGTGGCGATCTATTTTTTACAGTCTATGCTCGCTATCCCAAGGTTCATTGCGATCCCAAGGTTCACTGCGGTTTTCCACAAGGTAAGTAAACAGTAAACAAATAAAGACGATTTGTTGATAAAGCATGTACTGTAAACTAGCGACGTTATCTAATTTCATCAAGTTCATTTATTAAAAACATATTTTTCTCAAATATAACGTTGGTCATGCATGGCTCAGAACAATATATACATTTTAAGATAAGGAACAGTGTTACCAGATTGTTGTTTTCCACAATAGAATTTGTTCAAAATCTGTATATAATATGCAATATGCAACTCTAATAATACAAATGTATTCATAATTGTTTCAATATTAAAGCAAATCAAGTGTTTCCAAAGGATTAAAGGCTACATTGTAAAACTAATTATTTTCCATGCCTTAAAAGGAAAAAAGGCAGAAATTTTGCCAGTCTGAGCACATTTTATTCATTGTACAACACAAAACTAAACCTAAAAACAGCTTAATCTACCACACACACACACACACACACACACACACACACACATATATATATATATATATATATATATATATATATATATATATATATATATATATATATATATATATAGGTGTAAATTATAAGATAAGGTGTTCACTGTTCAGATATGAATATTTTTTCTTTACTCTTTTCAGGTTCTTTAGATTACTTTAAAAATCCAATTTTGTTTTCTAATAACCAAAAAGTAAAGTAACTTTACCCATGTTTATATGTTAAATTGCACTTGTCTCTCTCTCTGTCTCTGTTAACAAATTTATATCTGTTTGATTAATTCTTGTGTCTTTCAGTCTGTTTCTGCCTATCACCATGAGTGATTCAGAACTCCAAGAGCAGCTTAAGGACCTTGATACTCAGATTGATCATCAAGATCTCAATTATAAGCTCAAGTCTTGATGACAACTTGGTGATCTGCAGGAAGCACCACCATGTAAGGAAGGCCAAGACCACTCTGGAATCAGTCAAGGGTTACTAAAGTTTTTCATTCCATGTATATTAAATATCTACATTGCTTAGGCATATATGATTGTATGAGATAAAATGCATTTATTCTTTCACTACCATTGTAATAACAGAAAAGACGCATTAGGTTTACTAGTACTATTGTTTATGAAAAACATTATAAACTACAGTATAAGCTCACAAAATATTGTGGCCTAACTGTTTAAAACTATTTGTTCTGGGTGTTGATAGTGGCCAACCATTTTTTTTCTTTTTCAGAAAGTATTTTGTTTTGTCTGATTTTATGACACCTTATAGGCCATCAACTGTCCACATTGGGGTTTAGGAAATTAGAACTACTTATGCTGCTTGTCTACTAGTCTTAGGATAAGTTAGAATTGTTATAAATGTTAATTTTTTGTTGTTTTTATCTGGTACAGCTCAAAGGAACTCCAATCTTCCCAACTGTGAGAGGGCCTTGCTCCAGTGACTGTTGGTGTGTAATTTAATGTTTCCATTAGTCTCTGTATCTATAGATCTAGGTGACAGTGGGCTAGAGTAAAAATTTGTTTTTATTTAAACTAAGGCATACTGATGGCCTTTTTTATCTCAGATTTGGTCATGCACATATAAATATATCCTAAAATATTTTTATATTTTTTCCATTGGTGGAAAAGAGTTTGGTATAATTATTTTTTAAAGACTGCCAAGTTCTCAGCAGACATTTTTCTGAGATATTCTTGAGTGTGAGTCTGTGCAATACAAGGTGGATAGTATTTGCAAGGAAGAGTCCTTCATCTGTCCTGCTTCCACACTAGATATACTGCCAATTTAAGTAGATGTGAACCATAAGCATAACCATTTCAAGAATGCACAAGGTACTTTAAACTGTATGTGTTGAAACTAAATTAACAAGAAAACAGCTCTTTGATGTTCACCTAGTAAAATTAGATTAGAAGATATAAACTGTCATGCACTTGTTCTGTACTGTTTCATTCCTTTTCCAAACACTGGCATTTTTGAAGGTTTATTTACAGCTAAGGATTAAGGATTTGACAGGAAGATTTGTGGACTACATCAACTAATGACACTACCTCCAAAGAGTTGCAAAAAGCTGTCCAAAGTTTCAGCACCATCTTTAAGCCCATGATTTTAGTGTGTTTCATGCCTAAGCACATGAGTTTATATCTGAGATAGATGAACTATATGATTATCTTAAACTGATCTACAAGTAAATGCCAAAACTTATTGGTTTACTTATTTGTTTGTTTGTTTGTTTGTTTTTGTATATGTTAACCAGGTGAAATGGAGTGAGGCATACAAGGATATGTGTGGTTTTACTCTTGGGAAGGAGGTTGAACAGTGCAGTGTTTCTTCTCTAGGATTGCAGTGACCAGACATGCTACTGTAACTCTCATGGTCATGTGCTGGAATTAGCAGATATTCAACAATTTGGCCATCTCGCTGACCTATTGATATCAGAAGGTAACGATATCCAGTAGAATTTGTTTTAGTTGTTCAGTAACCTATTTGAATAGTATTGTGATTTTTGATTGCTTATCACTGTAGACCGCAACAGCTCTGCAAAGCAAGTTGCAAAAAAGAATCCATGGAACTGGCATTGACTGGAAACCAATTGGAAGACTTTGGTTTGTGATGTAGAGGAGTGGGCAGAGGGTGAGGAAATTCTTATTAATATTACATGTAGTCATGAAAAATTGTAAGTGTTACTATTATTGTCATTTTTTCAGTAGCAGAAGCAAAGACAACAAAAAACAGAAGTGATATGGATGTCTTCGTCATATGGCATGGTATGTACACTAGACTTCTGTCAGTGTTGATTCTTTAAAAGTTGACGTATAATCCGTGTTATACAACTTTCTTTTTATGAATATATTTCAGACTCTGCTGATCCCGCAACAAAGAGGAGGGTGTTCAACATCATCCTGCTAGTCAGGATTCTTCGGGAGCAGTGGATTCTTGTGGCAGAGATGGCCAACCACTATAAATACCTTTCAACTCATCCTGGTTCTTTCAAAGAACTTTCCTGCTTGTTTGCTTCTGAAAAGTACTGGTATGTATTTGTATTATTTGGCTCAAACTCAAGCATAAGGTTACCCAGTCCAAAGGATATTAATATATTTTTATGTTGTTGTGTTCTTCTTTTATGATTCGACATGTGGCCTAAACAAAGAGGGGTTAAAAGGTCTATAGATCATCATTCTCAAAAAGAAACAAAATAACTCAGAAATAAAAAACAATACGATGGTACTATCTAGAGACCTGCAAGGTACCTGCAAGTTTTGGCTGGAGCAGAGTACAGACATTTTTTAAATAAAGCTCCAGCTGATGAGTATGACATTGACTGTGGATTTTCTTTTACTGTAATCCAGAAGAGGATGACCTTAACCCTGAATCTAAAGCATGTAATAAAATATGTAAAAATAAAATAAAATTGTTGTCTCTTTTTTTTAAATACATAGATGTGTACAGTATGTAAGCATTCCTCTAAAATCAATCAGTGTTGTAAATTAAGAGCATTATTGTATGCCTAACTGCTTACAACATATAACGATTTAAGGAACTCTATATTAAAATAAAATTATTACATTAAATGACATTAAGAGCTTTTAAAATATTAATTTTATGATACATTTTTATGATAAATTTAATTTCTGCATATACTTGGCCAAAAAATGTACATTATTATGGTCACCTGCTCAGATACCTCCAGTCAATATGTGGCTGAGTCAGGCAACCAGACTTCTACCTCTGAACAAATTAACCTATGATTTACATCAAAGATCTGATGGATCTATTTGGTCCTCATGGATTTTTCTAAAAAAAAAAAAAAAATTAATCTCCTTTTTATTTTGTCTTTACTTTGAAACATTTGTATTCATTTGTTAGAATGTCTAACAAAAAAACTACTGTACTTGTGAGATAACAGTGCCACTGTTGTTATTCTGAAAATAAAAATTAACTTTGTATAATGTTTTATTGAATGCAAGATAAAAAATAAAAAAATAAAATATTTTCCAAGAGATGGATTGCGGCTGGAAGAGCATCTGCTGCATAAAAACATGCTGGAAAAGTTGGCGGTTCATAGAGCTGTGGCGACCCCTGGTTAATAAAGGGACTAAGCCAAAAAGTAAAATAAAATATGTATTTTTTGTAGACATAGAACTTCACAGTAACTTATAAGTACAGCACAGAACTTTTTTTACTTCTAGTTTAGATAATTTAAAGGTTTGCATATTTATTTTGTTGGTTCATGGCTATATATTTTTAATCATTTTGAACTATTCACAGCATTTGAAAGGATATCTTATCGTCATTGTTACCTCATTTCTCACTATTTTCATGATTCTTACAATGCAGCAAATCTTAAAATCATTTGATCATAAAGAAAATAATTAACAAATTAACCCACATGCAGGACAAAGACATGATGTGGAATCATTATTTAACACAAAGTTCATCCATTGTCATCAAAACATACTGTTACACAAACAGTTGAAGATTTAGAAAGTAAAAATAATCAGATAAAGAGTGGTTTTCAAACAAATACATGTCTTTAAAAAAGTTATATTTAGAAACATTTACATATTTTAAGAGCTTTTATCCATATTTCAAATAAAGTGAAAACAATTAAACATCACATGATGACCATTAATGAAACACACTTACAGAATTACATCCACACATTTTATTCTGAACTCATAATATTTGTGATGAACATAGATCACTATTGCTAATAACTTGTGATTAAAGAGGATACTAATGTTTAGCTTTTTTTTACAGCTTTTTTTTTTTTTTTTTACCACAACTGTACATGTGACAATACAATTTCTTGTCCATGTTGAAGATAATACATCTACATAGGTTAACTGCCCTTTTACTCAAAGGGGATGAGTAGAGCCCCGTAGAAAAGGAAAAAGTATTCACATTTCAAACGAGAAATGAGTGAGAGAATATCAGCTAGACTATTATCTATGCTATGTTCAATAAATAATGTTGGATATAATAGTCTGATATATACTAATCAAGTCAATAAAAGCTGTTTTAAAAAAATACTCATTGTAAAATAACAAATTTATGTCTGGCATTCATATATGTCATAAATATATGCACAATGACCTTATTCAGATAGTCTTTAGTTCATTAAAAATAGTATTTGTTCCATTTTATTACAAAAAGGCTTTAAACTACATTACCCACAATCCTTTGTCGCTGTATAGATGGGACGGGAAAGACATGGCGCTACAAATTGTAGTTCATTGAAAGCTGTAGTTAGGGTTAAGTTTAGGGTTACGATCTTGGTTAATCGGTAACTATTTGAAACACAGCGATAACTCATTGATAAAGGACACTGTTAGTAAAGTGGCAAAGTTAGCAAAACATAGTTAGCAACACGAAGGATCTTTTAATTTGGCTTAGAAGTTATAGTCCAATCACAATGTCGCAATCTACGTCACACTTTGTCTCTATTTGGTAATTTTCCGGTTGAAGATAGATTATAATAACCTTATAATATAACTTAAATATCAAAATGTGCATTAATATTACATGTTATTTATTGTCTTATTAAAAATACAAATGTATATTTACCGTGTGAGATTCCTTTGTGGGGGTAACCTAATGTGCAAAATGATCATAGTAAAACCAGATCATAGGCAGTATACTAAATTTGAAACGAATAATAAAATAATAAAAAAAGCATCATGTTTGAAAACATTTCCAGCATTTCCTGTAACTAAACACTGCGTCCTGTAGGTATACAAATATGTCAAACTTAAATGACAAATATAGTGCCCATTAAATAGTAAAAATAGTAGTTCATTGTAAATGAGAATGCAAATAAACACAATACATTTTTAATGAAACATTTTTAATTTATTTATAATGCCACAAAAAAAAAAAAAAATCACGCAAACATGCAAAAACCCAAAATATATATATTTATAACAGTTTTTAATGCAATAATATATTACCATACATATATAAATGATTAAAAACAATTATAATTGAAGGAAATTTATATTTTGTATTATCATTATTATATTTATTTTGTGATATTTATTCATGTCATACATCTGGTATGTCAAGCTCAAGTAAAACTGCACTGCAAAAAATCTTTTCAAATGATGCCTTTGGAAATGCCATTATAATAAACAGCTTTCACAACAACAAGAAGTCAAGTTCATGACCAATGCAAATTATGTTTATAATAACAACTTTCTGAACTTAAACATCAAAAGTAGAATAAGTTCAAAACATATTCAAGTATTTACGGAAGAATAGCAAAAACAATTTTTACAAAACACTGAGAACCAAAGTGTGCTTGGCGAGTCCAGGTGTTTATGCTGACTAGACTGTCATATTGCAATCCGGTTAGCATGAGGAGACTTGGGCGTAGTGTCAGGAATTCCTGGAGGGCTCCCATGTGTTATTCCAGGTTTTGCCACTGTAAAGTATTAAAAGTGCACAATATCATTACTGAACAAAGAATGAGTGTTAGGTTTCATTTAGAAAGTTCAGTGATATTTATTTATATATGTAAAGTGTCATTAAACCTGGCACTCTTGAATTAACTGTATAATAGGTTAAACATTTCCAGCATGTTTCCATGTATTCCAAGCAGATCTGTCAGTTCTACAAACTCAGCGATCAGGATAGTGACTGCACTTCTCATTATGAACACCCTTATCCTTCTCATACATTTTTATCACCACTGATGTCCACTGCTGTAGTTTTCATTGAAGGGAATGCTGACACAAACTCCAGCATGTTTTTTTTTTAAATAGCAGAATATGGGTATTATTGGGCCAAAACCTTAAAAAATATAAGATGCAAGATTTGAATCTTGATGAACATATTGTTAATTCACTTCTTGCAATTTAAAACACACATCTCATGTTTGACTCATCAATTACATGAAAACTACAACAGCATACTGTGCTCCACCCTAAAAATATTTCTAAATTATAACAAGCTTATTGCTTTACATGGCTAAACATTAATTTTATGCCTGCATGATTCACTGCTATTACTGTAAACCATTACACTCTTAACCCAAACTAGTTGACTTTATTCTAATAAAGTCAACTAGTTTGGGTTAAGAGTGTAAACTGCATAGAAACATGTTGCCTTAAACCCTTTATGTTTTTACACAAGGTGAAACTAAACAGCCCACTTTAAATTAACCTAGAACCGTTACAATCTTCTTGGACTTGCAGTAATATTTTAATTCAAGTATGGCTGTTAAGTTGTACCTTGTATAAAATGTAAGAGGTTTAAGCCACTGGGTTTCTATACAATTTTCTAGTAAAGTCAACTAGATTGGGTTAAAGGAATAGTTCACTATTTACTCTCCTTTAAGTGGTTGTAAACCTTTTTTAAAAACTTCCAAGTTACTTTGTGTTGAACATGAAGGAAGTTTTTTGAAGAAAGCTGTAAAGCTAAAAACGATGACATACATCGTAGGTAAAAAAACAAATACTATGGAAGTTAATGTTTGCAGGTTTTTATCTTTCTTTAAAATATATTTTTTTGTGTTTAACTGAAGAAAGCAAGTCAGACATATTTGGAACAAGTAAAGGATGAGTCATTAATGACAGAATTTTCCTTTTTGGGTGAATCTCTTTAAGAGTATACTGAAAGAAATGTCCTACTCCATGTAGCTAACTTCAGCTGCATGTGTAGCCCCATAAGTACTTATCTAGAAATCAAAACAATGATCACATCAGTCCCATTTTAGGCCCTTTATATCATATTGGCCACAGAATGGACTACTTAGTGTTGCAATAAAATAAAAAAATTAATAAAACTATGACTTACCACACAATACAAGACAAACAGTGAATTTTCAGCTCTGCCTTTGCTGTACACAAGATGAGGTTCCAGCTTCAACACTGATCTGAGTGGGGCAGTTGTGCAGCTCTGTGAGGTTGTGACTGTTCAGATGCAGTGCTGTGAAGAGTTCTTTATTAAAAGAAAGTACATTCTTTTAAAATCTGTACATAATAACAAAGAAAATACAATGATTTTAAATAATGATTAATTCTGAACAAAAACCTTACTCTTAGTCAAGATGAATTCATATGTAAAAAGTTTCTGCATCTGAAATGAATAAAAACAGATGTGACATTAGTTAAACCCACTAAACTACTAGATACATCAGTACTGCATTAAGCAGTTGTAAAGTAATGTAAGTGTAGTCCAAAATGAGCCATAATCTGTTTAAGATAATGATTTAAAAAAACGTTGCTTGTGTTAAAAACAATCCAGCCACTTGTAATACATATGATCAATGGTAAATTTCTGAGAAGGTGCAAGGTAATCCTTGAGTTTTACCATTACCATCCTGACTGACATAATATTTGACAAAGGAGACAGCTTGTTGTGCCTCTTTACCACAATTTAGAGATGATAGATTCTTTCTTTTATTAAATAAATTGGTAAAGGCCAAATTATAATGGTAATAGTGTATGATATTCATTGTGTGACATCCATCAGCTTAAATTATACTTGAGCTTTTGTTATGCTATATATATATATATATATATATATATATATATATATATATATATATGTGTGTGTGTGTGTGTGTGTGTGTGTGTGTGTGTGTGTGTGTGTGTGTGTGTGTGTTTTAAGGCATGGAAAATAATCGTTTTTACAATGTAGCCTTTAAACCTTTGGAAACACTTGATGTTCTTTAATATTGAAACAATTGCGAATACATTTGTATTATTAGAGTTGCATATTGCATATTATATATAGATTTTGCACGAATTCTATTGTGGAAAACAACAATCTGGTTACACTGTTCCTTGTATTGTTCTAATGCATGACCAACGTTATATGTGAGAAAAATATGTTTTTATTAAATAAACTTGATGTAATTAGATAAAGTCGCTAGTTTACAGTACATGCTTTATCAACAAATCGTCTTTATTTGTTTACTTTTTACTTACCTTGTGGAAAACCGCAGTGAACCTTGGGATCGCAATGAACCTTGGGATAGCGAGCATAGACTGTAAAAAATAGATCGCCACATACAATGACCCCAACTTCAATAAATAATTTAAAATGAAAAAAAGATCAGCCGAAAACATTTTTAAACTTAGTACTTGAAATGTAATATTTTTTAAAGTAAAAAAACAATAAATAATATGAATGAATCAAAGTTTTATTAGGCATAGTTACCCTAAACTGGACAATCGAATATATTTTCACTCATTAAATATAAAGTAAATGATAACATATTTATAAACACCAACTAATCTCCAATAAAAATACATTATGAAGCATTAACATACTATTTAATGTTGACAGTTGAGCTCATCTGAGAACTCACCGCTGATGCAGTTTGACCAATAGCAGAGCGGCGTTAAACTCACCGTGAAGGGATGTCACGTGGGCCAAAGTTTATTCATACAGTAGTTTCAACCAGTTTACAGTTTGTTTCATGAACAAAATAAAAATTACATATTTTTAAAATAAGAAAACTGTGATAATAGGTGTAAATCAGGTTTTAAAAAGTGCATTGACATCTATTGGTAATTATACGAGCCTCCAGCGTCTCCCAATGACGCCTCAGGCTCAGGCACAGATTCTATAGGGAATCCCTGCACGTCTAAATATGACGCTAAAGGGGTACCCTGTGCGTCAATAACCTACGCCGAGGGTTCCTGACCAAGCGTCAGTATGTGACGAGTTGGGAGTGAGAATGTGTTGCTCTGTTGAGTATCAGAATAAAATCGGCATGGTGTTATTCCATTTTAAATTCAATCTCTTAAAGAGATCTTAGATTTTTGAGTTTTTAGTAGTTCTTCTACTCTGCTGCTATTATATCCCTGGTAAGTAATGTGGTTTTGTCTAATTCTCAGCCCCACGGAGTAACGGACTCCGATCTAATATTGAGCATTTCCGACTCATTCTACAAAATGTGTCTATATGGGATGCATTTATCTTTCCCCCAACACTTCTAAAAGGCAAATAAGAATTGACTTACCCCAGTAGTTGGAAGAGGAGAAACCCAAACCTCTTTTCGGAGCATTTCTTTTGCATATCGCACTGAAAAGACATCACTCGTCTTAATCTTTCTGGGAGATCACGGAGGGACGGTCACCAACTGTAGGAGTCCATCTATTAGCCCAATGACGAAACTAACAGCATGGTCGAAGGTTTAATGCATGTAAGCCTTTTCTAGTGCTTCTGAAAAGAATTTTATTATTTATTAGAATTTATTTATATTCGTTTTTTAGCTCCGAATTCAATCTGACTCCAATTTCAATGATCCTAAAATTTAGATTGTATTTCTAATTGTAAGAACGGATCACATTCATCATTTATGATTTAATTTAAAGTTTTGATATTTTCTGAGATCCGATATTCTAATTGTACGTTCATTAGGGACAAAAATCGAGTTCCACGCCCCGGGTTTGCGCATCTTCTCACGGACAATATTGTCGAGACTCTGAAAATAGTCAGAGGATGCAGGATTAACTATATTTGAATAAGCTGGTCGCATTAACGCTTACCTAGTCTTAAAAAAATAGATCCTTAGCCAAGCCCATACAACTTGCTACTTCCAGTGGTTAAATGATTAAAAGGTCTACATGTTATAGGCCTCTATGGCTACGTATAATCAAATGTGCCTATTAATCAATTCAATTATGCCGTACTATAAAGGTAATGAAGACTCCTCATAATCTACTGGATACAATGAAATCGCAAAACTCCAGAATTAATCAAAACTTAACATTTTATTTGTCAGGTAAAATTGTATTCTGCCAATTACATAATTAATCATCAGGAAGCCAATTCAGAGATTAGACTAACAATATAACATCCATTAATCAAAGATAAATCAAAGAGTTATAGATGCATACATGACCAGAGAAATACATTGCAGCATAAGTCTCAGAGATGCTGCAATGGGGTGTCTTTTTACAAGATCTCCCCCCGTCTTAAAGCACATCTTACCTTATATACTCAAGTCAAAACAAACAGCCATAAATTCAAGACAATAGAAGTGTCACAGAAACTCTGGCCTGGTGAATTTGAGGACTTAACCATCTCTGAGGAGGGAGAGCATCTTATCAAGATCTTGTAGAAGTCAAAAAACAAATCAACATATACTAGTGAACTCTTACTGTAAAATTAAGACCACTTTACCAATCACACAGAGACATTTAAAATGATACCAAACATGAATATAATGCTGCAAGATACACCATGTTAAAACCTTGAACATTTTATGTGAAATGTGCTCTGAGCAGAAGGTAACATAAGGGTTAAGAAGGGGGGTTTAGGTGGAAGGAGAAGGATGACTTCTTCGCATTACCCCCTGCTGTAGAGTAGCTCTGTTTCTCCAGCCTGTGATTGCATTGTCAACAGTGATTTGGATAGAACAGTGGAATAGTTGGTTTCTTCATCACTTCTCAGATTAGAAAATGCATTGGAACATTGCATCTTGTCTCATGAAATTCCATAACAGTTCTTATGGTCTGATATTTTGGATCCTTACAGTATAAAAAAGATTTAATATTTACCCTGAGCTGTCAAGCAGGAGCGCACACCACCATCTCCTTATGCATGTCATATAGCCTGTTTTAAATGCAAAGACTATTACTACAATGGTAAAAAGTCTTCTGTTATACTGGCTAACAAAGTGTTGAGCAGATACTCACCTCAGAATAGTCAAAATAGTCAAATAGTCAAACTCAAGCTCAGGAGTGATGTACACGACATACTGAAAGTCAAATATGTTGTTTAGTTCTGAATTACTAATGAGATTGTGCATGTACATTATTAAACTTACCTTGAGCACAAAGACTCCACAGTTACTGGAGAAACACTGCATTAGAATATCCTAGATAATGTTAGACAAATGTGTATAATCAAACATGTAAAGACATATATAATAAACATTATAAATCTGCAAGAATCATTAACAGATAAAAAGTCATGTATTAAAATCATTTAAAGTACAGCATGTTTGAAATAAGAAGTGTCAAATGTAACAAAACTGCAACATCCCATATGCATAGATGAAGAATATGCTAATTACATGAGACAAACAGATTCACATTTGAATTTTACTTGAATAAAACGTGTCAAAAATGCAACATATATTGTGAAATGTTGCAAAAATGCCACTTATGCTTTCAACCATTGGAATTGCAGATATGTACATGTTCCTAGCCTGTTGTTTATAATAAGATTTTAGTGGACTTTTCTCTCTAAGTGGACATATTTGATATATTTTGAAATGCATGTTGCATAAATTACATGTTTTATATGCAAAATCCACATATGAACATGTATGTCATTTATGTATCCTAATTTGCACGTACACACTGACATATGTCAGATTTCTGTGTGGGATTGCTGTTCACGTCATCACATATGACCCAAACAAATGATCTTCAAATGCACTCCGCTAAATAAATGCTACTTACGTTGGTGATGAACTGTGCCAAGTTTGGGGCTTTGCAGATAAATGTGTGTATCATGTGTAGAGCTCCCAAAATAGTGGCACAAAACGGATACCGTTTGGTAAACAAATTACCACAGTCCAAATCGAAAATCAAACCATCTTAATTCACGCTTGTTTACAGCTGTCAGCAACACATCTGAAGCTGCGGTCACACTGGGCTTTTCCTCCCATAGACTTCCAGTCATATTGTAGTGTCTGATTGGTCTGATGACATTAATCATACGAGACACAAAAATCACTGATGTATTCTGATATTCATATGCGTAAAAGCACAACTCTTAATGATGAAGCCAAGCGAAAGAGAAAGGAGAGGCGTCTCCGGCAGAGGGCGCATCAAACCAGCAAACCAGCTGGAGGAACTTTCGCTGAACTCTCTACCCGGTTTACACATATGAATCTAAGTGCATAAATAGGCTCGTTTGAGGTGCGCTTCGCCTTGACTGCATTGTAAACGAGAGCAGGCGTGCGCAGTAAGAGGAGGGCTCAAAAATTACATCAGAAGTCGGACACCTGCTGAATCTCGCTGTTTAGCCACCTGGAAACGTCACCAGTGGCGGAGATCTCGTTCGCGTTTTTTATCGCAGACGAATGACCTCATGAAAAAATACTATGGTGATTTATAGTAAATATTATCGCATTTTGAACATGCTTTTTCAGTATTGGGTTGTGTTTATAGTTGTTGTGATACCAGAGCAACTATACAATTTAAATAGGCTATTTTATAACATGGTTCAAAAGCACTACAGTATACATTACTATAGTATTTTTAATATGGGAGTGGATGCAATAGAAATATCACAGTTTTTACAAAAAATGGTTCAGAATTACAGAAGATGAACAGCTCATTAACTAAAAGGGTGTATTTAAAATTTAATTCTGTATATTCAACAAACGTTAAAAGAATAACAAAATAAACAGCTTATACAGCAAGAAAACTTTCAAGAAACCTAATTTGGCTACATTATAAATGAAGTAGCCATAGCATGCTTTTGAGTGACGGGTCATGACAAATGTTTGTTTGACAAATAAACTCTTAGGGGGTTAATTATATTGACAAGCTTATTAGGTCTATATAAACTGATATTACTCCAGCCAGACTAAAATAAATAGCCCAAGACTTTCTCCAGAATAAAAACTATTAGACTGTAGGAAAAACTGTGGAAATGTTCTTGGTCTATTAAACATGACTTTTGACTTCACATACACACACACACACACACACACACACACACATATATATATATATATATATATATATATATATATATATATATATATATATATGTGTGTGTGTGTGTGTGTGTGTGTGTGTGTGTGTGTGTGTGTGTCTTGTTTACTACACCCTTTTCACTTCTCATATGAAACCACACAAAGATGAGGCATAATGACAAAACAGTCTGATTATCTTTGTATGTCTGAATATATGTGTGTATTGGATTGACTTTCATTGAATAACGCTGCATAAAAATTACAATACAAAATTCACACAAACATACAAAAAGTGAAAATGACAACAAACAGGACTTAAAACTGAGAGAGAAATAAAATACAGCACACACACATTAATGATTTATTAGTAACATTTAGTTATATTGGATAGGTCACGTTATGTTTTACAAAGATGTGTTTTGTTTTTGTTTGTGTGTAAATCTAAATAAATAACCATAAGTAATGCTCTTTATGACTTTTTTTTAATTATCAACGAAAATACAAAAAAAGGTATTCAACAAATCCAGGTATAAACCTTAGTAAAACAAGATAATAAAGTGTAATGTGTCAGTCTCATCCAATCAGCATTAAGCTGTGTCGTCAGCCAGTCGTTTCCCATCATGCTTTTGGTAACGCAGTCTTTTGAGAGCAACTGCGGCCGACTGCTCTATCCGAGGTACCCGCCTCGCGATCGCGAGAGTTTTTTGGCGCACGTCAGCGTGACATCAGAGCGAGGCGAAGGCAAGGCGGACACATTTCTAACCGGCATGCATCTTGCGGTGATCACCGGTGATCAATTCTGCGCAGATTTTGGCCAAGTCCAACGAGCCTATTGTGTAGGCACACTATAAATTAAGGCTGATAATAAAACTGCCTAAATGTTGATTTATATGTTATAATGTACTCGGATGACTATGTACTTG
The DNA here is from genome assembly GCF_052040795.2 of Danio rerio. Classification (NCBI taxonomy): domain Eukaryota; kingdom Metazoa; phylum Chordata; class Actinopteri; order Cypriniformes; family Danionidae; genus Danio; species Danio rerio. The sequence continues at coordinate 63,960,742 of NC_141024.2, read as the reverse complement.
TCTCTTTACTGTTCAAGTGATTTAGCATGCTCCTTGAATGTATGAGTTAATGAGTGTGTGCACCTGTGTTTAGGGTTGATTTATGAACACTCTCTGAAACACTGTCTCCCAACACGGTTTCAGGGTTGATCCCTATCTATGCATGAGTATAAAAGCTGACATGTACTCATCAGCTTCGCGCTTTCCGACTTCTGTATACCGAGGTTGGTTGCCCTTTATCCTTAACGGAGCATAAAGTAAGGATTTTGTTTCTGTTATTTGTCTTTTGTTTATTCTACTTTTCACTGGATTTTATTGATTAATAAAAGTGTATTTTATTTCTTTTCTTCACTGGAGTAGACATTGACTTCATTTTCCAGAACCCATCAAGTTACCCTGTGTGGTAAAGTATGAATCTAATTTATTATTTTGCAAAATACATTCTAAAAACGATCATTTAACTAAACTCTCGCTAAGAAATATAGCGAAGGGAGGATCCTGGTTTATCTTTGTTTAATTAGGGTGATTAAATAAAAGCGATCAGCAAAATGTGTGCGTTTGTGTGTGTGTGATCTTGATTTTAGAAGCAAAACTGCTGAAACCCTCATCAGAATCTCCAAGCAGAAACAGAAAGAGGAGACGGAGAAGACAAGGAATTGTGATGAAGTGTGTGTTAGTGATGGAGAAAACTCAACATGTGATGGAGATTTAACTCTACTGTAGGTGTATTTGTGTGTCTTATGATGATCAAACTCTACATTAAGGTAATGTTTATTCATAACAGTAAATGAATCTTGTAGAGCATTTATGAATCCTAGTTACTGACTCCTGATGAATGAGAGTGATCAGACATTTACTGAAGCATTATTAATGCACAGTTGTGCTGGTGAACATCAGTTATTGCACTGAGAGTCAACAAGAACTAACAGAGAACAACTTTACTGTCATCAACTAACATGAACAGATCAATAAATACTGGAATAAATGTGTTTTTATTGTTCAGTTCAAGTCAAATCATGAAGAAGAAGAAGATCAGAAGAGCAGAAACAAACGTCACACTTCATTTCTCCTTTATTCATTGAGCTGCTGGATTTCTCTACAGTTGATTCAAGATTTGACAGAGATTCAGACAGGATTCAGACATTTCCATGTTCATCATCACATTCTAATATCAGCAGTGGATTTGACATTGACTTTTATTATTTGTGCTCAAACAACAGAGAAACAATGAAGAAGATCAATCTGTAGACAAGAATGAGCTGATCTGAACACAGCAGCATCCTGGAGGACACTTCATCAACACACAAACACACACATGGACACACACACACTATCTGTCGTGCACACACACACACACACAAATACAAACACGCACACATGCACGCACGCAAACATACACACACACACACACAAACAGACTTTCTCACACACACACATGGACACACACACACACACACAAATATAAACTCTCACACACAAACATAAACACTCTCACACTACACATGCACACATAGAGCAGTGAACACATGCACACACACAAAAGTGCACACTCTCTCTCTCACACACACACACAGACAGACACAAACACAGACTTTCTCTCACACACACACTGTCTGTCGCACACACACAAATACAAACACTCTCACATGCACACAGTCACGCACACATACTCTCTCACACACAAGCATGCATGCACACACACAAATACAGACTCACACACACACACACTGCTGCTGACTGCTCCTGCAGAGAATTCTGGGTAAATCTCTCGTCAGTCTTCAGCTCAGTTTCACTGATGATCGAGGATAAAGCCCAAACCCAGGGCAGAGCGGCTCAGTGAATGTGGTCTGGACTGAGTGGATGAGGCTCATTGTGTCTCTATAGATGTTGTAGAAGATCAGAGTTCCTGCACTGTGATCCACAAACACTCCTATTCTCCTGCTGAGCGCCTTCACTGGGAGACCAGTGCGTGTGTTATTGTGCCAGAATGAGAAACTTGAGGAAGAACAGCGCAAACTCCAGGACTGAGCATTACATCCAAACACACACTCAACACCTCTTCCCTTCCTCCTGATGCTCTTATATGACACTGATATACACACACCACGATCTCCACTCCAGTCAATCTCCCAGTAGCAGCGTCCACACACACTCTCTCTGCACAACACCTGAGGACGATCATCAAATCTGTCTGGATGATCAGGACACGGCTGATTCTCTCTTACACACTTCACCTCTCTGTTCTCCTCAGACAGAATGAGTTCAGTGTTTGCTGTGTTTGGATCCAGAGTGAGGAAACAGACATCTGAACACAAAAACACACACATTTATAACCACAGCTGTGTGTGTGACAGAGCGAGTGTGTGTGAGTATGTGTGCGTGCATGCGGGCATGTGTGTTGTATGTGTGTGTGAGAGAGAGACAGAGAGGGGGTGAGTTCGTGTGTGTCCGTGTGTTCACTGCTGTGTGTGTGTGTGTGTGTATGAGAGAGAGAGAGAGGGTGTGTGTGTGCATGTGTTCACTGCTGTGTGTGTGTGTGTGTGTGTGTGTGTGTGTGTGTGAGAGAGAGAGGGGGGGGTGTGTGTGCATGTGTTCACTGCTGTGTGTGTGTGTGTGTGTGTGTGTGTGTGAGAGAGAGAGAGAGAGGGTGTGTGTGTGTGCACATGTGTTCACTGCTGTGTGTGTGTGAGCGTGAGAGAGAGGAAGTGTGTATGTGTGTGAGAGAGTGTGTGTGTATATGTCTGATTGTGTGTGAGCCTGTGCGTGTGAGAGAGAAAGTGTGTGTGCGTGTGAGAGAGAGAGATGGTGTGTGTGTGTGTGTGTGCGCGTGAGCATGTGTGTGAGAGTGCATGTGTGTGTGAGAGTGAGTGTGTATGTCTGATTGTGTGTGAGCGTGTGCGTGTGAGAGACAGAAGGGAGCGTGTGTGTGTGTGTGTCTGAATGTGTGAGTGTGTGCATGCGTGTGTGTGTTTGAAAGAGAGTGTGTGTGTGTGTAGTCCTACATTTGTTTAGTCCTGCTGTAATCCTCGTCTCTCCTCCATGATCCAGACTGTAAACACACACAGATTCACATATAAACAGATATAACATATAGACAGATATAAAGACTGAAGGATTCATTCAATGATCAATTGACAAAAGCGCAGCACAATAATAAAGCAGAATTCAGTGTTAAATGACTTGAAATATGATGGAAATCTTCATCTTCTGTCAAATGCCTCTTCATCATCTCCAAACATTGCTAAGTTGGAGAGCAGTGAATCCAGACCAATCTGCAGTCCTCCTCGCCCTTTGGAAGCTTCGTGGGTTTGTGTTCTGTTTATTGTTCATAATACTTCAGTTATAAAGGATTAGTTTAGGAGTTTTTTGTCATTTGCTTTATTTGAGTTTGTTCAACATGTGATTGTCACTGGACTATATCAGAACCAGCATCACTGTCTGCTGATCACTTTTATTGCCTGATATTTTGTGTTCATGTTAGTTTAGAAGCAGAAAAGAGCCAGATTACAAGATATGTGAGATATTTGCCAGAAACATCTTTGTTATGTCCACATTGTGAATGTAAATTGATATTGTTTATTTTCTTCCTGTTTATAGTTTTACTCCGCCCTTATTAAAGTGTGATAAAGGACATTCTGTGTCTGTGAAGTTAATGAGGGAGAGTTTAACTTGCTGTTAAAGTATACACAGGATGTATTTGGAGAACAGTACACACACATCTCTGACCTGATACTGTACAGTTCTTCAGCAGAAATGTAGAGAACAAGTTTCACTGCTCAACTACAATGCTGAAACTGTACAGTGTTAATATGAGATATAACATCACGCTTAATGTGAGAACTGCCCCAGTGCACTGACATATTTAACAGGTTTGATTAATATCTGGACACTAGAAGAGCAGTGAAGTATCAAAGTATCTGTATTCACAATAGAAGGCAGTGCTGCTCCACATACTTGAGTTTGTCCAGTGTGTAGTTTGGATCCTTCAGTTGTTCAGAGAGCAGCTTGACTCCTGAATCTCCTGGATGATTGTAGCTCAGATCCAGCTCTCTCAGGTGTGAGGGGTTTGAAGTCAGAGCTGAAGACAGAAAACCACAGCCTTCCTCTGTCACCATACAGCCAGACAATCTACAAACACAGCAATAGTCCACATCACACAGTTGGACAATCACACATCTCTTTGTGTTGTGAAGATGCTGACTGCTGTTTCTGCTCATGTCAACAGCAGTGATGAACACACACATCCTGATCAGCTCTCCTTATTCATTGAGCCCTCGCATCAGCAAACACACTCACACACTCAACAAGGACTCGACATCATCTGTAGAAGTGTACAGAGAAATAGTTCATAAGACATCACATGAAGCTGTAAAGTCTGCTGTGAGGAATAAGACACATTTGACCTCAGAAGGAAATCTTGAAGTATAAAGTGTCATTGAAAATGAGCTGATTTCCATTATTTTTCTTTAGATCATATTTAGATTATATTGTGGACACTATTGTAAATAAACTAAACACACAAACTCAATCTCTTGGTGTCTTTGTCTCCTGTCTGACAGTCACTAGAGCTGTAGTCAATCCACCTTTGAGTCCAAATATTAACAAGGCCAAGACACTTCTTCAGTTTAGATAATAAGACTGTGATGAGACTTTTATATGTTTTCAGGAAAACTGCAAACTGTACAAACATCAGAGCAGCTCAAAACCTCACCAGGGCACAAAACCCTACAGACTCCACAGGGTTAACTTTGTCTTCATCTATGTTATTTATTTATTGCCAGAACATTTGACAAATTCTTAAATATACCTTACCGATAAACAAATGCAAATATAAACAACAATATAATATGAACATGTAAAATATGAGTAGAGAATTAATAGACAATTCATCTAAATACTCTTTAAATACAGTCATACAGTGCATTTGTCTATACACACATTTGTATAGATATGAATAAAATAACACCCATAAAAATTTGCCCATCTGCCAACACGCAGTGGGGAAAGGGGCTTCCCACATTTGTTCTACCACTATGTAACTCTCTGTTTAAAGTTACTGTTGAGTGGAAGAGTTTTTACCTCAGAGTCTCTAGTTTACAGTGTTGACTCTTCAGTCCATCAGAGAGCTTCTTCACTCCTGAATCCTGCAGGTCATTGTTACTCAGGTCCAGCTCTCTCAGCACACAGTTTGAGGATTGTAGAGCTGAAGACAAACTCTTACAAGACCGAACAGTGAGATTACAGCCCTGTAGCCTGTGTAGAGGACAAACACAATATTTATGAGGTCATCTGGGACCTCAGTGATTAACAATGCTTACTCAGTAAAACGACACCAGCTTTCACCCTTATGGTTGTATGTACTAACGGTAGTGTAGCATGATATACCGATACTATAAAAGTATAACGATACTCTAGCACTCAAAACAATACAATTCCGAATTTTTTAAATACCGGTATTATTAAGTGACAGCTGTATTTGTGAGTGCTCGTCAATAGGGGGCAGTGTGGGAGCCGTGCGCTGCTTCTACAGCAGGGTTTTCAAACCCGTGGTCTGATACTCTTGGGACGATAGTTTGTGGCCCCACCTTTTTTGATGTCTATGGCACTTTACAGTTTTGTTTGTGGAGCTGAACGGGCCCACCAATCACAGTGGGTTATGTCAGATATTTGTATTAGAGCTGCAACAACGAATCAAGTAATTTGATAAAAATCGATTACTCAAAGCGTTGGCAGTGAATGTCATAATTGAATTTCATAATCGATTTGTGTCGCACGACACGGGGACGTTTGATTATTAAAAAACACGCGGAGTGAACTCGGTCTCTCTCGCTCACTGATATAGACTTCGGCACATCAGACAGGGATTAGGAGGAAGGGAGTTCAACAGCAGGTGTGTTGGCTGGAGCTGATAAAGAGAAAGACGTGTCACATCATCACAATTATGCAGCGTTTTAACCATCTAATGCTTATTTTATGTTTTAGATAAACATCTACATGTAAATACAAACAAGCACTAGTAAAACAAGACTTTTAGAGTTTGTGAAATACACAAGAAAGTCTATGGAAGTCTCACAATCCATTCAAATATAAATTGCTGATGTGTTTTATTCATATCAGATATGCATGGTGAAAGTAACTATAAAGTTGAATCTATTCTTCTCTTAGTTCACCAGACACTCACTTGCATGTATTCTGAGAATAACTGGTGAATTTACATGCTGAATCCTGCGTGTTCTACTGTTATGAATGAGGCAAATGATCGACTGCAAGTAAACATGGCACTTTGACTTACAGAGCTCTTTTGGAGGTTCTGATGACCGCTGATAGTCTGATGAGACACTCGTCTGATCTCTGGAATTTCTGAAGCTCAAACTCCTCCAGCTCCTCCTCTGAGGTCAACAACACAAAGACCACAGCAGACCACTGGGCAGGTGAAAGGTCAGCAGATGACAGACTTCCACTACTGAGGTGAGACTGAATCTCTTTCAGCAGAGTTTGATCGTTCAGTTCATTCAGACAGTAGAACAGATTGATGGATCTCTCTGGAGACAGATTCCCTTCAAGTTTCTGCTTGATGTAGGCAATTATTTCCTCTTTGCTCTGGTCTCTGTCATCCTGCTGTGTCAACAGGCCTCGTAAGAGTTGGCGATTGGACTGGAGAGACAGACCGAGAAGGAAGCGAAGGTAAAGGTCCAGATGTCCATTCTCACTTTCCAGAGCCTTGTCCACTGCAGCCTTTAGGAAATCAATCATGCCTTTATTTTTGCTTTTCTGTCTAAAAATAAATCCATGCTTCCTCTCGCTGTGCAGATGTTGATAAAGGGCTGCAATGAACTCCTGAATGCTCAAGTGAAGAAAGCAGTACATGGTGCCAAGAATGATTCCCATCTCCTCCTTAAAGATCTGGGTACACATGCCTGAGTACACCGATGCCTTATAGACGTCAATGCCACAGTCTTTCAGATCGCTCTCATAGAAGATCACATTGTTTCTGTCCAGCTGCTGGAAGGCCAGTTTCCCCAGTGAAAAGATGAGCTTTGGATCCCAGGAGACATCTGGTGTGTTTTCTCCATCATACTTTCTTCTGCTCTGCTGGATCTGAAAGCGGAGAAAGTGTGTGTACATCTGTGTCAGAGTCTTGGGAGATTCCTGCAGTGTTTCAGCATGAGCCCTGTGTTTCAGTTTCAGTATGTTCTGGAGAACAGTGGCTGAAATCCAGCAGAAGACTGGGATGTGGCACATAATAAACAGACTCTTTGACTGTTTAATGTGATCAATGATTTCTCTGGCCTGATTCTGATCTGTGAGTCTCTTTCTGAAGTACTCCTCCTTTTGGGCATCATTGAATCCTCGTATCTCTGTCAGCCTGTCAATACAGTCAGCAGGAATCTTACTAGCAGCTGCTGGTCTACTGGTGATCCAGATGAGAGCAGAAGGAAGCAGATTTCCCTTGATGAGGTTCGTCAGGAGAACATCCAGAGAGACTGCTGAAGATACATCACGACACGTCTTATTACCAGCAAAGTTCAGAGGAAGACGACATTCATCCAATCCATCAAGGATGAACAGGACTTTGAATCGTGTGCTTCTTGTAAGGTTCAGTCCTTTAGTCTCTGGGAAAAACTGAGTTATGAGGTCTTTTAAACTTTGTCTTTCTTTCTCCTTTAAGTTCATCTCTCTGAATGGAAGAGGAAATATGAAGCTGATGTCTTGATTTTCTTTCCCTTCAGCCCAATCCAGAACAAACTTTTGCACAGAGACTGATTTCCCGATGCCAGCAACTCCTTTTGTCAGGACAGTTCTGATCTGCTCGTTTTGTTCAGCTGCTTCAAACAAATGTTTGCATTCAACCTGTATCTCTAGTGACTGATGACGTCTGGAAGCAGCTTCAATCTGTCTGATCTCATGTTCAGTGTTGACCTGTTCACTCGCACCCTGAGTGATATAGAGATCTGTGTAGATGTTATTCAGAAGTGTGGAGTCTCCTTGCTGAGCAATTCCTTCAAACACACTTTGATATTTCTTCTTCAGGCTACATTTAAGCTGATTATTTAAGAACAGCTCACCTAAACACAGGAGCAAAGAAACAGAGAGATTTAGTCTTGACTTTTCCAGCTATATTAGTAAGTGTCAGTCTGACAGATACCCATGAGTCTCTTACCCTGGAGAGTATCAGCAGCTTGATCTTGCTTCATCTCTCTCAGGAAGAAGAGTGAGAGATCAAGAGCTGCTTCTGTGATAAGGCTTCTGTTCTCATTAAACTCTAATATAAACTCTTGTCTGTTTTTGTGTTGTAAGATTTTCCTAAAGTTTTCCAGTTGATTGTTCAGAAATCTGATAATTTTGCTCTCAAGATTCTATGATTGAAGAAAAGAGAAGAACAATGTTTAAATAAAACATTCATTAACATACAGTTGTATGTCCACAAACTACTCAATAAAGACAAAAAGACATTATAATATGAGTCTGTTGAACGCTTGATTCTGATTGGCTGATAAACTTTGTAAGGTGTTGTTATTTTCAGATAAACACACAGCTAAAGCAGAATTGGCAGGTTTTGAGCACATAACAGTTCCATATCTACACTGAATGATTTCAGTAACTTCACAGTCAAACATCACATCAAAACACACAGAAAGCTTTGGATTTGTAAGAAACTAGTTTCACACACAGGAGAAGTTTGAGGACAAAAACCTGACAAATGTCTGGAACACAACATGGCGGATTTAGCTGTGGGAACATCAGCATCCCAGCAAACATATTTCAATTATTACATTTAGATTTAAAAGAAGTCTAATAGATGTTTAACAACAGCCCCAAACTAGACTAGTCTCTAGACAACTAGACAATCTCATGGACAACAAGCAATCCGGCTTTAAGAAAGGCCACTCAACTGAGACTGCCCTGCTCTTGGTTGTGGAGGATCTCAGATTGGCTAAAGCAGACTCAAAATCATCAGTCCTCATCTTGCTGGACTTGTCAGCTGCTTTTGACCCTGTCAACCACCAGATCCTGCCATCTACGCTCGAGTCACTGGGCGTTGCGGGCACTGTTATACAGTGTTCAGATCTTACCTCTCTGACAGGTCATTCAGGGTGTCTTGGAGGGGAGAGGTGTCCAACCTACAGCATCTAAACACTGGGGTACCTCAAGGCTCTGTTCTTGGGCCACTTCTCTTCTCCATCTACACGACATCTCTAGGACAGTCATTCAGAAACATGGATTCTCCTACCACTGCTATGCTGATGATACCCAGCTATACCTCTCTTTTCATCCTGATGATCCCTCGGTTCCAGCTCGCATCTCAGCCTGCCTGTTGGACATTTCACACTGGATGAAAGATCATCATCTTCAGCTGAACCTCGCAAAAACAGAAATGCTTGTAGTTTCTGCCAACCCGACTCTACACCATAACTTTTCAATCCAGATGGATGGGGCAACAATTACTGCATCCAAAATGGTGAAAAGCCTTGGAGTAACGATTGATGACCAACTAAACTTCTCTGACCACATTTCTAGAACTGCTCGATCGTGCAGATTCGCACTCTATAACATCAGAAAGATCCGACCCTTCTTATCTGAACATGCAGCTCAACTCCTTGTTCAAGCTCTTGTTCGCTCCAAACTGGATTACTGCAACTCTCTACTAGCTGGGCTTCCAGCTAACTCTATCAAGCCTCTTCAACTGCTCCAGAACGCAGCAGCACGAGTGGTCTTCAATGAACCTAAACGAGCACATGTCACTCCGCTGCTAGTCCGTTTGCACTGACTGCCAGTTGCTGCTCGCATCAAATTCAAAGCTCTGATGTTTGCCTACAAAGTGACTTCTGGCCTTGCTCCTTCTTATCTGCTCTCACTTCTGCAGATCTATGTGCCCTCCAGAAACTTGCGTTCTGTGAATGAACGTCGCCTCGTGGTTCCATCCCAAAGAGGGAAGAAATCACTTTCTCGAACGCTCACGCTCAATCTGCCCAGTTGGTGGAATGAACTCCCTAACTGCATCAGAACAGCAGAGTCACTCGCTATTTCCAAGAAACCACTAAAAACTCAACTATTTAGTCTCCACTTCACTTCCTAATCTGCAATTGCCTCTCTGGATATCACACTAACTTACCCCCCCCCCCCAAAAAAAAAAGTACTAATACTTTCCTTCTTAGACTTTACAGACCTGAAACTTGTCTATAGCACTTATTCATTGTTGCTCTTATAGTTGTGTAAGTTGCTTCCTTGTCCTCATTTGTAAGTCGCTTTGGATAAAAGCGTCTGCTAAATGACTAAATGTAAATGTAAATGTAGTCATCAGATATGCAGCAGTGTGAATCTGTCTAATCTGCATTTGATGACTAGTCTAGTTCTGGACATTAGTTAGATGTTTATTAGATTTTTAGGTTTATCAGCTTAAATTTAGCTTTTTTTGGTCTGGCTATCATTGTTCAGACATCTATTAAAAATTGCAGAATAATCCACTCTGGTCTGTTGAATTATTAGAAAATAATACACGCTAAATGTGTAATGGCGACTTTATGTGCATCACAGGAGTGAACAATTTTTGAGTAATTCAATGAACTGCAGTCAATTATTCCTCACTTGACAAATACTTCTTAATTCTTAACATCTTTAATTACGTCAAAAATAACAGTTACAAATTAAATGTGTTACAGAAGCAGGATCTTTTCCAGTAAACATTTTGTGTGTTATATTTAAAATTAAAATATGAATCTAAATGAGTTTTTCCCACCTGGAAGATCCACTGGAGATTGTCTGAATAAGAAACTAAATCTGCCTCTAGGTGTCTGTAAATGAGTCAAAGTCATTAAGTCATTCACAAAACTGATTCATTCAGAAATAATTATCTTTACTGAATTGTTGGTTCACAATAATATGCCTGAAACAATCCATGTGTGTTCAATAATGTAAAACACTAAATACCTTTTAACTGATGATGGTGTTTTCTCACTGAGGTCTGGAGGAGGACCACCTTTTGAGCAGTCACTCTTCAGAGACACAGAGCTGGACACACATGATCCTGATCTCACACTGAACACACAAACACACCAGAGGAATAAACTGCAGGAGATACTTCAGTCTCCTTTAAAGGTGTTTTAAGACTGACAGAAAACAAAATCACTGGAAAAAACAAAAAACATTTCACACCCTGCACAAAACTAGCACAAAGTAACTTTTAGCTCAAGGTCTGGCTGATCAGGGGCCTCATGTATCAACACTGCGTACGCACAAAAGCTTTGCGTACACCAGGTTTCATGCTCAGAATCGCTCACGTTTGGATTTACTAAAGATGAACTGAACGTGGGAATGTGCGCAGCTTCACGGCAGCTTTATGGCTGGCGTACGCACATTTTTTGTGCGTGTCTGTTTTATTTCCATTGGCGACTCCTAGAGGCAGTTGTGTTAAATTGCTCTCTACAAAGTGTCTGAGCCTTGCAATGGCAGCTGTATGAGACGGGTTCATCTAGCAGGTATATAAGGTTTCCATACCATACAGTTGACCAGCCAAACATTAAAGCACAATTTGCAGCGGTCGCCTGTTTTCCCAATGTAATCTGAGCAATCTACTGCACACACATTGCTATAAAGACACTATCTGAAGATGAATTTGCATGCGTGAATCAGAAACATTTGCATTCAATAAATTTGCAAATAAAATATGACGCACAGACTTATGATTCCTACTTGACTTTCTCGTGATAAATAGTAGTCAAAATCTGATATGTAGCGGGGAAAAAAAGAAGAAAGAGTTCATCAGACGCTGGATTCGAACCGAGTTCATGCTTGAATGTGTCAAAACATGTTATCATGCATTTTACGAGCTGCGCCACTGAGACTGTTATGGGTGCTACAACATTTTACACCTATAAATCACACTATTTCTTTCTTTAATCCACTCAGTGCAATGTTCAGACCCAACTATGTTAACCGCATCAGCTAAACTCTCCCACTCTATTTTTTTCTTTTGTTGTTAATTCCGGAGGACAAACTTGCAAATAACACCGCTTTTCTCCGGTCTACCTCCGAAAGCAGCAGCTTCAGTTCACATTCTGTTCAAAGTTTCTCTTTTTGCTTGATTTTGCCGTTTCTTTTTCGTTGGGCTTTGCCAAAGTACAGTCATTAGCATATTCATACGGGGGAGGAGGCAGGGTTGGGTTTTGTGCTCGTGCATGTTGCGCTCAGTTTCACGTTCATTCGGATGCACAAAAGAATATGCGTGAGATTCGGCGTATGCAGTGTTTCATACATCTGAATTTTTTTCTGCGTACGCACATTTACAGCTTTGTGCGTACGCAATGTTTTAGTATGATTTCCACGCAAGTCTTCGTACATGAGGCCTCAGGTCTGTTAAACACATTAGACTTACAGTGTGTACAGAAAGTATTCAGACCCACTCTTTGTTCTATTGTGGTCATTTGCTTAAATCATTTAAGTTCATTGTTTCCTCATAAATGTCCACACAGCAGCCCATACTGACAGAACAACACTGAACTGTAGACGTTTTTGCAGATTTATTAATTAAGAAAAGCTGAAATATCACATGGTTCAGACCCTTTGCTGTGAACTCAGCTGCTGTCCATTTCTTCTGATCCTCCTTGAGATGGTCCTTCACCTTTAGTTGACACACCTGTCTATATAAGAGCTTACAGCTCACAATACATCTCAGAGCCAATGAGAATCATGAGGTCAAAGGAACTGCCTGAACAGCTCATAGACTGAATTGTGGCAAGACACAGATCTGGTCAAGGTTACAGAAACATTTCTGCTGCACCGAAGGTTCCTAAGAACACAGTGGTCCCATAATCCTTTAATAGAAGATGTGTGAGACGACCAAACATTTTCTAGAACTAGCTAAACTGAGCTGTCAATAGATCTGTCAAATGCTCTGATCCACTGATTTACAACAAAATAAATGTAAAGGTATTGAAGCTTCATGAAGCAGCGCTCCAAAATCAGCCATCAGCTCTGTTTACTGGAGTACTCTTGTGGATTAGCGGTGTGTTACTCGTTCATGTACACTCAGAGCGTGTTTTGCTGGTTTGTGTTTTAATCTTCTGTGTTTATTGTTAGCTGTCTGGATATTGGATTACTCTTTGTGGATTACCCTTGATTATGATTGATTGCTTGTCTTGTCCCCTTGTCTGTATAAAAGATACTCTAAATAAGAAACTAAAACCATCTCTAGGTGTCTGTAAATGTCTAAATTCACCAAAAGTCATTGAGTCATTTGATTGATGATTAATCCAAACAACTGATTAATTTACTAATGACTCTATTTTCTGGATTGTTGGTTCACAATAACATGTTCAATACAGTCCATGTGTGTTCAATAATGTAAAACACTAAATACCTTTTAACTGATGATGGTGTTTTCTCACTGAGGTCTGGAGGAGGACCACCTTTTGAGCAGTCACTCTTCAGAGACACAGAGCTGGACACACATGATCCTGATCTCACACTGAACACACAAACACACCAGAGGAATAAACTGCAGGAAAAACTTCAGCCTCCTTTACAAGAGTTTATCAGACAAATATGAGTTTGTTCAGATTAATTCAGCATAAACTAATAGTTGACTGAAGGTCTGTCTGTTGTTATGTTAAAATAATGGTGTAAAAACAGAGTCAATACCCGTGTTTCTCTGAGAGAGCGTCCTTTACTCGCTCCTCTGCCATACTGCAGCTAAAACACCAATGCAGACATTAGCAGAGCTTTCAGGAAACTACCAGCCGCTGACCATCACCTGGAGATGACAATATACTGAGATGAAGAACAGCACACTTTATAGCAATCAATGCTCACTTCACTAACAACACCACACTCAAACAGACCACATGATGAGGGATAAAACTGTTATATAGTTTTCATTATTTCACATCATTCAAAGCACTCCACATGATCCAGTCTAGGGCAAACCCAAAACATGTCACTCAAATTAGCTGGTTTCAAGCCACATCTAGGGCAACTACCTCTAATTTTATAATATGTGTATACCTGAAATGAGCTGATCTGCACAGATATATCACCCTAAAGACAAACACAACTGACCTTGATGTAGTAATAGCATTATGGATGCTATCTTCACTAACACACTAAATATTGCTGACCTCGTCAAATCAAGAGAAAATAAAACTACACCATGGTATAACAATCATACTCACACTCTAAAAACAGCAACTTGTACCCTTGAACATGAGTGGAAAACACTAAATTAGAGGTCTGTAGAATTGTGTCCAAAGATACTATGTCCAGCTACAGGAGGGCTCTAAAATCCTATTTTAAGATTCTTATTTATTAATGTTTCTAAACTAGCCAATAAATGGTTATTTTCTGAAGAAAATGTCGAACTGCAAATTAGTAGTGATGACTTTTTTCAGTGAAAAAAATATTTTTCAGCGTTAAAATATAAAGCTTTTGGCAGATAAAAGATGTCTAACTTTCTGCACTTCTTTTTTCACATCTGCAGCGAGAAACTGGCATGAATATGATTCTCCTGACTGTGGGTGAGTCCTCAAGACAACACCCAAACCACTGGAACTTAAAATATTCACACAGTTTAACTGAGCACAAGTTTGTTAATAGATTATTTCAAGAAGATTAAAATGTATTTGAGATTAAATCTGAGAAGTTTCTTAAAAAATACTTCAAGTTATTTTGGACCTATAAAATAAGATTATATAGTTTGTAAAGATAACCTCAGCTTTAGCCCATTATTTATCATTATTATCATTATTATTATTATTTAGTTAGTTAGTTAATTAGTACTAAAATGTCAGCTGAAAACTAAGGGTTAAATCCAGTGTACGGAACATCAGCTTGTTGTTTTTCAGCAGAGTTTTTTCCTGTTCAACTGGAAGGACTGGTTTAACTTTACTTTTGAGTTCGAGACTCTCTGTGTTAAGAGTTATATTTTTTACTGAATAATCTGAAATGATCAACTCATACTAATATAGAAGAGTACACACATTTTCATGGGAATAACATTTGTTTGACACAGTGTTTAAATTACTGTTTTGACACCATGTTTAATCTGTGTTTGAGGATTTGATCTTCAGGATCAGACATTCAAATCACACTCACACATATAAACCCCTTCATCATCTCCACAAATCAGCGTAATGTAGAAGTGTTAAACTCACATGCAGAAGTACAGACGCTCTTGTGCAGCAGGAACACAATCTGAGCTCTTTCACTCTTTCACTTCACTAAAACACACCTGTGTGATCTACAGGTAGATCTTGCAATATTATTGGCTCCACTGTGTGGTGGTGTGATTCATGAGATTCTACTGACTGTGGGCAACACACAAACCACTGGAGCTGAAGATATCTTGGTAGTTTCTCAGAGCAAAAGTGTGTTAATAGAATATTTTTTAGAATGAAAAAGCATTTAAGATTAAATCTGAGAGGTCTCTAAAGAATAAGTAAAGCTGTATTGGACCTATAAAATAAAATTATATACAGATGAAGTCAGAATTATTCGCCCCCCTGTTTATTCTTTTCCCCACAATTTGTTTAACGGAGACCAGATTTCTTCAACACATTTCTAATCAAAATAGTTTTAATAACTCATCTCTAATAACTGATTTATGTTATCTTTGCCATGATGACAGTAAATAGCATTTGGCTATATATTTTTCCATTTTATTATTTTATTTATTATATTATTACATTTAAAGGCTTAACTAGGTTAATTAGGTTAACTAGGCAGGCTAGGGTAATTAGGCAAGTTATTGTATAGCGATGGTTTGTTCTGTAGACTATCGAGAAAAAATATAGCTTAAAGGAGTTAATAATATTGACCTTAAAATGGTTTATAAAAAATAAAATCTTCTTAATTTTTATTAAAATATGCTTATAATCTGCTTTTATTCTAGCCGAAATAAAACTAATAAGACTTTCTCCAGAAGGAAAAAAAATATTAAACATACTGTGAACATTTCCTCAATCTGTTCAACATCACTTGGAGAATATTTCAAAAAGAAAAAAAAATTAAAGGGTGGTTAATAATTCAGACTTTAACTGTATATTGTCAAGATAACAAAGTTTAGCCAATTTATTTTGTTTTAAATTGTTATTTATTGAGTTAGCACTAAAGTCAGCTGTCAGTTGAGGGTTAAATGCAGTTTCTGTAAGGATCATCAGCTTGTTGTTTTTCAGCAGTTTCTTCCTGATCAACTGGAAGGTCTGGTTTAACTTTACTTTTAAGTTCGAGACGCTCTATGTTAAGAGTTATATTTTTCACTGAATGATCTGAAAGACTGATATAGAAAAGTACACATATTTTTAAGGGATTAAAAAGTATACTTTAGACATTGTATTTGATGATGTTTTAACATTGTGTTTAAATGGTATTTGAGGCTGACAACTTCAGGATCAGACAGACATTTAAATCCCAAAAAACTCCTCATCATTTCCAAGAGTTCACACTTAGTTGATGATTGATAATACAGCTTGTTTGGCATGCTGTCCCAGGAGAGAGCCCTGAACCTATGAGATCCTCGAGCCTTGGGCTCCCTCCCATTTGCAGGATGAGAGCGGAGTTTGAGCTCAGGTAGATCTCGATGAACTCCCCGGGGCTTGGCTGTGGTATCAACTTAGTATGTTCAATTTACTTACACTGCATGTTTTTGAACTGTATGAGGAAACTGGAGAGCCCAGGGAAAACCCACACAAGCATGGGGAGAATGAGCTAACTCTGCACAGAAATGTTAACTGGTTTAGTAGCGATTTTAACCAGAGATATTCTTGCTGTAAGGCAACAGTGCTGATCACTGTGCTGTCAACCATCTGGAAAGGAGGAGGAGTAGGGGTGGGTAGGGGGATTTTTCAAGATGAAGATACTGATTTAAGAAAAGCTGGTTATTTATAGTGAGTTAGGAATCATCTAACAATGCCGTGAACAGTCATAATCATTTGATCTTCTCAAAATTAGTTTATAAATAAACTTTACTAAAATCTTATCTATGCCAGCAGGCCATAAGTCCGTCTCACTATTACTGTCTTCCAGCCTTTCAGAGCACAAACACCACAAGTGTTGTTCCACACAAGTTGCAAAACTAGCTAGCTAGTACCAGCCGACAATTACAAGAACTAAAGCCTTTTTATATGGAGTTATTACAGAAACGTGTCAGAGGGATAAAGAGTGTGTTTTCTATAGGTGGTTTGTACAGCCCAGTCACCTGTGCGAGGCACACTCAAAATTGATGTATTGGGGTTGTTGTGTGGTGAAGTGGGGAGAGAGGAGGGGGCCCTTATTTTTTGTTCAGGTGATCTCGGAAGAGATTGGTTTTTACTTGTTGTTTTAATACCAGTAAATCTGCAGACTGTGTGGGAATATTGAAGGAAGAGGTTTTGTAAAGTGACTTATAGCCTCTTTGTGATGGTACCACAAGGTAGTGCTCACTCACTAATCAAAGGCCCCTGGATGGTATGTAGACCTTCAGCAGCAGGTGGAGGTAAGAGGATGCAGTGCCAGTGGCTGTCCTTTAAGCGAGCATCAGTGATTTGAACTTGACACAATCCTCTACTGGTAACCAATGCAGAGAGGTAATGAGAGGTGGTACAATTCAGTCGGGCTCACTGAAGACCTGATGAAGAATCTGATGATTCACCATATCCAAAGCAGCAGACGGGTCCAGTAAAAGCAGAAATTATTATTTAGAATCTGCTTGGGCAATGAGGTTACCCAGGCCTGCTTAGAGATGGTTGGGAATGTGCCAGAGTGGAGTGAAGTGTTTATAGTGTGGGTTAGGGGCGGCACTATGGTTAGGGAAATGTTCTGGAGGATGTGTGAGAGAACTGGATCCAGAGGTGGAAACAAAATGCAATGTCCCTACAATGTTGGGGTACAGCGTCAATCTAACGTCATGTTGATGTCTTGTGTCCGCTGGGTGTTGAAGGCCATTTGGGTCATCATACCGCAATCATCCGCCATCTTCTCATCAGTGACATCATCTAAACAGTCTCTGGGTCAATGCGTGTAAAGATTTTGGACATCTTCTTGGACAATTTTAATGCTTCCAAATAGTTTGATGTAATTCTAAATCGCCCTTGTCTTGAGGGAGTTCATTATGATGTGATTTACCTTCTATATGTGATCTGATTGGACTGGATATCCCCCATAAACAAAATAAAATAATGTAGTGATTGCAGTTTAAAGGACAGTTGTGGAGTAAAAGTACCGATACTGCACTAAACATGTACTCAAGGTAAAGTACATATATATAAAACAACTAAGCAAATTACAATATTTTGAGAAAAAATACTTACAGTAGTTTAATTACAGTAGTTTGAGTATTTGTAATTGTTTACTTTACATCACTGGTTGTGACAGGATTTTATAGATTTCTAAGCTCATATGACTGTATGGAGCAGGAGGTACGGCAGACCTTTTAATTTCTGGTTAATCACTAGAGTAGCAAGTTGTGTGGAAATAACTAAATAAACTTAGTACAAGTGAGCAGGAGGCAACCAGACTATGATGTATTAGTTACCTCTGCATCCTCTGACTAACTTCAGAACATTGAGATCAAATCTGTGACAAACACGTAAACCCTGGACATGAAACTTTAAGTGGCATTTGGTCCCAATTTGAATGTATAATTGTAGAGTATGGGAGCAGATATAAATCAAAACTCTAAATTGATTCATAAACAACAAATGTGACCTGTTTACAATTAGAAATAGTCTAAATTCAGTTGACACTTAAAATTGGAGTCAGATTATATTCAGAGCAGAAAACAAAGATTCCAGAAGCACTAGAAAAGGCTTACAGGCATTTACCCTTCAGCCATTCATCAGATTACATTGTAGGACTGATCTATGTTCAAAGATCTGATCTACTGCTCATGTGCAGTGTGTATCAACCCTCAAAAGACCAAAGCTGCTATCAATACCAACCAAAAGCAAAACTGTGTTGTTTTAGATAATCCACACAGCAAATTTTAGATAGTAGATTTAACTACCTTAGAGTTAAAATTAACACTCCCTCATAGTTTATATGGGAACCACTATAAGTGTTAAAAATAACACTTTTAAAAGTGTTAACATTGTCAACACCAAGAGAGTGTTAATTTGCAAACTCTTATTGTTTAAAATATCTGTTACATTTCCAAAAAAATACCAGCAGCTGTGGTTGCCAGAATCTTTTTGTGAAAAACATGGAAGTTTTATATATCTGTACAAATTTACAAAAAAATAACCATATTTCATGAACTAATACAATGTTCAGTTAACAAAATCATAGCTTAGTGCACAAAAATGTAAAGTCTTTAGATGCAATAACGTTTTCATGTGTGATTGCAAGTAGCAAACAGATTTTGACAGCATTAGTAACTACACAGTTACCTTTAAACAAAAGAAGATGCAGCATAACATCAAATACTCTCAGTTCATCTTGGACTTGAACAGAGACCCTATTATCCTCCACAATGGTGACACAAAAACGTTTTGCTGTTTTTCTTTTTTTTTTTCATTTTTAGATTTTACAGAAAAATACTGGCAGCTGTGGTCGCCAGTAATCTGCTGTTTTTCACATTCATAAATTCAGTTTACAGAATATTTCTGTTAAAAACACATTCAACAGTCTGTATTTTTTATCGATCTCACACTGCAAATTTTAGATTTGGTAGATTTAACTACCTTAGAGTTAAAATTAACACTCCCTCAGTGTTTATATGGGAACCACTATAAGTGTTAAAATAACATTTTTGAAAGTGTTAAAATTTTTAACACCCAGAGTGTTAATTAGCAAACTCTTATTGTGTAAAATATCTGTTAAATGTATGTCAAAATACTGGCAGCAGTGGTTGCCAGTAATCTGCTGTTTTCAACATTTTACATTCGTGAATTCAGTTTCCAGAATATTTCTGTTAAAAACAAATCCCATAGTCTGTATTTTTCATTCGAACACACTTAAGCCTTAAATTCCAGAGCAAAATCCTCACTAGTGTCCTCACTACAGAGGGCTGAACACTCAGACAGTGATGAAGTTAATGAGACAATAAAGTGTCTAATTAAAGGATGATTGAGAATTATTGATGAACAACTGTTAACAGAGGAATCACTGAAGAAAAGAAAAACACAAGCCAAAACCAAAGATGAAATCAACTGAGAAAAACAACTTATCATGGAGCTTCACCTATTACTGACCAGTGACTTTATTTCTGTCATGTGAACAAAAGCTTAATGAAATTTCTGTTCATTTAAAGTCACCATGATGGAGGACAGAGTCTACTTTAGTCAGGCTCTTCAATTTCTTACTATAAATGTCTTTTATTTAGGCTGCTATAGTTAGTGTTATTAACACTATTTATAGATATAGCATGGAAAGCCTAAAGAAACTTAAAGTATCAGTCTGAAGAGATTATTTATGATATCATAGCCATCCTTTCCTGCTTGTTTTCTAATTCAATATCATATGAATTTTGTGTGAGAAATAAATAATATACATAAATGTAACCACTGAAGCTCCAATAATATAAAATAAAAAAATATTTACAATGAGAATGTTTGATCTATGGCAGAACTCAAAAACACCGAGACATCAATAATTAGTCTTTGAATCTCAATGATGGTGACAAACAAAAAAATAAAAATCAAGTAAAAAAAAAAAACACTCTACTGAAATATCACCTCCCAAAAACAACACAAAATAAAGGAAAAGAAAGAGATTGTAAGAACATAAAGCTGCATAATTTATTCATGCTGCAATGCATGCTGAGAGCTTTGTACTATGCTGCCACCCAGCATGCATTGCGGCATGAACTATGAACTTTTTTTTTTTAGCAACCACGGTTGAGGTTCATGTCCTGATTCTTGATGCCTGTGTGTCATAAAGAGCAAGCTGGAGCTTGAATGTTAAGTGCATGACACTCTAATTATTAATTGCATCCTAATTGTTTGTTGAATTTTCTATGAAGAGCAGCAGACTGCCAGTAGTATTGTCCCATGCAGCTTTAATACAACTATATTTACATATTTTTATGAATCAACTTAACAAACACCTGAAATAAAATCTATAACAATTAAGCATAAACAGTATAGTTTCTCTTGATCTTTCTTGCTATAGCTAATGAGTTTTAGAAACACAGCTACAGCAATCTGAGAAACATTAAGCTATAAGCATAAAGCTTCAAGAACTCAAATAAGCAGCCTCTGATCTCTATGATGGTGAGGTCAAATGAAATATTTTTAATAAAAAAATATAACCTCTGTTCATTGTCAAATATTCTTACAGAAATGAAGTCAAACTGTAATCAGTGAAGCTGCTTATACTATTATTTAATGGAGTTGTTTAATTCTCTGTTTTAATTCAGCTGGTTTGGTGTGAGGCTGTGTCTGTAGTTTTATTTCTTCCTTCAATTTCTTATTCCTTCAGTGATTGTGCTTGTTTACAGCAGGTGTTCAACAGCAGGTGTCTGAATTCACTTATTTGTGGTCATTCACTCTGTCTAGTGGACTAAACTAATTGACTAATTTAAGGGCCAGGTGAATGAGGGTGTGGTGAGATTTCAGACACTCTGATTAGTTTCTCAAATACAAGGGTTTTCTACAAAGGTAGATACATGTTACTCTGTGTGACAAGGAGGCAAATCAGCTTCTAACGCTGAGAGGGTTGTTTTACCTTTATCTAACTCTAGAATTTTAACACTTTACTCTGAATAACCACAACACTTGAAATTTAACACCAATGAATTTGCTGTGCACTCTACCTGTATTAACATAAGTGCTGTATTTAAATATAGCTAATTTTGATTAATTAGCTTTAACTGACAGCCTTTTCTTCTTTTTCCGCGGTTATGCAGCATTATATTTCACACGCATATGCAAGGTGACTGAAAATGAAATTAAAATACAAAACATACTGAGCCATTAAGTAAAAAAACAAAACAAAACAACAGTTATACTTTAAAGCAGAACATTGACGTTTTGAAACAAAAAAAACGGAACTGAAACAAAATTATTAAAAATAAACCTGCCAGACTTAATTTATGTCCTATTTTCATTATTCATTTATTTTCATTATTCGTTTATTATTATGTACTATAATTGAAACATAAAATGAGATCGTAAAATATAATCAACAACGAAAATGTAAATAAAAACGTAAATTAAAAACATAAATGAAAATGTCTTGTCTTAGTCCTATCAAAATAGCAAACTACATCTCTCTATATTTAGACTAAAATACTGCTTTATTTATTTATTTAAGACTACTTATTTGTACTGAATGTTTATGCTTTCACTTTAGTTGTCTTTCATTTCTTCAATTCTATTTTCCAAAAAGAATCCTCTTTGCACTTAAAAAGTTTACAATAAACCAGGTAAACAAATTTTAAATGTAAGTTGAGGTGATCGCAAGTTCACAACTGTGAGGTGATGTGCTCTACCGGCAGGATAATCTATATTATTTTGCTGTTTTTTATATGCGCACGTTTAAGATTTGAGATTATAACATTGCCATGATAGTCAAAGAAATCAAAACATTATTTTCACCCCAACGCAATTTAATCGGGCACTGAAGGCTAATAACTTAATTCTTATATTTGCTTTTTGACTTCTCACCATGTATCTTTTCTACAGCATAGTATAGTGTAAGAGCATGTCTATTACCAGAAAAACTAAATTAAAATTATATTTTAATTGATCACATCACATACAGTAAGCTACGCCCACAGAACAGTCTGTTTAGCATTGTGAAAAGGCAAAGCTGAATATCTGTGGTTAAAGTGCCACCCAGCGGTCAAATGCTGCTGGCACATCAAGTACCGCCGTCGCCGCGGTATGAATGGCGGCACAAGGAACACATTGAAGTAGTAACATCTGTAAATGCGAGGAGCGCGACACATTTACAACCATCTACTGCAGTGTAGGAAAACAGTATACGTCACTCAGCCTTTTCAAACATTATTCAGACATGAAACATCCTGTGCACAGAGAAAATGTTTTGCTGCATTCATGTCATGTGGAAGCTGCGGTCACACTAGAATTTGAGCATGCGAAATTCTGTTGTACAGCGCTGTGAAAAGGAGCCGGATTAAACAAGATGATCAGACATTTAAAAAGCAAACGATTGGTCTATATTTTACTAACTGTCCAGAGAGATCTTGTTTTGATCTTCGATAGGTCTTACACAGTCAAGTTATGCAATTTTGCAGGTCAGAATTCACCAAGCTTGAACTCTGCAAGGCAATGAACTGCGAAACTTGAGGCACAAACTTGCATTTCCGGTCTGACGCATTCACGTGCGTATGAATGGAAGTCTATGGGGAGAAAAGTCCAGTGTGACAGCAGCTTAAGTGCAAGTGACTGGTGTCTCTCCAGTGTGGATCCTCATGTGTCGACTAAGGGAGAATGAGCAGTAAAAACTCTTCCCACACTGAGTGCATGTGAATGGTCTCTCTTCAGTGTGGATCCTCATGTGGTAATTAAGGGATGTTGATAGGCTGAAACTCTTTCCACACTGAGTGCAAGAGAATGGTTTCTCTCCAGTGTGGATCCTCATGTGTCGCATAAGGGAGGATGAGAAGTAAAAACTCTTCCTACACTGAGTGCATTGGAATGGTTTCTCTTCAGTGTGGATCATCATGTGTTGATTAAGGTATGATGAGCAGATGAAACTCTTTCCACACTGAGTGCATGCGAATGATTTCTCTTCATTGTGGATCCTCATGTGTCGATTAAGGTGTGATGAGCGGGTAAAACTTTTCCCACACTGAGTGCATGTGAATGATTTCTCTCCAGTGTGGATCCTTATGTGTTGATTAAGGTATGATGATTGGCTGAAACTCTTCCAACACTGAGAGCAAGTGAATGGTTTCTCTCCAGTGTGGATCCTCATGTGTCGATTAAGGGAGAATGAGCAGTAAAAACTCTTCCTACACTGAGTGCATGTGAATGGTTTCTCTCCAGTGTGGATCATCATGTGTTGATTAAGGTGAGATGAGCAGTTAAAACTTTTCCCACACTGAGTGCATGTGAATGGTTTCTCTCCAGCGTGGATCATCATGTGAATCTTAAGTTTGCTTTTGTTCGCCAAACTCTTTTCACACCGAGTACAGGTGAAACGATTCTTGTTTCTCCTTTTCAAAAAATGAGTTTTTTCCTCAATTTTGACATGATGTTCCTCCTCTTTACTCCCCTCATTCTCTTCAATGCGGTCTGAAAGAAAAAAAAATAAAACATTAGTTTTCATTAAGTCTTAAAAACTCTCATGAAAAGTAAAAAGACACAGGAAACATTGGCTACACACACTGTTTTAATGCACATTAAATGTAAAATAAATCAGATCATATGTTGTTTGGTCCATTAATGTGTACACATTTAAGCAGATACAATTCAATTCATCTTTATTTATCTAGTGCATTTACAACGTAAATTGTGTCAAAGCCACTTAACATTGAAGTTATAGTAAATTGAAACAGTTTCAGTCCAGTTTTCAATTACTTACATAATCAGAGATGTATAAAGTACTAGAGACCCATACTGAAGTAAAAGTACAAGTGCTTTATCAAAAATTGACTTGAGTAGAAGTAGAAGTGCTCTTTAAGCACCATACTTAAGTGGAAGTACAAAAGTATTCAACATTTTTGTACTTAAGTATTGCAAGTAGTTTATTTCAAAATTTACTACTCAAGTACTGAAAGTAAAAGTACAAGTATTGTGTAATGCAGTTATTAAAGAAAGCAGTCAAAATACACTAATTGTTTTGTTTATTTTAAATATCTTTTTTGGGGTACTTGATTAAGCAGAACGAAAAGAAACATGGCTTACGATACTGTTTTTGTGAGTTTTCGGCTCCCTCGGAGCTAGAGCTTACAAAGCTACGGACCAGGCTACATCTGCCTTGCATGCGATAGCCACCGACCAGTGCTACCAAGCGCAGGCGCTGGCCGAGCTGCACGAGGGTGGGTCCAACCCAGGCTTATGAGCTTCGCACCGCAGCCGACTAAGCTCTTCGGACTACTAAGTCCGCTGCGGGTGCTTTGGGGAGGACGATGTCCACACTAGTGGTCCAGGAGCCCCACCTCTAACAAAACTTGGTTGATATGCGCAAAGTTGACAAAGTCCGCTTTCTTGACTCGCCCATATCCCAAGCTGGTCGGCGACACAGTCTGCGAATTCACCCAGGAATTCGAGGCAGTGAGAGAGCAGTCCGATGGGTGATGTCTAATCGGCGGCCCCGTAAGCCCGCTCCGCCCGCCGTGCCATCCATACCTGCTCCTCGCCGAAGGCGCCCGCCTACGAGAGCTGCACCACCCCCGCACTCGCCTCG
Organism: Danio rerio; assembly: GCF_052040795.2. Lineage (NCBI taxonomy): Eukaryota > Metazoa > Chordata > Actinopteri > Cypriniformes > Danionidae > Danio > Danio rerio. The sequence goes on along the minus strand of NC_141024.2, from coordinate 63,935,479 downwards.
GAAGCAGGCAACTCCCCCTGCCCAGAACGCCGCTAAGTCCGGCAACGGACCGCGAAGCGTCCCTGGGACAGGTCATCTGGAGAGGAGGGAACTTGCTCTTTCCCTGCTGGAGGGCGGGGCGCCATTTCCAACGGCACCTTTTACTGCCATGAAATGAAAGGGCACTTTTCCACTTCCCCGGAGGTGACAGCCCGAAATCTGCCAGTTTGAGCTCAGCTCTCTAGCTCGTAGGTTCGGTGCACTCCGCCAGTGGCTCACGGGCACTGCAGGCCCTGCCAGTCTGGGACGCGCCGCCTCTCAGCTCGCAAGGTCTGCATGCTCCGCCAGCGGCTCACGGGCGCTGGGGGGACGGTCTCCCTTCTCCCAGCCCCCAAGCCCCCCCTCCGGAGTCAGGGTGCGGAGCCAGAGCGAACTGCAGTTCTCCGGCCTCCCAAGTTCACGGGCGTGTATTCACCAGGGTCAATCCCCTGTCCGCCCCTGTCTTGCGAGAGGAGATTGCTGCCCTCCTGGCGAAAGGGTGCAATTGAGCCAGTACCTCCAGCCGAGATGGAGAGCGGGTTTTACAGCCCATACTTCATCGTACCCAAAAAGAGCGGTGGGTCACTGCCAATCATAGATCTGTGCGTTTTGAATCGCTGCCTTCATAACCTGTCGTTCAGAATGCCTACGCAGAAGCGCATCCTCCGATGCGTCCGCCCTCAGGATTGGTTTGCAGCCATAGACCTGAAGGACGCGTATTTTCATGTCTCCATTCTTCCACGCCACAGTCAGTTTCTGCGGTTTGTGTTCGAAGGTCGAGCATGGCAGTACAAGGTCCTCCCCTTCGGGCTCTCTCTGTCTCCGCAGGTCTTCACCAAACTCGCGGAGGGTGCCCTAGCGCCCCTTCGGCTCGCGGGCATCCGCGTACTCAATTGTCTCGACGATTGGCTGATTTTAGCCCACTCTCAGGAGTAATTGACTGCGCACAGAGACGAGGTGCTCCGGCATCTTCGCCGATTGGGGTTGCAGGTCAACTGGGAAAAGAGCAAACTCGCCCCGGTGCAGAGGATCTCTTTTCTCGGAATGGAGCTGGACTCGGTCACTATGGTAGCACGCCTCTCCGGAGAGCGCGCTCGCCTGCTGCTGAACTGTCTGAGGGAGCTGGACAGCAATATAGTGGTCCCCCTGAAATATTTTCAGAGGCTCCTGGGGCATATGGCTTCTGCTGCGGCTGTCATGCCGCTCGGATTGCTCCATATGAGACCACTTCAGCACTGGCTTCAACATCGAGTTCCAAGACGTGCATGGCATGCGGGCACACACAGAGTCTCTGTTACTGCGATGTGTCGCCGCACCCTCAGCCCCTGGAACGACCCCTCGTTCCTGCAGGCCGGTGTGCCTCTGGGACAGGCGTCCAGTCATGTTGTTGTCTCAACAGATGCTTCCAGCACAGGCTGGGGAGCCGTGTGTCGCGGGCATGCAGCTGCGGTAGGTGCCCAGCTGCATTGGCATATCAATCGCCTAGAGCTGTTGGCAGTGTTCCTTGCTCTCCGCCGTTTTTCTCCGGTGCTGGAGCAGCAACACGTGCTGGTCAGGATGGACAGTACGGCGGCGGCAGCGTATATCAACTGCTTGGGGGGTATGCGCTCTCGCCGCATGTCTCAGCTCGCCCGCCGTCTGCTCCTCTGGAGTCACCCGCAGGTGTAGTCGCTACGCGCCATTCACATCCCAGGTATGCTCAATCATGCAGCCGATGTGCTCTCACGGCAGCAAATTCACTCTGGAGAATGGAGACTCCACCCTGAGTCTGCCCAGCTGATATGGGCGCGGTTCGGGGAGACCCAGATCGATCTGTTGCTTCCCCCGAGTACGCTCATTGCCAGTTTTATTCCCTGACCGAGGGCTCTCTCGGCACGGATGCACTGGCCCACAGCTGGCCTCGGGGCATACGCAAGTATGCGTTTCCCCCAGTGAGCCTGATCGCGCGGTTACTGTGCAAGGTCAGGGAGGACGAGGAGCAGGTTGTTAGTTGCGCCCCTCTCGCCCAACCGGACCTGGATATCAGAGCTCTCCCTCCTCGCGACGGCCCTCCCATGGCAGATCCCTTTGAGAGAGGACCTACTTTCTCAGGGACAAGGCACCATCTGGCACCCTCGCCCCGATCTCTGGAACCTCCACGTGTGGTCCATAGACGCGAGGAAGACTTGGGTAACCTGCCGCCCGCGGTGGTTGATACCATCACTCAGGCTAGAGCCCCCTCCACGAGGCGCGCCTACGCCCTGAAGTGGAGTCTATTCACTGAATGGTGTGTCTCTCGCAGAGAAGACCCCCGATCTTGCCAGATCAGTGTTGTGCTCTCTTTCCTTCAAGAGAAGCTGGACAGCAGGCTGTCGCCCTCCACTCTCGAGGTGTACGTTGCCGCCATCTCCGCTCACCATGACGCGGTGGCTGGCGGCACCGTGGGAAAGCATACCCTCATCATCCGGTTCCTCAGAGGCGCTAGGCGAATTAATCCAACTCGCCCCCCTCTCACGCCCTCTTGGGATCTCGCCCTCGTTCTCACGAACCTGCGATTTGATCCCTTCGAGCCACTCGATACAGTATCTTTAAGATTTCTGTCCCTGAAGACAGCTCTGCTGTTCGCGTTGGCCTCCATTAAGAGGGTCGGGGACCTGGAGGCATTTTCGGTCAGTGACTCGTGCCTGGAATTCGGGCCGGATTTTTCTCACGTTATCCTGAGACCCCGCCTGAGTTATGTGCCCAAAGTTCCTACCACTCCCTTTGGAGATCAGGTAGTAACCCTGCAAGCGCTGCCCCCGGAGGAGGCAGACCCAGCCCTTTTCTTACTTTGTCCAGTTCGCGCCCTGCGCATTATGTGGACCGTACTCAGAACTTTAGATCTTCTGAGCAGCTCTTTGTCTGTTATGGCGGACGGCAGCAGGGAAGTGCCGTGTCTAAACAACGTTTATCCCACTGGATTGTGGAGGTCATTTCATGTGCTTATTTTGAGCAGAGGTCAGCCGCGCCCCCCCTGGGAGTGCATGCGCACTCCACTCGGAGCGTTGCATCCTCTTGGGCGTGTGCGCGTGGCGCTTCTTTAACAGACATTTGTAGAGCTGCAGGCTGGGCGACACCCAACACATTGCAAGGTTTTATAATCTGCGAGTGGAGCCGGTTTCCTCAAGGGTGTTAGGGACCTTTGGTGATTGAGGAAACAACTCGGTGGGTGTTGTAGCACGCTTGCGGTGCCTTTTCCCTAACACGGAGAGATGTGCACCCTCCTGTCTGTCAGTAAAGTTCCCCATTCGGTGAGCCCTGCAGATTCCTCCGAGGCCCCCAGCACTGACTCAGCGGAGGAGTCACTTGCTGGCCCACTACGTTAGGTCTGCCCGCTGGTCAGCCAGCGTTTTTGGGTACAGGTGCCTGCTATGGCCGATCCCCGCTGGTGATCCCCATATGCTTTTCCGCCACGGTCAAGTCCCCTTCGTTCCCCGAGGAGGGGAACGGAAGCACTATACTCCGTCGCCATGATGACTGTCCCTTAGCTGTAAAAGTCTCTTCAGCTTAAAAAGGATAGCGTTTTCTAGCGCCAGGTGTGCTTATATGCTCAGTTAATTGGCGATGCAGCGCACCTGCGCAAGCTTGCGCTGCCAATTCATTGCTTTCATTGGCCCGTTCAATACTCTTTCAGACGAGCGGCTTCTGAACCGAATCCTCCCATACGTGGATTTAGAACATCAAATCCACTTATAGTGCTTCCGTTCCCCGAAGGGTTACTTTAGTAACCTCGAACGTTCTCTTTTCATCTGTGAGATAACATCAACAAATAAACAAAAAAATGCACAAGCACATTTAGTAAAGGTGTATTATATTATAAATAAATGATAAATTAATTGTTATATTTTTATTAATAAATGGTTTTTATTTGTACAAATCAATAGACAGTTAAATTTTATGAATTGCTGAAAAAACATTGCAGGTGTTCAACACATTGCATGTCAGTCTTGGCTTATTATATTAACACTGTTTTTAGGATCTAAAAATGTATTCTTTAAAAAGCAAAAAGATTCCAATGGCGACACCTGCTGGTACGTAAAGAATATGGTCAATACTGATGAACTTTACACTCAAATGTTTGCACATCATCAGCATACTGTAATCCATTTCCTAAGCAGCAAAAGTCTTTTTTAGACTAATTTGTTGGCCAGTTGTAGTCAGTGCAATGCTAAACGTTATTGTTTCACTATAATTTTTGTCTCACATCGTCCCACAACAACATCATATAGTTTAGAAAACTGTACAATGTTTTATAATAATTAATTATTTTGGTGTTCATTTCATTCAGCATATTTACAATTAAGGGCATCCACGTTTTCTGACATACTTTAAATCAGGGTTTCTACAGGTGTCACCAAGTTAAATGTAAGACTTTTTAAGACCATTATGAATGAAATTTTAGACTAAGGGATTTTTCAATTGGCCCAGATGAAAAAGATTTTTATATGTCCAAACAAAAAATATTTTAATATAAAATATTTAATAATACAATAATAAATCAATAATAATAATAACATTAAAATATTTTTTAATATTTCTTAGCAAAAGATCTTAAAAATTGTGTAAAAACAAGAGAGCTCTACTTGGATCCACACACTTTTTTCCCAAAATAAACATTCTTTAAAATAAAAAAAACAAATAAACAAATGTTTTAAAAGTTTTAAAAACTATATTAAACTAAATCTATGCACAACAATCTGTCCAGGTCGATATCCTCAGCAGTCCTTATCATTATGATAAACAGAGTTAAAATGTCTTGTTGGTGATTATATGAGTTTTGACCAGATTGGGTAACAAAACATGAACAAAGGAAAATGAAGACTTGTTTAAAAAGATTTAAGACATACAGCACAATATTTCAGTAAATTTAAGTTTTTTTAAGGCCTAATTTTTTTATTTTGGAATTTAAGACATTTTAATACCCAGCGGAAGCCCTGTTTAAACACAATAGCCCTGGTCATTAGTTATTATAATAATGTAGGTCAAACTAAGATAATATCTGTGAGAACTAGCAACAACTACAAAAACAAGTTTAAACCCATAAAGAAGTTGATAAAAAAGGGAATTGTGATCAACGTGACACATGCAAATGGAAAGTACTAAGCCAACACCATCACTGTAATAGCAGATATCTTCTATGAGAATACTGTAGGTCAAATATTGTCAGCTCAGTAAAACCTTTTTAATTTTTTGTTTTTATTTATTTTATATAGCGCCAGTGCTCAAGGACGCTTTACAAACAAAGAGAACAAGAAAAGCAATGACCTTAAGAAGGTAGTGAAAATAGGAGACGAATAATACATAACAAGTATGACATAAATAAGAACAAGTGATGAAACTCATTCTGTCTTTCAATGAGTGCTTATGTGCATTTAGGAGAACTAGGCAGCACACTCAGGGCTGCAAGATGGATTTAATTTAGTATTCTTCTTATTAAAATATATCTGAATGAGGATCAAATGACTAAGTTGGTCTTTAAGAATGAAAACCAACCTGTTTGTTCCTGCAGATCTTCCTGTTTGACTGTGAATGTTTCTTCAATCTTCACATCTTCACTCTCCTCTTTAATAAACGCCATCTTTATAACAGTGTGGAGATCAGTCACTTCAGCAGTTTTTCTCTGCGTTTGGACACTTTATCCTGTTTAAAAAAATAAAAACATTAAAAACGTCCTGATTAAAATAAATAAAACAATGAACAGAATCAAAATAACTTCTCTTCATTACTTGCTTTAACAGTTTCATATGAGAGTCATTAACAAAAATAAATCAGGTAAGTCTGAGCAAGACACAATGAGCTGATTAAAACTAGTACTCCATTTCTTATATATAGTGATTTGTCCTTAGAATGGAATGACATTATGCTTTTTAATAAATTAAACCTTAATTAAAACACTTATTACTCACATTTCAGTTGCTTTATTCAAACAATAGCCCTAATTACTGTGAGTAAATAGTACTTCGTTGTAAAAAGGGTCAAAATAATACCAACAGCAGGTTCATAATATAGCATCGGATGAAAACCCTGAAACTTTATTCAATCGCTTTATATTTATGTAAAGGTTTTAAAAACAAACCTTTCTCCAGCTGAATCAAGCGCAAGAGCGGCGCGGCCTAATGACGTCACACGCCACGCCAAAATAAAAGTCTTTTGTTTTTAGTTTTTTGCCACTTACTGTTGCAGTCATGACTTGTTCAAACATTTCTCTCCCTAGTTTTCTACTTGCTCTCTCTCTCTCTCTCTCTCTTACACACACACGCACACACAATCACACAGATGTTCAGTATTTGAAGTTGATCAAAACATTTAATCTAAACATTTTAAAACAACTTAAAGAGGTCATTATCACTAAGTGCCTTTGAGACATCAAAATAAAACAAATAAATAAAGTTTAAGACTTTTTAATTTAACCACATAGTTGTTGTATTATTTAGACATTAGACTGTAAAAAATGAATGTTGGTCAAGCTCCTGCACTTTTTACAATTAATCTACTAACAGAAAAACAGCAAACAAACCTCAAATTGTGTCAACACTGTCAAGGACAAATTCAAAGTATATCTTCATTTCAGTGTGATTAATAAATGTGTATTTTCAGAAAGGTAATGTGTCCCTTTACAAACCCAACTTTATAGATTATTTAAAAAAAAAACTATTCGTAATAATGAAATATTGGACAAAACATTAATTTTCAGATAAAATATGCAATCGTTGCACATAATTTTTAAAATAAAAATCCAAGATTTAAAATATTTAGTCAAACTTTCAAACATTATTAACTGGCCCTTATTGGTTAATTAAGACATCATACAAGATGTTTTGCTGAGGTTACAAATAATTTGTTCATTTTCATAAAATAAAATTTGTGTGACATTCAGCAACTGTGAGACGGCATTCTTACTACTTGTTTTAATGTTTTTTGTGGCAGTTTATCAATACTGCCTAGAATACAGGATACAGCAGTAATTCTATTAATATTAAACATTGTTCATTTATTTTTCCTTTTTAATTTAACAAGTGCATGTGTAAACTTTGAAGTATAAAAATGCCACACAAATGAATATGATCAAACTTTTTATTATATATTTCACAACATTTAATACATACAGTGCACATCTAATAATATAAGCAAACAGTATAAAACAAAGTATAGATTTTATTACTCAAACACACACACACACACACACACACACACATATATATATATATACATATATATATATATATATATATATATATATATATATATATATATATATATATATATATATATTAGAGCTTGACACAACAGGACTACACAGGGAATGACTTATTGAAGCTTCAGGCATAACATCTACAGTAAGTAATTATGTAGCCTACTTTATTTTAATTCTTTAATAATCTATCATATACTAAAATTACATACAATTAAATGAATTTAGAGAGACAGGGAAAGCTGGTTTGAGTAAACAGAAGTCAGAGTTAGTCTCCGAATACTTACTCCATAAAGTTAACCTCCACTCCACAGCTGCCCTGTCCTGACCTATTCATGCATCTCTAAGGACCGAGCTGTCCCGGGAGAAGCTTGCTAATATACAGAATTGGACTCAAGGCCTTCTGGGCGTTCAAAGCATTTGCAGACCTGGACAGATTTGTCCAGCCCATCACCCCCTTGTGCTGGAAAAGGGATTCATTCTCCCTATGAGCTATCAACCAAGGCTGAACCTGGACGGGGGCGTCCCGCGAGTCACTTTTAACACTCAAGGCAGGGATAGTTTGTCCCAATTGGAACGTAGCCAAGGCAGAACCTGGATGAGGGCATCCCACGTGACACTTTTAACACACAAGTTAGGGCTAATCTGTCCCAATCGGAACGTAGCCAAGGCAGGACCTGGACGCAGCAGGCATACAGCGTTGAACTAAGAAGACAGGGCTCATTTTTGTCCCCACTGAATTTACTTTTACCACACAGATAATAAATAAAAGGAATAATGAAGACACTGAACACCATTTGACCGTTAAGTTGTACAATATTTATTCAGGACGATTCAGAGTCTTCTGTTTGTTCGAGCGGGCGAGCGCCCTGGCTTTTCCCTTTGGCAGGGCGCCATGGCAGCGTCCTCCTGCTGGTTCCCTCCTGGAAAAGAGACACATAAAGGGAAGTTAGCCAATGCCATACGTTCTGCTGTCCACGCCAAAGAGAATGTGATTTTTACCAGGGGAGAGACGGAAGTCTCTGTCCTCTTGCGCCCTTTCCGCGGGGGGCTTTCAGTGCCCGCTGCCTCCCCATCCTCCTCCTCCTCCTCCTCCTCCACCAGGGCCCTTTCAAAGAGTCTGCGGCGCTCGCGTGCTTGGAGAGGTCCGAGGTGAAGTGCGTAGAACTTATCTGAGGTTGAAGTGTCATGGCACATGAATTGCGCCACCTTGCGGCGATCCTCTGAAGAGTGTGCATTCTTTGCCTGCGTCGGAGAGAGACAGAAGCTTGATTAGGATAGAAGCCGCCGCTGGTAGTTACAGGGGCGTCACAATGCCTACTCACATGAGTCGCGATCGCAGTGCGTACGTCAGTAAAGGTGGGTTTGCCTGGAAGGCCCATACTGAGCCAAGCAGACTGAAAGTACTTGTTCAGGGTCCGACAAGGACTGGCTCTGGAAGTGAAAAAGAAATAGGTAGCCTGGCTCCCTCCGGGGAGACCAGCCCGCAGCGCCAAAAACCTGCGGAACCAGCTGTATTCCTCCCTGTTTAGGGACAGCTGAGCCGCCCCAAAGGCTCTGTTTGTTTTGTGAGTGGTAATCTGACATCAGAGAACAAGCAGTGAGTGAGTGAGTGAGTGAGAGAGCATGCTACTGGTGACCCCCACCTTACTTGCGCCATACTCACGTTAATGACATAAGCAGACTCGTCGGGGCTTCTGGAGGCCTCTTCAACCTCCTGGATTGTGAGATTCTGGAAGACTCCACAGCGGTGCCCAGAGATGGAGGTTAGGTAGCCAGTCAGAAAGCCATAGAAGCGCCACTGTTGCCTAGTGCTTGGGTTGGATTCGAGGCTATCTGGTGAAGGACATTAGACAGATTAGACCACCGACGGTTCTATTTCCTTTCTGGGTCACCAACAGCTCTTGGCTGCTGGTGACTTGTTCTCCGGGGCGCCAGCAGCTCAAACAACAGCTGCTGGTGGCCCGGAGAGGAATTGTGCGTTTCTTCTTCAGGGGCACCAGCAGTTCATGGACTGCTGGTGCCCCTGAAGAAGAAACGCACAATTCCTCTCCGGGCCACCAGCAGCTGTTGGTTCATCCAGCCACGTCGGTCTGCCCCCCTTCCCCCCCGAATGAGTCCCATTCGCGGGGGAGAGGGGCAGACAGACGTGGCTGGATGAACCAAGGGCTGTTGGTGCCCCGGAAGAACGAACAGGGGGAATCGCTGGAACGGCGGAAGGGCTTGCTTACCTAGCAGGGCGGGAATTTTCCTCCCAGCGGTCCGGTGACAGCGCACCAGGCTGGCCTTGGGGATCAGTCGGCTTTCCTTCGCCTGCTTGGTCCTTACCTCGTGCACGACGACACGCCGGCGTATGCCGCGGATGAGGGCTCTGACCTCCCTTCGAATCAGAACCAGAGCCGTGCTGGAGAGCTGACAGGCGGCCGGCGGCGTCTCCGAGAGGTAGTCTAGGAACTGAGCCACGTTCTTCAGGTAGTGCTGCCTGGTGGGCTCGGCCATGCGCGTCTGACCTAGCCGGGCGGCCCACGCTCGGATTCGGGCTGGTTGGTTGAGGAAGAGGAAGTCCCCTGGCTCCGCGGTGCCCCTGGCCATGTAACCAAGGAAGGCTTTGATTCTCCCCAGCTTCGAAGTGACGTTGTTCCGCAGGCGGGGGGTGGGCTCGCTGCCCAGTTGGTACCCTTCGAACTCCCCCAAGAGAAGGTCTGTGGAACGAGCACAACCAAGAGTCAACTTCCCCGAAGCCACACACCCAGCAGAGCGACAGTGACGTGCCTGAAATATACTCAACTCAGCGCGGGGACGTGGTCCGGGAACGGGTAGGGTTCCAAAGCCTCCGGAGGCTCGGGGGGCGTCGGACCTCCGGCCGCGCCTCGCCCTGGAGCCGGTGGTGCAGGAGGCGACCTGGTTCTCTTCGCCCTTTTCCTCCTCCTTCTCCCCCCTTCTCCCTTCCTCAGCTCCCGGTAGAGGCGTGTGATCTGGAGCAGGGTGGACCGCATCTTGGTAACCTGTTTCCCCAGGTCCGTGAGCTGAGCCTGTATGCGCTCGGTGGCGCGCCTGCAGCCGCGGTCGGCGCACGGGCGGCCGGCCTCTGGGTCCTCCGAGTCCCGCTCCCCCTCGGAGGACGATGCTAGCTGGGACACGACAGGGATTGCAGGCTGGGTGGACCGCAGCCACTGCAACTCCCGAGCTACTTTCCGGCGTTTCGCCCTCCCCATAGCCTCTTTCCTTCCCGAGGTCGAGAGCTCCGCGTGCTGCCTCAAGTGCCTGTCTAGGCGGGCTGGCGTCCGGCGACAGCCCGGGACCGGGCACGGTGTCTTCCGCGTGTCCACGCGGCCGGCGGCCAGCGCGAGCAGCAGCCGCTTCTCGTCCGAGTTGGCCACCTTGTGAACGGCCGTCAGGTGAGGCGCAAGCCGGCTGTAGACGTTGAAGCATAGGGCACATTCAGCCATGACCGTGCTAGAGCCAATGCAGAGGGGGAAAGGGGCCCGCACGCCACGTGCGGCGGTTAATAAGCGGCCGGAGGCGGCGTCCACTTCCGCGTCATGACGTTGGTGGACCCGTATTTCTTAAAGGGGAAGGACACCCCCCCCGCACCAGGAGGTGTAAACCGATGCCCTACGGAGATCCATTCGGTTCAAGCTTTCTTTTGTTACGACTTCTCAAGCAGGGGGGAGAGGGGTGTCCACCTCACTCCCTTCCCCCCTTTTCAAAGGAACCAGAGGGGGTGTCCCGTTAAACAATGCACCCCACCGCCCCTTCATCGTTGCCCCGGTCAGCGGTTCGACACCTCTCTCTCTTGTCACGACTCGAGTTGGGGAAGGGGTGTCCCACCTCACTCCCTATCCCCCCTTCATTTTGCTGTTCTGGCCAGCGGGAGCTTTTCCACAGCCATTCACGTTCACTTTTTCCACCCCAAAACGGGGATTGTTTGAGCCCCATTGGGGGGGGACAGCTCCACACGCGCCAGCCGCGGGAGCTTTTGTGACCTGCTACAACCAACATGGAATACGCACCAACCATCGAAAGGGGGGTCCAGACAGCCCGTAACCCCGGCACCACTGACCCTGGCACGTTTCACCTCGCCGGAGTCCACTAGCTTCCCCTCCCAACCAACCACCCTCACTCCCCCGGGAGCAGGGTAGGCGGGGTGGGGGTCAGCCGGGAGCCAGCAAGGATAAACCCAGGGGGTGGGCGGCGTTGCGGGCGGACGGACGGGATGCAGACGCACACACTCGGGCGGGGGTAGAATCGAAGCCCACACCAGCTCGTTCCCTACGCTGCCCCTGGGGCCTCGATTCACCACGCCGGGTGACTCGACCGAACCCACCGAACATCCCCCAGCCCTCGCAGGGCGTGGGGGGCGGGGGGCACGGGCCGAGTATCGGCGCGGGGGAAACGGAGTCCAGGGGGGCGGGCTGGCGGGCGGGCTGAGCAGCAGACAAGCTCTGGGTCATTTAGCCAGACGGGCCATCTGGGTCCTTTACCCACAGATCGGGGCGGGAAGGGGGGGCGCTGTGTGCGGAGGGACACCCCCACGCCTCCCTGATACAGCGCCCAGGACGGGGAGGATCTGCCACACCCATAGAGGCCGACCCCATTGGTGCTTTGGGGGGCCTGGGTGGGGGCCTAGCCCCTGGGGCGCCACACTAGCTCCTATCGATCAGTCACCGTGGGGTCTGGCGACTGGACTGTCAGAGACTAAGTCCATATTTTTACGCCTTCCCCGAAACCCTGATGGCAGGTCAGAGATTGTGGGTGTCGGGCAAAAACCTCCAGGCGCGGGACGTCCCGACAAGTAGGCCGGGAAGGGTGGTCTCCCGTCGGGCATGGTTTGGTGGGCTCGGGCCTGGGTCTAACCAACGCCCCGGTGAGCGCCAGGCATAACGTATTCCTGTTGGACCTTTGGCGCTAGATGCGTAAAGATGTGCCGCTGGTGAACCATCGATGGAGCCGCTGGTGAACCATTAATGGGGGCCTCTGAGATCCAGCGTTGGGGAGGCCTGTGCCCCGCGCGCTCTGCCCGGGGCACACACACCCTTCTTGGGGAGCGAGCCCAACCCCTGGGGCCTCTGAGATCCAGCGTTGGGGAGGCCTGTGCCCCGCGCGCTCTGCCCGGGGCACACACACCCTTCTTGGGGAGCGAGCCCAGCCCCTGGGGCCTCTGAGATCCAGCGTTGGGGAGGCCTGTGCCCCGCGCGCTCTGCCCGGGGCACACACACCCTTCTTGGGGAGCGAGCCCAACCCCTGGGGCCTCTGAGATCCAGCGTTGGGGAGGCCTGTGCCCCGCGCGCTCTGCCCGGGGCACACACACCCTTCTTGGGGAGCGAGCCCAGCCCCTGGGGCCTCTGAGATCCAGCGTTGGGGAGGCCTGTGCCCCGCGCGCTCTGCCCGGGGCACACGCACCCTTCTTGGGGAGCGAGCCCAACCCCTGGGGCCTCTGAGATCCAGCGTTGGGGAGGCCTGTGCCCCGCGCGCTCTGCCCGGGGCACACGCACCCTTCTTGGGGAGCGAGCCCAGCCCCTGGGGCCTCTGAGATCCAGCGTTGGGGAGGCCTGTGCCCCGCGCGCTCTGCCCGGGGCACACGCACCCTTCTTGGGGAGCGAGCCCAACCCCTGGGGCCTCTGAGATCCAGCGTTGGGGAGGCCTGTGCCCCGCGCGCTCTGCCCGGGGCACACACACCCTTCTTGGGGAGCGAGCCCAGCCCCTGGGGCCTCTGAGATCCAGCGTTGGGGAGGCCTGTGCCCCGCGCGCTCTGCCCGGGGCACACGCACCCTTCTTGGGGAGCGAGCCCAACCCCTGGGGCCTCTGAGATCCAGCGTTGGGGAGGCCTGTGCCCCGCGCGCTCTGCCCGGGGCACACGCACCCTTCTTGGGGAGCGAGCCCAGCCCCTGGGGCCTCTGAGATCCAGCGTTGGGGAGGCCTGTGCCCCGCGCGCTCTGCCCGGGGCACACGCACCCTTCTTGGGGAGCGAGCCCAACCCCTGGGGCCTCTGAGATCCAGCGTTGGGGAGGCCTGTGCCCCGCGCGCTCTGCCCGGGGCACACGCACCCTTCTTGGGGAGCGAGCCCAGCCCCTGGGGCCTCTGAGATCCAGCGTTGGGGAGGCCTGTGCCCCGCGCGCTCTGCCCGGGGCACACGCACCCTTCTTGGGGAGCGAGCCCAACCCCTGGGGCCTCTGAGATCCAGCGTTGGGGAGGCCTGTGCCCCGCGCGCTCTGCCCGGGGCACACGCACCCTTCTTGGGGAGCGAGCCCAGCCCCTGGGGCCTCTGAGATCCAGCGTTGGGGAGGCCTGTGCCCCGCGCGCTCTGCCCGGGGCACACGCACCCTTCTTGGGGAGCGAGCCCAACCCCTGGGGCCTCTGAGATCCAGCGTTGGGGAGGCCTGTGCCCCGCGCGCTCTGCCCGGGGCACACGCACCCTTCTTGGGGAGCGAGCCCAACCCCTGGGGCCTCTGAGATCCAGCGTTGGGGAGGCCTGTGCCCCGCGCGCTCTGCCCGGGGCACACGCACCCTTCTTGGGGAGCGAGCCCAGCCCCTGGGGCCTCTGAGATCCAGCGTTGGGGAGGCCTGTGCCCCGCGCGCTCTGCCCGGGGCACACGCACCCTTCTTGGGGAGCGAGCCCAACCCCTGGGGCCTCTGAGATCCAGCGTTGGGGAGGCCTGTGCCCCGCGCGCTCTGCCCGGGGCACACGCACCCTTCTTGGGGAGCGAGCCCAGCCCCTGGGGCCTCTGAGATCCAGCGTTGGGGAGGCCTGTGCCCCGCGCGCTCTGCCCGGGGCACACACACCCTTCTTGGGGAGCGAGCCCAGCCCCTGGGGCCTCTGAGATCCAGCGTTGGGGAGGCCTGTGCCCCGCGCGCTCTGCCCGGGGCACACACACCCTTCTTGGGGAGCGAGCCCGGCCCCTCTCCCTGGCCTGGGGCCTCTGAGATCCAGCGTTGGGGGGGGGGCCGTGCCCTGCACGCTCTGCCCGAGGTACACGCACTCTCCGGCGGCAAGCGCTGGTTCCAAAGGACCCCCTAGATTTGCACCTAATCACCAGCCGTGCCCGGGCACCCCACTATTAAGCCCGGGGACACTAACTCCTCCAAACCGCATGGATCAGACAGACGTGCTGCTGGTGACCCAACTGGCCAAGACGTACCGCTGGTGACCCAATCGGTCTTTGGGTTTGTGAATGGGTCACCACCGGCCCTGGGCTCCTGTATGGGGCACCAGCCGCACGTCGTTCTAGCCTCCGTCTGCGATGGGGTCTTATGTTTGCTGCGGGGTGACGGACGCTGGGAGACGGGTTAGCAGCTCAGAAATGGACCCTTGACTCCCGTGGACCCCCTAACTCCCATGGTATTCAGACCACTGGCCTTGCCCGGATTTGAACGCTTGTTTTTGGGTTAGCTTTGCTGGCCAAGAGGCCTGGATCCTTGGAAGGACCAGGGCAGCAGTGCGCATTTGGTTTGCCCGGATTTGAACGCTTGTTTTTGGGTTAGCTTTGCTGGCCAAGAGGCCTGGATCCTTGGAAGGACCAGGGCAGCAGTGCGCATTTGGTTTGCCCGGATTTGAACGCTTGTTTTTGGGTTAGCTTTGCTGGCCAAGAGGCCTGGATCCTTGGAAGGACCAGGGCAGCAGTGCGCACTTGGTTTGCCCGGATTTGAACGCTTGTTTTGGGGTAGCTTTGCTGGCCATTGAGGCCTGGGTCCTTGGTAGGACCAGGGCAGCAGCGCCCACTTGGTTTGCCCGGATTTGAACGCTTGTTTTTGGGTTAGCTTTGCTGGCCAAGAGGCCTGGATCCTTGGAAGGACCAGGGCAGCAGTGCGCATTTGGTTTGCCCGGATTTGAACGCTTGTTTTTGGGTTAGCTTTGCTGGCCAAGAGGCCTGGATCCTTGGAAGGACCAGGGCAGCAGCGCCCACTTGGTTTGCCCGGATTTGAACGCTTGTTTTGGGTTAGCTTTGCTGGCCAAGAGGCCTGGATCCTTGGAAGGACCAGGGCAGCAGTGCGCATTTGGTTTGCCCGGATTTGAACGCTTGTTTTTGGGTTAGCTTTGCTGGCCAAGAGGCCTGGATCCTTGGAAGGACCAGGGCAGCAGTGCGCATTTGGTTTGCCCGGGTTTGAACGCTTGTTTTGGGGCAACGGGGCCCTCGTTAGACCCCTGGTTCGTTCAACCGCGAAATCGAAAATTGCACTAAGTCCTTCATTTGAGTCTGTTATCGAAAACTCGACGGCAGGTCAGCGAAACCCAGGGACGCGCTACCCCCCCCTCCAGGCGCGGGTCATGCCGGAGAGAGTGGTCTCTATCCGGGCATGGCTTGGTGGGCTCTCCCCCTGGTCCAACCAACGCCCCCGGTGAGCTCATCCATAGCGTTTGCCAGCGGTCGTTCCAAAGACCCCCCCCGCTAGAGACCCACCATCCCCCAAATGAGTGTTAGTTGTTTCAAACAGCAAAAAAATAAAATCAATGCATTTCGTTTTCAAAATGATTTTTTTTTTACTTTCTTAAATTATGAGAAGAGAAAGAAGAAGAGGTCCTGTAGTTGTGGCATTACTCACTGTAAAATGGAATATTACACTTAGTGTCATTTCAATAACAGCTGTACAAAATAATAAAGTAATTTTTCATAAGCATGATCTATTTTCCACACTATGGACATACTGTGTTCTGAATAACATAACTGCATTTAATATAATAGTAAACAGAGTAGTATTCTACTTATCTCATCTAATTCTTCTTTCCACAGATCAGGAATATAGCAACACTGTAATCTGAGGTGACTTTACCAACCATAAACATTCTGAAAGACAAGTTACATGAGTCATTTGAAAACAACAGTGAGTGGCTAAATAATAGAGTTTATGCAACTTACACATAATTAAAATCCAGAAATTATCAATACAAGATTACCTCAATGTAAAAATAGTAGATAGCAGATCTTTTTATTGATATCAATATTATTTAGGCATTTTAACATCAATTTATATACTTTAACTTGGTGATAGATGGGAATAGATCACCCAAACTAACAATTCTGTCATTTAGCCTCATCCTTTACTTGTTCCAAACATATTTAGCTCTTTTTTCTGCTGAACAATAAAGAGGATATATTGAATAAAGCTGGAAAACTGTAACTATGTCTGCCTTTCTCATCTTTATCCCATTTCTCTTGCCATAATCTATTAACACCTTCTTTAATTATTGTCTTGATTTCTGATTTGCTTAGAGGAACTTGTAATTCTATTTGATTTGATTATGCTTGCAATCTGTCATTGACAACATTATTAGACTATTTTATTCACTAGTAAAATCAGACATTTGTCATTATTAGATTATATTCAACAATATGTGGGCTAGAGTAGTTATACTGACACTGTAAAGATTTATTTTCATGCACAACTCTGTTCGCTATGAAAGAAAAAAACAAATCAAATGCTTGTCGTAATCATAACTCTAAAACGAGATATGATCATTTAAATGAAGTGCACGATTTCGGTTTTATTTTGACTGCAAAGTGCTTGTTCATACTTCGCGCGCGGCTCCCAAACAATCACTCTGTGCCACAAACTGAATATTATTTACAACTGTATTACCTGTTACTTACAACATTTGCAAATTCTGTTCACTAAAGTAGACGTGCGCACGTCTATAATTAAGTTGAGCGCGCTCTCAAGGTCAGCAACTCACATCACGTGTGATTTCCCGGCTGCGAAAACATCATTATATGAAGACAAGAATGACATTTTCAGGTGAATTATACCTTATAAATACAGTATGTGACTCTTTTAACATCATTTGGAAGTGTCTATGTCACTGAGCAATGTATGTGAAACAATGAAAAGACTTGTGCGGCCGCCTTTTTTTCTCTCCTTAACTTGAAAATATGAGTGACAGAATCGTAGAAATGCTGGATTAAGATCGTCAAGGGGGTCGAATCGAGATCGCAATCTTTTTAAGATTAATTTTGCTGCTCTAATCCCTAATCATAACTCCTGTACAGCAGTCCCACAAATTTCTGACACTCGATGACACTGGAATACCCTGTCAGAAAAGTCTAGTGGCTGTCAATGAGCTTTTTACAGTGTCTGCTATAATGTTAATGGTGTTGTTGTGTGTTTACATTGATGAGTTTGGCCACTGTGTTAAATGCACAGTACTGTTACGATCTTATTGCCACATTAGATCATTATGATAACATATACCTTCAGTGATTTCCTGAAGATAAATACCAAAAAAATAACAACTGAAATAAGTACAGCAGTCGCGATAGTCTGATCTCATATGAAGCAAGAAATCGCGAAGACATATGATGACGTGTGCAGGTACTGTAGTGCTGTCCCAATTCTTAGGGGTAAAATTTGAAGCCCTTCAACTTAACCCTCAGTTGTAAGCACCAAGGGGAAGAGGTAGGGGTACAAAAATAGAATTGAGATTAGGCCTTAATATTTAATCCACATAAATTTATTAAAAGTGTTAAGTTAACTTAATTTGTGTTGTGACAACATGAAAGAATTGTGTGGAACCCTGCACAAATATGGTTGTTGGTTCATAATAAGTTGAAGCACATTGTCAGATTTTGCTGTATTTGGCTTAAGCGTTCTTGGGTGGCTCGCAAATGTATAGATAAGTTTAATACATAAAATAAGTAAGCTGACCAAAGTTCTTACGGGCAGAAGACTTTATTGAAGACAATTAATTGTGCAGTTCATCAGCAGTGATGTTAACTTGTCTGTCTTCAAGTAACTTAAACCAAAATACAGTCTGTGAGACACTAATTTATAACAAAGGATGAAACCCCCCTGGATATTACCCAACTGCTTTGGTTGGGTCACATCTCCTGAGTTCCTCTAGGTCATTTGGTTCACATCTTATCAGAAGTAGATACTTGTTGCATATGAAACAAGCCAATACAATCTATCAACATATAGAGTTATTTTGCCTTCTTGCAGCCCGATAGCAACTCTCACAACCTGGTACTGGGCTGTGACCCCTGATCTACACTACAAAACAGCTGGCAAAATCTTCACCCCTCTTTAGTTGAGTTTAAATTTTCAGGTGTACAAAGGGTTTCATTATCAGTAACTTGATATGCATTCAAGAGTTCACACTTGTTTGGCATGCTATCCTGAGAGAGACCTAAGCTCATAAGATCCTCGAGCCCTGGGCTCCCTCCCGTTAGCAGGACGAGAGGGGAGTGTGAGCTCAGGTAGATCTCGATGAACTCCCCAGACTTCTTTCTATTCTAATGACAGATATAGGGTCGGCTAAAGGGAGATATAAGGTTTACTAAGAGCTCGACTATGGTGCCAATTTAATGTTCAGTTTACTTAGGTTGTGTGTTTTTGGACTGTGGGAGAAAACCAGGGGAAATCCACGCGAGCACAGGGAGAATGAGCAAACTCTGCACAAAAAGTCAACTGGTTAGCAGGGACTTTAACCTGAGACATTCTTACTGTGAGGCAACAGTGCTAACCACTGGCTAATCATTGGCTGCCGTGTTGCCCAATCTAGAAAGGAGGGGGAGTAAGGGTGGGAGAGGGATTCTGCAAGACAAGGATAACTGAGTTAAGCTACGGTCACACTGGGCTTTTCCTCCCTTAGACTTCCATTCATACGCACGCGAATGCGTCAGACTAGAAACAGGGTCATGCGTCAAGTTTCGCAGGTTGCTGAGGTGCAAAGTTCAAGCTTTGTGAACTCTGACCTGCGAAATCGCATCACTTGACTGCGTGAGACCAATCGAGGATCAAAACATGACCTTTCTGGACAGAAATTTAAACCATGGAGCAATTGTTCACTTTTTTAATTACTAAAAATCTTGTTTGATCCCGCCCCTTTTAACAGCACCGTACGACAGAATTTCACAATCTCAACGTCTAGTGTGACCGCAGCTTTGTGTTCTGGTTATCTATAGTGAGTCAGGAATCATCTGATTGGTGAATCATGTTTTAGCTAATGCAGGACCAGCTGTGGATAATCATAAGCATGTGATCCTCTCGAAAGTAGTTTATAAATAAACTTCACTTGAATGAACAGACAAACTACGTAAAAAAGCTGCCGTTTTGAATATACCCGTGTTTGTGTGGACAAGGCCTCAATGTTGAGGACTCTGCTCTCCATTGTGAATCTTCATGTGAGTGTTGAGGCTTCTTTTACTTTTAAAGCCCTTTCCACACTCACTGCATCTAAAACGATCCTCTCTTGAGTGAATCTTCATGTGTTTCTTAATGTAGTCTTTGCGTGTGAGACTCTTTCCACACTGATCACATGTGAACACTATGGTTCCAGTGTGACCATTCATGTGGTTCTTGAGGCTAGTTTTGGTTGTGAAGCTCTTTCCACACTGAGCACATGTAAACGGCTTCTCTCCGGTGTGAGTTCTAATGTGGTGTTTGAGTGAGCTTATATGTGGAAAACTTTTACCACACTCTGTGCATGTGTAAGGTTTCTCTCCAGTGTGAATCCTCATGTGGATGTAAAGGTCTTGTTTTTGACCAAAACTCTTTCCACACTGTTCGCAGGTGTGAGGTTTCTCCCTAGTGTGAACTCTCATGTGAGCAATCAGGGTCAGCTTTAGACTGAAACTCTTTCTACAAAGTATACAGCTAAAAGGCCTCTCTCCAGTGTGAGTTCTCATGTGTGCTGCAAGGCTTCTTGCATTATAGTAGCTTTTTCCACACTGTTGGCATGTGCACGGCCTCTTTCCAGTGTGAATTCTCATGTGAGTATTAAAGCTTTGTTTTTGACCAAAACTCTTTCCACACTGTTCGCAGGTGTAAGGTTTCTCCCCTGTGTGAACTCTCATGTGAACATCAAGGTTTGGCTTATGACAGAAACTCTTTCCACACTGTTTACAGCTGAAAGGCTTCTCCCCAGTGTGAATTCTCATGTGTGCTGCAAAGTTTCCAACATGATAAAAGCTTTTTCCACACTCTTGGCATGTGAACTTCCTCTCTCCAGTGTGAATTCTCATGTGGGCTTTAAAGCCTTGTATTTGACCAAAACTCTTTCCACACTGTTCGCAGGTGAAAGGTTGCTCCCTAGTGTGAACTCTCATGTGAACATCAAGGTTTGACTTCTGACTGAAACTCTTTCTACACTGTTTACAGCTGAAATTACACCCAGATTTGGATTTCCAAGGTCTTCCGTGTGATGAAGTCTTTTTAGTCAGTGTGGGTTTTTCATCAGTCATTATTTCTTGGGGTTTCATAAACTGCTGTTTCTCATCTGTTTCATTCTGTCCATGAGTCTCTTCTTTCAGCACCATCAGATCTAAAAAAAAAAAAAAAAGTTAACTTTAGTATAAAGGCTCAAAGCGATAAGCAAGAAATGGATGTTTCACCCACAAATGAAAATGACCTTACCATTTACTCTCCATCATGGTAGTTTTAAACATTTCCTTTATTGTGGAACACAGTAAGCCAGTAGGGTTTTTTTTTCTTTTTTAATATCTTCTTTTGGGTTCAACAGGATTAAGAAACACATAAAGGTTTAAAACCACACGAGGAAGAGTAAATGGTGAGGCTATTTTCATTTCTGCATCAACTATTCCTTTAAAAGGTTCCAACAGTTACCCATTTTTACAAGATGTAAAATAAGTCTTTGGTGTTCCCAGAATGTGTCTGAGGTTTCAGCTCAAAATCAGATCATACACCTTGTAGAATATTTAATTTAGGGGTCAGAGTAAAACCAAGCTCTTTTTGTGCCTGTGGCTTTAAATGGAAATACATGTTTAGAGTTACTGAAGTTTGTCCTGCGCGCTTGCGTTTTTTTTTTAGTTACATCTTTGGTTTGGTGCGTTAATCTTATCGTTGCTATTATTCAAAAGAAGGTAATGATTCGCACTCAATTGCTTCGTACTGTTTTTATTTTTACTTTTTCTTACATTGTATGAGTGATAACGGTCAAACAGACGTTTCGGCACAAAGCCTTCCACAGTGTGTGACATGATTCTCTAACTCCACCCTTTTATCCCATAGTCAATCACAATGTGTAATTAGTTAGACTGTCACTCTCATTTCATTATCCATTAATCAAACAATAACTTATAATCTTCACAGCAATAACAAAACAAACAATCTTCCCATTTCCGACCTCACTCTACAGAGATAAAGTGTATCAACTATTATTATTAATCAGGTGTACATCAATACAATAAAATTCTAACAGTTGACATTAAAAGTTTTCTACATTTGACAATTACCCGAAGATTAAAAATCACAAGTCTTACCTTTACCTCCACCCATTTAACTAATTATACAGGAAACATTTACCCTCATATTCAAAAACAATTTGCGAAACATACGAAAAAACCTACATTCAAAAACCATTACTACATAAGAAAACAGCATATCAATTATCATCATATTTTTAAACAATTTACATGGATAATGAAATGAGAGTGACGGTCTAAGTAATTACACATTGTGATTGACTATGGGATTAAAGGGTGGAGTTAGAGAATTATGCCACACACTGAGGAAGGCTTTGTGCCGAAATATCTGTTTGTCCGTTATCACCTGTAAAATGTAAGAAAAAGTAAAAATAAAAACAGTATGAAGCAATTAAGTGCGAATCATTACCTTCTTTTGAATAATAGCAACGATAAGATTAACGCACCAAACCAAAGAAGTAACTAAAAAAAAAACGCAAGCGCGCAGGACAAACTTCAGTAACTCTACACACGTTATTCATCAAACACCTGCTGCCAGCGTTCAACAAGATGTTTTTCGAAGAGATCAGCAAAATGACAGAAGAAAAAGCTGCTACATTCACATTCAGTACAGATGATGCGGAAAAGATTTTACTCCCTGGCCAAGTACTTAAGTCCACGATTTAAACTAAAGAAACGCTAGAACAAATGGAACAAAGACTGTTGGCATTCCGACAAAAAGAAGTCAGAATGGAGCTACACGCCCAAACATTAAGTGAGTACTACAGAAATTGTCGAATACCACGAGGACTGTGAATCCAGAAAGAACCAACGATAGGACGAGATAATGTTGAATTCTGCAAAAAATGGTGTAAAAATTCTCAACCATTGTTCGATGAATCTAGTGCTCCTGATTATTGACTTTACAAAGAAAGAAACGAAGTTACTATCTGAAAAGTTTGAAAATCATAAGATTAAAATGAATCAAACTTTTGACAAGAAACAACTAAATGAATTTCAAAAACAAATGGAGGAGAAACTTGAGAATTTCAAAAAGGAATTACTCAACTTCAAGATTCACAAATTTAAGAAAGACACTATGGACTATAAAGATCAAAAAGTGTACACTTGGATGTCGGAAAGATCAAAGCCCTATCCACAACGACAGAGAATGAACCACACAAGTGCTTCTGAATCAGATGACTCCTATGCTTCATCATCTCATACAAGATTTCGACAAAAAAAAGTTTTTTTTGGACCAGCCCCGTCGTTCCAAGCGCAATATTGGTCAAGGAAAGCAACAAGAAGAGGAAGTCGGACAAAAGGAAATAGAGAAGAACCTAGGGAGGTAACTTCACCTGAACATAATGTTTTTAATTAACTGGACAATCTTGTATTCAATCTATCAGATAAGGAATTATCCACTGAACAAACTGAAGTGTTGAGCAAAGGTTTATCATTTGTGCCATATAATACATCAGACCCTTTTATGATCAACGTTGAATTATTTAAATTCTTTAGAAATGTAAAATTGAGGAGTTTTTTTTATTCAAATATAAATGGAACCCCATATACACAACAATTTAAACCTAATAGAACGTTCACTCCAGTAGTTCATAATCATTCAGTAAACACCTTTTGTAGACTTGTTGAAAATGATGTAGAAAAAATGTGCAAGAATCAGAAAAAGCATCATATAAAAAACAAAAGTTAACTAGAAAACAAAAAGACGCTCTTTCCACATTAACCAATGATCCAACGTTGACTATTAAACGAGCAGATAAAGGTGGTGGAATTGTGATTATGAATACTAAAGTATACGCTGAGAAAGTAAAACTAATGCTCCAGGATAAGACTTTTAATAAGAGACTTGTTTTAAATCTGGCTAGCTCTTACAAAAAACAAATTGATGAGACTTTACAAATAGATTTAGATATGAAATGGATAAGTGAACAAGAATTTAAATATTTAAAAAGCATATTGTAGGTTAAAAAACTGTTTCAAAAAAGGTAAACTCGTTTGTGAAAGTACTCTATAAAACCATAAAAAAACATATTAAAATGTTTTATGAAGTGCAAGGGCACAAATTTAAAGAAAATGTGTCTGTTTTCTCACTTCCGCTTTTTTTTCTAACCACCCCGGTGATGTCAGAAGCGGGACTTATCTGACAGACGCGCGCTGTTTACAGTGGGGCAGAGGAGCTAATAGCAGAAATGGTTGTTAGTTTAAGCGTAATTTATCATCATCGTGGTATATTATTCCGTTTATAGAAACTGCACAAACTCCAGCCTGTCAACAGATCAAGTCCACAAGTTTCCTGTAGCTATTTTGGTTCATGAAATGGGATGAATTCAATAAGACTTATAGCTGCAGCTCGATGAAAATGAGAGCTGTACACGGTACAGTCTACTGTATAAGTTTTGTGATGGTTTGCAGTTCACTATCCAGGGGTCTGCAAATGTGGCTGGGTTTTCTGTATTAAGTTATATTATAAATCATAAGGTGAATTTTAAAATGTATAACTGAGGACGCGGGTGGTGAGGTGTCGCGGACGCCGCCCTATGCACGGATATAACTGAGAAGGTGTCGCGGACATAACGGAGGATGCGGGTGGTGAGGGTAGTGTCGCGGACGCCAGCCTCTCTATTCTGCCGCCCTATGCGCAGACATAACTGAGGACGCGGGTGGTGAGGGTAGTGTCACGGACGCCGCCATGGAAGCGCCAGCCCTGGAGGTCTTCACAGGCTCGACGAGAATGCAGAACTTTGCACTACATTTGCTCTCCTTTCTAGATCCTTCCAGCGAGTTTACAAGGATGAGGCTGTCGGCATCTTTTTACACAGCATTCACAATTTAACACACATTAAAGACATGATGGTGTGGCACCCACATATATGTTGGCCAACTTACTGAAAAATTATTTTAGGTTTACTTTTAAATGGGTCAGATGATTTATTTTTCTTTTAGTATACACACACTCACACAGATACTTATACATATATAAAGAGTAAAAATGCCAGTATTAACACTTTCTATAATTTTGTGCTATATGAATAAAACTTGAACTTGAGTTGAATTAGAATCTTGAACTTGAACTTAACTTGAATTAGGGTTGTAGTTTATTTGACCATAAATGCAGATCAGATCTGTTGATCAAATCTTTGTAAATAATTTATACAGTAACAACTGTACTTGTATTTTTTTATGGATTGTTGCCTAAATGGGATCTGATACAGATAATTTTACAGTATACCCAATGAAAAAAATGAGAAAAAGACACATATTTTAAAAACTTATTTTAATTGTTTTAATATTTGATGTTGTTTTTATTTTAATACAGAAGCTCTGAAAACCTTTTGTAAAATAAAAAAGATTTTCCAGTACCTTGTTTACATGTTTCGGCATTATTCCAGATGTTCTGTGTTATTTGTGTTTTGTATTCACTTATCTACTATTAAAAATAGGGTCAATGTGGCATAACTCTGTTAAATGCTCATTAGTTTCTGTTACTGGTAAGTATCAATATTTATAGATGATCAATTC
Source organism: Danio rerio (assembly GCF_052040795.2). Classification (NCBI taxonomy): domain Eukaryota; kingdom Metazoa; phylum Chordata; class Actinopteri; order Cypriniformes; family Danionidae; genus Danio; species Danio rerio. The sequence continues at coordinate 63,910,573 of NC_141024.2, read as the reverse complement.
TAGCTTTGCTATTGCTAGAAAAGATTTCATTATCATGCATATCTCTCTGTAAGCCAGGGGTGTCCAAACTTTTTGGGCCGAGGGCCAGATGCAAAAAAAAAAACGTTGTCGCGGGCCAAATTTTACATACATCACACAGACACGCATATATAGATGTGTATATATATATACATCTATATATATATATATATATATATATATATATATATATATATATATACAGTTGAAGTCAAAATTGTTAGCCCCCCTAAATTATTAGCCCCTCTGTTTATTTTTTCCCCAATTTCTGTTTAACGGAGAGAACAAATGTTTTCCACACATTTCTAAACATAATAGTTTTAGTAACTCATTTCAAGATACTGATTTATTTTATCTTTGCCATGATGACAGTAAATAATATTTGACTAGATATTTTTCAAGACACTTCTATACAGCTTAAAAGTGACTTTTAAAGACTTAACTGGGTTAGTTAAGTTAACTAGTCAAATTAAAGTAATTAGGCAAGTTAATTAGGCGACAATGGTTTGTTCTGAAGACTTAAGGGGCTAATAATTTTGACATTAAAATGGTTCATAAAAAATTAAAAACTGCTTTTATTCTAGCTGAAATAAAACAAATAAGTCTTTCTTCAGAAGAAAAAATATTATCAGACATACTGTAAAATTTCCTATCTATCTATCTATCTATAGATAGACAGATAGATAGATAGATAGATAGATAGATAGATAGATAGATAGTTAGATCATAACAAGAACTGCTGCTTAATTGAATGCGTGTAATAGCGACACCCGGTGGTTATTTATTGAATTACGTTCATTTTTTGTATAGCGGGCCAGATTATATTGATATTTATAAAAAGCCTCGCGGGCCGCCACAAAACTGATTGCGGGCCGCAGATGGCCCGCAGGCCGTAGTTTGGACACCCCTGCTGTAAGCCAACACTGGCCTCACCATAAACCTGCTCGGTTCTTCTCACAATAGAGTTAAATTACACTTCCCTGCTGTTCTGTCTGCTGGTCTGTCCACAGGCTTATAATTGTATAGCTGTGGTCTGTCGTTTGTGTGAGCCTCTCAGAATATCTTATCTCGGCATCCAAACGCGCACCACGATCCGTTGTCTTCATAGTGTTATTTGCACGAACTCCCTCATCCGACTTTACTTCCGGTCTGGCGATTTTTCAGATGCGGAAGTAAATTTCCGTGACTAAAAACGACTCCAAACGGCTTAATAATAAACTTTAACGTATATTTTAAAGAAAATCTAGTTCCTACTTTACTCTTACACACATTGTCTCACTGGGGTGTCTAACCTACAATATGCTCTTTAAGGCCTAACAATTTGATTTTGGATTTTAATACATTTTAAGACCCAGTTATTAGCCCTGTAATTAGTTATAATAATGATGTAATTCTAGATACTGTCTGTGAGAACTAACAACTACTAGAAACAAGTTTAAACCCATTAAGAAGTTGGAATTGTGATTATTGTGACGTATGCAAATGGAAAGTACTAAGCTAACACTATCACTGTAATAGCAGATATCTTCTATGAGAATACTGTAGGTAAAATATTGTCAGCTCAGTTAAACTTTTTTAATTTATTGTTTTTATTTATCTTATATAGCGCCAGTGCTCAAGGACGCTTTACAAACAGTAAGAGAACAAGAAAAGCAATAACCTTAAGAAGGTAGATAAAATAAGAGACTAATAATACATAAAAGAATGTCAAAAGAGATAAGAACAAGAAAGAAACTCATTTCTGTCTTTCAATGAGTGCTTATGTGCATTTAGGAGAACTAGGCAGCACACTCAGGGCTGCAAGATGGATTTAATTTAGTATTCTTATTATTAAAATATATCTGAATGAGGATCAAATGACTGAGTTGGTCTTTGACAATGAAAAAAAACCTGTTTTTTCCTGTGGATCTTCCTGTTTGACTGTGAATGTTTCTTCAATCTTCACATCTTCACTCTCCTCTTTAAAAAACGCCATCTTTATAACTGTGTGGAGATCAGTCACTTCAGCAGGAGTTTTTCTCTGCGTTTGGACACTTTATCCTGTTTAAAATGAACAAAACAATAAAATGTTCTTTTTAAAATTAAGAAAACAGTGAACAGAAACAAAATAACTTCTCTTCAACACTTGCTTCAACAGTTTCTTTATATGAGAGTAATTAACTATAAGAAATCAGGTAAAAGATTTCATTAATACTTATTACACACTTTTCTCGAGCAAGAAACAATAGCCACAAATGAGCTGATTAAAACTAGTACTCAATTTCATAGAGATAGGTTGGTTTTATATTCACACATTCTGACTTTTCCCTTTATAATATAATTTCATAAAAGTAATTTTTGCAAACTCTAAATAGCGAAATCATATTAGCAGCCAATGACTATCAAAGTGCAACATTGTTCACAGTCAAATAAACAGTGCTAATGTTGTTGAGAAGTCACACTTGCATGCTAATAAATCTAATCGAATATTCAAAGTAACATGGTAAACAATATAGAGACTTCTTAATGAACGAATGTGCGAATATAAAACCAACTTTACCTCTATCTATTTCTTATTTATAGTGATGTATACTTAGAATGGAATGACATTATGGTATTTAATAAATTAAACCTTCATTAAAACACTTATTGCACACTTTACTGTTACTTCACTTAAACTTTCTTCAGGTATCTTCTTAATTGTTTTGTTTGTTTTATTTATATTATTGTCTGCTTATAGCACTTTTTTGCCCAAGACAAATTTCCTCTCGGGAACAAAAGGTTAATCTTATCTTTATTTAAACAACAGACCTCATTACTGTGAGTTAAATAGTACTACGTTAAATAAAGGGTTAAAATAATATTGTCAGAAGCAAGAGAAAAGGTCTGGAGAGGTTTTTCTTCAATGTCAAAAATCGTAACAATTTATTGGATACAAATGAATAATTCGATGACAGAGCTCTGGGTTTCATTACCCCAATGCAATACAAGAATTACATTCAAGAGGTTCGCAACAAACATACATTTCCTGACTTCAGCATATATACACAACTGATCTTAACAGGTGGAGTTTTGGTGTAACGTCACTTGTCAGTCATTGTTCAGTCCTCCATTGGCCACACCTTCGACATACTTCCTCTTTTTCTACGAATTCTCTGCCCAACAACAAAGTATACATCTTTCTATGTTTTGTGTTCAGTTTTAACACCTCTCTTCAGACAGGAAGTGTCTGCAGAGCTGAATTTAATTTTGGACCCGCATGTATCTACTTCTGCAAAAATGCTAATTAGTATGCACAGCACTCACCCACAACATTAGAAGTTCAGTTAATATATGACCCTTACATGACCAATACAAATAATTGTTTGATTAAAAGAAAAAGAGACAATAATAATAAAAAACTGATTGCTATTTTACAACACAACCTACCACAACTCTTAACCCAACCTCACAGTAACAAACCTCCATGTGGGTTTCATTGATTCAATGTCTTGTACATGGCACAGAATACAACCTATTGCAGTTTATTAAAATCACACCTACCCCAGCCCTAGGCCCAACCTCACAGTAACCCGCTATGTTTTATTAAATTTTACACCTACCCCAACCCTAAACACAACCTCAGAGTAACCAGTTTTATTTTTATTTATTTTTATGAATGTCTACTACAGCTACATCAATCGCAAACCCAGCCTACGTGTGGCATAACTGCCGACCCCTTAGAGGTCATCCAGCCAACTTGCAGTGTAATCTCCTCCACTTGTAGGTCTCTGAGCTGCAGCAACACCTAAGTGCTCTGACACAGAGACACAAAAGACTTTTAACCTCCTCTTGGAGAGGAGAGAGTCTCCGACCCTGGATCTCAGGTCTTCCATGGAGGGATTGTCAGGAATTCTGTAAGAACATCCCATTCACACAACCTCTTGCCATAAAAAAACAAAGCAGAATGTGTGGTGAAGGAACTCCGGGTTGACAGAGCCTTGTCCTTGCTTCAAGCAATGTGCTAACAAAGTGCTGAACAGAGTGGCACAAAGGATAGCGCTTATGACTATGGATCAGAAGTTTCTCGGTTATGGAAACCAAGAAACTGTGTATGAGAGAATGCTTAAGTGTATGAGTGGCACTTGTTCAAGCGGAGCAGGGAAGTGCCAGCGATCAGAAAGAACTGGAGTTTGTGCCAAGACTGGGTTTTAAAAGTGGCAATTTCCATATGGTCTAGCAGTCAGGATTCCTGATTTTCACCCAGGTGACCCGGGTTCAACTCCCGGTATGGGAAGGCTTAAGTACTTTTGCTCCTGTCCTTTTTGGCCAGCGGTCGGACTGCAGCTACCTTATAGGGTGTGGTTGTGGAACTGCTATGTAAGACTTCGATAGCTCAGTTGGTAGAGTGTAGGACTGTAGGACCAATTCTTAGGTCGCAGGTTCGATTCCAGCTCAAAGGATGTATTTTGTGCTCAGAGCCGCTTTCTTGCCTTTACGAAGATATCATCGGCACCACTGCTCGAAGTTCACCATGGAGGTGAAAAGGAAGTTCCCTGACCAGGAATCGAACTCGGGCCACGGCGGTGAGAGCGCCGAATCCTAATTACTAGACCACCAGGCTAGACCATCAAGCCTAGCTGTGGGCTTCCACCCAGGTGTGCTGCAGCTGCTCTGACAAAAATAACTCTTTAATAACATTTGCAACCTCCTCCTGGAGAAGAGAAAGTCTCAGAGCCTGGATCACAGTTCTTCTTGGGAGGGACTGTCACATGCTCTGTGTTAGAGCATCCTATCGACACCAAAACTTGCCATGACAAGAAAGCACAGCAAGCGTTGAAGGAACTGCATGTTGACCGAGCCGTGTCCTCTTTCCAAGCAGCATGCTAATGAGCACTGCTGACGCAGACTGGGCCAGTGGCGCATACTGCCACCTGTAATTCGTGGTTATTCTTGGTTACACCGGCCAATCACGGTCCGAGTTAGAACCAAGATTTTTTTTAATTCTTGGTTACGCTGGCCAATCTTGTCCCGAGCTGGAACCAAGATTCACCCTCTTCTTGGTTACGGCAGCCAATCATGTTCCGAGTTACAATGAACGCTATGGCCAATCAGAGCCCTTATAACATTCATGATTTGTACTGTATTAACAGATTTCGTTGTGGATTAATTCGGACAACAATTACAAAGTAAGTATTTTTATAACAAGTTGGTTTAAATGAATAACCATTACAGTAACATTAATTACAACAACACAATTATTATATGATTGTTATAGATGTTATATGACGTTGTTTGTTAAGATTAATGTTAGCCGACCAAGCACACTGTACAGTTTTACTACAAACATTTTAATGCAGTTATTTTACATTACTTCACTTTATATTGTCATTTACTACCATAGTTACAATAATGCCCGTGCATTATTCTCACACATTAATGAATCACTTCACTAATAATAAATATAAGGCTCAATTCATCAGTCATTAATTATAAACAAATAGTATAATGACGCTCACATATCACTACATCACTAATCATAAACTAATCTAATAATGCTTACGCATAATACATCACTAATTATAAAGCATAAAACAATATGGATCACGCATGATTGCATCACTAATAATAAACCAAAAATATAAGGGTCACAATTTAATCCATCATTAATAATAATAACATTATTATTAGTAATGGATTGATGTGTGACCCTTATATTGTTGGTTTATTATTAGTGATGCAATCATGCATGATCCATATTAATTAATTAATAACTGCATTAAAATGTTTGTAGTAAAACTGTACAGTTTGCTTGGTCGGCTAACATTAATCTTACCAAATAATGTTATAAAACATCTATAACAATCATATAATAATTATGTTGTAGTAATTAACGTTACTGTAATGGTTATTCATTTAAACCACCTTGTTAAAAAATACTTACTTTGCAATTGGTTTCCGAATTAATCCGCAACGAAATCTTTTATTACAGTACAAATCATGGATGGTATAAGGGCTCTGATTGGCCATAGCGTTCATTGTAACTCAGAACACGATTGGCTGCCTTAACCAAGAATAGGGTGAATCTTGGCTCCAGCTCACAAAGTGATTGGCCGGTGTGACCAAGAATAACCACGACTTACAGGTGGCAGTAAGAGCTAACCGGCCACTTACTGCCAAGCTTAATAAAAGTCTTCCAGTTGGTGCTGCCCAGGCTAAAGAAAAAAAAATTAAAAAAAAAATTATAAAATGGCCTTGCCAGAAAGTAGCAAAATGTCAATACAAGGCGGTGGCAATGTGCATTGATTTCTGAGTAACTCGTCATTCGGCATGCAGGGCTCCTCACACGTTTACTGGAACAGGACCAGGTAGGGCGTTCAGTCACCTGCCCCTTGTGCACAAAATAGAACAACAGCACTGTTTTACAACCCCAGAATCGAACCAGGGACCTTTAGATCTTCAGTCTAACGCTCCCCCAACTGAGCTATTTCGACTGCCTTTTCACAAATATCCTGCAGCATTCATGTCTGTGAGACTAAGCAGAATCCTGAAATGCCTCTGAGGCCTTAAAGGGTAAAAGGTTGGCCAGTACGGGGATCGAATCCGCGACCTTGGCGTTATTAGCACTACGCTCTAACCAGCTGAGCTAACCGGCCACTTTCTGCCACCTTTGCTAAAAAGCTCAGAGTAACTGTCATTTTCTTCAAGAGATAAGAATGCTAAACCAGCTTTTTTTGTGCGGTGCTGGTAAAAAAACAAGGTCCCACCGAGATTTGAACTCGGATCGCTGGATTCAGAGTCCAGAGTGCTAACCATTACACCATGGAACCTCAAGTCTTCTGCTTGGTGCTGCCCGGGCCAAAGAGAAAATAATGTAAAAAAGAAAAAAAAAAAAGAAAACGGCCTTGCCAGAAAGTAGCAGAATGTCAATACAAGGCAGTGCCAATGTGCATTGATTTCTGAGTAACTCGTCATTCGGCATGCAGGGCTCCTCACACGTTTACTGGAGCAGGACCAGGTAGGGCCTTCAAAAGAAAAGCGCACTATTCCAGGCATTTTGACGACTAAACGGCAGGCAGGGCAAAGAGGCCACCACAGAGCAAATGTGATCTTTTTTTTCTATTTTGACCACGTCGAAAATCGCCAATTATTGATTGCTTTGAGGGGAATTAGCTCATGGTTAAGCGCTCGCTTTGCATGGGAGAGGTAGCGGGAACAATGACTGCATTCTCCACCTCTGTTTTCATGCCTTTTTACATTGGCTTTTATTGCAAAGCTGGTGGCACCTTGAGGGTTTAAAGCGAAACTACTTACGTCAGCTTTGCCGGTTTCTGTGTAGTACATATCATTGCAACCCTTCAGAAGCCCTATCAAGTCACAGTTTTCTTTTATTCAGCAGCGTGTCCGCAGTGGGACATCAAAGCGCTAAATACATTGCATTATAGAGTGCTGTCGATCAGGCCATTGGAATCATCGCCAGAAGCAACGTGACCATCTGGGAGGAAGATAGTGTTTTGGTCAAGTGGAAGCAGGTGGACTTAAGGGTGAAGCAGCTAGGCTTTTTGGGTGACTTTCAGTCACCTGACCCTTGTGCACAAAATAGAACAACATCACTGTTTTGCCGAAACCCAGGATCGAACCAGGGACCTTTAGATCTTCAGTTTAACGCTCTCCCAACTGAGCAATTTCAGCTGCCTTTTCACAAGAATCCTGCAGCATTCATGTCTGTGAGACTAAGCTGAATCCTGAAATGCCTCTGAGGCCTTAAAGGGTAAAAATTTGGCCAGTACGGGGATCGAACCCGCGAACTTGGCGTTATTAGCACCACGCTTTTTTATTTTTATTTTTTTTATTAAGAATAATTCATACAATTACAATTTTACATTTTACACATATTTGCACAAGATATCTCATTTCAAAAGCAGTTCATTGGTGGTTGATGGTCTTATTTCCAGGGTCCTTTCAGTCCTTTAAAAGAGAAATGTCCAATTCACAGTCCTTTAAAATCTGACATACTTCAACCGTAAAAACATTGTAAAAAACATCAACTTTTTCTTCATGATAAAAATAATAAAACAAACATTGTACATACTTTAAGAATTTTCTTTTAAAAATGTTCCATACATTTAGTCGCACTTTTTCCTTCCTCATTACAACTCTTCTTTCCCATATTGCGCTTTTCATCAACATTATCAGCAAGTTAATTAGCTTTTTGTTTTTACATGCACATTCATTTTCCAATCCCAACATTAAAACCTTATTCCATTCCGTTTCTTCCTCCCCTTTTAATATTGAGGTCATTTCTTTACATCTTTCATTAAAATCATCCAACTGTTTGCAATGTAAAAATAAATGTAAAAGCCCCTCATCATCTTCGTTACACACTTTACATGTTGCATCTTGTTCCATCCCAATTTTATTTAAAATGGCATCAGTAAAAATCACTCTATGTCTAATAAAAAATTCTAAGTTTGCCAGTTTTGTTTGTATAAAAATACCTCTCATGTTTTCCCATATGTTGTTCTCATTTGTTATCTTGTATTTTTGCATCCAATATTCATTTGCTAAAGGTTTCTTAAAAACTGCATCCCTAAAAACACAATAAAAACTTTTCACAGTACATTCCTTAAAATCATTCAATTTCTCCCCTATTCTCACATACACTTCCATTCCATCAACGTCATATTCTTTATTTTCAATTTTTTTAATCCATTCTTGAGGGATTGCAGTTTTAATTATTTGGTACTTATTTTTTATTTCTTGTCTGCTATATTCTTCCTTTGCTTCTTCCATGGCATCAATAATGCATTGTACTGGTAAAAAACCTTCTTTAAACTCATATAAAATGTCCCTTACTTTAACTATTCCTGCCACCCACCATTTCTTTAAAAAAATCTCCCTCCCTTGATTTAAAATGCAGTTGTTTAAGAAAAGAGGCTGATTTAAAATGTTCTCTCTCCCTAAAGGTTTAAAATGCACATTGTTTAAAAATTTGCCCCAAGCTCTTAACAATTCTTTATAAAAATCCGGCACCCTCTCCGCCATCCAGTTTTTTGTTTTCATCCATAAAATACTGTCCCCCAAATTAAAATTACCACATTTATTTAAAAAATATCCCACAGTTCCTTTCCACGTTGCTTCAGTTTCTTTGTCAAAGTACTTTTTTATTATTTTGACCCTCAAACTATTTTTTCTTTGTTCTACATCCATCAACCCCAGTCCTCCCTTATCCACTTCCCCTATTAAAGTAGCATGTGCTATTTTTGCTGGTTTCATCAGCATATGAACCTCAATAATGGTGACAACTAACAAATTTATCAGTTTAACTCACAAACAGGCAACTGAAAGTCTAAACATAAACAACAGCAGAATAAAACACAAATAAAGAAAACTGTTAGACCATTATACAACATTTATTTATACCGCAATGCATGCTGGGATATTTGTACAGTGCCACTTCCAGCATGCATTGCAGCATGAAACATTTGAGATGTTACCATTGTTGAGATACAAGGTCAAATTCATGAGGTCTGAGTGTGTATTTGTCATAACTGAACTGTTTTTGTATGTTATTTCTTAACTGTTAAGTAATTACAGAGGTATCTTTTCTGTTTCCACTTCTCATTAATTAAATTAATACCTGCAACTAAGCATAAAATCTATTGCTTGAGGCCCTTTATCCAAACTTATACCAAAACATTTATCAGAACTAATTTCAGACAAATAGATTTCTCTATATATTGACTTCCCAACTTTATTGCTATAGTACAAACGTTTTGTAAACTCTGTATTACAGCAGTTGGAAAGTCTTCTGAAATGAGTTCAAGGGTGAAGAGCCCAACTAAATCAGCCCCTCACTCCATTACGGTGACACAAAAAACACCTTAATTTCTGTTGGATCTCAATGAGAATAGTATGGAAGTCAAATCAGTCAGTAATAAGTGTGTGTCTGCTGTTGTTTGTGGAGTTGTTTAATGATCCTCTGCTGAGACTGAAGCTGTTTTATTTGATTTGATTTTATTTAATGTTGTAACTCAAGTCACTGTTTGTATTTCTTGTTTATTTTCTTCAGTAATTGTGATTATTAACAGCAGGTGTTCATCAGTGTCTGAATTCACTCATTAGTGTTCATTAACTCTGTCAGGTGAACTATATTAGTGAACTAGTGTATGAAATAGTGAACAAGGGCACAAAGTGTGATTTCAAACACAGACTTCAAAACATCGAATCTGAACTCTGTTAGCTCACAGTTTTCTGCAGTTGGTTACTTTCTCGAAAACAAAATGTTACCCAGAAAGCACTGTTTTTAACAGAATATTACTGTTTTAGTGAAAAAACATTATTTTACCGTAGAATCTGACCGTTTTTTAACAGCAATTTTTTACAGTGTGAATTCAGACCTTGTTGAGCATTTGACACCAGAATTAGTAATATTTTAAAGTTGTGTTGTTTCTGAGTCGGCTAATAGTTACAAATATTTATTTTTCCAACAATATGCAATTCAGAAGTTTAAATTTTTATTGTACATGTATGTTCTAGTGCTTTGTGTGATTTATTTATTTTTAATGTGTTGATTTTATTGCTTAATGTAATTTTCACACATTTTCCTTAAATGCTTTAAGCATTATTAATGTTTTAAAGAATGGAATATTTTGTAATTGTGTCTGGTTTAATGTCAGTAGTACTTAGTACAATTGTTTTTTTTTTCTCAACAATATGCAGGTCAGACACTTAAATTAGTTTTGTACATGTATGTTAATGTGCTTTGTCATTTTCAATGTTTTTTTTCTTAAAATAAAATATTTTGAATGATTGAAATGTAATGTTTTTACACATTTTTAAGCTTGGGTTAAGCATCTCCAATGTTTTAAATAAAGAGTGTTTATTTTGTTAATATTTTGTAAGTGTGTCTTTTTTAGGTCTATAGTAATAAAATTATATTAATAAAATTATATAAAATATTTAGGACAAAATTAAAAGGTTTACAGTAGCTAACTGTTAACTTAGGTTTTTACAGTAGTTAACCATTTTCAGACACTACGGTAACATGCTGTAAACGGATTTACAGTTGTATACAGTAAATCTAAAATACAGTAACTTACTGGCAACAGTGTTGCCAGTAAGTTACTGTAAAAACCCTTTGAAATGTCTAACAGTGCAAATAATATATGTGAGAACTAGCAACAACTACTATAAAAAGTTTAAACTCATAAAGAAGTTGATGAAAAAAAGGGAATTGTGATCAGCGTGACATATGCAAATGGAAAGTACTAAGCCAACACTATCACTGTAACAGCAGATATCTTCTATGAGAATACTGTAGGTCAAATATTGTCAATTCAGTTAAACTTTTTTTTTAAATTTAATGTTTTTATTTATTTTATATAGCGCCAGTGCTCAAGGAAGCTTTACAAACAGTAAGAGAACAAGAAAAGCAATAACCTTAAGAAGGTAGATAAAATAAGAGACTAATAATACATAAAAGAATGACAAAAGAGATAAGAACAAGAAAGAAACTCATTTCTGTCTTTCAGTGAGTGCTTATGTGCATTTAGGAGAACTAGGCAGCACACTCAGGGCTGCAAGATGGATTATATTTAGTATTCTTATTATTAAAATATATCCGAATGAGGATCAAATGACTGAGTTGGTCTTTGAGAATGAAAACCAACCTGTTTGTTCCTGCAGATCTTCCTGTTTGACTGTGAATGTTTCTTCAATCTTCACATCTTCACTCTCCTCTTTAATAAAAACCATCTTTATAACAGTGTGGAGATCAGTCACTTCAGCAGGAGTTTTTCTCTGTGTTTGGACACTTCATCCTGTTTTAAAATGAACAAAACATTAAAAAATGTCTTGTACAAAATGAATAAAACAATGAACAGAAACAAAATAACTTCTCTTCAACACTTGCTTCAACAGTTTCTTTATATGAGTCATTAACAAGCAGAAATCAGGTAAAAGTCTGAGCAAGAAACAAAATACCACAAATGACCTGAACAAAATTAGTACTCTATTTCTTATATATAGTGATGTATACTTAGAATGAAATGACATTATGCTATTTAATAAATTAAACCTACATTAAAACACGTACAGACTTTTCTGTTGCTATTCAAACAATAGCCCTTATTACTATGAGTAAAATAGTACTACGTTGTATAAAGAGTAAAAATAATATTGTTAATAGCAGGTACATAATTTAGTATCAGGTAAAAACCTGAAACTTTAATCAATCGCTTTATATTCTTGTAAAAGCTTTAAAACAAACCTCTTTCCAGTAGAATCACAGAGCGGCGCAGCCTAATGACGTCACACGCCACACCAAAATAAAAGTCTTTTTGTTTAGCTTTTTATTGTCACTTACGTGCAGTCATGACTTGTTGTTACATTTCTACACAGATACACATATGTTCAGAATTTGGAGTTGATCAAAACCTTTACTCTAAACATTTGTAAAACAATAAAAAAAAAACGTTTTTAATCCACTAAGACTAATTAAAAATGTGGGCAATACATTATAGATTAATTTTATTTAACAAATATTATATTAATCATATTTTTCAATTGTGCCTAGACTGCACTAAAACCCTAGATATAGCCTATGAAGTTGTACAAAAAGGAAAGTTGATTTCATAATTACGAGGAAGAGATTTAGATATTAATAGTAATGTGCTTTAGACCTGCAAGTCATCATAAAGTAGATTAAAAAAGTTTTTCAAAATTGTTCTAGAAATCTTTAGATCAAAAGTTTTGATCAAATTTAAACACTGTTTATCTGTGCGTGTGTCTGTGTGAGAGAGAGAGAGAGAGAGAGCGAGAGAGAGAGAGTGGAAAGTGGAAAACGAGGGAGAAATGTACATGACTGCAACATTGAGTGGCAAAGCTAAACAAAAAAAAGACTTTTATTTTGCCGTGCTGTGTGACGTCATAAGCCTGCGCCGCTCCTGCGCTGGGATTCAGCTGGAGAAAGGTTTGTGTTTAAAACTTTTAGACAAACATAAACTAATTGATTAAAGTTTCATCCAATGCTAAATTATGAAGCTGCTATTGAAAATATTAACCCTTTATAAAACGTAGAACTATTTTACTCACAGTAATGAGGGCTATTGTTTGAATAAGTTAACAGAAATGTGTCTAATAAGTGTTTTAATGTAGGTTTAATTTATTAAATAGGATAATGTCATTTCATTCTTAGTGTACTTCACTATATAAGAAATGGAGTACTAGTTTTAAACAGCTCATTTGTGTCTATTGTTTCTTGCTCAGACTTTCCTTATTTCTTTTTGTTAATGACTCTCATATAAAGAAACAGCTGAAGCAAGTGTTGAAGAGAAGTCATTTTGTTTCTGTTCATTGTTTTATTTATTTTAAACAGGACATTTTTATTGTTTTGTTCATTTTAAACAGAATAAAGTGTCTAAACACAGAGAGAAACTCCTGCTGAAGCGACTGATCTCCACACTGTTATAAAGATGGCGTTAATTAAAGAGGAGAGTGAAGATGTGAAGATTGAAGAAACAATTACAGTCAAACAGGAAGATCTGCAGGATTATCATTGACATAAGTTTTTTAAATAAAAGTGTTTTTTATTTGAAATCTTTAATTCTTTAATTACAACATACTTAATTTTACTTTAAAACTAAATATTTTTGATTGAATAATAAAGAAACAAATCTAGCTCCATACATTTCCACTGTTGGGCTAGTGCGAGCCAGGGCTTTTATCGGGCCGGGCTGAGCCAATAGTCCGAGAGCTTGAGCAGTGAGGCTGAAATTATGTCGCGTTTTCACTGTCAGGCCAATGACTCGCAGTGCAGAATGCAAACCTATTAAATGCATTAAATGATGTATACGCATAGGCCTATGTATATTTATTCATTATATTAGTTTACTCGCTGGCCGACTGCTGGCATCGTGCATCGAGTGGTCTCGCCACTAACAGAGGGATGACCGAGCGCACCAGCCATAATATAAAACAAGAAGGTAGTTTTGCTTTCGCTCACCCAAAAATGCTCTGTTTGCACGATTTGATTAATATCATCATCTCCAAATACTTTATAAATAATATTTCAAAACTCCTCCATTGTTTATTGTTTTTAGAAAATATCTTTTTTTTCCAGATAGGCCTTTGTAAAATGAAAGTTAAAAATGGCTTGAAACCGTTTAATTTATTTGTATTATACATACCTAAATTGATATAGCTTTTATTTTATATTGGTTTATTTATTTAATGTTTTTATTATATACAATATTTCTTTAAATTATTTTAATATAGCTTAGGCTATTTTGTCTAGATGTAATATGATATTATTGTGTTGAGTTGATACGTAATTTGTACGTAACAGCAGCAACGTATGTACGTAACATATTTTATATTATCTCCAAAATAAATACCCAGCCGTTCACAGCATCTGCAGAGCAGTGAAGTGAGCACTCGTTCGTCGATCTCTCACACACACATACACGCATTTAAATATTTTTTATATGAAGGCGTATACAAAAACTTTAATGAGGAACGCGAGAAAAATTCTTTTTTGATTTCAAAGTGTAAAACAAAGGTTAGTTGTGTTAAATGATTCAATTTGATTGGTGAGTCTTATGTTAAGTATGATTTGTGTTTTCACCATGACATCAAAACTTGTTATTTTCAGTTTGCAGTGCTCTCTAGTCAGCAATTGGCCCCCAAATTTGGTAGTGTGTTAGCATGCACTAGAGCACCTGTGCCAGATTTCAGCACTGTGTTTAGTATGCAGTTTAGACAGTGGGCCACAGTTATAGTTTACCCCAAAAATTGTATTTGTTTTCTATTTACTTAGCCTCAAAAGGTTGAAAAAACAGTTTTTTCTTTTTAGCACAAAATAAGATATAAATTTTTAAAATGTTACAAACTGGTAGCCTGTCATGACTACCAGCGATTCAGTGGCTGCAGATATACACATAATTTTTAGATGTCGTTGGTCTTGTCACTTCTGATTTCTAACTTGTGGCTTTTATTTGTAGCTTAACAAGGAAATACCTGGTTATGCTTCAGAAGAATCTTCATCAAGATCAGATATCAGTGAGGATGATTACGTGCCAGATACTGAAGAGTCTGACAGTAACACTTCAGAAAAAGTAGAGAGTTTAGTAAAAAAGATAAGTAATAATAAGAAAAAGGTAAAGTCAACTTCAAATGTTCCAGCATGTAAAAAAAGACGTGCGTCTCCTTCACAATCCTCTGTATCTGACAAACAGGACACTTCACTTCAATCTTCTTCATCAGGAGAACATGAAGAATCACATTCACCCAATAATCTTAATGTGAATGTCATGATGCTCAAAAAAAAAAAAGATGGAGCCAGACTATATAACAAAAAGTTTTACTGCCTATTCTGCTTCAAACCATTCAGTAAAATCGCACGTCACCTAGAGTCTAAACATAAAGATAAGCCAGAGGTGGCAAGAGCGATTGCTTTTCCGAAAGGCTCTAAAGAGCGAAAAATACAGCTGAGTTTGTTAAGGAATAAGGGGAACCGATGTCATAACGCTCAGGTACTCAGTGAAGGAAGAGGAACGGTGATTCCTAAACAACAATCCACTGCACCAGTAAATGCAAGTGATTATTTGCACTGCATTAACTGTTCAGCGTATCTGAAGAGAAAATCGCTATGGCGGCATATGCAAAGATGCCAGCTGAGCCAGAAAATTAACAAAATGAAGCCAGGGAAAACTCGTGTTCAGTCACTTTGCTCATATGCTGAACCTGTTCCAGACAGTATAAGTGAAAGGTTTTGGAAAATGGTGCTTGATATGCATGACGATGAGATAACCCATGTTGTCCGCAAAGAGAAAATCATACTGAAATTAGGGCAACATCTCTTCAATAAGCATGGCCATGATGTTACGAAGCATGAATACATCAGGCAAAAAATGCGTGAAACTGGACGTCTTGTCCTCGAAGGAAAAAAAAATGGTAAGCTGAAGGAGGTGTCTGATTTCTTTATTCCAGCTAATTTCCCTTATGTTATTCAAGCAGTTCACAGTGTAGCTGGCTTGAACGAAGAGACAAGCACATTTAAAACACCATCTTTAGCACTGAAGTTAGGGCACAACCTCAAGAAGATGGCCAGCATTATTGAGTGTGATGCCATGATGGCAGATGATAAGAATAGTCTTAGCAACGTGCAAGCCTTCAAGCAAATATGTGACACTAAATGGAGTGAGTGTGTGTCATCCCAGGCCCTTCGTAATTTGAGTGAAGTTAAATGGAACTGTCCACAGCTTCTTCCGTTTGCGGAAGATGTGAAGAAAATGCATCAGTATCTTGACTGCCAAAGTAAGGCATATCAAGCAAGACTTGAGGAAGAACAAAGTATGAAGCACTGGGCAGAACTTGCCAAAGTCACGCTTTGTCAGGTGATACTATTTAATCGAAGAAGGGAAGGAGAGGTGTCTAAGATGTCACTTAATTCGTTTACATTAAGGGACACATCCTCAACTCATCCGGATGTTGAGCTTGCTCTGTCCGATCTAGAGAAGTCACTTTGTAGTCATTTTCAAAGAATCGAAGTCCGAGGAAAACGTGGCAGAAAAGTCCCCATTTTACTCACTCCTAATATGGTCGTCTCAATGGAGTTGTTGGTAAAGACTCGCCGCAGCTGTGATGTGACAGATGAGAACGTCTTTATGTTCGGAAGACCCCAAGCTCTCACTTTCTTCAAAGGATCTGATGTCATTCGTAACATAGCAAAAAGCTGTGGAGCAAAGCACCCCGAGGCATTGTCCTCCACCAAATTGCGAAAGCACATGGCCACTATGTCCAAGGTGCTAAACTTAAAAGAGAATGAAATGGATAACCTCGCAGATTTTTTAGGGCATGACATCAGGGTCCACAGGCAATATTACAGACTTCCTGAAGGCACATTGCAGCTAGCAAAAATTAGCAAAGTCTTGATGGCCATGGAACGAGGACAGCTTTCACAGTTTAAAGGACAGAATTTGGATGAAATCCAGATTGATCCCCAAGGTAAAGCATTCCCGGGTTATTACCGGGAACACCAGCATTAGTTATAGACAATTGTTGAATGTTATTCAAAAGTTGTTGCCTAATAATTTTGTCTGTTATAGAGAAACTTTTGCTGGACAGTGATGGATCCGAGTCTGAAAATGAGATTGAGTCAACTGGAAATGGTGCCTCACCTTCAAATTCAGCAGGTACTGTATGTGTAATGTGTGTTATTTGTTTTGTGCTTAGCAAGGAATAATGACCACAAACATAGTAAAATAAAAGCAAATGTATGGTTTATTGTCATGTATTGTCAGTGTTAAGGCTTGTACATGTCATGGAAGAAAAGTGAAATGAAACTTAGTATTAAATCATGTTTGCTACTCTCCATAATAATGTCCTCTTGCTGACATTGTTGTTGCTGTTGTGTTTATCATACAGCTCTTTGTGTTTAGACACCAGTGAAAAATGCAGCTCCACAGTCATCTTTCCTCTGTGCATTATCTTCATTGCATGAAAGTGAAAGTGTGTTCGCCTAAACATGGAGGAAATCACTTCTGCTGTTTACACACATCATTCACTTTTCTTTTCAGCTTGCTTTTAGTCCCGAAAAAAAAACATTAAGGACAACATATTCTTAAAGCACACAGCACAATAAGTGACTGTTTAATCTTTTAATTTCTGGAAAACAATTAAAATTATTAATTTAAACATTCTCATTAGTAATGATCTTATTAAATTCTCAATGTTCTTCAACTGAAGGGAAATGATGGGAAAGGTGGAAAATGGTACACATTACTTGGGAAAAAAAACTGGGTGTCATTGCTGTAGTCATGCACACAGTGAGACTGGAGACAGGATAAATCAAAAGACCAGGGGCCTCATGTACGAAGACTTGCGTGGAAATCATACTAAAACACAGAAAAAAAATTCAGATGTATGAAACACTGCGTACGCCAAATCTCGCGCATATTCTGTTTGTACATCTGAATGAACGTGAAACTGAGCGCAACATGCACGAGCACAAAACCCCTCCCTGCCTCCTCCCTTGTATGAATATGCTAATGACTCTACTTTGGCAAAACCCAACGAAAAAGCAACGGCAAAATGAAGCAAAAAGAGGAACTTTGAACAGAATGTGAATGTGAGGTGCTGTTTTCGGAGGTAGACCGGAGAAAAACTGTTTTATTTGCAAGTTTGTCCTCCAGAATTAATAACAAAAGAAAAAAATAGAGTGGGAGAGTTTAGCTGATGCGGTTAACAAAGTTAGGTCTGAACATCGCACTGAGTGGAGCAGGTAATCATTATCGGCCTGTTGCTTATTTTAGAGTCTTTGTGTGCAGGTAGTGGTATTAATCTAGGAGAACAAAGAAAACAATGAGACCAGAAGACAAAGGCACCAGGACACAAAGAACCAATGACAGTGAACAGGTAAGTAGCAATGGGTGAGTCAGGTAAGTTCATTGGTGTGAACCGTAGATCAAACTCTGGGTAAGAGCAGAGTGACTGTTAATAAAAGGAACTGATGAGGGAGCGCAGAGGTGCGATAAAAGTGTAAGCAGGGGATTTTGATCGGATTGATTAGGATTCAGGTGGGGAAGGTGGCTGTGGTGACTGCCTGAGATTACAGTCTTCTCCAGAGGAGGCTCCTGATACCCTTATGTGATGTTGGGGACGGATGGAGCTGATGACATCTTTGCCCACTGGCATCCACTGTGCCACCAATACCAAGATTGCAGGAGCCAGAGGGTCTTCTACTGCCTGGGTGTCCCAGTAGGTTGTCATCTGTGCACAGAAGGGTTTGTAGGCAAAGATGTTATAGGACCGCTGTGATGTGCTGGCACTATTTGGCCAAGTTAAGAGAGTTAATCAGGATGTCTTCAATATAGACAATAACAAAACAATGGAGGAACTCACAAAACACCTTGCATAATGAAAGATGGCTGGGAAGATGGAGAGTACATACAGCATGACCTGGTACTTGCAGTACCAAAAGGGTTGACGAAAGCTGTCTTTTACATCTTCCAGTCGGTAAGTAAGGCAACTGGACTACCTGGGAGTTCAGTGTGTGGTATTTAATGCTCTTCAGCTGCTTCAGAACGCAGCAGCACGAGTTTTGCCCACAAAGAAGAACCTGGAAGCAGGCAGTGAGATTGATGATTAAGTCCTCCACACACTCCTCCATAGCCTTGTGCTCTAGGCAGCAGCTGGATAGTGCAGTCCCATGTCTGATGAGATGGAAGATAAGGGGTTGCCCATTTACTAAAGACATCCTGTAATGCAGAATACTCTGATGCGACCACTGACATGATTTGGGTATCAGGATTCAACACTGGACGTGGGGCTTGATGAGGCAGTCTATGAATAAATGTCCAGGGGCAGCGCAGAATAAACATACTTCAGCAGGTAGGTGGCATTCAGCTTCTGTGCTTGAGACGTGGGTAAGGTACACTTGCAAGAGATCTGGTACCGGAGTACAGGCAGCATAGGAGGCAAGCTTGCGAGTGGCGTTGGAGATATGGCAAGCAGATAGTGATTAGAATAGGCAATAGGCAGACACCATTACTCAAAGGTGTTGTACATCATAATAGCAGAACGAATGTTTGGGTTCAAGCTTTGTTGATAGGTTCTAATGAGCACGGTCTCGTTCCACCCACTAGCTACTGTCAAAGTCTGGTGAGTGAAATTGCCAATGGTGGATGAACCTGGGTGGAAACAGAATAAATGTTTGGAGGTCGAGAGTGCTTCTGTGGCCATACTGAAAGCTTTGAAGGATTGGTTAGCGAAATGAACAAATGTGTTGACAATAACAGGTAAGTAGCAATGGGTAAGTGCAGAGTAATTGCTTATAAAGGAAACTGATGAGGGGTGTAATTAATCAGTTATTAGGGAACTGTGGTCAGGTGTACTGGGATTCAGGTTGGGGAGGTGGCTGTGACAACGGTCTGATATTGGTATTTAGGAGTTATTATTGAAAAATCTTGTGCTAAAAGAGAAGTATTGTTTTTCAGAGAAATCAAAGAAGTCTGCTGAGGTTGGACAACACCAAGAACCATCCAAAGGTAATGAGATTTAAATAAAAAAGATGCTTTAAAAACTTCTGATGTTGTTATAATTGTGAATAAAATTCATTCTGTGCACTGCTTTTATGATTTGCCCTTTACTTGCTTTTATTATTTTTCTATTCTATATGTTCTATATTATATATTTTTATATCCTGAGGATGAAGTGAAAATATGTTTTGTTTCGACTGCTAATATTTTCTTAAATACATGTGTGACACATTTACTGGTAATTTACTTAGTAGGTATTCTGTGCCATTACTGAATAATGTTCTAAGTTGTACTCATATGTTTGTAGGAGGCAAGAATCCTAAAAAACTGCAGCCGACTAGCAAGGACTTGCAGGAACCGCACAGAACAAAGAGTAAGCTGTTTTTTAAAATGTCTTCTGAAATAAGTTGCCCTTTCTGTTTTTCTTCTAAAGTTTATTCATGTACATGCAAGGTAGACGTCACAAACGGATTTCCTTCTAGTCATTATCCATGAATTCAATCAATACTGCCTGCTTCATACTGCGGGCACTTTTATATAGGGGCAGCAGTAATATTACATATACTGTTTAATTAAAGCCTTAAATCATGTTGTTGACTCACAAAGTTGATGCAGAATCACAAAAAAGTGCTGCATTTGCAGGTACAGTACAGTAAAAAAGTCATAATTAGTCATTTTTTAGCTACTGCTTTTGATTTGTCAAACCTTAGAATCGTATGTAAATGTGGTTTTCTTTGCAGCTGCTTAACTGATTTGAATGTAAACAAATAAAAATCAGTTTCTGATATTATCTGATTTTTGATAGCATAACATATTCGTTAGCATATGAAAAGTGGCCTGCATGCAGAAGCTCACAAATAACTATTAACTAAAAATTTTAGACATCTTGCTGTAATTTACGAGAATAGTTAAACTTACATGGTGACTAATTGCAAGCATTTTTTTCCTTTTATTGCTGGGTGATGTAAACATGACAGATTGTCAGCCATCAACTAAATTTTAGCAAAAATGTGTATACAACTTTAAAAACAATGAGACACACTGAAGACCATGAATTAGTTTTATTTGGTCTTTAAGTCTTTTTTTCACTAATTATGTTTTAAATTTTATTCAGGATCTTCACAAAACGAGCGAAGAAGGTGGTCTTTGGAGGAGATCAAGGCCGTGGAGAAGACAATGATGGAATTCATAATGTCTGGAAAGGTTCCTGGTAAAGCCCAGTGCATGAACTGTATCGAAAGTTCCCCAGCAGCACTTCAAAATAGAAGTTGGGAGGGGGTGAAATTTTATGTAAAAAATCGCATTGATTCCCTAAAGAAAAAATTGTGAAAGGTAAGGACCTTCATCTAATTATTTTTTTCGTGTTTGCCGGAAGAAAGAAAATTTATTACTTAAAAAAATGTGAAAGGTAGGTGAAAGGGCCTTCACCACTGTTTTTTTTTCATGATTGTTGAAAGCAACAAGTTTGATTTCGTTAAAGCAAAAAAATGTAAAAGGGCCTTCACCAGTTTTGTCTTTGTTAAAGGCAACATGTATGCGAATCTTGTTTAAGCAAACTCAACATGCATCTGCTTAAAGAGCAGTATACTAAAACGTTCATGTTAACATTTAAATAAATGTTTAAAACACTAAAACACTTCCGAGTTGTATTGAGTTTTTACATTCTCGTAAATTTGGCTATGTCTCCGTTAATTTTTATGCGTATCTCAGAATATCTAATAAAAAAAAATGCTTGATAGAATGCCAAGATGCTCATACATTATTTAAATGCACATTAAAACAACATATGTGTACAACTGAGCAGGATAAACATTTTATTTTATTTAAAAAAAGC
Source organism: Danio rerio (assembly GCF_052040795.2). Taxonomy (NCBI): domain Eukaryota; kingdom Metazoa; phylum Chordata; class Actinopteri; order Cypriniformes; family Danionidae; genus Danio; species Danio rerio. The sequence goes on along the minus strand of NC_141024.2, from coordinate 63,888,724 downwards.
TAAGGCTTTTTTCTGTTTACACCCTTAGAAATGGTCTATTGTAATATAACATAGAATAAACAGAGAACGCAAGATAAAAGTAAAATTCAATAAAATATAAATGCACACAATTTTCCCTTATAAATAACTCTTTAATAGTTGTCTAAATGTAATTTGTAGTCTTACAGTGACTTATTATAAAAATATGATAATATACTGGTATGTCATATTGACACCTGGTGGTTCCTTGTGGTAAGACAAAATAGCGACGTCCCCACAAGAATAGAAAAACCTGACAAAAATTCATTTTTTTAAACTTCAGAATTCTTGATAAAAAATGATTGTTTTTATGATAAAAAAATCCCCTGGACACATATGAGTTAAAATTATGGCTTAATTGTATTTAGAAATTGTTGTACCCATAGTTAACCTTCTAGTCACAAGTCCCCATGGGGCACAAAAACAAGTATGTGTGTGTGTGTGTGTGTGTGTGTATGTGTGTGCATAAAGAGGCTCTTGTACAACAAATCCAAAAGGCTTGATCTCAACAATAGCTGATAGTCACTTTTGCACTTTTGCTGGAACTTGATTCCAGGGTCTCCTGTTTACAAGACAGGCACTTTGACCAACTAAGCTACAGTGCCAAACGACCTTGACAAGGGCTAATTTTTTTAATCAAAAAAGAAAAAATAACTAACAACTGTAGCGCTGCATGCACTCTTAACAAAAGCCACCTGTACATTAGGCTCTGCTGGGATTTGAACCCAGGATCTCCTGTTAACAAGACAGACGCTTTGACCAACTAAGCCACAGCTGAAAAGAAGGCAAGAGGTTTTTGCACACATAGACTAAAAATACACAGCGAGTCTAAAAATGGCAAGCAAAGAAATTGTTTAACTCTATTTGTCGCACTATTCATTACGCCTCAAAGCTATACAATTTTATAATTCATTCCGGTAAGCTCTATAAAACAAGCACACGCACCTCCTGCACTAAGGCACAGCTGGGATTTGAGCCCATGATCTCCCATTTACAAGACAGGCGCTTTGACCAGCTAAGCCACAGCACCACAAAAATTCATAGTAAGAGACATTTGCCCGATAACAAAAATCGAAGAAGAAAAAATAATACACAACAAAAACCAGCATGTCAGGATGCAGAAAATGCTGACAAGACGGACGTGGTCTTTTAGAGTCTGGATGATCATGTCTCAAACCTGACCGGTAACCTGGCCTCTGTTCAAGATCAAAGCAAAAAATGTGTGAATTTATTTTTATTTAATCTATCCTTAATCATGTGTTAAGTGTTTTTTGGAACCTCCAGTTTCATTACATCCAAACCCAGAGTCAGCTCGAAAAATGGAAATCAGGACAAACATATGCTATCGGACATTGAAAGAGTTTCAGATCAGAAAGCCACTCTCCCATAATCTGAGGGAAAGGTGCAGTTTGGATTTGAACCTAGCACCTGCTGTTCCCAAGACAGGTGCTCTGGCCAACTTAGTCTTAACACTAAAAGAAAAAACCTCTTGCTACGATACTTCCAAACGCAGTTTCATCTAAGACAGTGGGAGGGAAGCAAAATTTACTATGCTTTCTACTCAGTTACTTTGCACATGCATAAAGAGGCTCTTGTACGACAAATCCAAAAGGCTTGATCTCAACAATAGGTGGCAGTTACTTTTCCCCAAAACCACAAGTTGCCTTCGAGTCATTCCTTAAGCCCACTAGGCCCTACACCGTTTTCTAATCTCCCTTATTTAAAACAGCTCAATTAAGTCATCAGCTTCATTGTAGAGTACCCCTAGTATCTGAGCCTGCACTGCGCAATGAAAGAAAGAAGCAAAACGGGATGGACAGATGCCTAAAATGTTAGAAACACACCACACCTTAAGTCAGTGAAGAAAAAGAGGCAAGCTTGCGACTCTGGTGGGACTCAAACCCACAACCTTTGAATGGTTCAGCTCACAGCCTAGAAGTCCAATGCGCTATCCATTGCACCACAGAGCCTGAGTGCTCTGCTGCCTCTAGCACTGTTGCACAGAAAGCACTTTTTAGTACTCTCTGGCCCATGAAAGAACAGCCAATTGCCGACAACGCACTGCTGGGATTCGAACCCAGGATCTCCTGTTTACTGACAGGTGCTTTGACCAACTAATCCATGGCGCCAAGCGTCCTTGACAGGGGCTAGTTGATTAATTCGAAAAAAGAAAAAAAACCTGACAACGGCAGCGCTGCATGTGTGAATGTCTGGACTTGAAATATTAAAGTCCAATTGGTTAGGCATTACCACACTATGCTTTATAAAGCCATTGTCCAAAGCCCTCTTGAACGAGCAGCGTTCTTAAGGATTTGAGTTTTGTTAAGAAACCGACTGCTAAACATCCCGCTGCGTAAACACTCGTTACTCTTAACAAAAAGCAACCTTAGCAACTGTACATTAGGCACTGCTGGGATTTGAACCCAGGATCTCCTGTTTACAAGACAGGCGCTTTGAGCAGCTAAGCCACAGCGCCACAAAAATTCACCCCAAGAGACATTTGCCTGATAACAAAAATCGAAGAAGAAAAAAATAATACACAACTAAAAAAAAGCATTTCAGGATGTAGAAAATGCTGACAAGAAGGACGTGGTTTTTTAGAGTCTGGATGATCATGTCTCAAACCTGACCGGTAACCTGGCCTCTGTTCAAGATCAAAGCAAAAAATGTGTGAATTTATTTTTATTTAATCTATCCTTAATCATGTGTTAAGTGTTTTTTGGAACCTCCAGTTTCATTACATCCAAACCCAGAGTCAGCTCGGAAAATGGAAATCAGGACAAACATATGCTATCGGCCATTGAAAGAGTTTCAGATCAGAAAGCCACTCTCCCATAATCTGAGGGAAAGGTGCAGTTTGGATTTGAACCTAGCACCTGCTGTTCCCAAGACAGGTGCTCTGGCCAACTTAGTCTTAACACTAAAAGAAAAAACCTCTGGATACGATACTTCCAAACGCAGTTTCATCTAAGACAGTGGGGGGGAAGCATAATTTACTATGCTTTCTACTCAGTTACTTTGCACATGCATTAAAGAGGCTCTTGTACAACAAATCCAAAAGGCTTGATCTCAACAATAGGTGGCAGTTATTTTTCCCCAAAACCACAGGTTGCCTTTGAGTCATTCCTCAAGCTCACTAGGCCCTACAGTGTTTTCTAATCTCCCTTATTTAAAACAGCTCAAATAAGTCATCGGCTTTATTGTAGAGTACCCCTAGTATCTGAGCCTGCACTGCGCAATGAATGAAAGAAGCAAAACGGGATGGACAGATGCCTAAAATGTTAGAAACGCACCACACCTTAAGTCAGTGAAGAAAAAGAGCAAAGCTTGCAACTCTGGTGGGACTCTAACCCACAACCTTTGAATGGCTCAGCTCACAACCTAGAAGTCCAATGCGCTATCCATTGCGCCACAGAGCCCAAGTGCTCTGCTTCCTCTAGAACTGTTGGACAGAAAGCACTTTTTAGTACTCTCTGGCCCATGAAAGAACAGCCAACTGCGGACAAGGCACTGCTGGGATTCAAACCCAGGATCTCCTGTTTACTAGACAGGCGCTTTGACCAACTAAGCCACAGTGCCAAACAATGGTGAAAGGGGCCAATTGTTTAATTCCAAAAAATAAAAAAAACTAACAACGGTAGCGCTGCATGTGGGAATGTCTGGACTTGAAATATTAAAGTCCAATTGGTTAGGCATTACCAAACTCTGCTATATAAAGCCCACGTCCAAAGCCCTCTTGAACGAGCAGCATTCTTAAGGATTTGAGTTTTGTTAAGAAACCGACTGCTAAACATCCCGCTGCGTAAACACTCGTTACTCTTAACAAAAAGCAACCCTGGCACCTGTAGATTAGGCACTGCTGGGATTTAAACCCAGGATCTCCTGTTTACTAGACAGGCGCTTTGACCAACTAAGCCACAGCGCCATCGCTGAAAAGGATGCAAGACGTTTTTGCACACAGAGACTAAAAAAAGACAGTAAGTCTAATAATGGCAAGCAATTAACTCTATTTGTCGCACTATTCTGTAAGGATCCAAAAAATCAGACCCTGAGAACTGTTATGAAATTTCATTAGACAAGAGAAGTGATGAAGAAACCAACTGTTCCACTGTTCTATTCAAATCACAGCTGACAATGAAAACACAGACTGGAGAAACAGAGCTACACTACAGCAGGGAAGAATGCAGGAATGCATCCTTTACTTTCACCCCAAGCCCCCCTTTTTCACCTTTAAGCGACTTGCTGATCAGAGCACATTTCACATAAAATGTTCAAGGTTTTAACATGGTGTATCTTGCAGCATTATATTCATGTTTGGTATCATTTTAAATGTCTCTGTGTGATTGGTAAAGTGGTCTTAATTTTACAGTAATATTTTACTGGTATATGTTGATTTGGTTTTTGACTTCTATAAGATCTTGATAAGATGCTATCCCTCCTCATAGATGGTTAAGTCCTCAAAGTCACCAGGCCAGGGTTTCTGTGACACTTCTATTGTCTTGAATTTATGGCTGTTTGTTTTGACTTGAGTATATAAGGTAAGATGTGCTTTAGGACGGAGGGAGATCTTGTAAAAAGACACCCCATTGCAGCATCTCTGAGACTTATTGAGACTTATGCTGCAATGTATTTCTCTGGTCAGGTATGCATCTCTAACTCTTTGATTTATCTTTGATTAATGGATGTTGTATTGGTACAATCTCATCTCTGAATTGGCTTCCTGATGATTTATTATGTAATTGGCAAAATACAATTCTACCTGACAAATAAAATGTTAAGTTTTGATTAATTCTAAAGTTTTGCGATTTCATTGTATCCAGTAGATTACGAGGAGTCTTCATTACCTTTATAGTATGGCATAATTGAATTGATTAATAGGCGGATTTGATTATTGTTAGCCATAGCGTGCCGAAAACATGTAGACCTTTTAGTCATTCAACCACTGGAAGTAGCAAGTTGTATGGGCTTGGCTAAGGATCTGTTTTTTTAAGATTAGGTAAGAGTTAATGCGACCAGCTTATTCAAATATAGTTAATCCTGCATCCTCTGACTATTTTCAGAGTGTCGACATATTGTCCGTGAGAAGAAGCGCAAACCCGGGGCGTGGAACTCTGAGCGATGTTGGTCCCTAATGAACGTACAATTTAGAATATCGGACCTCAGAAAATATCAAAACTCTAAATTAAATCATAAATGATGAATGTGATCCGTTCTTACAATTAGAAATATAATCTAAATTTTAGGATCATTTAAATTGGAGTCAGATTGAATTCGGAGCTAAAAAACTAATAAAAATAAATTATAATAAATAATAAAATTCTTTTCAGAAGCACTAGAAAAGGCTTACATGCATTAACCTTCGACCATGCTGTTAGTTTCGTCATTGGGCTAATAGATGGACTCCTACACTTTTCCTTCTCTGGTGGAGTCCGGGCTTTGACACATATTTGTATATGTATGATTCTGCAACTATTGTCGGTAAGATGACTTTCAGTTTTGCCATATGAAAGACAGAGCATATGAACGACAAGAATGGGATTCGATGGTCTCGGCCATCTCATCATGTATGTACTCACTTTCCTGATGGGGGCTGGACTATGGCATTTCTGTATGTATTTGCTGCTATTTTTGGTAAAGATGACATTAAATTTTGCAACAACATCCTTCAAAATGCTAAGAGAGTAAAACCAGTTCCACAGAAGCACCAAGCTCTCTCAAATGTCAGAGCATTTGAACGACGAGGATGGCAATCGAACCCATGCGTGCAGAGCACAATGGATTAGCAATGCCAGCTGCCGAAGGATTGTCCATCAATATTTCACAAATGTTGAAGATGAGAGCCAATCAGAGCGATTCTCTCCAACATTGTAACCAACCACATTGCAGCGTCTCAACATTTGCAGCCAATCGCGGACCGGAATTCTCAACAATTTCAACATTTGACCAATCAGTCGAGACAATGTTAAAGCCAGGGAAGGGACCATTCAAAGATTCACCGCTAGGTGTGCAGTCAAAAAGGTTAATCAGATGTCAATCAATTTTCTGAACTGAGCCGAAGGTACACGAAAGAATGACCCGCTCCTCTGGGGGCGGGTCAGAGGTCAAAAAAGTTAATTGACCTTCAGTGATTTTCGACAGTCAGCATAATTCGACAGAGCACAGTATCGTTTTGTTTAAAGTACAGGATTTTTTTCAATAGTGATTTCTTAAAAAAAGGTAAGAAAATCTACATAAATGCTCGTATTAATGTTTTAGTGTGTTGTATTTCAAATTTGGATACTTTAATCTAAAACCGTTTAATTTCTAGGAGAAAAAATGTCTGGAAAATCCCATAAAGCCATGTCAGACGCTGGCTGGATTTCATGTCTGAAAAAGTTTGCCAGAACAGGAGTTTGGCCATCAAATGAGGGCAACAGGAACAGGCCAGCTCCTCTGCAAAAAAAGTGGCATGAGATTTATCAAAGGGTGTGTATTTCGTTTACATGATATATTGTTTGTTGAAATTTGCTTAACAGAGTAACGTTAACTTGTTAGGCTTCAGTACGTTTAGTACAGTATTTGTGTAAAACATGTCATACTTGTTTTTAAACAATAATGTGTTTAAAATTTGCATGTATTTTGAGATTTACATTGAATAATTTACTAAAGTTTGACCGTTTATGAGAGAGATTTGAAAAGGTGGGAGAATGGATTATGAGTGTACAATACAGCATGTGGTTTTAAGGCCTGAAATGTTCCTGTCCAGTTCCTCATTCTTTTTCTTCTAGAGGTAAAGTTGGTTTTATATTCGGATATTCAGACATTCTCCTTAATAATATCATTTCAGAAAAATATTCTTTGCAAATTCTAAATAGGAAAATCATATTAGCAGACAATGATTAGTGATTATAAAAGTACAGCATGGTTCACAGTGAATTAGATAGTGTTAATGTTGTTTTCAAATCATACTTGCATGCTAATTCCGATCGAATAATCAAAGTAATATGGTAAACAATATAGAGGCTGCTAAATGAACGAATGTGCGAATATAAAACCAACTTTACCTCTATCTTTTTCTTTTCATTTTTGGAGATACAAACTGTACAATTACATATTAGATAAATATTACACACATTCTAAAAACTGTGTTAAATTAATTTACAAAGCTATTGTGTGCTTTATTAAGGGAGTCATTAAGTTAAAATTCTTGTTTAGTTATAAAAGTTTTTTGTATTGTGTAAAATTATTTATTATATTTTTCATGATTTTTTCAGATTGAGAAATGCCCATTGCAATCTCGTGGGCAGAGGAGGTGTGCTGAAATGCACATGTGGTTTTCACACTCAAAATGGACATTTATGAATCAATATGTGTTTATTAATATTTACTACAATATCTTTCCTTCTCCATGATTATATGTATTTTTGTGATTATTTTTAGCAGAGTACTGCCTCTGGTGCAATAGTCTGCCCCTACTGTACCTGCTCAAGATGTGATGGAGACGAGACAACTTAAGGCCCAGTCCCAGCCCCCGTCTACTCCACCAGTGGCATCAAAGATTTCACCGCAATTGTCAATGGTACTTTTTTTTTTATTAAAAATCAAAAGAAATGACAATTTCAGTGTTTCAAGTGTTCAGGGTGCTCAAAGTTCATTCAAAGTTCTAAACATAAGAGAGAAAAGAACAAAAAGCAATAAAAAAGTTAAGGTGTTGCTAGAGACCTGCTTCTTTTCACACCTTTTGTACAGTAGGGGGTAGCATTTTATTTTATTTGTTAATTTTGTATTTATTCTGTTAAAATTTAACTTATTCAACTTCATAATATAACTTCATTACTGTTTTGTTGACCAATGTTATATAAATATTTCATTTATAAATGACTGGTCCTTGATTTTTATGTCCATTTTTCGTTGGTTTCTGTTTGTATTGAACATTTTACATATATTGTTTATTTATATTGGTAATATTGTATTGTTAATAACTAATTTATTATTTTTATATTTTCTACTCTATATATTTAATACTGTTCTGTTGACAATTGTTAGATAAATAATGCATATATAAATAACTGACTTCTCCTTGACTTTTAATTCCATAAACACTGTAGCTCTATGACACTTCTATACGTTTGTACGTCAAAATACAGAACAATAATAACCAGAAGCATAACAATGCTACAACAACTACTAAATAAAAACACATTTAAGTTAGTATGCTTTATATTTCATGAAAGAATATTTAAAAACACAATAACAAAGTGCTTAGGCATATTTTATTTACCTTGGAGCATTATACATTCAAATTGTTAGTTTATTGAGTAATAAGAAACAAATAACAATAAAGCGTCTTTAGCTGGATTCGAACCCCCGTGTTGGTGAGCACCTGCAATAGAAATCAATGTAACTCAAAATGCGCAGTTTTAACACAGAACAGTATCCCTAATGCATGACGTAAAGCAGGTCAAGGAAGGCGTGTCTGGGAAGCTAAGAATGCACCTTACCTTCGTTTTTCCCCCCCTCTTCTTCCTTCACCCTATTCTTTCCTTCTTCCCCTTCTTTGTTGGATGATTGTTCCTCAGCTTGAACGCAGCGCCTTACACCGCTTAGCCATCCTGACTTGCTTGCATGGCCTGAGCTGTCTCCTAGGACCCACGCCGCAGCACAGTGAAATGGAAGCTGGTGTGTCACAGCTTGCCAAGCTGCTGCAGTCTGCCTTGTTGGCACAGTAGGCAGCGCATCAGTCTCATAATCTGAAGGTTGTGAGTTTGAGCCTCACGCGGGGCAGCGTGGTAACTTTTGGTACACGGGATCGCTTAGATGACTGGGCGTTATTTATTATTACCTTCAATGCGGTTCATGCTTCCTGGGAGCAAAAGATGCTACAGCTTTTCTGGAGGGCAGGCGGCGTGAAGTTCCAAGAACATTTCCTGAGTCTGAAGCAATGATGGCAAGATGCTCCCATACCTGACAAGTAATCGCTTGACGTTCGGTCTGGATCTGTCAAATGTCATGACTTGACGTTGTACAAGGATTTGACGAAAAGTCCTGCGAATCATGTTGCCTTAAAATCAATAGCATCCCAGGACATTCCACTACATGGCATTCCACGACAGTTCTTTCGATCCCTTTTCGGTGCATTTGCTTTAAAGCCCTCGTCCATTGTTTTGTTCACATGTTTTCCCGAGTTGCTGTGGACAATGCCTTAATCGCAAACACCATACAACTTGCAATCTAAAGTGCCCATTAAGCTTCCCAGGTACACTGCTACGCTGCATGAACTTTGGAGCAAAGAGGTTGATGCGGCGCTTTGTCAGTGTTACTGTATCACTTGGACATGGCGCCAGAGAGTTAAAGACTTGAGCCTAAACGTATAGCCAAAGATTTGGTTTGTCAGAAGGGGGATTTGACACCAAGCCTCCAGGGGAAACTGCAACCTGAACACAGCGCCTTACACCGCTCAGCCATCCTCACATGCATGCATGGCCTGAGCTGTCTCCTAGGACCCACACCGCAGCACAGTGAAATGGAACGTCGTGTGTCACAGTTTTCCAAGCTGCTGCAGTCTGCCTCGTTGGCACAGTAGGCAGCGCGTCAGTCTCATAATCTGAAGGTCGTGAGTTCGAGCCTCACACAGGGCAGGGTGGTATCTTTTGGCACTTCGGAGCGCTTAGATCACTGGGCAGCGATTTTTAGTCCTTTCCGTGCGGTTTAAACTACCCGGGAGCAAAAGATGCTACAGCTTCTCTGGAGGGCAGGCAGCGTAAGGTTCCAAGAACATTTCCTGAGTCTGAAGCAATGATGGCAAGATGCTCCCATTCCTGACACGTAATCGCTTAACGTTCGGTGTGGATCTGTCAAATGTCATGACTTGACGTTATACAAGGATTTGACGAAAAGTCCTGCAAATCCTATTGCCTTAAAATCAACAGCATACCAGGACATTCCAAAACAGTTATTTTGATCTCCTTTCAGTGCACTTGCATTGAAACCCTCGACCATTGTTTTGTTCACATGCTTTTCCGAGTTGCTGTGGACAATGCCTTAATCGCAAACGCCTTAAAATTTGCATTTTAGAGTGCCTATTAGGGTTGCCAGGGACATTACTACGCTGCATGAACTTTGGCGCAAAGAGGTTGATGCGGCACTTTGTCACTTGGATAGAGAGGGTGCTCGCTGCAGAGCCATTTGAGCAGAGCTGAGCTCCAGCAAAGGGGAGCATGAGCTCTCACACCTCCTCCTGTAAGCTGTTTTAATGCGTACACACACCAACCCCACCCCTAACCCTACCCCCAGTGACATCACTCGTAGAAGAAGTGCAAAAAAGGAGGAGCTCAAGCTCCCCCAAATGGCTCTGCAGCGTGCACCACTTGCTTGGATATGGCGCCAGAGATTTAAAGACTTGAGCCTGAACGTTTAGCCAAAAGATTTGTTTGTCAAAAGTGGCATCTGAAACCACACCTCCAGGGTAGACTGCGACCTGAACGCAGCGCCTTAGACCACTCGGACATCCTGACATGCTTACCTGGCCTGAGCTGTCTCCCAGGACGCACACTGCAGCACTGTGACATGGAAGCTGTTGTTCCACATCCTGCCCAACGGCAACAGTCCGCCTCGTTGGCGCAGTATGCAGCGCGTCAGTCTCATAATTTGAAGGTTGTGAGTTTGAGCCTCACACGGGGCAGGGTGGTACCTTTTGGCACACGAGAGCGCTTACATGACTGGGCGGCGTTTTTATCCACTTCCATGTGGTTCATGCTTACCGGGAGCAAAAAATGCTACAGCTTTTCTGGAGGGCAGGAGGCGTGCAGTTCCAAGAACATTTCCTGAGTCTGAAGCAATGATGGCAAGATGCTCCCATTCCTGTCAAGTAATTGCTTGACGTTCAGCGTGAATCTGTCAAATGTCATGACTTGACGTTGTACAAGGATTTGACGAAAAGTCCTGCGAATCATATTACCTTAAAATCAACAGCATTCCAGGACATTCCACTACATTGGCATTCCAAGTCATTCCTTTGTCTCTCTATCCAAGTGACAAAGTGCCGCATCAACCTCTTTGCGCCAAAGTTCATGCAGCGTAGTAATGTCCCTGGCAACCCTAATAGGCACTCTAAAATGCAAATTTTAAGGCGTTTGCGATTAAGGCATTGTCCACAGCAACTCGGAAAAGCATGTGAACAAAACAATGGCATTCCAAGACAGTTCTAATTTCTCTTTTTCCCACACTCCTCGTCAGACAGGGAGAGGGGGTGGGACTGGACTACTAATTTCCAAAGAATGGAAATTTACTCTGATACCGTCCCTGCCAACAATCAGCTCCTTTGAATTCCATGCAGTCACCATTATCCACCCCTTCTACATAAATGTGGTTGTCATCTACCGCCCACCAGGTAAATTAGGTCACTTCCTAGATGAACTGGATGTTCTTCTCTCATCTTTTTCTAATTTTGCCACTCCCTTATTGGTGCTAGGTGACTTCAACATTTACGTTGACAAACCGCAAGCTGCAGACTTTCAGACTCTGCTTGCCTCTTTTGACCTAAAAAGAGCACCTACTTCTGCTACCCACAAATCAGGTAATCAGCTAGACCTTATTTACACACGACACTGCTTCACTGATCAAACAATAGTAACTCCACTACAAATATCTGATCATTTCCTTCTGTCTCTCAATATCCACATTACTCCTGAGCCGCCACACACTCCAACACTGGTTACCTTTCGCAGAAACCTACGATCTCTCTCACCCAATAGACTATCCACCATTGTTTCAGACTCTCTTCCTCCATCTCGCAAACTCACTGCACTTGATTCGAACAGTGCCACTAATACACTCTGCTCCACACTAGCATCATGTCTAGACCGATTATGTCCTCTTGCATCCAGGCCAGCCCGTGCCAGTCCTCCTGCACCCTGGCTCTCGGATGCTCTCCGTAAGCATCGCTCAAAACTTCGGGCTGCAGAGAGAATTTGGCGGAAAACTAAAAATCCTGCACATCTCTTAACATACCAAACTCTTCTGTCCTCTTTCTCAGCTGAGGTTACTTCTGCAAAGCAGACGTATTACCGTCTGAAAATCAACAATGCCACTAATCCTCGCCTACTTTTTAAAACATTTTCCTCCCTCCTCTATCCTCCTCCTCCACCCGCATCCTCCACACTTACTACTGATGACTTTGCTACATTCTTCTGCACCAAAACTGCAAAAATCAGTGCTCAATTTGCTGCACCTACAACAAACACGCAAGATACAACACCAACACCACACACACTCACCTCCTTTTCTCAGCTCTCTGAGTCTGAGGTGTCCAAACTTGTGCTATCTAGCCATGCAACCACCTGTCCACTCGATCCCATTCCCTCTCATCTCTTGCAAGCCATCTCTCCTGCAGTCATACCAACACTGACTCACATAATTAACACATCTCTTGACTCTGGTTTATTCCCCACTACATTTAAGCAGGCTAGGGTAACCCCACTGCTAAAGAAACCCAACCTGGACCATACGCTACTTGAAAACTACAGACCAGTATCCCTGCTTCCATTCATGGCCAAGATTCTGGAGAAAGTAGTGTTCAATCAAGTCCTGGACTTTCTTACTCAAAACAATCTCATGGACAACAAGCAATCCGGCTTTAAGAAAGGCCACTCAACTGAGACTGCCCTGCTCTCGGTCGTGGAGGATCTCAGACTGGCTAAAGCAGACTCTAAATCATCAGTCCTCATTTTGCTGGACTTGTCAGCTGCTTTTGACACTGTCAACCACCAGATCCTGCTATCTACGCTTGAGTCACTGGGCGTTGCGGGCACTGTTATACAATGGTTTAGATCTTACCTCTCTGACAGGTCATTCAGGGTGTCTTGGAGGGGAGAGGTGTCCAACCTACAGCATCTAAACACTGGGGTACCTCAAGGCTCTGTTCTTGGGCCACTTCTCTTCTCCATCTACACATCATCTCTAGGACCAGTCATCCAGAGACATGGATTCTCCTACCACTGCTATGCTGATGACACCCAGCTATACCTCTCTTTTCATCCTGATGATCCCTCGGTTCCAGCTCGTATCTCAGCCTGCCTGTTGGATATTTCACACTGGATGAAAGATCATCATCTTCAGCTGAACCTCGCAAAAACGGAAATGCTTGTAGTTTCTGCCAACCCGACTCTACACCATAACTTTTCAATCCAGATGGATGGGGCAACCATTACTGCATCCAAAATGGTGAAAAGCCTTGGAGTAACGATTGATGACCAACTAAACTTCTCTGACCACATTTCTAGAACTGCTCGATCGTGCAGATTTGCACTCTATAACATCAGAAAGATCCGACCCTTCTTATCTGAACATGCAGCTCAACTCCTTGTTCAAGCTCTTGTTCTCTCCAAACTGGATTACTGCAACTCTCTACTAGCTGGGCTTCCAGCTAACTCTATCAAGCCTCTTCAACTGCTCCAGAATGCAGCAGCACGAGTTGTCTTCAATGAACCTAAACGAGCACATGTCACTCCGCTGCTAGTCCGTTTGCACTGGCTGCCAGTTGCTGCTCGCATCAAATTCAAAACTCTGATGTTTGCCTACAAAGTGACTTCTGGCCTAGCACCTTCTTATCTGCACTCACTTCTGCAGATCTATGTGCCCTCCAGAAACTTGCGTTCTGTGAATGAACGTCGCCTCGTGGTTCCATCCCAAAGAGGGAAAAAATCACTTTCGCGAACGCTCACGCTCAATCTGCCCAGTTGGTGGAATGAACTCCCTAACTGCATCAGAACAGCAGAGTCACTCGCTATTTTCAAGAAACGACTAAAAACTCAACTATTTAGTCTCCACTTCACTTCCTAAGCTGCAATTGCCTCTTTGAATATCACACTAATTGTACACAAAAAAAAAAAAAAAAAAAAAAAAAAAAAAAAAAAAAAAAAAAAACTACTAACACTTCCCTTCTTAGACTTTACAGACCTGAAACTTGCCTTTAGTACTTATTCATTGTTGCTCTTGGTTGTGTAAATTGCTTCCTTGTCCTCATTTGTAAGTCGCTTTGGATAAAAGCGTCTGCTAAATGACTAAATGTAAATGTAAATGTTCTTTCGATCCCCTTTCGGTGCACTTGCATTAAAGCCCTTGTCCATTGTTTAGTTCACATGCTTTTCCAAGTTGCTATGGACAATGCCTTAATCGCAAACGCCTTAAAATTTGCAGTTTAAAGTGCCTATTAGGGTTGCCAGGGACATTACTACGCTGCATGAACTTTGGCGCAAAGAGGTTGATGCGGCACTGTCACTTGGATAGAGAGGGTGCTCGCTGCAGAGCCATTTGAGCAGAGCTGAGCTCCAGCAAAGGGGAGCATGAGCTCTCGCTCCTCCTCCTGTAAGCTGTTTTAATGCGTACACCAACCCCACCCCTAACCCTACCCCCAGTGACATCACTCGTTGAAGAAGTGCAAAAAAGGAGGAGCTCAAGCTGTCCCTCGCTGTAGCTCAGCTTGCCCAAATGGCTCTGCAGCGAGCACCACTTGCTTGGATATGGCGCCAGAGATTTAAAGACTTGAGCCTGAACGTTTAGCCAAAGGTTTTGTTTGTCAGAAGTGGGACTTGAAACCGCACCACCAGGGGAGAATGCAACCAGAACACAGCACCTTACACTGCTCAGCCATCCTGACATGCTTGCTTTGCCTGAGCTGTCTCCTAGAACACACACCACAGCACAGTGACTTTGGCACAAAAAGATTGATGCAGCGCTTTGTCAGTGTTACTTTATCACTCAGACATGGCGCCAGAGAGTTAAAGACTTACGCCTGAATACATAGCCAAAGGTTGGGGATTGTCAGAAGTGGGATTTGAACCATGGAAGCTGTTGTTCCACATCCTGCCCAGCTCCAGCAGTCCGCCTCGTTGGCGCAGTATGCAGCACGTCAGTCTCATAATGTCGAGGTCGTGAGTTCGAGCCTCACACGAAGCAGGGTGGTATGTTTTGGCACATGGGAGCGCTTGCATGACTTGGCGGCGTTTTTTATCCACTTCCATGTGGTTCATGCTTACCGGGAGCAAAAAATGCTACAGCTTCTCTGGAGGGCAGGAGGCGTGAAGTTCCAAGAACATTTCCTGAGTCTGAAGCAATGATGGCAAGATGCTCCCATTCCTGTCAAGTAATTGCTTGACGTTCAGCGTGAATCTGTCAAATGTCATGACTTGACGTTGTACAAGAATTTGACGAAAAGTCCTGCGAATCATATTGCCTTAAAATCAACAGCATTCCAGGACATTCCACTACATGGCATTCCTAGACAGTTCTTTCGATCCCCTTTCGGTGCACTTGCATTACAGCCCTTGTCCATTGTTTAGTTCACATGCTTTTCCAAGTTGCTGTGGACAATGCCTTAATAGCAAACGACTTAAAATTTGCAGTTTAAAGTGCCTATTAGGGTTGCCAGGGACATTACTACGCTGCATGAACTTTGGCGCAAAGAGGTTGATGCGGCACTTTGTCACTTGGATAGAGAGGGTGTTTGCTGCAGAGCCATTTGAGCAGAGCTGAGCTCCAGCAAAGGGGAGCATGAGCTCTCGCTCCTCCTCCTGTAAGCTGTTTTAATGCGTACACCAACCCCACCCCTAACCCTACCCCCAGTGACATCACTCGTTGAAGAAGTGCAAAAAAGGAGGAGCTCAAGCTCTCCCTCGCTGGAGCTCAGCTCGCCCAAATGGCTCTGCAGCGTGCACCACTTGCTTGGATATGGCGCCAGAGATTTAAAGACTTGAGCCTGAACGTTTAGCCAAAGGATTGGTTTGTCAGAAGTGGGATTTGAAACCACACCTCAAGGGGAGACTGCGACCTGAACGCAGCACCTTAGACCACTCGGCCATCCTGACATGCTTACCTGGCTTGAGCTGTCTCCCAGGACGCACACCGCAGCACCGTGACATGGAAGCTGTTGTTCCACATCCTGCCCAACTCCAGCAGTCCGCCTCGTTGGCGCAGTAGGCAGCGCGTCAGTCTCATAATCTGAAGGTCGTGAGTTCGAGCCTCACACGGGGCAGGGTGGTACCTTTTGGCACACAGGAGCGCTTACATGACTGGGCGGCGTTTTTATCCACTTCCATGTGGTTCATGCTTACCGGGAGCAAAAAATGCTACAGCTTCTCTGGAGGGAAGGAGGCATGAAGTACCAAGAACATTTCCTGAGTCTGAAGCAATGATGGCAAGATGCTCCCATTCCTGTCAAGTAATTGCTTGACGTTCAGCGTGAATCAGTCAAATGTCATGACATGACATTGTACAAGGATTTGACGAAAAGTCCTGCGAATCATATTGCCTTAAAATCAATAGCATCCCAGGACATTCCACTACATGGCATTCCACGACAGTTCTTTCGATCCCTTTTCGGTGCACTTGCATTAAAGCCCTCGTCCATTGTTTTGTTCACATGCTTTTCCGAGTTGCTGTGGACAATGCCTTAATCGCAAACGCCTTAAAATTTGCAGTTTAAAGTGCCTATTAGGGTTGCAAGGGACATTACTACGCTGCAAGAACTTTGGCGCAAAGAGGTTGATGCGGCGCTTTGTCACATGGATATGGCGCCAGAGATTTAAAGACTTGAGCCTTAACATTTAGCCAAAGGTTTTATTTGTCAGAAGTGGAATTTGAAACCACACCTCGAGGGGAGACTGCTACCTGAATGCAGCGCCTTAGACCACTCAGCCATCCTGACATGCTTACCTAGCCAGAGCTGTCTCCCAGGACACACACCGCAGCACCGTGACATGGAAGCTGTTGTTCCACATCCTGCCCAAATCCAGCAGTCCGCCTCGTTGGCGCAGTAGGCAGCGCGTCAGTCTCATAATCTGAAGGTCGTGAGTTCGAGCCTCACACGGGGCAGGGTGGTACCTTTTGGCACATGGGAGCGCTTAAATGACTGGGCGGCGTTTTTATCCACTTCCATGTGGTTCATGCTTACCGGGAGCAAAAAATGCTACAGCTTCTCTGGAGGGCAGGAGGCGTGCAGTTCCAAGAACATTTCCTGAGTCTGAAGCAATGATGGCAAGATGCTCCCATTCCTGTCAAGTAATTGCTTGACGTTAAGCGTGAATCTGTCAAATGTCATGACTTGACGTTGTACAAGGATTTGACGAAAAGTCCTGCGAATCATGTTGCCTTAAAATCAATAGCATCCCAGGACATTCCACTACATGGCATTCCAAGACAGTTCTTTCGATCCCCTTTAAGTGCACTTGCATTAAAGCAAGTGCACTGAAAGGGCAAGTCCATTGTTTTGTTCACATGCTTTTCCGAGTTGCTGTGGACAATGCCTTAATCGCAAACGCCTTAAAATTTGCAGTTTAAAGTGCCTATTACGGTTGCCAGGGACATTACTACGTTGCATGAACTTTGGCGCAAAGAGGTTGATGTGGCGCTTTGTCACTTGGATATGGCGCCAGAGATTTAAAGACTTGAGCCTGAACGTTTAGCCAAAGGATTTGTTTGTCAGAAGTGGGACTTGAAACCACACCACCAGGGGAGAATTCAACCAGAACACAGCACCTTACACTGCTCAGCCATCCTGACATGCTTGCTTTGCCTGAGCTGTCTCCTAGAACACACACCACAGCACAGTGACTTTGGCACAAAGAGATTGATGCAGCGCTTTGTCAGTGTTACTTTATCACTCAGACATGGCGCCAGAGAGTTAAAGACTTATGCCTGAATACATAGCCAAAGGTTGGGGATTGTCAGAAGTGGGATTTGAACCATGGAAGCTGTTGTTCCACATCCTGCCCAGCTCCAGCAGTCCGCCTCGTTGGCGCAGTATGCAGCGCGTCAGTCTCATAATGTCGAGGTCGTGAGTTCGAGCCTCACACGGAGCAGGGTGGTATGTTTTGGCACATGGGAGCGCTTGCATGACTGGGCGGCGTTTTTTATCCACTTCCATGTGGTTCATGCTTACCGGGAGCAAAAAATGCTACAGCTTCTCTGGAGGGCAGGAGGCGTGAAGTTCCAAGAACATTTCCTGAGTCTGAAGCAATGATGGCAAGATGCTCCCATTCCTGTCAAGTAATTGCTTGACGTTCAGCGTGAATCTGTCAAATGTCATGACTTGATGTGTACAAGAATTTGACGAAAAGTCCTGCGAATCATATTGCCTTAAAATCAACAGCATTCCAGGACATTCCACTACATGGCATTCCTAGACAGTTCTTTCGATCCCCTTTCGGTGCACTTGCATTACAGCCCTCGTCCATTGTTTAGTTCACATGCTTTTCCAAGTTGCTGTGGACAATGCCTTAATAGCAAACGACTTAAAATTTGCAGTTTAAAGTGCCTATTAGGGTTGCCAGGGACATTACTACGCTACATGAACTTTGGTGCAAAGAGGTTGATGCGGCACTTTGTCACTTGGATAGAGAGGGTGCTCGCTGCAGAGCCATTTGAGCAGAATTGAGCTCCAGCAAAGGGGAGCATGAGCTCTCGCTCCTCCTCCTGTAAGCTGTTTTAATGCGTACACCAACCCCACCCCTAACCCTACCCCCAGTGACATCACTCGTTGAAGAAGTGCAAAAAAGGAGGAGCTCAAGCTCTCCCTCGCTGGAGCTCAGCTCGCCCAAATGGCTCAGCAGCGAGCACCACTTACTTGGATATGGCGCCAGAGATTTAAAGACTTGAGCCTGAACGTTTAGCCAAAGGATTGGTTTGTCAGAAGTGGGATTTGAAACCACACCTCCAGGGGAGACTGCGACCTGAACGCAGCGCCTTAGACCACTCAGCCATCCTTACATGCTTACCTGGCCTGAGCTGTCTCCCAGGACGCACACCGCAGCACCGTGACATGGAAGCTGTTGTTCCACATCCTGCCCAACTCCAGCAGTCCGCCTCGTTGGCGCAGTAGGCAGCGCGTCAGTCTCATAATCTGAAGGTTGTGAGTTCAAGCCTCACACAGGGCAGGGTGGTAACTTGGTACATGGGAGCGCTTAGATGACTGGGCAGTGTTTATTATTCCCTTCTATGCGGTTTATGCTACCCGGGAGCAAAAGTTGCTACAGCTTCTCTGGAGGGCAGGCAGCGTGAAGTTCCAAGAACATTTCCTGACTCTGAAGCAATGATGGCAAGATGCTCCCATTCCTGTCAAGTAATTGCTTGACAGTCAGCGTGAATCTGTCAAATGTCATGACTTGACGTTGTACAAGGATTTGACGAAAAGTCCTGCAAATCATATTGCCTTAAAATCAAAAGCATTCCAGGACATTCCACTACATGGCATTCCAAGACAGTTCTTTTGATCACCTTTCGGTGCACTTGCATTAAAGCCCTCGTCCATTGTTTTGTTCACAAGCTTTTCCGAGTTTCTGTGGACAATGCCTTACTCGCAAACACCTTAAAACTTGCAGTTTGAAGTGCCTATTAGGGTTGCCAGGGACATTACTAGGCTGCATGAACTTTGGCGCAAAGAGGTTGATCCGGCGCTTTGTCAGTGTTACTGTATCACTTGGACATGGCGCCAGAGATTTAAAGACTTGAGCCTGAACGTTTAGCCAAAGGTTTTGTTTGTCAGAAGTGGGATTTGAAACCACACCTCCAGGGGAGACTGCGACTTGAACACAGCAACTTACACAGCTCAACCATCCTGACATGCATGAATGGCCTGAGCTGTCTCCTAGGACCCCCACCGCAGCACAGCATAATGGAAGGTGGTGGGTCACAGCTTGCCAAACTGCTGCAGTCCGCCTCATTGGCGCAGTAGGCAGCGCGTCAGTCTCATAATCTGACGGTCGTGAGTTCGAGCCTCACACAGGGCAGGGTGGTAACTTTTGGTACATGGGAGCGCTTAGATGACTGGGCAGCATTTATTATTCCCTTCAATACGGTTCATGCTACCCGGGAGCAAAAGATGCTACAGCTTCTCTGGAGGGCAGGCAGCGTGAAGTTCCAAGAACATTTCCTGAATCTGAAGCAATGATGGCAAGATGCTCCCATTCCTGACACGTAATCACTTAACGTTCTGTGTGGATCTGTCAAATGCCATTATTTGACGTTGTACAAGGATTTGACGAAAAGTCCTGCAAATCCTCTTGCCTTAAAAATCAACGGCATCCAAGGACATTCCACTACATGGCATTCTAAGACAGTTCTTTTGATCTCCTTTCAGTGCACTTGCATTAAAGTCCTCGACCATTGTTTTGTTCACATGCTTTTACGAGTTGCTGTGGACAATGCTTTGATCGCAAACACCTTAAAACTTGCAGTCTAAAGTGCCCAGGGACACTGCTACGCTTCATGAACTTTGGCGCAAAGAGATTGATGCAGCACTTTGTCAGTGTAACTGTATCACTCGGACATGCCAGGTCGTGCCAGAGAGTTAAAGACGTGTGCCTAAACGCATAGCCAAAAGTTGGGCTTGTCAGAAGTGGGACTCACACCCTTGCCTCCAGGGAGACTGCGACCGGAACACAGCACCTTAGACCGCTCTGCCATACTGACATGCTTGTATGGCCTGAGCTGTCTCCTAGGACCCACATCGCAGCACAGTGACATGGAAGCTGGTGTGTCACAGCCTGCCCAGCTCCTGCAATCTGCCTCGTTGGCGCAGTAGGCAGCACGTCAGTCTTATAATCTGAAGGTCACATGCTTTTCCGAGTTGCTTTGGACAATGCCTTAATCGCAAATGCCTTAAAACTCGAAGTCTAAAGTGCCCATTAGGGTTGCCAGGGACACTGCTACTCTGCATGAACTTTGGCGCAAAGAGGCTGATGCAGCGCTTTGTCAGTGTCACTGTATCATTCGGACATGGCGCCTAGGGCTGTAATAATACACGATATGAAATCGAAATCGCGAATCTACGATCCTGTGTCGCGTTGTGATAAAGGAGATTCGCGACACACCCCGTGACTACCTTTCCAATAACGTCACGCGTGCCTGCAAAAGTTGAGCTAGTTGAAGAAGAACGTGAGGAAACAATTTTTTTTCACTCGACATTACGAGCACTGCTCCATTTATGCCCTTGCAATATGCGTTTAGCCGGGAGAGCTCGCACGGAGCTCTTAGTAAGGGACCATCTGAATGTGTCAGGAATATCAAAAACAAAATTAACGTAACCCCGCTTGACAATAGACAACGGCAGAAACATTGCAAATGCTGTCAAAGCGGCCGGATTTTCACAGCATATACGATGCTTTGCTTACACTGTTAATGTGGCTGCACAGAGAGGGATGGGCGTTCACCAGATGTCCCGACTCCACAGAGTAAGGAAAGTTGTCACGTTTTTCACTGCAATGTTGACATGATGGTGTTTCTGAAGAATTTTCAACTTTTTGGTTTTCTTGAGAGAAATAAGTTGTTTATTTGTTTAATGTTTACTTGACTTGTGGTTTGAAGCACAGGCATTAAGCCTCAGTGTAAAACAGTAGCCTAAAGGTAAGTGAATTATAACTTTTCTGTAACCGTGCTGTGCACTTTCTGTTTGACCCTTTGGGAGTGCTGACTGACAGGTGAGTGATGCGTGAGGTCAGGAAACACGATGAAGCTTTCAGTTAAGATGAACACAGTTTCTATAGTTATACTTTATTTAGAGATAAAGGTATATGGCTCTGCATATAATCACTCTATCTTGCTGGAGTTTATAGCCGTTTCGCTTTACTTCAGGACGCATTAATGCCGCTCTGAAGGTCTAATCGCTGTTTTAAGTTATCCAGAGCTGTATGAATGTACAAATCTTGAATATCACGATATTATTAAATATTACAATTGTAATAACACAGACAACAACACCTTAGCACAATCGATAACCAGCTAATTCAGTCGTTTCATAAGAGGACCGCACTTCTTTTTTCCTTGTCAACATAAAGGCAGAGAGGTGCGCCTTGTTTTCGGCCCCTTGTTCAACTGCAAGGCATATTTAATTTGCGGGACCATAACATATAACCCGTGCCTATAGACACATTGCCAAAGAAGCAAAATAGAAGTAGAATATTGCTGTTTGATACAGACGTGTTGATGCTAAACCAGCACTGATGTTGACCTGGATCTGTGTAATAAACGCAACAAATAGGCTTTACTTTTTATTTTACAGCTTATAAAGCATGTATGCACATTAATGCAATATCATATTTAAACAACAAAACTGTTTACAAAAAGTCAACATATGGGCGCGTTGTTGTTGTCTTTTCATCACGCAGCGCACACTTGAACCGCGAGGGAGAGAGAGGAAACCATATAGCAAGACATATTCTTTAAAATAATGATTTATATTAAAAATGTAAAAGGTTTTGTGATTACAATAATAACAGCGGGGCATTAAATAAATGCATATTTTCCGTGGAGCGGGCAATTTGAGGAAGTCAGCTATTTTTATTTGACGGAAGAAAAAAACATATGATTGGAAAAAAGCCTATGCCGGTTATTAAAAAGAATCAGTCAGTATTTTCGTTTTGTAATATAAATTAATTATTTAATTGAAAATAATTTAGGGCAGTCCTATTTATTTTATTCATTTTATTTAGATTATTCTGCTCTTCTGTGCTAAACACTGCAGATGCGTGGAAATGCTCTGTTGTTCTGTTCTGTTATTAATATGCTAGCATTTAAAAATAAATCAGTATTTTAAAATGCAATATTTAATGTGTCAGACACAAAAAAGACAAGTCAATTTGTTTAATATAAAATTAATAGTAATCTGACCAGTTAACCCTTAATAAGCGATTAATGAGCGGCGGTTGTCAGTTAGCAAAATTAACTAAATGAGCATCCCTAGTGGCCATTTATTTAGTTTTTCTATGTAAGAGAACTTGATTGAAAAAGAATTTTCAACATGCTTGAACCATCTACACAATGGAGTTTAGTTCTGTTTGGTTTTTCAACAGTATTTTGTTACAAAGAAAACAAAAGTGATATAGCTTTGGCTATTTTTTTATTTTATATATTACTATTTATATTGTTAATAATTTGCATAGTTAATATTGTTTTTTGATGTTCAGTTTATAAAGATTTTTCAAATGTTATTTAATAAAAAATAGTTTTAAAAATCTTTTTAATCTAAAAAAATTGTGATACGAACCGAATCGTGGGTTTGGTGTATCGTTACAGCCCTATTGATTAGAGTAATTAAATGGTTTAAAGTTATTTGAAAGGTTGAAACAAAATCTGTTATCTTGTTATTTTTAAATCAACAGGAGCGGTTTAAATCAAGATTGGCAAATTTGCATCAACATCACCAAGACTGCTTTAACCGCTTTAACGAAGCAGAAAGTGAATTAAGACAAAAGACTTGCATACAAAAATCAAAGCATTGTGAGTATTTAACCTAATTAATATATCATTATTTAAACCTACCACAAACTGCCATTTGGAGGTTTAATGGTGCATTTTCTTTTGAATTTTATATATTCATTCTAATCTTCATACTCTCCTGAACAGCGTTCATCACCTGCAACAGCAACACTCACATCATCTCCATCCTGTCCTGAGCAACCTACATCATGTGCAACTGCAACACTCATGACATCTTCATACTGTCCTGAGCAGCGTTTATCACCTGCAACAGCAACACTCAAAACATTCTGTTCAGCAAAGAGTCTATAATGAATTCTGTTTTGATTCTCCTTTTACTCTTACTTCATAAAAACATTTTACTACATGAAAAAAAAAATTTAAAAAAAAGTTAACGGTACAATTTTTCCATTGTGTTTTATTTGTTTTGGTCAGTGTATACATAATGCAACTTTGAAAATAGGTAATTACTGATTTATATTTAACCCATTTAATTAACTTTTTATAGTTTTCTTGTGATTGGCTAAAACATTCATTTAGATTTAGAAGTTTTGAGTGATTAAGGCAGACATTTTAAATATGCAAGCTTTTATTGAGCAATGTTGTTCTATAGATTTTAGATATTTCTTTAGGTAGTTTTGCCCAGATTAGTTTTGAATTAGGAAACTCAAGGTATCAGCACCAAATTATCTACTAATGAATGGGTCTGGATTGGATCCAGATAAGCTACTTCATCAATGGGTTCGGGTCTAGATTGGATCTGGGCCGGATGAGCTAGTCTATCAGCGGGTCTGGATCGGATCTGCGCCGGATGAGCTACTCTATCAGCGGGTCTGGATTGGATCCGAGCTGGATGAGCTACTCTATTAACGGGTCCGGATCGGATCTGGATGAAGAGCTTTATTAGCGGATACGGGTAACGTCTGAAATGGGTCCGGAACGGATACAGAATTCTTATCCGTTCCGGATCCGTTGCGCTGTGCAAGTAGACTCCAGTACAGACCCATTTGCGGACCCGTTTCTGTTGCGGATCATGTAATACCTCCGGCGCGTATCTGTTCCGGAGTCATTTTGATATCCGGAAAACCTTTAGGCAGCAGTAAGCCTCACAAATACTTAAAATTGATTGACTTAAACTGCTTAAACTTTATTAAAACTACACTTTGTTCACTTTGTTCATTTTGTGCTTTTGTTCCTTTGTTTATTGGTCTTAAAGATAAGCCTGCTGTGAAAAAATAGTTTCTCTGAGATTATGTGTTATGTAATCTTGTTAAAATTTATTTCTTAAAATAAAAGTATAGAAAAAAAGTATCGTTCGAAACCGGTATCGAATTCAGGGTATCGGTATCGAACACTTTAGAACAATACACAGCCCTAGTCAAGTGATGTGATTTTGCAGGTCAGAGTTCACCAAGCTTGAACTTTGCAACGCAGTGAACTGCGAAACTTGATGCACAAACTTGGTTTCCGGTCTGACGCATTCACGTGCGTATGAATGGAAGTCTATGGGGAGAAAAGTCCAGTGTGACCGCAACTTAAGTGCAAGTGAATAGTTTCTCTCCAGTGTGGCTCACCATGTGTAAATTAAAGGACGATGATCGGCTGAAACTCTTCCCACACTGAGGGCATGTGAATGGTTTCTCTCCAGTGTGGATACTCATGTGTCTATTAAAGTTTGATGATTGGCTGAAACTCTTCCCACAGTGAGTGCATGTGAATGGTTTCTCTCCAGTGTGGATCTTCATGTGTTGATTAAAATTTGATGATTGGCTGAAACTCTTCCCACACTGAGGGCATGTGAATGGTTTCTCTCCAGTGTGGATCCTCATGTGTTTATTAAAGTTTGATGATTGGCTGAAACTCTTCCCACAGTGAGTGCATGTGAATGGTTTCTCTCCAGTGTGGATCCTCATGTGTTTATTAAAGTTTGATGATTGGCTGAAACTCTTCCCACAGTAAGTGCATGTGAATGGTTTCTCTCCAGTGTGGATCCTCATGTGATGATTAAAGTGTGCTAATTGGCTGAAACTATTCCCACACTGAGTGCAAGTAAATGGTTTCTCTCCAGTGTGGATACTTATGTGTTGATTAAGGTGTGATGAGCAGCTGAAACTCTTCCCACACTGAGTGCATGTGAATGGTTTCTCTCCAGTGTGGATCCTCATGTGAATCTTAAGAATGTATTTTCTTCCAAAACTCTTTCCACACTGAGTGCAGGTGAAACA
This sequence comes from Danio rerio, assembly GCF_052040795.2. NCBI lineage: Eukaryota > Metazoa > Chordata > Actinopteri > Cypriniformes > Danionidae > Danio > Danio rerio. Next base: position 63,863,255 of record NC_141024.2, on the reverse strand, counting down.
ATTATTGTCTCTCCTTTTAAAATCAGTCTGTAAATGAGTTTTTTCCTCAATTTTGACATGATGTTCCTCCTCTTTACTCCTCTCCTTCTCTTCAATTAGGTCTGAAATAAAAAATAAAAAAACATTAGTTTTCATTAAGTCTTAAAAACTCTCATCAAAAGCTGAAAAGTGAAAAGACACTGGAAACGTTCAAGGTGACAGAAGTTACCCTTCGTTCCCCAAGGAGGGGAACGGAAGTGCTATAAGTGGATTTGATCTTGGGAAAATCCTCGAAATGGGAGGATTCGGTTCAGAAGCCACTTTTCTGAAAGTGTATTGAACGGGCCAATGAAAGCAATGAATTGGCAGCGTAAGCTTGCGCAGGTGTGCTTCATTGCCAATTATCCCAGCATATAAGCACACCTGGAGCGAGCAAACGCCGACCTTTTAAGCTGAAGAGACTTTCTAACAGCTAAGGGACAGTCATTATGGCGACGGAGTATAGCACTTCCGTTCCCCTCCTCGGGGAACGAAGTTTTACTTCTGTAACCTCGAATGTTCCCCTGCGGTTGGGGAACTTCAGTGCTATACAGTGGATTTGATCTTTGGGAAAATCCACGTATGGGAGAACTATGAAAAACGCCATAATGACTGCACCTTACCAACGCCCCCGATGAGGGGATAGTCAAGCAAGCGTGACGCACCCACATCATGGGAGGCGCGGTCTTCCAACGTGTCCCTGGCCCTAATTTATCTCCCTTCAACAGAAGTTTTACGGATTTAGATATATTTTTTGGGAAGTCGTGTGCGTCTAGATGATTCTAGGAAAATACGACAGTACGTTGGGAAGCGTGCAATCCCGACAGGGAGGATGCTGCGGAGGCCATCCACTACCCAAGGGGGGAGATAAAATGGCAGAATTACATATGGACTAGCCCTAAGAAGGGGGAGTGTGCATAGACAAAGAGGTTAGCGGAGAGGGAAGACACGGGTCCACCCAGAGGGGGGACTTAACCGTGGCGGAATAAGCATAGTCACCTTGTGGGGATCACGCATAGCAGACACCTATACCCAAGATGCGGGCTGACCAGCGGGCAGACCGACAACTTAGTGGGCCAGCAAGTGACTCCTCTGCTGAGTCAGTGCTGGGGTCCACGGAGGAATCTGCAGGGCTCACCTGACGGGGAACTTTACTGACAGATAAAAGGGCACACGTATCTACGTGTTAGGGACAATGGCGCAGCAAGCGTGTTTCAACACCCTACTGAGTTGTTTCCTCAATCACCAAAGGGTTGCCTAATACCCTTGAGGAAACCGGCTCCACTCGCAGATTGTAAAACCTTGCAAATGTGTTGGGTGTCGCCCAGCCCGCAGCTCTACAAATGTCTGTTAGAGAGGCGCCACGTGCACAAGCCCAAGAGGATGCAACGCGCCGAGTGGAGTGTGCACGCACTCCCGGGGGACACGGCTCACCTCTGCTCGAATAAGCGAGTGAAATGGCATCCAAAATCCAGTGGGATAATCTTTGTTTCGATACGGCACTTCCCTGCTGCCGACCGCCATAACAGACAAAGAGCTGCTCAGATGATCTAAAGTGCTGAGTACGGTCCACATAAATGTGCAGCGCGTAAACTGGACACAGTAAGGAAAGGGCTGGGTCTGCCTCCTCCGGGGCAGCGCTTGCAGGTTCACTACCTGATCTCTAAAGGGGGTGGTAGGAACCTTGGGCACATAACCCGGGCGGGGTCTCAGGATAACGTGAGAGTAATCCGGCCCGAATTCCAGGCACGAGTCACTGACCGAAAATGCCTCCAGGTCCTCGACCCTCTTGATGGAGGCCAACGCGACCAGCAGAGCTGTCTTCAGTGACAGAAATCTTAGAGATATTGAATCGAGTGGCTCAAAGGGATCTGCGTGTAAACTTGTGAGAACGAGGGCGAGATCCCAAGAGGGCATGAGAGGGGGCGGGATGGATTAATTCGCCTAGCACCTCTGAGGAACCGGATGATGAGGTTGTGCTTTCCCACGGTGCCGCCAGCTACCGTGTTATGATAAGCGGAGATGGCTGCCACGTAAACCTTGAGAGTGGAGGGCGACAGCCTGCTGTCCAGCTTCTCTTGGAGAAAAGAGAGCACAACACTGATCTGGCAATTTCTGAGGTTTTCTCTGCGAGAGACACACCATGTAGTGAATAGACTTCGATTCAGGGCGTAGGGGCACCTCGTGGAGGGGGCACTAGCCTGAGTGATGGTATTAACCACGGCACTCGGTAGGTTACCCAAGTCTTCCTCACGTCTAGGGACTACACGTGGAGGTTCCAAAGATCGGGGCGAGGGTGCCAGATGGTGCCCTGTCGGCTAACGGCTGCCTGCTTTCGAGGTGTACGGCGCGCCCAGGGGCGGGGCAGCACTCGTTGGCGGGCGCCCTCGGCGAGGAACAGCGGAGGTGGATGGCTCGGCGGGCGGAGCGGGCTTACGACCGCGCCGACAGATGACATTACCCATCGCATCCGACTGCTCTTTCACTGCCTTGAATTCCTGGGTGAATTCACCGACGGTGTCGCCGAACAGGCCAGCCTGGGATATGGGCGAGTCAAGAAAGCGAACTTTGTCAACATTGCGCATATCGGCCAGGTCTAGCCAGAGGTGGCGTTCCTGAACCACAAGTGTAAACATCGTCCATCCCCAGTGCACACGCGGCGGACTTAGTAGTCCGAAGAGCATAGTCGGTTGTGGTGCGCAGCTCATGTAGTAAGCCTGGGTTAGACCCGCCCTCGTGCAGCTCGGCCAGCGCCTGCGCTTGGTAGCGCTGGTAGGTGGCCATCGCGTGCAAGGCGGAAGCAGCCTGGCCCGCAGCCTTATAAGCTCTGGCTCCGAGGGAGGCAGACAACCTACAGGCTTTGGACAGGAGACGGGGCGGACCCCGCCACGTAGGGGCGCCACGCGGTCAAAGATTGACCGTGATAGCGCGTTCCACTGACGGGATCAACTCATACCCCCTGGCAGCTCCGCCGTCAAGGGCGGTGAGGGCGGAGGGACACGCAGCATGGGCTGAGAAAGTTGCCCTCCAAGACTGCGTGAGCCTACTGTGCACTTCCGGGAAGAAGGGGACCAGAGGCTTCGAAGGCTTCGCCTTCTGGTCCTCCACGTAGCACCCATCTAGTCGGTCCGGCCGTGGAGATGGGGGATGAACCAGCTCCAACCCCACGGCCGAAGCAGCCCGGGAAAGCACGGCTAACATGTCCGCTTCAGGATCCATTTTGACGGCGCTCACCTGCCTGGAGGCGATCTTAGCTGTGCAACGGTCATGGCATAGCAGTGACGACATGAACTGCCACCACATTAACATGCTGGACCCCCAAACATGTAATGCAGTGATCGTGTCCATCATCCGGAGCCAGGAAACCCCGGCAACCAGAAACGTCGGAGCGCCATCCTGAAAAGGACGTGCTGCATGACTGTGTTGCTCTTTTAGGAAAGTTTGCAACAATACGCACCGCTCTGGAGGACCGGACCCAGCTCGACCGTCTGCCGCCGCGAAAACCCACTCTGGACCGGGAGACACTCGTTCGCTCTGAAGTCGCTGAACCAGCAAGAGGAACCCTCATCGACTCGATCAGAAAGTCTCTGAAGCGAAAAGGATAGCGTTTGCTCGCTCCAGGTGTGCTTATATCCTGGGATAATTGGCAATGAAGCACACCTGCGCAAGCTTACGCTGCCAATTCATTGCTTTCATTGGCCCGTTCAATACTCTTTCAGACAAGCGGCTTTTGAACCGAATCCTCCCATACGTGGATTTTCCCAAGATCAAATCCACTTATAGCACTGAAGTTCCCCAACCGAAGGGGAACATTGGCTACACACACTGTAATTTTGATGCATATTAATGTAAAATAAATCAAATATTTTGTTCGGTCTATTAACGTGTACACATTTAAGCATATTCAATTTCTTTATTTATCTAGTGCTTTTATAAGTTAAACTGTGTCAAAGCCGCTTAACATAGAAGTTTTAGTAATTTGAAACTGTCTGTCCAGTTTTTACATAATTGATTATAAAAGTCATTTTGGTCACATTGATAAGACACAGATTTGAAAGCTGTAAATGCCCTGTTTTTTACTTGTATATATTCATAATTACAACAAAATGTTTTTTCTAAAATTTGTAATGTTGACAAGAAAACTTATTCATTCTGTGCTTGACTGGTAAACGCATCAGAAAAAAAAAAAAGTTCGGGGGTAACAGCTAAACAAACTGCTGAATATTTGCCTCGCAGACATGAGACATACCTGTACAGCATCTACATAAAGGCTGGAATGTGCACCTTTCCCCCCTTGTGTGCTGTTGGGTTCATCTATTCTGTGGTGATTGGGGACATCTTATTTTGGACATATATTGGGAAAATGCTTTGAAAAAAAAAACTCAGTACACTCTGTATATTGCAAAGCCATGACCGCAAATAATCATGCATTTATGATTGTTGGTGTTTTCTGTGATGTCAGTCAACATTGTTTAATTGGTCTCCACCCATGGAACTTCAGAAAGGAAATGGGTGAGAGTATAAAGGAAGAAGAGAGTTGAAGAGGGCAGCATTATGTGGTGTGTGGAAGAAAGTGTGCTGTCCTGAAATCATTAGCATTTTTTTTTTCATTTGAATTATAAGTGCTGAAAGTTTTGTATGGAAGTTTTTTCCTAACAAAATTAAAATGAAAATTCAAATGCTTAAAAGATCAAATGATAAATCAAATACTTAAACTATAAATCAAATCCTCAAACTGACATCGCAAATGATAAATCAAATCCTCAAAATGACATCGCAATTGATAAATCAAATCCTCAAACTGACATCGTAAATGGTGAATCAAAATGCTCAAACTATAAATCAAATCCTTAAACCGACATCGCAAATGGTGAATCAAATGCTCAAACAACTCCGCAAATGGTGAATCAAATCCTTAAACGACTCCGCAAATGGTGAATCAAATCCTCAAACAGACATCGCAAATGATAAATCAAATGCAATTGAGGTGTCAATCAACCAGCATAGGCGGAGCTTTAAGGCGGAAGAGTTTGTTGTTGACAACTACCGGTAGCTCTATGACTTTTTCAAGGAGTTCAGATTTGGGTGCTGTTTTTGCTCCTAGCTTGAAGTAATTAATTACAGAACATTACTTTGATAATTTTATTATAGCATATTATAAATGAAATCCAAACATTGTAGTATAATATTAAGTAGGAGTCTGAAGAGATGCCAACTCCACGATACAAGATGAGACGCACGATTGGGTTCAGGGGAACGAGACAAGTCGATATTTTTACACTACTTTAAAGAAATTCTTAATGATGAGACATATTCATGGAATAGTCTTCAAATATATGAATGGAAAATAGATTTTTATAAAAATTTTAAAAAATGTAATCACAAAATGCAGAACAATTAAGGTGTTGTTTTTTATTTGTAATGAAGTCCTACACGATGGTAATAGATTAATTACGGCATTTAAAAATCTGTTCTGCACTTTACTAAAGCAGCTTTCAGCACATCTCGCTCCGGTGAGAAAATAAAGCGGTGACTTTACACCCACACGGCCAACCGAGTGACATGCATCACAGAGGCCATGAGAGGGGTCTGGCTGCAGACCTGGTGCAGTGCAATCTGGGCTACATCCAATGCTTTTTAATGGGCTCACCTAACCCCACCCCTAACCGTCACAGTCACTAGCTCCATTTAAGTGCATTGTGTCTGACATTGCATCGCTGAGTGATGCAATCTCAGCTTGCATCATAAAGGCTGCATCCAGATACTACTGGAGGCCAGCCTTGCAGGTGTATGCAAAGCACTTGATTTGCGGTTCAAATTCAATCCTGCTTCCAATCTTCAATGCTAAATTCACCCTCACGGTCAAGACAACTTTTTATCTTAATTTTACCGATTTAATCTCACGAGAACTCGTGACACCCTTAATATTAAGAGTTAATTTTAAGCTTGCTCGCGGCCCACCTGCAGGATTGCTGAGGCCCACTTGTAATAAGAGACTAATTATACATAAAAGAATGACAAATGACACAAGAACAAGAAAGAAACTGATTCCTGTCTTTCAATGAGTGCTTATGTGCGTTTAGGAGAACTAGGCAGCACACTCAGGGCTGCAAGATGGATTTAATTTAGTATTCTTATTATTAAAATATAACTGAATGAGGATCAAATGACTGAGTTGGTCATTGAGAATAAAAATCAACCTGTTTGTTCCTGCAGATCTTCCTGTTTGACTGTGAATGTTTCTTCAATCTTCACATCTTCACTCTCCTCTTTAATAAACGCCATCTTTATAACAGTGTGGAGATCAGTCGCTCAAGCAGGAGTTTTTTTCTGTCTTTGGACACTTTATCCTGTTTAATATGAACAAAACAATAAAAATGTCCTGATTAAAATTAATAAAACAATGAACAGAAACAAAATAACTTCTCTTCATCACTTGCTTCAACAGTTTCTTTATATGAGAGTAATTAACAAAAAGAAATCAGGTACGTCCATGCATAGAGGTAAAGTTGGTTTTATATTCGCACATTCAGACTTTCTCCTTAATAATATAATTTCATAAAAGTATTATTTGCAACCTCTAAATAGTGAAATCATATTAGCACTCAATGACTATCAAAGTACAACAATGTTCACAGTCAAATAAACAATGTTGTTTAGAAGTCATACTTGCATGCTAATTCAAATCGAATATTCAAAGTAACATGGTAAACAATTTAGAGACTTATAAATGAACGAATGTGTAAATATAAAACCAACTTTACCTCTATTGTCAGCTAGAAAGAATGAGCTGATTAAAACTCCGTTTCTCATACATAGTGATGTATATTTAGAATGGAATGACATTATGCTATTTAATCAATTAAACCTTCATTAAAACACCTACACGTTTATGTTTCTTTTGTTTATTCAAGAATAGAAGTAAAGTTGGTTTTATATTCGCACATTCAGACTTTCTCCTTAATAATATAATTTCATAATAGTATTATTTGCTAACTCTAAATAGCGAAATCATATTAGCACTCAATGATTATAATGACAAAAGTACAACATTGGTCACAGTCAAATAAACAGTATTAATGTTGTTTTCAAGCCACACTTTTATGCTAATTCCGATCGAATATTCAAAGTAACAGTAAACAATATAGAGACTTCTAAATGAACGAATGTGCGAATATAAAACCACCTTTACCTCTATTATTCAAACAATAACCCTCATTACTGTAAGTAAAATAATACTACACAGTATAAAGTGTTAAAATAATGTTGTCAACAGCAGCATTACGCATTAACAGCATAATTTAGCATCGGATGAAAAAAAGCCTGAAACTTTAATCAATCGCTTTATATAAGTGTAAACGCTTTAAAACAAACCTTTCTCCATCTGAATCCAGCGCAAGAGCGGCGCCGACTTATGACGTCACACCACGCCAAAATAAAAGTCTTTTATTTTGTTTTGCTTTTCTTGCCACTTGCTGTTGCAGTCATGACTTATTGATACATTTCTCCCTCGTTTTCCATTTTCTCTCCCCCTCTCTCTCTCACTCACATACACACACACACACACACACACACACACATATATATATATATATATATATATATATATATATATATATATATATATATATATATATATATATATACATACAGTGTTGTGCAAGTTACTTCCAAACTGTAATACATTACAGATTACTGTTATTTAAATGTAATCCCTTACCTTACAATATTACTGTCTCAGAATTGTAATATGTTAAATTACTCTTATATTACTTCTTAGTTACTTTTACCAAAATAACTACAGAATTAGAACTTAACATTATAAAATTATAATGTTCTATAATGAGCATTTTACATCCAGTAGAAAGTGATTTGATGTAGCAGAATGACTGACCTCTCCAGGCTACTAACAATATAGTATATAATTGGCAATATAGTATATAATATGTAATGTGATGGCTCAAGACAATGCAAGAAAGGATGACAGCCAGAATAACAAATGATCTGTTAAAAGTATGGTAGAGGTAAAGTGATTATCTGGCAATATCTGTGAATGGCTTGGCTATATTCATATTAGACACAACAGGCCGATATGTAAACTCCAATACCATGACAAAATGCAGATTTTGTTTCTTTTCTTATTGTTGCCATTATTGTATTTACTTTACATTCAAGTGGTTTACAACACAAAACCGTCCTGCACAAAGTGAGCATGATGAACAGCTTTCTCAGCTGTTTCTCATTCTTTCTAATGTTTGTGCAACGATTTCCTGTTTGTGGACAAAACTGCTTGCGAGCTCTCACATACGCTGCTCGCGCACAAATTCTCACGATCTCTCAAATTTGCACTGCTCACGCACAAGTTTTCTTGCGTGCTATCAGTACACTGCTCTCTCAGTGAGATTATATGCAAACTCACAATTTGTGTCTTGTGTTCCCTTTTCCTTTCAAGCTTTTTAATATGAATTATATTAGTACACTATTTATTAACAATAACCAAAATACTAAAATAGACTTATAATTTTTAATCTAATAAACCATAACATTGTTGGCTGTATGTTATATGATGAGATATTTCAAATAAAAAGCATTAGACAAAAATAAAAACTAACGCAAGCAGAAATTTAACTAATAGAAACACTTGATAAGGTATTATAGCCTACTGTACTATTCACTCTTCAAATAAATCTCATTATTAATCACATTTTTTATGGCAACTGAAAAAAGTGAACTAGTGTCTGTTGTCTTCCACATTGTTGATCAGATTGTGGAGGACATTTTCCCTGCCATCATCTTCATTTTGAGAAGAAGCTGTTCCACAGGGCCCCTGAACACACATATTGTCATTAAGTGCTTTAATTACCCTGTTGTGGTAATACTATAGTTGCTATGGTAAAACAACAAGTGTAATATAAACAAAAGATCCAGTGCTGTAGTTTTTTTTTTTACAATATGGGGTAGATTGTACTACAATTCACCACACTTTGCTGTAGTAAAACTACACTTTATATTTAATTTTATGAGTTCACTATTCTTAATACGACAGTATGGTTAAGCATTCATTGTAAATACTAGCCTAAAACATAGGCAGTATACATACTCTCAAAAACACTAGTATTTATTATAGAATTTATCTTAACCTGTAAGTAAATAGTGTAGCAATATATAAACCATATAAACATTCTTGGGATAACAATTAAATAGGAGGATCTCTGGAGAGCAACAGAACGAAAAGAAGAGGAAACACACGGCATAGATTGTAAGTCTGCATCATCTGACGGTTGTTAGCACGTGAGCAGCCCAGCCAGTGTTGAGTGAACGCGAGGAGTTTTGTCCACAGAGGAAACCGGCACGTTCACTCGCTCGTATTACATGAATGAGCTTACGACATTTGTCAGTGAAATAACGCCATGTGCACTTACGTCCGTCTCGCGAATGCACTGTCTTATGCCATTTTCATCTATTTGCTGCTTTTCCGCTGTAGGTACAGCGAACCAGGCTGAGCCAATAGCCCCGGACCTTGAGCTCAGGAGCTGAAATCATTTAGCGTTCAAAGTAAAAAGGTCCCATAGCCAGAGGGAGATTAATGACAGCACACGCATATATTCTCTAGCCACGAACAGGAAATAGAACTGCGGTATTTTTTATTTGTTAATGTCTTGCGGGCAAAAAGTGTGTTGTAACGCACGTGTTACCGAACATGTACCGAGTAAAATATTACTGAAAATGTATTAGTAATGCCTTACACTACTGCGTTACAGGAAAATGTAATACATTACTGTAATACATACGTATGTAACGCATTACTCACAACACAGTAGGTCATGGAGATCTCTCTCTCCTCATCTGTTCCTATGACTGAAGGTCCAATACAGAGGAGAAGAAGACACCTGTTCTAGTTGTCCTGATATTGCCTATAATAATATAGCTGTTTAATTGATCTGTTTTTGAGTATAATTAATTTTAATGTAATTCCTTTTTGTGTGGAGATATACTGTGTGGAGTAAAGATATTGCAGCAGACTGTTGATGGAAACAGTCTTGAACCAGCCTGATAACACAGCTGAACGTACAAGAAACATCCTTGAGTCTTTTAACACAGATGGTCGTTTGTGTCTATTGTTTTCCTGGTTTAGCTTTTTACAGGTCGGAGATCAGCTCCTAATAACTTAAGGCGACCTCACCTCTAGGCATCAGGTCGCCATCCATATCTGGAGACAGATACAATGCTTTCTTTGACGCACACATTAAGGCCATCCATATCTGGAAGTAGATACTATGTTTCTTTGACGCATGTATTTAGAATTGTCTATTTCTGTTGTAACCAATGAGAACTGTTTACCTGGATCCCACCCTTTCTGGACTTGTGTAAAGAGTATAATTGTTTGATTGTTGAAACTGTAAGCAGAGCGGCCTAGGAACTCATTGCGAGTGTTGAAGCTGGCTTCTCCGAATGAAACTGCAAACTATCTTCAGTAAACTTGATTTATTTTTTTAATTCCGGCTCCGGCTCTTCTTCATCTACCAGACTGGTCATTCTTTGGGTTAAACTGTAAACTATCCCTACAAAGGTTCTCTTTGTAATGTTATTATGTAACCATAGAATGGCCAAAACAGAACGTCCTCCTTAAGTCATACTGGTAACGTTATTTTATGACTAAAAGAGAACGTTTTAAGAACATCCCTAATGTTCTGTAAAGGTTCTGGATTTTTATTACCTTTAGGGAACTTTCAAAGAACGTTGTGCAAGGTTGCGCGAACGTCGCCTCCTACCTGGGAATATCATCACGAGTATCAGTGCTATCAGTTTTTGTATTTCTATTTGTTGTGATGGCCTGTTGTTATTGCAATAAAAATAAGTAAATAAAAAAAGCAGTGCAATGTGGCTGTATATCAGCAGTGGTGGAATGCGTGTGTTATAGTGTACACTAGGCACTCGAGAACGATTGTCCCTCTACCTGTTGTTTTAATCCCCTGAGAACTTGGTCATCTTCAGAACGCAAATGAAGACACTTTAGATGAAATCAGAGAGCTCCCTCATCTGTCATACACAGCAAGAGTCCCGAGATGCTCAAAGTCCAGAAAAGGAACCAAAAACATTGACTTTGACAGTGACTTTAATGGTTCAATTGTAATCGAGTTCCAAGAACATTTTGAGTGCCAGAAAATGTTGAAAAAAGCAACCATGTCCAAAGTAGGCGCTGTTGAACCATATAGTGGCTGCTTTTTGACCTTGTAGCCTATTCTCTTCATTTCCATTCAGCAGAAGAAACTCACACAGGTTTGGAACAAGTAGAAAATTAGTAAATGTCAGAATTGTAATTTTTATGTGAACTACCCCTTTAATACTTCTGTAAATTAAATATTTTACTGAAGAAACTGCTAAAGAATGGCAGGAAATGTGGAACAGATTAGAAGAAACGACAATTCATATGAAACAATAAGAAACCCTATATAGGCCTATGAAGTTGTAAAAATAGAAAAGAAAATAAGGGGTCATAATTATGAGAATGAGATTTGGACTCGGATATTATTAGAAAGTAATGTGTTGTAGACATGCAAGTAATCATGAACTGGATTAAAAAAAAGTTTCTTAAAATGTTTAGATTAAAAATTTTTGATCAACTTTAAATACTGAAGTGTGTGTTTGTGTGTGTGAGAGAGAGAAATCTAATCTATTTTTAAATCTTTTTTATTAATCTTTTTATTTTTATTAATTTATTTTTAATTTCATTAATCTATTTTTATTTTATTTATTTCTGTGTTTTCTCTGTATTATATTTTATATCCATATTTTTTTGCAGTACTGCCCTTTTTTCACTGTCTTGTTTGTACACAGCGACGCTGCACTGCTTTGGCAATACAAATGCAGTTATTTGTCATGCCAAAAAAGCACCTAAAATGTGTAAAGTGTGTGTGAGAGAGAGAGAGAGAGAGAGAGAGAGAGAGACTCTCTGGGGACCCACATTTAAATTAAACTATGAATCTTGGGAAAAAACTCCAGTTGAAATCTTTCATCTGGAGTTTTGCAAAAACATCCTCGGAGTTCACAGAAGCACACCCAGCCTTGGTTGCAGAGCAGAACTAGGCAGGTTCCCTCTGCTCTCAGAAATCCAGAAGAGAGCAGGGAAGTTCTGGTTCCATCTGTCAGACTCCAGCCCAGAGAGCTACCATCAGCAAGCCCTCATATATAGAAATGCACATCCGGCCAGCGACCCCATGCACTATCTGGTGGAAAAACACCAACTAAATTCACAAACCCTGTCCCAACATATAAAGACTAAAGAAATAGAAAAGATTACCCAGGAGGAATATAAAGTCAATTGGCAAAATAAAATACAACAAATAAAAAAGTTAGCGTGCTTCAACCAGATTAAACCTAGTTATGAACTGGCCCCGTATCTGACCAACATTAAGAGCCCCAGTCAGAGAAAGCTGCTGAGCCGGTACCGTCTGAGTGGACACAGTCTGAGTGTGGAGACGGGCCGACACAAGCGCAGCTGGAGGAGCCCAGAGCTCAGACTGTCCACACTGCCCTGCTGAAGTTGTGGAGGATGAGCTGCATTTCCTCACTCACTGCAGCAAATATCAGAGCATCAGAGAAGCTTACTTCACACAAGTGTCTCTGATTCTACCACAATTCCAGCAAGCCACAAATACGGAGAAACTCCATTATATTTTGGGAGAAAATGAAAAGTGTCTCCACCTAGCAGCACAGTACGTGTCCTCATGCCACCATATGAGAGAAAAAGGCTGAACCCCCTCATCCCTTATTAAAGCTCTCTGTCCTTACCATTTATTATTATATGTTAATCTTTTTTTTTTATTAACTTGTTTATTGTGACAACATATATGTATAATATAACGATATGTATATGTGTTTGTTTATTATTACTTATATTTCTTTTATCTATATGAATGTTCTGTATTTTGTTATTGCTTTGGCAACATTGTGATTTGTTTTACAGTCATGCCAATAAAGCTCTTTGAATTTGAGATAGAGAGAGAGAGAGAAAGAGAGAGAGAGAGAGAGAGAGAGCAGAAATAGTATAAAGTAAAAAACATGGGAGAAATGTATCAATAAGTCATGACTGGAACAGTAATTGGCAAAAAAGTGAAACAAAATAAAGACTTTTATTTTGTCGTGACGTGTGACGTCATCAGGCGGCGCCGCTTTAGCGCTGTGATTCAACTGGAGAAAGGTTTGTGTTTTTAAATGTTTACGGATATAGCCTGTTATATATTTACGAGGCAAACACACAGAAATGCCATATACATAGCCCGATTTAATTAAAGTTCCAGATTTTTTTTTAATCCGATGCTAAGTTATGTACCTGCTTTTGACAATAATATTTAAACCCTTTATACAATGTAGTACTATTTTATTATCAGTAGCCGAGGGCTATTGTTTGAAACCGAAAAGAGTGTAATAGGTGTTTTAAAGCAGGGTTTCTCAAACTTTTCTGATAAGAGGTAAAGTTGGTTTTATATTCACACATTCGTTCATTTAGAAGTCTCTATATTGTTTACCATGTTACTTTGAATATTTGATCGGAATTAGCATGCAAGTGTGACTTGAAAACAACAATAGCACTGTTTATTTGACTGTGAACAATGTTGTACTTTGATAGTCATTTGCTGCTATTATCATTTCGCTATTTAGAGTTTGCAGATAATACTTTAATGAAATTATATCATTAAGGGGAAAGTCTAAATGTGCGAATATAAAACCAATTTTACCTCTATTTTAAAAGAAATGTTTTACCTGATTTGTTTTTGATAATTAAAAGAAACTGTTTAAGCAAGTGTTGAAGAGAAGTTATTTTGTTTCTGTTCATTGTTTTATTTATTTTAAACAGGACAAAGTGTCCAAACACAGAGAAAAGCTCCTGCTGAAGCGACTGATCTACACACTGTTATAAAGATGGTGTTTATTAAAGAGGAGAGTGAAGATGTGAAGATTGAAGAAACATTCACAGTCAAACATGAAGATCTACAGGAACAAACAGGTTGGTTTTCATTCTCAAAGACCAACTCAGTCATTTGATCCTCATTCAGATATATTTTAATAATAAGAATACTAAATTAAATCCATCTTGCAGCGCTGAGTGTGCTGCCTAGAGGTAAAGTTGGTTTTTTATTCGCACATTCGTTCATTTAGCTGTCTCTATATTGTTTACCATGTTACTTTGAATATTTGATCGGAACTAGCATGCAAGTGTGGCTTGAAAACAACATTAACACTGTTTATTTGACCGTGAGCAATGTTCTACTTTGATAGTCATTTGCTGCTAATATGATTTCGCTATTAAGAGTTTGCAAATAATACTTTTATGAAATTATATTATTAAGGGGGAAGTCTGAATCTGCTAATATAAAACCAATTTTACCTCTATGTGTGCTGCCTAGTTCTCCTAAATGCACATAAGCACTCATTAAAAGACAGAATGAGTTTCTTTCGTTACTTGTTCTCATGTCTTTTGTCATTATTTTATGTATTATTAGTCTCCCATTTTCTCTACCTTCTTAAGGTTATTGCTTTCTTGTTCTTTTGCTGTTTGTGAAGCATCCTTGGTGCTTTATAAAATAAATAAAAACAATAAATTAATAAAAGGTTTAACTAAGCTGATGATATTTGACCTACAGTATTCTCATAACAGACTTAACATTTTAGGCCTTAAAAAGTCTTAAATTTACTGAAATGTTGTGCTGTATTGTGTCTTTTTTTTCTTTATTTTCCTTTGTTCATGTTTTTCTACCCAATCTGGACAAAACCAATTCAATCACCAACAATTCAACTTAATAAAACTTTTAACTTTTTATTCAAAAAGGTCTTTTTAACTCTATTTATCATAATGGTTTAATTATTTTCCTCACAATAACATTTGTTTAAACGTGCTCCATGTATTTACTGCTGTGGATATCAACCTGGACAGATTGTTGTGCATAGATTTAGTTTGTTATAGTTTTTAAAACTTTAAAAACATTTGTTCATTTTTTTAGTTTTAAAAATAAATTTTATATTGATGGGGCAAATAAAAATCTTTTCCATCTGGGCCATTTGAAAAGTTCTTTAGCCTTTAGCCCTTTATGAGTCTAAAATTTCATTCAAAATGGTCTTAAAAATGTCATAAAGTCTTAAATTTAACTTTGTAAAACCTGCAGAAACTCTGGTTTAAAGTATGTCAAAAAATGTGGATGCCCCAATATTGAGCATCCTGAATGAAATGGACACTAAAATAATTAATTGTTATAAAATATTTTAGTCTCAGAATATAGACCATATTCTTCATGCACCAACAGGCGGCGCCATTGGAATCTTTTTGCTTGAGACTTTTTTAAAGAATAAATTTTTAGATCCTAAATATCAGTGTTATGCGGCTGAGGCATGGGGCAATAACTATATTCAAGGTTTACCGCAGTTTGGAAAAGTCAAAGTTTTAAAACCGCCAACATTACCTGCTGCACCGTTCCTACAGTATATGTTAGGTTTTTTTTTATGTTTTGTTTTTTAGGACAACAGTATCTCCTGCAGTAAAGACCAAAGAGGCTGTTTTAAATCGTAAAGAAATCTGTGATTCATTTCAATTATTTAGCCTGACATGTTTACTGCTCAAAAATATTTTAAAAGTGTCTCAGAAGAAAATATATTTTAGGATATCATACTGTCAGAATTAATACTTCTATTAATCAAATTCTTTCTTTTTCATCAGCTTTGAAATAACCAGATTCCTGATACATATGTTTGTGAATTTTATTTTGTAAGTTTCCTTGCGTGCTATACCAGCATGCAGAGAGTTTTGTGTGTGTGTGTGTGTGTGTGTTTAATTTAATCCAAGGATCAAGTTTATATGTCTGTGCATGTGTATGTGGGTGTATGCATGCAATAGGTTTATATATGTGCAAGTGTCATACTTGTTTTGAACATAGTATATGTTTATTTGCGAGAAATTTATAGGTGTATATTCATGTGTAGACATGCAAAACCCTACACTGCGCCTCATAGCCTTCTGTTGTTGGTGTCGGGAAGGTGGATGGTGAGGCGACAGGTTGACTTAAACTTTTATGAACCTATTTGATGTGTTTACGATGCTAGTCGGCATCGCTCTCTCGCACAGTTTGCAGAGCGCCGAAACAAAAAGTTTATCGGAACTTAAAAAGCCGAATGGTCCACATCAACTACTTTGTCTGCATTCTCACTTGTGGAAGCTTGTTCCTCTATATCTGTATTCAGGTCGCTCATTTTGTAGCTTTCTGTGACAGAGCAGCTTAACCAACTTCTGAGCGCTCTCATCACGCAAGTGACATCATGCTCATTCTGAGCACGGAAAGTCATTTAGTGACAAATGATACAAGGTAGAAAATATATAGATAGATAGATAGATAGATAGATATGATAAAACATATGTAAAACATATACACAAATGTATGGAAATATCGGAAATGGGTTTAAAAATCATATCACCGTTATTGAAAAAAAATCTATCGTGATATATTGATATTATATTATTGTCCAGCCCTATGTTAGATATAGAGAACAAGATGAATTAAATATCACTTTTAGAGATTAGATCCAGCGTAACTCGTAACATCAAAATGGAAAAACCATTGATAAATAAACCCACTTCTTATTTACTAGTCTGTTATGAGCCATATCATACCTCTTGAGCCTCCGATCTCCTCCTGATTTGCAGTTTCTGTTTGTTTTTTGAAAATGTAATTGTCTTCAAATCTGAAAATATATTTTATTTTATAGTGTGAGTTGTTATTCGATGTGATACGAAGCTGCAAGCATGTTCTTTTGGACAGAATTTTTAACTAAGGTGTAATGTTGTCCAGATACTGGAATTTCTGACTTCATTACTTTGCTATATATTGATGTTCAATAGGCTACTATTTTTGATATAGTAACAATTGTTTCAAAAATGGTACAAAAAATTATTTCTAAAGTAGAAAAATGATTTCTTAAGTTTTTTTTCCAGTTTTCCTCAAAATAGGTTGATGTGGGCATTGTAGCACTTTAAATGCATGTAATGCCTGTTTCATTTAAACTTGGACAGAAATTCCATATATGCCTCACAAAAGTAGCAGAACATTCCAGGAAATCCCTAATATGGATGAAGGCATCCAGCTATTGCTGTTGAATGAAAATAAGATCTGAATAAATATTAAAAGGCTTCAACTGATCATTTAAACGACTGGGCCCATAAATGGTTTATATGTGTACTTCCAGCCATCTTAGGTATATTTATAAGAAAGTCGATTTATAATTTATTGCTAACTGACGTAGCATGTTACAGTAGAATATAGCTATAAAATAATATGCTAGATGCATAGATGCTAGATTATGTCAAAATAAGATGTTTCCAAATATCAATCCGTTTTCTAAAACACCAAGTTTTGACCAAATTAATCCACAAAATCAACCCAGAATGGATGAAAATTACCCAACAGCACACAAGGGGAAAGGTGCATATTTCAGCCTTTATGCAGATGCTGTACAGGTATGTCTCATGTTTGTGAGACAAATGTTCAGCTGTTTGTTCAACTGTTACCTCAGAACTTTTTTTTTCCGATGCGTTTACCAGTCAGGCACAGAATGAACAAGTATTCCCTGTCTGCTTAACAATTTTAGAAAAACATTTTGTTGTAATTCTGAATATATACAAATAAAAATAGGCCACTTACAGCTTTCAAATCTGTGTCTTATCAATATGACCAAAATGACTTTTAAGAGAAACTCTGAAAACTGGACTGACACAGTTTCAATTTACTAGAACTACTAAGTTAAGTGGCTTAAGCACAATTTAAATTGTAAAAGCAATAGATGAAGATGAATTGAATCTGCTTAAATGTGCACACGTTAATGGACTGAACAAAATATGGTCTGATTTATTTTACATTTAATGTGCATCAAAATTACAGTGTGTGTAGCCAATATTTCCTGTGTCTTTTCACCGTTACGCTTTTGATGAGATTTTTAAGACTTAATGAAAACTGTTTTTTTTTTTTTTTTTTTTAGAGCTAATTGAAGAGAATGAGGGGAGTAAAGAAGAGGAACATGATGTCAAAATTGAGGAAAAAACTAATTTACAGACCAATGGTATTTTGAAAAAAAGAGACGAAAATCGTTTCACCTGCACTCAATGTGGAAGGAATTTTGGAAGAAAAGGCGATCTTACGATTCACATGAGGATCCACACTGGAGAGAAACTGGTCACATGCACTCAGTGTGGGAAGAGTTTCAGCAAATCATCATCCCTTAATCAACACATGAGGATCCACGCTGGAGAGAAACCATCCGCATGCTCCCAGTGTGGGAAGAGTTTCAGTTGCTCATCTCACCTTAATAAACACATGAGGAACCACACTGGAGAGAAACCATTCTCATGCACTCAGTGTGGGAAGAGTTTCAGCTACCCATCAGCCCTTAATAAACACATGAGGATCCACACTGGAGAGAAACCATTCTCATGCACTCAGTGTGGGAAGAGTTTCAGCTACTCATCATCCCTTAATTACCACATGATGATCCACGCTGGAGAGAAACCATCCGCATGCTCCCAGTGTGGGAAGAGTTTCAGTTGCTCATCTCACCTTAATAAACACATGATGATCCACACTGGAAAGAAACCATTCACATGCACTCAGTGTGGGAAGAGTTTCAGAAACTCATTATTTCTTAAACAACACATGATGATCCACACTGGAGAGAAACCATTCACATGCACTCAGTGTGGGAAGAGTTTCAGCCGATCATCATCTCTTAATCACCACATCATGATCCACACTGGAGAGAAACCATTCACATGCACTCAGTGTGGGAAGAGTTTCATACAATCATCACAACTTAATCTACACATGAGGATCCACACTGGAGAGAAACCATTCTCATGCACTCAGTGTGGGAAGAGTTTCAGACGCTCATCATCTCTTAAACAACATATGAGGACCCACACTGGAGAGAAACCATTCACATGCACTCAGTGTGGTAAGAGTTTCAGACGCTCATCTCACCTTAATCACCACATGAGGATCCACACTGGAGAAAAACCATTCACATGCACTCAGTGTGGTAAGAGTTTCAGACGCTCATCTCACCTTAATCACCACATGAGGATCCACACTGGAGAAAAACCATTCTCATGCACTCAGTGTGGGAAGAGTTTCAGCAAATCATCATCCCTTAATCACCACATGAGGACCCACACTGGAGAGAAACCATTCACATGCACTCAGTGTGGGAAGAGTTTCAGAAACTCATTATTTCTTAAACAACACATGATGATCCACACTGGAGAGAAACCATTCTCATGCACTCAGTGTGGGAAAAATTTCAGCAAATCATCATCCCTTAATCACCACATGAGGACCCACACTGGAGAAAAACCATTCTCATGCACTCAGTGTGGGAAAAATTTCAGCAAATCATCATCCCTTAATCACCACATGAGGACCCACACTGGAGAGAAACCATTCTCATGCACTCAGTGTGGGAAGAGTTTCATACAATCATCACAACTTAACCGACACATGAGGATCCACACTGGAGAGAAACCACTCACATGCACTCGGTGTGGAAAGAGTTTCAGCCGCTCATTAAACTTTAATCTACACATGAGGATCCACACTGAAGAGAAACCATTCACTTGCACCTAAGCCACGGTTACACTGGGCCTTTCTCCCTATAGACTTCCATTCATATGCACGCAAATGCGTCAGATTGTAAACGCAAGTTTGTGGGTCAAGTTTTGCAGTTCACTGCGTTGCAGAGTTCAAGCTTGGTAAACTCTGACCTGCGAAATCGCATTACTTGACTGTGCGAGACCAATCGAAGATCAAAACTTACCTCTCTGGACAATCGCTCACTTTTTTTAATGTCTAATCATCTTGTTTAATCCCGCCCCTTTTTGCAGCACCATACAACAAAATGTTGCATGCTCAAACTCTAGTGTAACCGCAGCTTTGGTGTGGGATGAGTTTCAGCAGCTCATCAGAAATGAACCTGTTAAGCTTTTGGGCTATTTTGGGTATTTCCGCCTGAATTTGGCCTTCCGATTTAAAAAGCTTTCCATAACCACATGCATAGGAATAAATACAAAACTTTGGTATCATTTTAAAAGAAATCCTTTGAAATTTCATATAATACTGTTTTATATAAACTGAAGTTAAAAAACGTGGAACTCAGGCCTTGTTTGCTTCATCAAAATTCCATTTTTTTTCCAGCAGGTGTCAGTAAACACAAGAAAAATACATTTCTCTCTATAATAATGCATTCAAGAGTTATTCTATTACAACTGGAAGAAGGTAACATGTAAAAAAAAAAGTATTTCCCCCTACCTAAATTTAAAGTCTCACCACACCCACATACAGTACAATAAATGCAATATCTTAATGTCATTTTAAAGAAAACCCTTTGAAATTACAAAAAACACTGCTGTTAAATGCTAACTATTAATATATATGTTTTCTGTCCTATGATGAACCACCTCAACACAAACAGCTTTGTTTTTTTTTTGTTTTGTTTTAAAGCCAGCCTTAGTGCATAACTCAGGCCCTGTGTGCTCTATAAAACTGAGGACAGTTTTTGTTTGTTACCAGCATATGTCAGGACGCACGAGAAAAAAGAATTTTGTCTTCATCATTTAGTATGCAAGAATCATTTTAGTTCAACCGAAGGGTGGGAAAAAACAACACAAGTTTCCTACCTGTCAAAAGTGAAAAACAAGATATTACAAGGGTTATTATCACAAAAATCATAATTTTACTTCTTCATAACCACATCAAAATCATAACAATATATCAAAAAAGCAAATAGCCCAGTAAGACTTTTTTCCATTTTATTTTTCAATGTCCAAACGGCCTTCACACTTTAAATGTAAAATAAATAATGTACAAATATATATAAACTGCAATAATATATATATATATATATATATATATATATATATATATATATGTGTGTGTGTGTGTGTGTGTGTGTGTGTGTGTGAATTTTTTTTTTAGAAAAGTAATGTGCAAAGTCTAACAAAAGATTTTGAAAAATGACTAGTTAAAAAAAATGTCATTTTGTAAATACGTTATCGTATTTTTTTGAATTTTGGAATTTCATGACCCAAATTTATTGCATTTGGCACTTACAAGACATAGAAGGGGATTACTCATTTACACAAGAACAGAAAAAGCTGAAAATGGACTAATTTTGTTGTGAAGAACCTAAGGTAAATGATGATGTAGCTTGTTTGGCTATCTGGAGCAGCGCACAGAGCAAATAGACAATAATTGCCCTTGTATGTTTATAAAATAGGAGTTCATACCTTATGATTTATTCAAAGACTTTTGGACAAGTGACTGTAAATTGTTGTGGAAAAAATATTCTGGTCTGCTAAATATTCAACGCGTAGCTGTGCATTTATACTTCTGTGCACTGTCTCTGTTGGTCTGCATTAACACTTCCGAAACGCTAGTTGGCAGTGAGGTGTAAATGTTCCTCTGTGTCGAGTTTCTTCGCTGGTGCTTTGTTTTTCCTGAACACTTCCTGAATGTACAAGTGACTCAAACTTGCTCTTTTTGAAGCAGAAACCGGCGGACGTGCAACAACTTTACTATGAAGTAAACACAAAATAAACTTTTTATCTGGAGCTTCCTCACGGGACTCCACACTTGTAAACAATTGCTCTATTGGGCTTGCGCGGCTCAGTCCCGCCCAGACTCGTCAGCGCTACTAAGCTGACCAATCACAGAGCTTGCGCTACGCGTCGTTGTGATGTGTAGTTACATTTTTTGAGAGGTGCACGTCAGCGATTGCCACGGCGTAGGGCTATGCGTCAGCGACGTAACATAAGCATGGGCTTGACGCAGAAGTATAAATCAGCCTTTAGAGGGACTATATCAGAAGAAAGTCTCTTTCCAAACCCACAACCGGAATGCAGCATAAGGTACCAACATATCAGTACAATCAACCTCACTAATGCAACAAAAAGTTGCCTTTCACAGTCTTTACCAAATGTCAACATCCCTATGTTGCACTCCAGTGGAGAGGCGGAACCAAACATCTCCCCTTTATTTGATTAGAAAGGAGTAAAAGATACTGTCTCCTGGTCTTAAGATGATTGCTCCCACGTTGCCAGACGTACTACTAAGTACTGTCTGGTGTTGGAGCGAGCAGCAGGCTTTTAAGCCACCAGTAGAGCCTATTCTTACAGTATTCGCCAGCTTTGAGATGATCGTTGGTTCCATTAAGCACTCAGTTCAAGTCCTCTTTCCCTGTGAGTATGTGAACCCTGCAGCTTCGATAAATGTCCATTTCATACCCAGAAACATAACCAATATAGTATTAAAAGATAATATTGTAGATTATAGGATTAAAATCCTTAATTTCAGGTCCTTCTGTTTGCACTTCTGTCTCGTAGCACAGATAATGACCTGCTTGAAACCCTTTTTTCATTCGTGTCATTCTGATAACAAAGAACAAGAGAGGAAAAATAGAAAAAGAAAATAGAAAACAACATAAGAGTACTTGCATAGTATAGTAATAATTTTTGGCATATATATGTAAGAGTCTAAGTGCCAAAATAAAAA
Source organism: Danio rerio (assembly GCF_052040795.2). Taxonomy (NCBI): domain Eukaryota; kingdom Metazoa; phylum Chordata; class Actinopteri; order Cypriniformes; family Danionidae; genus Danio; species Danio rerio. Next base: position 63,840,657 of record NC_141024.2, on the reverse strand, counting down.
ACTAAATATCCTCTAACTACCTGCCTACACTATTCATTATTCTAAAGGTCTGTCTACGCTTGAAATCAAAGAAAATAAAATACATGTTATACACTATCTCCCTTACTTTTCCACAAAACAGGAATAACATAAAAACAAGAACTACGGCACACTCAAAAACAAAAGAAAAAAAAGGTTTGATATTAATCCAACCAAGTTTGTGGTAACGTTCTCATAAACGGACCAATCTAAGGATTTTGGAAGCATATTTTCATAGCCATAGTCACTGTTGAGGTGGGCTTGCACGGTTCCTTGTACTTGCACAGTAACCATGTGTGTGGCAGCAGCACTGTCTAGCATTGATCTGATGAATGACACAACACAGCAACAAAGTTAAGCAAAAACAAGTATGGTAACCTCCAAGTACTCTACAACTTTATCAACCATTGTCCCCAAGATCCAAATATGGAGGCAAACCAATTACTCAAGTGTTTGTCTTTTCCAGCATTTTCCTTGACTACTATCCACCTCTGGAGTTTAATTTTTGTAATGTTGATGCAGCAGTGGTCCCCTTCAGCTTATCGGTCAGCTTTTCCCTTTCCAGTAAAGCTGAGAAGTCGATTGTTGATAGGTCTCATTCCATTATCCGATTGTCCTTTATCTGGGGAAAGATTATCTCTTTACTCATGTTCACATATGCATTCTGTATTATCATTGACAGTAGCATGATTTCCTTCCATAGTAGGGTCCTCCTGTTGTTCCCCAGAGGCCGGCGGTTTTACATAAATCAACAGGTCCGCTGTTTCTCCTCCAACCAGTTCATGTTGTCCATGTTGAAATTCAAGAGAGTCATTACTTGTTATATGCTGCTTATGTACTTCCTGTGCTAGATCGCAATTATTTTTACTGTTTCTTAGCTTAGGAACTCTGGTACAATGGTTTAAACGGTACCAGGTGTTGTTTTTGTTTTGAACTTGTAATGCAGTTGATGTTGCTCTCACTACTGTATAGTAGAGCTGGGCGATATGGCAAAAAAAATATCACAATAATTTTTTACATATCAGTTACTCCCCAATTACTTAGTTTCTGTTGTATCTCATCATCTTGTATATAACTTGGCAAGTTCAGAAAAGATACCATTTTTTCTGTTGCACACAGCTTTTTCACTTCACATTCTTCTCCATTAATCATCAGTCCGTTTATCAATATCTCGCATTTTTTATCACTTTCCATTGTCAGCTCAAATTCATTATTGTTTTTTCTTCTCGGTCCAAGTAGTTTGCCAATCCTGACTTTGTCTTCCACTACTTTAATTATGTTGTTTATAATTGAGTTTTCAATGTCTCTTACCATCATTGTTAGTGTGGCTTCCTTCTTGTACTCTCTTTGATACCTTGCTTGCTTCTTTAGTTTGTTCAGCATCTGTTGTTTTTGACTTAAAGCATTCCTTTGTCCTTCAATATTCTTTTCACTTTCAATACTTGCATTTGATTGTAGATCCCCTTCCTTTTCTTGGCCACCTCCTTTTCCTTCTTTTTTCTTTGAAACAACTGTTGCCCATGTCTCATTGCTGTTTTCTCCGTCATCTTCATTTCGAGTCCTTTCAAATATGTTTGTAGGATTTCCTTGTTCCCCGTTCCTTGGTTCATTTGTTTCCAGTCTATTCTCTTTCTCTGTTGTGTCCATGTTGTTGTTTTCTAACCCCAAAACAGTGTTACTGTTTGGGGTTAGTAAAAATAATCTTTAGCTGAAAAAACAATTAAAGTAAACTTTGTAATACTAAAACTAAAAAACAAAACTGCCAAAATGGAAGAGCCTCTCTCTTCCTTCTGCCAACTCACTTCCTGTAGTGCAACAACTCTAACTCACACTAGAGGGCGTGTCCAGGGTGGTATGGCCGTAAGCGAGAGAGGCTGTCAACAGTTGGCTATTTAAAACAGTCGCAGCACCAGGGACCGAGCGCAGCTCAGCTGGCATCGACACAGCACCGACAGAAACAATGCCCTTGAAGGCGAGAAAAAATAATGGCAGCGGAGCTGTGACACGGGGAAGCCTATCCGCTGCCAAATGAAGGACTTCGAAAAGCTTACAGCACCTGGTATTCCCAGGCGGTCTCCCATCCAAGTACTAACCAGGCCCGACCCTGCTTTACTTCCGAGTTCAGATGAGATCGGGCATTTCCAGGGTGGTATGGCCGTAAGCGAAAGAAGCTGTCAAGAGTTGGCTTTTTAAAACAGGCGCAGCACCAGGGACCGAGCGCAGCTCGGCTGGCATCGACACAGCACCGACAGAAACAATGCCCTTGAAGGCGAGAAAAAATAATGGCAGCGAAGCTGTGACATGGGGAAGTGTATCAGCTGCCAAATGAAGGACTTCGAAAAGCTTACAGCACCTGGTATTCCCAGGCGGTCTCCCATCCAAGTACTAACCAGGCCCGACCCTGCTTTACTTCCGAGTTCAGATGAGATTTTTTTTTTTTTTATTAAGAAATATTCATACAATTACAATTTTACATTTTACACATATTTGCACAAGATGTTTCATTTCAGAATGTGATGGTGTAGTGCAGCTGATTGATATGAGTAACCAAAATGTGATGGTGCTGTGCAGCTGATTGGCATTGACATCGGCCAATCGGCACGTAGCACCGCCTTTTTAAACCTGATTGGTTGGTGCTTGGGATACGTCACGTCCGACTCCGACGCACTGGTTTGGGTGTCTGTAGCCGCGGCTACAGGTAGAGGCTCTGCGCTCGTTCTGAATTTTTTGTAAGTTGTTTGAATCGACCCACGTTAAGCTCTCTTTTGGCATTGTTCTAGTGCATCGTGTGGCGGTGGCTTTTCCCTTGGCTGTGGTGGCTGGATGACTGTTCAGTTGCAGGTATGTGATGGCTTTGAACTGGCTGATGTAATGGGGTTTAGCCGCATTTTAACCTGCGTGTTTCATGCTGTACAGCTATTAATTCCGGCACCTCGCTGTATTGTATCGACCAACGCGTGATTAGAACGTGTCTGAGTGTGCGCCCATTGGTAAGTGAAGCACGTATGATATGGTGTGATCATTTAAAGGACCATGTTAATGGGCTTGTTTGCGCTTTTCCTCCTTAGGATCCTCCCTTTTCCCCTTTCTTTCTCTCTTACGTCGGATCTTCCTCTGGTATCATTTGCTTACTAGCTCCCGTGTTCATCGCTATTGCCGTGGTTACCAGAGACCGTCTGCAACTGCTGCTAATGCTAACGGCGGCGTATTGGCTGCTGCTTGGACACCACCAATGCAGCTGCTAGCGGGGACTGCCTGCAATAACTCTTAGCGTGCTGCTTTGTGCTCCCCTTCATTCTTTCATTTGTTTATTTGTGTTGGATAATTGATTTGTCTACATTAGCATTCTTCTGTTTTTTTTGTTGTGTCTTTATTTATGCAAAGTATTGATTTGTTTTTCGTTATTAAGAGTATTCTTTTGTGAGTTTAGTCTTATTTCTAGTAACAGTTAATGTTGGGTCTAGTGTAGGTCAGATGGTGTAAATACAGCTGTAGCTATCTTTCAATTAGATCATGTAAAGTAAGTGTTAACCTGATTGACCCACTTATTTGTGTTTTGTTGGTTATTTATTTTTATTTTTATTTATTTCAGGAACTGAGGTTTCCCCCGGTGGATGACGGGTCACTTTCCACTGGTGGTGGTGTTTCTCTATCGTGTGCTGTGGACACTGAGTGCGTGATAGCGTGATTTTTGAGTGCACTGTGGTGTGTGCGCGTGTGCTGGGGTAAAGTCTGTCCACTCGTACCCAGTCAGTGGGAACCTCCAATCCTGGTTTGGTTTTGTTTATTTATTGTTTCTTGTGTTTAATAATGAAGTGGGAGTTTTTGATGTGTTTTTAAGAACCGTACTATTTGATAGTTTTATTCCAAATAAATATCTTTGTACTTTTTCATTAACTCACGTCTCTGTGCCTTTCTGGGAGAAACGAACCTGTGTCCTTTTCTAATAGTTGTTTCCCTGGGTAACTCCTGGGGTGGCGTAGTCGGTTATTTTTATTTAAAAAGATTTAAACCTGGACCTGTCAAACGTGCCCAGTGAGTACCATGACCTGAAGGGAGTGTTCAGTAAGTCTCAAGCTGCTTCTCTGCCTCCTCATCTTCCCTATGACTGTGCAATAGATTTATTGCCAGGTACCTCTCCGCCTAAAGGCAAGTTATACTCACTTTCTATTCCTGAGAGGGAGGCCATGGAGAAGTATATTTTGATTCTCTAGCGGCCAAGATCATACGGCCCTCTTCTTCACCGGTGGGGGCAGGGTTCTTTTTCGTAAAAAAGAAGGATGGGTCTCTTAGACCCTGCATTGACTATCGAGGGCTAAACAGCATCACGTTGAAGAATACGTATCCTTTGCCGCTGATGTCTTCAGCGTTCGAACGTCTGCAAGGGGCGTCGTTTTTCACGAAATTAGATCTCCGCAACGCATATCATTTAGTTCGCATGAAGCAGGGCCATGAGTGGAAAACCGCCTTCCTTACCCCTAGGGGGCATTTTGAATATTGTGTACTTCCTTTCTGGCTTTATAATGCTCCTGCGGTTTACCAAGCACTCGTAAATGACGTGTTGCGAGACATGATAGATCAGTTTATTTATTTCTACCTGGATGACATTCTGATTTTTTTCTCGTTCTCTCCAGAAACATGTGCAGCACGTCAGGCGAGTGCTTCAGCGGCTGCTAGAGAATGGGCTTTTGTCAAGGCGGAGAAATGCGTGTTCCATGCACAGTCTGTTCCCTTTCTAGGACACATTGTGTCAATCGAGGGGGTGCGCATGGATCCAGAGAAGGTTCAGGCTGTGGTAAATTGGCCAATTCCGTCTCGAGTCTCGTAAGGCCCTGCAGAGATTTCTGGGCTTCGCCAATTTTTACCGGCATTTTATTCGCAATTTCAGCCAGCTCGCCGCTCCTCTGACGTCCTTAACCTCCTCCAAAACTCCCTTCAGGTGGTCGAGTGTAGCACAGGCTGCATTCTCCAATCTGAAGAACCGCTTTGTTTCAGTTCCCATTCTAGTGACACCTGATCCCTCCCGGCAGTCTGTGGTGGAGGTTGACGCGTCAGAGGTGGGGGTGGGCGCTATCCTGTCCCAGCACGCCGCCTCGGATGACAGAATTCATCCATGTGCGTTTTTCTCTCATCGATTATCTCCCGCAGAACGAAACTACGACATTGGTAATAGGGAGTTGGTGGCGGTCAAACTCGCTTTGGAGGAGTGGCGTCATTGGTTGGAGGGCTCGGGGGTTCCCTTTATCATTTGGACCGATCATAAGAACCTCGAATACATCAGGTCCGCCAAACGACTCAGCTCCAGGCAGGCTCGGTGGGCATTATTTTTCGGACGTTTCGATTTTACCATCTCTTATCGGCCGGGTTCCAAAAACATCAAACCTGACACGTTATCCCATCTTTTTGATTCTTCCGAGCGCAATACGTCTCTTGAGCCCATCGTTCCCCAGAGGATTTGTATTTCTGCAGTGACATGGGAGATCGAGAGCAGGGTTCGCACAGCCCTGGACGGGGTAACGCCCCCGGTTGGATGCCCACCTAGTAGATTGTTTGTGCCGGAGGGGATTCGGTCTGACGTCATTCGATGGGGACATTCCTCCAAAGTGGCTTGTCATCCAGGGGTGAGTCATACATTATTCTTAGTTAAACAGCGATTCTGGTGGCCAGCTATGGCACGGGACATACGCGAGTTTGTTTTGGCCTGTTCTGTTTGTGCTGTTTCTAAGACTTCTAATCGCCCCCCTGCTGGACTCCTTCAGCCGCTGTCAGTGCCTTCGAGACCCTGGTCGCACATTTCGCTAGATTTCGTTACCGGTCTCCCGCCATCTGGTGGCAATACGGCTGTTTTGACCGTTGTGGACCGGTTCTCGAAGGCTACTCATTTTATTCCTCTGCCCAAATTACCCTCAGCCAGAGAGACAGCGGATGCTGTCATTAATCACGTCTTTCGCATTCATGGCCTCCCGACGGATGTGGTTTCTGACAGGGGGCCTCAATTTGTCTCTAAATTTTGGAGAGAATTCTGTCATTTATTGGGAGCGACTGTAAGTCTTTCTTCTGGTTTTCATCCTCAGAGTAACGGACAAACCGAAAGAGCCAATCAACATCTCGAGCGCATGTTACGTTGTTGTGTTTCCCAGAATCCCTCCTCTTGGAGTCAGCAGCTCCCATGGGTGGAGTACGCACACAATTCATTACCAGTATCGGCTACGGACCTTTCTCCGTTTCAGTGTAGCTTAGGTTACCAGCCACCAGCTTTTCCCAGTCTGGAATCCGAAGTCGCGGTTCCCTCCGCCCACGCCTTTGTCCAGAGGTGTCGACGCACTTGGAACAGGGCCAGACAGACCCTCCTCCAAGTGGGTGCGCACACCAAGGCTAAAGCCGATCGCCACCGGTCGAAGCCTCCCGTTTACGTCGCCGGTCAAAAAGTGTGGCTTTCAACTAAGAATATTCCCTTGCGTTCCGTATGTAATAAACTTGCACCTAAATTTATTGGACCATTCACTGTCATCAAGATCATTAGTCCGGTGGCAGTCCGCCTTAAACTTCCTCCAGCGTACAGGAGAATACATCCCGTGTTTCACGTTTCTAAATTAAAGCTTGTTTTTCATACGGCGATTAACCCGCCCACTCCGGTTCACCAACCCCCCCAGGAGGTGCTCTTGAGAGAGGGGTAATGTCACGGTTGCAGGTTTGTGCGCTTTTCCGGAGTGTCTGTTTGATCACGTTGGTTTGTTTTTGTTCTCCTCATGTATTTGTTTTGATCACGTGTGATGACGGCACTCAGCTGGCTTGATGAGCTCGCCAGCTGAGGCTCATATTCGGGTCTATATATGGGCCACGTTTTCTGTGTGTCTTTGTCAGTTCGTTATGTGTGCTTATGGTGTGCTGTTCTGTCTGTGTGCTTAGGATCTGAGGACTAATTTCTGGACCCTGTTTCCCGTCTGATTCCTGCCTGATCTCTCCTAGCACTAGCACCATTCATTACTTGATTTTTGTTTGACTTTGTCAATAAATATTATTTTGTTTAACTCGCACTTGGATCCCTCTGAACATTCATTTATTCGTGACAAAATTATAAAAGGGCCTTGTAGATGGAGATTTCATCCAAGATGGCTTCATGATCCAAAATTTATGGAGTTCATTCGTACTCAAATTGATTTATTTTTTAAAACTAATCTGAAAGAAACATCTGCATCTATAAGATGGGAAGCCTTTAAGGCTTATATAAGGGGCCAAATGATAAGGTACACATGCTCTGTCAATAGAAAAAGGAAAATGAAATTACAAAATTTAGAAGAAAGAATTTGGAAATTAGAAGAAGATATATATTCTGATTTGTCAAATTCCAACATACTTAAACAGGAACTGCTTATTCTAAGAGCAAAATATAATGAAATATCTGCAACAAAAGCTGAAGCCAGTTTAATCCGTCTTAAACAAACATTTTATGAGTATGGAGAAAAGGCAAGTAGACTTTTGTCTTGTCAGATAAAACAATTACAATCAAGTAAAGCTATACATAATATTTATACAACAGCTGGTAATCTGACTTCAGACCCAGATGAGATTAATGAAACTTTTTCCAAATTCTTCCAAATGCTATACAATACAGAATCATCAGAATGCAGCATGGACCAAACTTTATTTTTAGATGATCTTTTGATTCCTTCTATAAGCATTGAAGCCAAAAAAGAACTGGAGGAACCTCTAACTAGTAAAGAAATTTTAAATGCTATTGTGAATATGAAAAGTGGTAAAACAGCTGGACTAGACGGGATACCAATTGATATATATAAAGCCTTTAAAGATAAATTAGCAGTTCCTTTGTTAGAAATGTATGAAGAGTCGATGTTGGAGGGCTGTCTTTCTCCTTCTCTAAGAGCTGCATTAATAACACTCATTCCTAAACCCCATAAACCCTTAGACAGATGTGAATCATATAGGCCAATTTCGTTAATGAACTCCGATGCCAAAATTATAGCCAAGATTTTAGCCCTTCGATTGGAAGCTCATCTACCGTCCCTAATAGGAATGGACCAAAATGGCTTTGTTCGAAACAGACAGGCCTTTCATAACATCAGGCGAGTACTAAATATCGTTCATGAGATGGATGGCTCTAAAGATACAGGTATTTTATCGTTAGATGCAGAAAAAGCATTTGACAGAGTCGAATGGTCGAATGGCTCTTTCTTAATGAACAGGAGAGACAAAATCCAGTAATACAACACCCTTATGAAACTTCTGTAGACGGATTTGGATGTTTGGGAATCAAAGTTACTCCACAAGTAAAAAATCTTATCTCAGCCAATTATACTCCTCTGATAACTCAGGTAAACGAAAGTTTGAACAGATGGATGTCTCTTCCTCTCACTACTATTGGAAGGGTGAATACCATTAAAATGAATATTCTCCCTAAATTTCTATATTTGTTTCAGTCAATCCCCCTGACCCCTCCTCCTTCCTTTTTCTCAAATATGAAAAAGGCATTTATTAAAATTATTTGGAATAATAAGCTTCGCTTATTACTCCTGTATCTTCCTTATGAACGAGGCGGGCTGCGACTCCCTAATCTTTTTTGGTATTTTAAGGCAGCTCATCTAAGATCTGCATGTTATTGGTTTGCTGGCTCACCTAGCATTCCATGGATACAGATTGAAAGAAAATGTACAGGCAATTTGAGTCTTGACACATATTTATGCTCTGATTCTTTAAAGAAACTCAAACAAAATACATCTAACCCATTTGTGAGAGCCACTATTTTATCATGGCATGAGTCACAGGTTGAGCTGGGAGAAACCCCGGTACTTTCTAAATTCTCTCCCATTTGGTGTAATGCATTATTCGTACCAGGGAAATCAGGCAAGGGTTTTAAGCTGTGGTTCCAGAAAGGCTTGCAAAAGATATCAGATCTTTATGAAGATAATATATTGATGTCCTTTGAAACCTTAAAGGAAAGATATAAAATTCCTCAGTCTCATTTTTTTAAGTATCTTCAGATCCGTAATTTTATAAGATCTAAAAATCATTCATATCAGTGTCCGACCCTAAGTAGTTTAGAAGAAATTGCAGTTAAAGATCCCAGTGCCAAATACAAAATTTCTACACTATATAGCAAATTTGTTAATGCTTCCAAAGAATCTACAAATCATAAAAGACTGGCTTGGATTGAAGACTTTCAAATAGATATTACAGAAAATGAATGGGAAGAAAGTTGTCTTCAAGCGCAAACATCAATCAACACCCGTTTTAAATTAATCCAATATAATTGGGTAATGAGAACATATATAACACCAGAAATGTTAAATAAATTTAATAGAAATATTCTGTACATTTGTGGAAAATGTTTGACTTACAAGGGCACACTGTTCCATTGTGTTTGGCAAAGTGAGCACTTGCAATTCTTTTGGAAAGAAATAATTGGTGTAATCTCTAAAACTATTGGTAAAGAAATCCCTGTTTGCCCTAAAATCTGTATCCTTGGTCTTTTCCCACCTGCCTTATCGCTGAAGTCATATGAACAGAAGTTTATAAATCTGTGTCTATTACACGCGAAGCGCCTGATTGCCATTCACTGGAAAAGTACTCATGCTCCATCTTTGTCACTCTGGATTAAGGAAATGTCTTCCTGTATAGCAATGGAAAGGTTGACTTATTCAATCAAACAAAAAATGAACATATTCTACAAGATTTGGGACTTCTTCCTTCATTTTTAAATAACAGTGCACTGACTGTTTAGTAATCCCAAACAATGTGACTGTTAAAATACACTGTGTTTGTAATGACTAACTTTAATATACTTTCACTGGAATGTATATGTTGAAATGTCAATTATTTAATGGTATTTATTTTTTATATATTTTTAATTTTTAACAAAATTGCCCTTTTTATTTTTAACTTTAAGTTTATTTTAGTTAATCTTTATTTTCTATTTATTTGTTTTTGTATTACTTTCCTCGCATGAGAATGCATTTTTTTATTCTATTCCTTTCTTTTTTTAATTTTTAATTTTTATTTTGAACGTCGGGATGGGGCGGGAGTTCTTTGATTGGTATTTGGTTACTAATACAGTAAGAATGTATCACAACTTTCTATAACAATAAAAGTGTTAAAAAAAAAAAAAAAGAAAGCCACTCTCCCATAATCTGAAGGAAAGGTACAGTTTGGATTTGAACCTAGCACCTGCTGTTCCCAAGACAGGTGCTCTGGCCAACTTAGTCTTAACACAAAAAGAAAAAACCTCTGGATACGATACTTCCAAACGCAGTTTCATCTAAGACAGTGGGGGGGGGAAGCAAAATTTACTGTGCTTTCTACTCAGTTACTTTGCACATGCATAAAGAGGCTCTTGTACGACAAATCCAAAAGGCGTGATCTCAACAATAGGTGGCAGTTACTTTTCCCCAAAACCACAGGTTGCCGACGAGTCATTCCTCAAGCCCACTAGGCCCTACACCGTTTTCTAATCTCCCTTATTTAAAACAGCTCAATTAAGTCATCGGCTTTATTGTAGAGTACCCCTAGTATCTGAGCCTGCACTGCGCAATGAAAGAAAGAAGCAAAACGGGATGGACAGATGCCTAAAATGTTAGAAACGCACCACACCTTAAGTCAGTGAAGAAAAAGAGCAAAGCTTGCAACTCTGGTGGGACTCTAACCCACAACCTTTGAATGGCTCAGCTCACAACCTAGAAGTCCAATGCGCTATCCATTGCGCCACAGAGCCCAAGTGCTCTGCTTCCTCTAGAACTGTTGGACAGAAAGCACTTTTTAGTACTCTCTGGCCCATGAAAGAACAGCCAACTGCGGACAAGGCACTGCTGGAATTCAAAGCCAGGATCTCCTGTTTACTAGACAGGCACTTTGACCAACTAAGCCACAGCGCCAAACGACCTCGACACATGCTAAATGTTTAATTCCAAAAAAAAAAAAAAAACTAACAACGGTAGCGCTGCATGTGGGAATGTCTGGACTTGAAATATTAAAGTCCAATTGGTTAGGCATTACCACACTATGCTATATAAAGGCATCGTCCAAAGCCCTCTTGAACGAGCAGCGTTCTTAAGGATTTGAGTTTTGTTAAGAAACCGACTGCTAAACATCCCGCTGCGTAAACACTCGTTACTCTTAACAAAAAGCAAACACGAAACCTGTACATTAGGCACTGCTGGGATTTGAACCCAGGATCTCCTGTTTACGAGACAGGCGCTTTGACCAACTAAGCCACAGCGCCAACGCTGAATAGGAGGCAAGACGTATTTGGACACAGAGACTAAAAAAAGACAGCAAGTCTTAAAATGGCAAGCAAAGAGGTTGTTTAACTCTATTTGTCGCACTATTCATTACGCCTCAAAGATATACAATTTTATAATTCATTCGGGTGAGCTCTATGAAACAAGCACACGCACCACCTGGACTAAGGCGCTGCTGGGATTTGAGCCCAAGATCTCCTGTTTACAAGACAGGCGCTTTGACCAGCTAAGCCACAGCGCCACAGAAATTCATAGTAAGAAACATTTACCCGATAACAAAAATCGAAGAAGAAAAAATAATACACAACAAAAACCAGCATGTCAGGATGCAGAAAATGCTAAGCCGGACGCGGTCCTTTAGAGTCTGGATGATCATGTCTCAAGCCTGGCCATGTCATCCAAACCCAGAGTCAGCTCGGAAAATGGAAATCAGGACAAACATATGCTATCGGCCATTGAAAGAGTTTCAGATCAGAAAGCCACTCTCCCATCATCTGAGGGAAAGGTGCAGTTTGGATTTGAACCTAGCACCTGCTGTTCCCAAGACAGGTGCTCTGGCCAACTTAGTCTTAACACTAAAAGAAAAAACCTCTGGATACGATACTTCCAAACGCAGTTTCATCTAAGACAGTGGGGGGGAAGCAAAATTTACTGTGCTTTCTACTCAGTTACTTTGCACATGCATAAAGAGGCTCTTGTACGACAAATCCAAAAGGCGTGATCTCAACAATAGGTGGCAGTTACTTTTCCCCAAAACCACAGGTTGCCGACGAGTCATTCCTCAAGCCCACTAGGCACTACACCGTTTTCTAATCTCCCTTATTTAAAACAGCTCAATTAAGTCATCGGCTTTATTGTAGAGTACCCCTAGTATCTGAGCCTGCACTGCGCAATGAAAGAAAGAAGCAAAACGGGATGGACAGATGCCTAAAATGTTAGAAACGCACCACACCTTAAGTCAGTGAAGAAAAAGAGCAAAGCTTTCAACTCTGGTGGGACTCGAACCCATAACCTTTGAATGGCTCAGCTCACAGCCTAGAAGTCCAATGCGCTATCCATTGCGCCACAGAGCCCAAGTGCTCTGCTTCCTCTAGCAATGTTGGACAGAAAGCACTTTTTAGTACTCTCTGGCCCATGAAAGAACAGCCAACTGCGGACAAGGCACTGCTGGAATTCAAAGCCAGGATCTCCTGTTCACTAGACAGGCACTTTGACCAACTAAGCCACAGCGCCAAACGACCTCGACACAGGCTAAATGTTTAATTCCAAAAAAAAAAAAAAAAAAACTAACAACGGTAGCGCTGCATGTGGGAATGTCTGGACTTGAAATATTAAAGTCCAATTGGTTAGGCATTACCACACTATGCTATATAAAGGCATCGTCCAAAGCCCTCTTGAACGATCAGCGTTCTTAAGGATTTGAGTTTTGCTAAGAAACCGACTGCTAAACATCCCGCTGCGTAAACACTCGTTACTCTTAACAAAAAGCAAACACGAAACCTGTACATTAGGCACTGATGGGATTTGAACCCAGGATCTCCTGTTTACAAGACAGGCGCTTTGACCAACTAAGCCACAGCGCCAACGCTGAATAGGAGGCAAGACGTATTTGCACACAGAGACTAAAAAAAGACAGCAAGTCTTAAAATGGCAAGCAAAGAGGTTGTTTAACTCTATTTGTCGCACTATTCATTACGCCTCAAAGCTATACAATTTTATAATTCATTCGGGTGAGCTCTATGAAACAAGCACACGCACCACCTGGACTAAGGCGCTGCTGGGATTTGAGCCCAGGATCTCCTGTTTACAAGGCAAGCGCTTTGACAAGCTAAGCCACAGCGCCACAGAAATTCACAGTAAGAGACATTTACCCGATAACAAAAATCGAAAAAGAAAAAATAATACACAACAAAAACCAGCATGTCAGGATGCAGAAAATGCTGACAAGCCGGACGCGGTCTTTTAGAGTCTGGATGATCATGTCTCAAGCCTGACCATGTCATCCAAACTGTTGGAATATCTATCTCTATTCCATGCGTGTTCAAGAGAAAAGGTCAGGAGAGGGTTTTCTTCAATGCCAAAAATATTAGTAATTTATTAGATACAAATGAATAGTTCGATGACAGAGCTCTGGGTTACGTTACCCCGATGCAATACAAGAATTACATTCAAGAGGTTCGCAACTGACTTACATTTCCTGACTCCAGTATATATATACACAACTGATCTTAACAGGTGGAGTTTTGGTTTAACGTCACTTATCAGTCATTCTGCAGTCCCTTGGCTCTTTGCAACCCCTGGACATTACTTCCTCTTTCTGCAACCTTTCTCTGCATACCAGAACTGAACAATTACGTGCATCTTTAATATATTTCACAACTTCTACAAGCATCAGGACAACATGTGACATGTCTAGACTATAGTTCTGGAACAAAGGCCCCCACCCTCAATTTATTCTTATTCTGCTTTTCCACTTGTCAGCAGTTCTTCTAAAAAGTATGCAGCACAGTAAAAAAGAGGAAGTTTGTCTGGTCAAGACGTTTTATATTACAAAAGAGAAAGATTGATTAATCTGTTTTTAGTCTAAACATTTTTCTAATAAAAAATAATAAAAAGAATAAAAATAAAAATAAATTCCTTTTCTCCAACAATTCCCCTTTTCTGCTCCTCTCTGGAGCAGACAAAAACAAAATCAGATAATCAAATCCCCACAAAAATGTCCAATTGTCATTACTGCAGGCCTTTGCCTAAATCCCTGTTTTACCTCTTATTCAAAACAATCTTTAACATCCTAGTGCTCCTTCATTATGTTAAATGATGCCCAAAAACCCTTTTAACTCAATTTCTTTAACTTTTCTGGATTCAGTTTATAATTTTCACACTCTTGGTTCTCCTCTTCGGTGGTGCAGTCTCTTCCTTCTTGAAGTCACTCCGATATCTTCTTTTGCTAAGGATTATACTTGCTATATTCAGGCTTATTAATCCCAACAATCTTATTAACTTCCAATTATCCCATAATAAAAATTTTCCATTCTCATACACTTTATCAATAAAGGTAATTTATTTTTTCTTCTTCTTCTTCCCCACCAAAATTAAAATAAGAATGAGAATAATAAAAATGTAAATAAAATTTAAAAACTCCAACATTTAAAAAATAAAATCTGATCAAAAGGAAATGCACCCCCATTGAAAATCCCACAGTATGAATAAAATCTAAGATCAACACTTGTGAAAATATGATTGGAATTAGAAATTCAAAATTCTAACAACATAATTCAAATCAGCAATTCACTAATACAAATTATAATCCCCCTGCTTAGTTCAGACTGAATTTCAACATTTTAAGTCATTATTGAACCAAAATTACAATTGAGATTTAGGATGAAAAATCAACAGCTTCAAAGTAGGATTAAACTAACCAATTATTAAAATGAAAAGTTCAGAACTAAATCATAACAAGGTTATTAAACTAACAACTCAGACTTGTCACCAAATTTTAAAACCAAAATTCAAACATATTTAAACTAGAGATTTCAAAAGGTTCAAAAACAACAATGGCTTAAAATAAAAATCTTAAAATGTCTTCAAATTAAAGATTTAAAAACAACAATGGCTCAAACTAAAATAATCTTCAAAAATGTGTTCAAATAAAAGAATTTTAAAATCGTCTTCAAATAAAAGAATCTTAAACTCATAAGAATGTGTTTAAAATAAAATTATCTTAAAAATGTCTTAAAATAAAAGATTCAAAAAGCATCTTAAAATAAAAGATTTTTGCATTGAAAATGAAAAATATAAAAGCATTGAATGTCTTAAAATAAAAGATTATGAAAAAACATACAAATGTCTTAAAATAATAGAACATTAAAAAGGTATTAAAATAAAAGATAAAAAGCATAAAAATTTCTTAAAATAAAGTATAATAAAAAAAACATTAAGAATGTCTTCCCATAAAAGATAAAAAAATATGTCTAAAATAAAAGAATAAAAATAATTCAAAAAATTCCTAAAAACTAACGTGTGTAAAATAAAATAATTTTAAAATGTAATTGTGTTTCAATTTATTTTTTCTCAATTTTCTCCAATCTAATTGGTCCAATTCATTCATTCATTCATTCATACATTCATTCATTCATTCATTTTCTTTAAGGCTTAGTTCCTTTATTAATCTGGGGTCCCCACCGTCAGTAAAATGAAACGCCAACTTATCCAACATATGTTTTACACAGCGGATGCCCTTCCAGCTGCAACCCATCTCCGGGAAACGTCCATACACACTTAATCACACACTTTCTGTCAGATTGTCATATGCTAGTAAATCAGTCTTATTTTCTCTTTCTATTCTAGAATTTAATGTGGTTTTCGGTTCCCCTTTTTGTGTTGGGCTGTATCTAATATACAGTTGGCCTCATGCATTGGTGGTGCAGCGTGTTCAGCTCCCACACCAATACATGCTTACACACTCCAATTAGATATCAGATATCCCCTTTTTGTGTTTTATCCCCCTTTCGGCCTGGGCCTAGCTCCAGACTGTTTTTACACCCCTATGTTAACTTTCAAGTTACTCCGGCCAGCCTCACACCTTCAGCAACCTGTTTAGAAAAGTCTGAAGTAAAGTTGTTAATTGGTCATATTCTAATCTCTACATAAGTAAGCTACTGCACGTCCAAGCTGCACCAGGTCCCCAAAACTGCAGTCCTGTAAACAATGCAAAAGTCATTAATTCCATTGTTTTGTTCCATAACAAACTAATGCCCCTCAACATTATTTTTATCCAATTCAGTTTGGTCTGTGCACAGAATTTTGCCAATTGTGTTTAAATTTGTATTAATTTTCTCTACCTTTCCCTGTAATTATTAGTCTTACACCATCCCTAAATTCATGCTTCAGGCCCATTACTTGCTGCAATTTCAAATATTCATTATTTCAGTGTTCATCATTATCCAATCTAATTCTTACTCAACATCTATTTGTTTCCATTCACTATAGCTGTTAATCATGACTAGCACATATCTTTTCATTCACCTGTTCTCCCATATCTCTATAATCAATTATAACCTCACCCTCATTCTTCTCTTGCAGTTTCTGATATCTCTAAATATAATTAAAGTCTATAATTCATATTAGTCTTATTACCATGTGTTATACATTCACCAGTTTACAGTTATTTGAAATTGCTTATTTATTTAGTGATCTGACTCCACCTATCCCAGACATCACTTGTCCCAATATTATGGCGTGTTATCTAATCACCTATAATTTTTTATTTACTTCCTTTAAATCTAGTTCCATATAAATGTCATATAGCACCTGCCTAATCCCAATCAATTAGGTGTCTACTGTTTTTCTGCACGTAAACTTTTATCAACATACTAAATCAACACCACTCTCTCTGATAATTCAAAAATCAATCACTTTACATTTTTTATCAGTATGACCATATTTCTGCATACACTATTAACCTCAGCTTTAAAATCTATTCTCCTTAATTGCTTCTAAATCATAAACTAAACACAATCTTCTTTTGTTTGTTGCTTTCTTGTAAAATTGTATTAAAATTAAATTAGTCACATCTATGTTTAGAACTCAGATAAAATTTAGCTTAAATAAAATTTCTAAAACAGATTCCATATGACCTTGTCTAGGTGTTTCTCTTAATTGCTCAACGACGTACACTATTAAAAATTGTCCCGTTAAAAAACAGTAAAATACTGGCAGCTGCAGTTGCCAGCAATGTACTGTTATTTTACAGTATGTTGCTTTAAAAATACATGGACTACATTGATTTACACAATACTCAAGTGAACTCATTTTGCTCACTGAAAGCAACTGCCTCAACTTGGTCAACTGCTGAATGAGTTTATGAAGTAATGTGCTATATATGCTTAGAAGCATACTTATAATGATAACTTATTTTAGTTAATTAAAAAAGTTCGGTTTAACTCTAATGTCTTATTTTTCACAACAGCACACATACATGTAAATCTGGAATCACCAGAGAGATTCTGACTGCATCAGCCACTAAACAGCCGCTATCTTTAAATAGAGAAACATGCAGAATAACATTAGCAGTTCATTGTTCATCTTTAACTCATACACTGGCTCTACTCTCCTCCACAACGGTGACAGACAGAAGAAATTAGCTTCAGGTTTTACAGTAAAATACTGTTTTTTCCTTGATTTAACAGTAATCTACTGGCAGCTGTGGTTGCCAGCAATATACTGTTTTTTTACAGTCTACTTCCGTTGTGTAAATTAACAGTATATTACTGTTAAAATACATTTTTACACTGTGTTTTTACCTCTCACACCTTTAACCCTTTAAACCCCAGAGCATATACTTCAGTTTTAATTGAAGTGTCCACACTACTGAGTGTTCAAGAAACATGGAGCAAAGCTGAAGTAAATTCATTAATTAACTGACTAATTAAATGATAATTGAGGATTAACAATGAACAAATGAAGAAATACTGAAGGGAAAAAACAAGAACAGAACATACAAAACTTTAGTCACAGCTTTATAATGAAATAACCTGAAGAACAACAAATGATTAAATCCTTTAAATGATCAGCGGATGATTAAACAACTCTACAAACATCATCACCAGCTACACTTATTACTTAATACATGTATTTTTGTATAACATCTACTAAAGTTCTTCTTGAGAAAAAGTGAAAGTTTTACGTCACCATCATGGAGAACAGAGTTTGCTTTAGTTGGGCTCTTAGCCCTGTCATTTTTAACATTTATATATCTTGGCTGCTGCAATTGTTAAGAACTTTGTTTAAAAACTTCCTTTGTTGTGGCAAGCCAGCCAAAAACCTAAATAAGATCTGGTGATGTTCATGTTGCTATTAAATGGCAGAGTCTGTTCTCATTTAGTATAATAAAATTTACTGCTCCTATTCAATGATTAATCTATTGTTTTACATTATATGTCTTTATATGGCAATGATTTCTGGAAGTTTTTAAGAATATCTTGGACAATAACACTGCTCTATAGTGTAAATCGCACTCAAAGAGACATCTATAATCAGCATATGAACCTCAATAATGGTGACAACAAATTTAACAAAATTTAACAAATTTAACAGTTTAACTCACAAACAGGCAACTGAAAGTCTAAACATAAACAACAGCTGAATCAAACACAAATAAAGAAAACCGTTAGACCATTATACAACATTTGTTTATACCGCAATGCATGCTGGGATATTTGTACAGTGCCACTCCCAGCATGCATTGCAGCATGAAACATTTGAATTGTTACCATTGTTGAGATACAAGGTCAGATTCATGAGGTCTGAGTGTGTATTTGTCATAACTGAACTGGTTTTTTATGTTATTTCTTGACTGTTAAGTAATTACGTAGGTATCTTTTCCACTTCTCATTAATTAAATTAATACCTGCAACTAAGCATAAAATCTATTGCATGAGGCCCTTCATTCAGATTTAAACCAAAACATTTATCAGAACTAATTTCAGACTAATCGATTTCTCTATTTATTGACTTCCCAACTTTATTGCTACAGTACAAACGTTTTGTAAACTCTGTATTACAGCAGTTGGAAATTCTTCTTAAATGAGTTCAAGGGTGAAGAACCCAACTAAATCAGCCCCTCACTCCATTACGGTGACACAAAAAACACCTTAATTTCTGTTGGATCTCAATGAGAATAGTATGGAAGTCAAATCAGTCAGTAATAAGTGTGTCTGCTGTTGTTTGTGGAGTTGTTTAATGATCCTCTGCTGAGACTGAAGCTGTTTTATTTTATTTGATTTTACTTAATGTTGTAACTCAAGTCACTGTTTGTGTTTCTTGTTTATTTTCTTCAGTAATTGTAATTATTAACAGCAGGTGTTCATCAGTGTCTGAATTCACTCATTAGTGTTCATTAAAACTGTCTGGTGAACTATTTTAGTTAACTAGTGTATGAAATAGTGAACAAGGACACAAAGCGTGATTTCAAACACAGACTTCAAAACATCGAATCTGAACTCTGTTAGCTCACAGTTTTCTGCAGTTGGTTACTTTCTCGAAAACAAAAATGTTACCCAGAAAGCACTGTTTTTAACAGAATATAACTGTTTTAGTGAAAAAACATTATTTTATCGTAGAATCTGACCGTTTTTTAACAGCAATTTTTTACAGTGTAACTACTTTTCTTATATATAGTGATGTATACTTAGAATGGAATGACATTATGTTATATAATAAATCGAACCTTCATTAAAACACTTTTCTGTTGTTCAAACAATAGCCCCACCACTGGGAGTAAAATAGTATTACGTTGTATAAAGGGTTAAAATAATATTGTCAACAGCAGGTACAAAATTAAGCACTGAATGAAAAACTGAAACTTTAATCAATCGCTTTATATTTGTGTAAACGCTTTAAAACAAACCTTTCTCCAGTCAAATAACAGTGTGTGAGCGGCGCAGCCTTATGACGTCACACGCCAAGCCAAAATAAAAGTCTTTTTTTTTTGTTTAGCTTTTTTGACACTTACCTTTGGAGTAGGCCCAGCTCCAGCTTGGAACTTTAGGGTGGGCCAAAATAAAAACATAAAAAAAAATAAATAAATAAATAAAAAAAAAAAAATATATATATATATATATATATATATATATATATATATATATATATATATATATATATATATATATATATATATATATATATAAAGCTTAAACTTAAGACTTAGCCTGAGCGTGGACCAGGTTAGTTTCAGCATAAGTTGCCAGGGTAACTAAGTTTGAACTATCGTAAATTTGATTTATGAAACAGAATCTGCCATTAATAAACCTGACTTACCAAAATAAGCCTGGCTTTTTCTGTAAGCTAGTTTTATGGAATAGCCCCCTGTTCTCTCTTCCCTCTGGTATTCTTATCCCCTCCATTCGTACATCATTTTATTTTTTATTTTTTGTTTGTTTTCATGCTTTTTTTCTACATTTTGCGCTCCACACTTCTATCCAGTAGGTGGCGGGAATGCACCATGCAAGTTGGTCTGCCAACAGAAGGCTTTTATTATGGCGTGTCGTGTGACGTCATGAGGCTGCGCCGCTACTGCGCTCTGATTCAACAGGAGAAAGGTTTGTTTTAAAGCTTTTACACAGATATAAACGGATTGATTAAAGTTTCAGGTTTTCACCAGATGCTAAATGATATACCTGCTGTTGGCATAGATGTAAAGTTGGTTTTATATTCGCACATTCGTTCATTTAGAAGTCTCTATTAGCATGCAAGTATGACTTCTAAACAACATTAACACTGTTTATTTGACTGTGAACAATGTTGTACTTTGATAGTTTGTAATAAGTGTTTTAATGAAGGTTTAATTTATTAAATAGCATAATGTCATTACATTCTAAGTAAACATCACTATATAAGAAATGGAGTAACATAGTTTTATTCAGCAAATTTGTGGCTATTGTATCTTGCTCGGACTTAATCTTTTACCTGATTTCTGTTGAAGCAAGAGTTAAAGTGAAGTTATTTTGTTTCTCTTCATTGTTTTATTCGTTTTAAACTGGACATTTTTATTGTTTTGTTCATTTTAAACAGGATAAAGTGTCCAAACACAGAGAAAAACTCCTGCTGAAGCGACTGATCTCCACACTGTTATAAAGATGGCGTTTATTAAAGAGGAGAGTAAAGATGTGAAGATTGAAGAAACATTCACAGTCAAGCAGGAAGATCTGCAGGAACAAACAGGTTGGTTTTCATACTGATATATTTTTAATAATAAGAATACTAAATTAAGCCCTGAGTGTGCTGCCTAGTTCTCCTAAATGCACATAAGCACTCATTGAAAGACAGGAATGAGTTTTTTTCTTGTTACTTGTTCTCGTGTCTTTTGTCATTCATTTTATGTATTATTAGTCTCCCATTTTCTCTACCTTCTTAAGGTTATTGCTTTTCTTGTTCTTTTACTGTTTGTAAAGCGTCCTTGAGCACTGGCACTATATAAAATTATTAAAAATGATAAATTAAAAAAGTTTAACTGAGCTGACGATATTTGACCTACAGTATTCTCATAGAAAATATCTGCTATTAGGTTGATGGTGTTGGCTTAGTACTTTCCATTTGCATATGTCACGTTGATCACAATTCCCTTTTTTAAATCAACTTCTATGGGATTAAACTTGTTTCTAGTAGTTGTTACTAGTTCTCACAGATAGTATCTAGAATTACATCATTATTATAATAACTAATTACCAGGGCTATTGTGTTTAAACAGGGTTTCCACGAGTCATAAAATGTTGTAAACTCCAAAATCTAAAATTTAGGCCTTAAGAAGTCTTAAATTTACTGAAATATTGAGTCTTAAATAAAGTCACCATTTTACTTTGTTCATGTTTTGCTGTCAAATCTGGCAAAAAGCCACACAATCACCAACAATTCATCTCAATAAAAAATTAATTTAAATTTAATTCAAAAAGGTCATTTTAACTCTATCATAATGGTTTAATTATTTTCCTTACAATAACATTTACAAATCTGCTCCATGTATTTACTGCTGAGGACATCGACCTGGACAGATTGTTGTGCATATATTTAGTTTGTTATAGTTTTTAAACGTTTAAAACATTTGTTAATTTGTTTTTTATTTTAAATAAAGTTTTTGTTGGAAAAAAGTGTATGGTTACAAGTAAAGGTAGCTTGTTTTGACACAATATTTAAGATATTTTGCTACGAAATGTCTAAAATATTTAAATGTATTATTATTCGTTAATTATTGTAATATTAAATATTTAATATAAAAATATTTTTTGATAGCACACACACACATATATATATATATATATATATATATATATATATATATATATATATATATATATATATATTTTTTTTTTTTTTTTTTTTTTTCATCTGGGCCTTTTGAAAAATTCTTTGGTTTAAAATTTAATTCATAATGGTCTTAAAAATGTCTTAAATTTAAAGTCTTAAATTTAACTTGGTGACACCTGTAGAAACTTTGGTTTAAATTATGTCAAAAAAACGTGGATGCTCTTAATTGGAAATATGCTAAATGAAATGGACACTACAATAATTGTTATAAAACATTGTACAGTATTCTAAACTATATGATGTTGTTGTGGGACAACATGAGACAAAACAAACAAATTATAGTGGAACAATAACGTTTAGCATTGCACTGACTACAACTGGCCAACAAACTAGTCTTAATGACTTTTTCTGCTTAAGAAATGGATTACAGCATGCTGATGATGTGCAAACATTTAAGTGTAAAGTTTGTCAGTATTGACCATATTCTTCACATACCAGCAGGCGGCGCCATTGTAATCTTTTTGCTTGGGACTTTTTTTTAAAGAATTCATTTTAGATCCTAAAACAGTGTTATGCCGCTAGGCATGAGACGATAACCGTTTTCAAGGTATAGAGCTGTTTGAAAAAAGTCAAGGGTTTCGAAACGCCAATATTTTCTGCTGTACCTTTCCTACGGTATATGTAATTTATTTTATTTTATTATGTTTTGTTTCAAAATTTTCATGACAACAGTATCTCCAGCAGAAAAGATCTCCAAAAATGCAGTTTTAAGGGTGCTTTCACACCTACACTTTTGTTTCGGAACGTGTCTCGTTTGCCCAGTTAGCGCGGTTTGTTTGGCATGTGTGAAAGGGCAATCGCGTTCTGTTCCGCGCCAAAGTAACCGCTCCGAGATCGCTTGAATGAGGTGGTCTCGGCTCGATTGAAACGAACCCTGGAGCGGTTCGATTGCCAAGAGAAATCGATCCGAGCGCGGTTATATCACAGTGTTTTATGGATATGTAATAGGCTTATGGCTATATGAAGAGAGAATTATGAGTAGGGCGGGAAGTTTCGAGAGTCTCCAGATGCCCGCAAACGAGTGATGATCTCCCGGTAATCTTGTGTCTCCCTCCCAGTCCTCAAATAGGCATTGTCGCGCACCCTTCTCACCCCTCTCCACCGCGTCTCTCCTCAGACACGTTGCGCGCACGCACCCTGTTAATCACCACCAAACCACCACCTCTCCTGACAGCTTAGCGGGATGCTGCAAAATAAACCTTGACACTCTGACCAATGTAAGGAGAGTTTACTCGCACGTGACTTGTTTTAGCTCTTTTGGTCCATTTAGAAACTTTGCAGTGTGAAAGCGAACCGCTCCAAAAGCAAAGAGCAACAATGTAACAATTGTAATCTCTGTTTCGGCACAACTGAATCGATTCACAGGTGTGAAAGCACCCTAAATCGCAAAGAATTCTGTGTTCATGAAACAAATGAAGACAGCAGAAGTCAATGATTCATTAGAATGATTTAGCCTGACATGTTTACTTCTCCAAAATATTTTAAAACTTTCTCAAAAGAAAATATATCGTGCTCAAAGGGGAAAAAGTGTTTGTTTATTACCCAGACATTTAAAATAATATATTTTAGAGCAGTAATTACATTGTACAGTAGTGCAGTGAAACTGATATGTTTATTCAAGGTCATCATACCGTCAGAATCTTATACTGGCCCATGCCTAATGCTGCTTGATGTTGTTAACTTATATTTTGTAATTTTATAATTTTTCTTTGTATGTATAGTCATGAACACACTTGTTTGTAGAGCGAGTAGCTGTTTATTATTCCTGGTCATTTCTCCAATAGGCAAATGAAGTTCTAAAACAATAGCCTATGAGATCAGGACCCCGTTTCAGAAAGGAAATTAAGTGAAAACTCTGACTACTTTAAGCCTGAAATGAGAGAAACTCTTGGTTTAAGATGTGATAACACTTCTAATATTCAATGTTTGTGGGATAGCGGGTTTGTTTTTTTTCCACCTGAGAAGAATCAGGCATCTGGCCAATAAAGAAGAAAAAGCAATGATTTTCTGGCACTGTATCAAAAATTGAGGTCAAAGTATTAGGATCCATATCTTTACTACATATAGATCAAAATGATCTAAAATATTGGTCCAAAATGTATTTAATCTAGGGCATTCCCAGAACATATTACTCAAAACCACATCTAGGGCAAGAAGAATCTTAACCTGAATACTAGGGTTGGGCATCTAAGCTATAATGCCGATCCGATACGCATCTCGATACAAAGAATACGATCCGATATATTAGCGATACATTTGTGACATTGCGATGCAACACGATACGATTCACACCCATATCACGATACAATGCGATAATTCAGCACTAACTTATTAGATCAAGTTTATGAGATTATGTGAAAGAGGATGCTGTGCCATTGAATGAGTTTGATTATTTATTAACCAAGTAAAACCAAGACTTTTTTTACAAACTGGCTTTTCTCTCAGAGCCAGAGTGTCAGTTTACAGTAGAGGGACATTTTAGAACCTATAGCACATATTATTTAAGTATTTTCAAGATAAACAGAATGTATAAGTGCAATATATATTATAAATGCATATATTTGCACTCTTTCAACATAAAGGTTTACCATTGCACAACAACAATTGTGATTTAACTTTTCAACTATGAAAACAAGTTTTACAAAGATATATTGTGCCACTGAATATTCAAAACTTAAGGTCGTGAACTAGCAGTGTTATGCTGCTTTAAAACATCACTGTCACTGTAAACAACAGGCTAATAAAAATATAAATAAATACAAATTAACAGGAGGTGTTTAAAACCTTCGTTCTCCGTGACACTAGGCTGAATATCTTTGCAGATGAACAATGCAATAGCATTCGTTATTGGCGTAGAGCGAGCAGAACTGTTGCGCATGGAGAAAACATTCAATGCTTTTCTCACCACTTTTGGAGCTGGTAGCTACAGTTGAAGCAGAGCAGGAAGCCGGGGATGCAGGAACACTGGAAGATGCTTCCACAACAACACTGAGGCGCCGCTTCAAGTGAGATTTCAGATTAGTCGTACTGCCCGTGTATTTTACAGATGCGAGGCACATTTTGCAAATTGCATCTGTCCTGTCAAGTCGTCCATCCTTTTTGCAGAATCCATAATGTTGCCATACTTTAGATTTAAAACTCAGTGGGGAATAAAATGTTTGTTTTGCTTCTCGCGCTTTCTGAGGGCGCACCACTAGCTTCATCCGCACACCTGATACACTGAGTTGTAGTGTAAGTGTACACATCCGCAAGCCCGTTGCTAAGGCTTACTTTATGTAGGTCGATTAAATAATGCGCCAAAAACAGGTTGACAACACTTGTTAATAAATAAAAAATACATTCTATATTAAAAATATAAGCTGTATCTTGGAAAAACCGATGCATCTCGCAAAAATCGATGCATCTCGATTTGCTTCCAAAATTTCATTCATCCTCTGCTGCTTTACCGATGCACTCGCATCGTGCACGCGCATGACCGCATATCGATACATATCGGTTAATCTTCCCATCCCTACTGAATACATTTTTGCCATTTTGCTCCTAGACAGGTGAAGCCTGTGAAGCACCTTAAACTGAAGAAGAATGTCTACTACATACAGAAATTGAGTGTACCAGTTCTATGGCTGTGGTTCTCAAACTGGTGGTCGCGACCCGCATTCAGGGGGTTGTGAAAGGGATTTAAAAATTGTGTAATTTTTTTTAAAATTTACAATATATATTTTTCAATATCACAAGTTAATGCTACAAATATTTTCAGATTTTTACAAAGATTTTACTGATTAACTATTAGAGTGTTTAAAAAATGCAAATCAAACGTCATGACTGTGCAGCGGCTAGCTTGCTAGTTATCACTACAACATGAGCACGCATCTGCACATGAAAACCCTCACCTGCCGATATGGATAAATGTGTCATTTGTAAATCTTGAAATGTTGAGGAAACTGTGGACAGTTTGCCTGAGTCATCGGAACCATCTACTTCCACTAAGCATAAGAGCAAACCAGAATATCAGTTTGTGTAAATTGGCCGCCCAATACTAGTATAGGAAATTTGGCATTGCCAGTCCAAACTATCAATTTTTTATTTTCAAGAATTCTTTTCTTATGCAAGGAATTTTCTTATCCCAGAGAAATGTAGAAATACAATTATTTTACTCCTTGAAAAATGACTTGGGAATAAAAACAGAAACGTCTGAAATAGAAACAGAAGTCTTGGTAGTATTGTCATTTTAATGGAATTGATATTCCCAGCCAAAGATAAAGGAAGGGTTGACCACCGCGTCATGTCTCGTTTGGCTTTGTCTAAAGTCATTTTTAAAATTATTATTTAACAAATCCTAATATGTGCGTGTTACACTTGCTCCCAGATATACACATTTATCAGGACTTACTGAAAATGGAAAGAATTGGAAGAACATTTGCTGTGCACTATCATTGATGGGGAAAAAGAGACTCTGTCCGAAATAACAATACTACCATACTCTACTTCTGACATTAAGGGAAGTTCAATTCAATTCAGCTTTATTTGTATAGCGCTTTTACAATGTAGATTGTGTCAAAGCAGCTTCACATAAATGGTCATAGTAACTGGAACAGTGTGGTTCAGGTTTTAGTGTTTAAGTTCAGTTCAGTTTAGCTCAGTCCAGTGTGATTTAATCATTACTGAGAGTTCAAACACTGAAGAGCAAATTCATAGATGCGTAGCTTTACCAATCCTGAACCATGCGAGGCAGTGGCGACAGCGGAGAGGGAAAAAAAACTTCACCTGATGGGAGTGAAGAAAAATAACCTTGAGAGAACCAGACTCATTTGGGCACGACCATTTTAATTTCTCCGCTGGCCAAAAGTCTTGTGCAGAGCTTCATTCGCCGTGGTTTAGGCTGGAAGATGGCCTCAGCGAAGACTCGTCTGTCCCTGGAGCGTCGCTGGAATCAGACTCATGTTCAAGTAACTGCTTGTCTAGAAGAAAATGGTCAATCTTGGAATAGAAAGGAAGATAGATATTTAAATCTCTAGGGGTCATATACACCGTATGTCTGAAGGAAGGAGTTGATACATTGTGCTTGCTAACTTATTGTATTACTCAAAGAGCTAGAGCGGTCCAAAATTGGGTGCAAAACACAATTTAAATCGCCTCCTAAAATTTAATTGTGTCTCGAGACTAGGCAAAATTGAAAAAAAATTTACTGAAAAATTGTACAGTGTCCTAATTAGGAGCATACACATTGGCCAGGACCACAGACATGTTAAAAGATTGGATTATTATGTATCTGCCATTTTATCCAACACATTTGACTCCGAAACAAATTGTACATTCTTATGTATGAGTACAGCAACGACCCTACTTTTGCTATTGAAGTTAGAATGATATATTTGTGTATAGCCTCCTCTACTAAACTTATTATAGTCTTTATTTCAACAGATGTGTCTCCTGTAAATATACAATATCAGATTTTAACTTAATATATGCGAACACCTTGTTTCGTTTCACTGGGTGATTTAACCCCCGCACATTCCAACTGGTAAAGTTTGTCTTTACTCCACCAATTTTATAGGGGGCTGTCGAAAACATTTATCAGAAACTTCCAAAAGGCATCTGTGGGTTTTGAATGTAGGGAGATGTGTGGGGGAAAGGGAGGAAAGAAAAAAAATAGAGAGAAAAAAAAGGTGATCGCACATACACTTATAAACACTAAACAACACAAGATTGAAACATTGCGTGTAAACTTGCACACACTTCCAGCTACTCCCACTCTTAACTAGCTTACCATGTTGGGCCTCACATGTAAAGCAAAACAATTTAAACAGCTCTTGATGTTTTACTACAAAGCTACCCCATTATTGACTAAATATACTTGAGAACTAGAAATAACAACAACGAACATGTGCTATAGTGATCAATGGCTTTCTTCAAAATATCCTCTTTTCGGAAAAGTAGTGGCATTTAATCAGGAAGGCGTGTGGCGGTTCCTTGTCATCCACTGGTTTGCTGCGTAGAGTGCGGTGTGCCTGGTCCAGAAGTGGAGTCTCTTAAGGTTCAGAATATCTTTCAGAAGGCCGGCTACAAATTCAGTCACGTGTCTGCCGTGCTCCAGTCCTTCTTAAACTCCTGTTATGCAGAGAATTGAGCGGCGAGATCCCTCCTCAATATCTTTGCTTCGGTCTCTCAGCAGAGCCAGCTCCTTTTACACTATACTAAACTCTTTTTCCAGGGTAGTAAGTGAGTCAGAGTATCCACCCAAAACAGACTCCAGACCAGTCACTCGCTGTTCCGCTGCTTCCTCTCTGGCGTTAATGTGCTCCACAGCATTATGTAACTGTCTGAAGCTGGTCAATTTGATTACAAAGTTAATTTGATCGTGCAACGGCCTTTTCAAAATCGGCCTAATTAAATCACCCTTTAGTGCATCAATAGCTTGAAGGACTGCACTGTTATCACTCGCCAGAGCCGTCTCTCTCTTTTTTTTTTTTTTTAAGATGCAGCTTGCACTTCGGATTAGCATTAGCATGGAGGCTAGTAGCGGATTCTGCCTCCCTACGGTTGCTTCGACCTTTATTCATCCTGATTTAAAATTAATTACCCTCAGAACAGCTAAACTCATACACTTATAAACGCTTATTTTCCAGGATAGGTAGGTTTAAGGTATTTAGGATAAGAGTAATATTAAGCAAAATTTTAAGTTTCATGTAAGGACCTCAACAGTTTGCGTCTTTACATGGCGCCGCTCCAACATGAAGTCCAAAAAAAAATAATAACACTATTCACAATGAAACACAAAACCCTCAGCACTTATAACTCAAATGAAAGTGAAAGGAAAAAAATGTGAATGATTTCAGGCCAGCAGATTCATCCGATTTGAAAACGGAAAAAAAATAATGATAATTACTACGGGGAGAAAACAAAACGAGAAATAAAATGAGAATTTGGGCAAAGAAAACAAAAACTTTTGGTCAAGGGAAATGAGAGGGGAATGGCGAATGTGGAGGTGTGGATGTGAAGGTTGAGGGTGTTGACGAATCCGTTCACAGACATCACGAGCACTTCAGTTACAAGACATCAGCCTTTGCTCTGTTGCCTTGATACGTACTTTCGCTTTTTGTTTCTCACAGCCAGTCATTAAGTTTACACTGCTCGTCTCGACCCGGTTTCTCTACTCGTTTCCCCGCACTGCAACAGTTTAGTCAACTTCTTTTTCTTCCGCACACCACATAATGCTGCGCTCTTCAACTCTTCTCCTCTTCTTTATACCCATTTCCTTTTTGCCGTCCCATGGGTGGAGACCAATTAAACAATGTTGTCACTGAAAACGCCAAGAGTCATATATGCATGATTATATGCTGTCAGGCTTTGTAATCAAAAAATGTTGTTATAATAGAGGCCAATGGAGAAAAAAACAGCCATGAATATAATGAATAGAGAGTAAATTTGGCCAGAGTTTGAGTTTTTTTTATTTTTTCAAAGCATTTTCCCTGAATATGTCAAAATAATATGTCCCCAAATAACAGTCTGTTTGCTGAAACACAGGGAAAGTTTTGGCCAAACTCAAAATCACCCCAGAATGGATGAAAATGACCCAACAGCACACAAGGGGTAAGGTACACATTTCAGCCTTTATGCAGATGCTGTACAGCATCTCGGTCATCAATCTCGGTCCTGGAGGGCCGGTGTCCCTGCAAGGTTTAGCTCCAACTTGTCTCAACACACCTGCCTTGATATTTTAAGTATACCTAGTAAGACCTTGATCAGCTTGTTCAGGTGTGTTTAATTAGGGTTGGAGCTAAAATCTGCAGGACACCAGCCCTCCAGGAACAAGTTTGGTGACCCCTGCTGTACAGGTATGTCTCATGTCTGCAAGGCAAATATTCAGCTAATTGTTCAGTTGTTACCCCACAACATTTTTTTCTGATGTGTTTACCAGTCAGGCACAGAATGAACAAGTATTCCCTATGTGGTGATATGTGAACAGGTTATTGAGATTGGCTGTTCTGTGTCATGATTCAGGGTTGCTTGGGCAACAGGGGCAGAGCCAGCACGAGCAGGCTGACACAGAAGGCAGAAATATCGCTAATGAGTGCATGCTTTAATAAAGTGAAATTCTGAGTTCTAAAGCGCTGGTCTACTCTGTTTAACATGACATGGTGTCAGATTGAAAGTTCTCAGTGCACTTCTATCATTTGAGAAGGAAGACGGAAGGATAATGTTAAAGTTTCACATGCCCTAAGGTTTTGATTTTGCACAGCCATCAAGTTGGCCGGCATGGAAGCAGCGTTTATCTTGATTTAGAATTTCAACAAAACTTGACAAGGTAGACAATGATGTACAAGGTGAATTCACTGCTCTATGCAATGGGCAAGCAGGCTGAACCCATAAACAGCATCCAGATGGATTCTAGATGTATCCAGTGGATTCTATCAGATACCATTAATTTCAAGCTGCAGAAAACTCACAACTTTTATAACGCCAGTTGGCCGCTTCTGTTTCCGGAGGCTACCCTTTGGAAAAACCTCCGCTCCGGAGATATTTTAGAGAGAAATGAGCACTCTTCTCAAAAACCATGCTGGCTCTGTTGCAGTGATGGATAATATACTGGTGTTGGGTAGAGACAAGGAGGAGCATGATCGCAACCTCAAGGCAGTCCTTAATTCCGTCAGAGACTCTGGTCTTAAGTTAAATTAAGAGAAGCATCACTTTGGAAAATCTGAAATTTAATTCTTTGGATATATTATGAGAAAGGATGGGATCCTGCCTGACATTAACAAAGTGAGAGCTATAATGGAGATCCTCTGTCCTACGAATCTGACTGAATTGCGATAGGCCTTAGGGATGGAAAATTAACTGGGTAAATTCCTTTCAGGTCTTTCGTCAGTAATTCATTCAATGACTTAGCTGCTTAAGGGGGACACTGAATGGAACCGGAGCAAGGAACAGATGCAGGCGTTTAACAGGGTGAAGAGCATGTTGACCACAGCACCAGCGCTAGCGTTCTATGATACTACCAAGATCACAGTGGTCAGCACGGACGCAGATAGTTATGGTCTAGGTGCTGCCCTGTTTCAGCAGCAGGAAGAAGCACTTCTGATTGCTTTCTGTTTAAGGACTGAAGACTGAACGCCACTACTCACAAATTGAGAAGGAATGCCTAGTTGGAGTGTGGGCATGTGAGCGGTTCTCACATTACTTGCAAGGTGTTGACAAATTTGAGCTCCAGACTGACCATAAGCCACTTGACAAAGCTCCCTTATGGTGCAAACGGTTGCTGATACGTTTGATGAGATTTAATGTCAAAGCAGTGCATGTACCAGGCAAACAGCTTGAGGAGGCAGAGAGTCTTTCCAGAAATTCTCTGACTCATTACA
The DNA here is from genome assembly GCF_052040795.2 of Danio rerio. Classification (NCBI taxonomy): domain Eukaryota; kingdom Metazoa; phylum Chordata; class Actinopteri; order Cypriniformes; family Danionidae; genus Danio; species Danio rerio. Next base: position 63,809,171 of record NC_141024.2, on the reverse strand, counting down.
GCGAGTCTGACACAGAGCGTGACCTGACAATGTTTGTACAGGCAGTACTGTCAACTCTGTTTTTCTGCAATAACACTTCCGAAATGCTAGTTGGCAATGAGGTGTTAATGTTCCTCTGTGTCGAGTTTCTTCACTAGTGTTTTGTTTTTTCTGAACGCTTCCTGAATGTAGAAGTGGCTCAAACTCACTCATTTTGAGGCAGGAACCGGCGGACGTGCAACAACTTTAACCATGAGGTAAACACAAAACAAAACTTTCCATCCGAAGCTCCTTCCTGGGACTCCACACTTGCAAAGAATCGCTCCATCAGTCTCGCGCTATTCGCACGGCTCTCGGTACCGCCCAGACTCGTCAGCGCTACCAAGCCGATCAATCACAGAGCCTGCGCTATGTGTCGGTGCGACGTGTAGTTGCATGTTTTGAGAGGTGCATGTCAGAGACGTTGACGGCCATGGCATATGGCTACGTGTAGGCTGTGCCGTAGCATATGCGTGCGCTTGACGCAGAGGTATAAATCAGCCTTAAGCCTGCGAGGGAAGACTGGTTTATTGCCATAAGCCACGCTTCAAGATTCAGATCTCCAGTTGGAGATGGCCCAGGAGATGGAGGTGGCCCAAGGATGGCCCAGTCAAACATCTCAGTTGACAAGTGTGCTGCACAGGTTTTATGCAGCTAGGGCTCACCTTTCAGAAATTGTTCTACTTTTGCTGTATAAGGATAGAATTATGATTTCTGGTTTACAGAGACTGGATGTGTTACGTCAGCTTCACACAGATCATCAAGGCCTCACGAAGTGCAAAAAGAAGGCAAATATGTCTGTATGGTGGCCTAGAATAGGCAAAGATATTACAAAAACAGTAGAGACGTGCACGTTCTGTCAAGTCTAAAAGTCGATAAAAAAGAGAGAACCCCTGATGGTTACAACCCTTCCTGATGGGCCATGGCAAAAGATCGCTGTGGACATATGTGAACTAGATGGTAAGAAATATTTAATAGTGGGAGACTATTATTCTCGTGATATTGAGATCACACTTCTGCAAACTATTACAAGCCAGCAGGTGATTAAGCATCTGAAAACTATGTTTGTTCAGTGGGGGATCCCATACAAACGTATAACTTACAATGCTACTCAGTTTACGTCCGCTGAGTTTGTGGAGTTCAAAACGTCATACGGTTTCGTTCACACTACCTCCAGCCCTCACTACTCACATCCAGATCCACGGCTAGCTTTAATAAGCTATCTTGCTACACAGACTATATGAATGGGTTTGCTACCCCAATTTCCAGTACACTACACGCTCATACACCTTTAAGCAAAAGAACCCTTACTGGTATAGAAGTAAAACAGCCAGTAAAATTTAAGGATTATGTTTTGGGGTAGGTGTTTACACTAACCGTACAGATGCAAAGGATCCACTTGGATGTTAACTTCTACAGTATGGTGTAAGATTGTGAAAAAAAAAGAAAAAAAATGAACTTAAAAACACATCTGTGATGTTGACAGGTTATGGTTAAGAGTTTGACGATTGTAAGCAAAGGATATTGTTAAGTTGATATTGATATCTGTTACCAGTTTGGAAAAATAATTTGCTTTGTTCTATGTTGCTAAAAGGGAATTTGCTATATATTTACTACAGGGGGGCATCATCACTTTAAGGAGGGGAGATGTGGTGATATGTGAACATGTCGGGGTCCAGGGTTGCTGGGGCAATGGGAGTGGAGTAATTTACATTGTAAAAGCACTAGATAATTAGTTCTACAGGTTTTACGTTCAGAAGATGAATAATTTGAGTAAACCCTTCTGAGTACTGGTCAGAGCACAAAGGATGTGGAGACAGGTTATCTGTTTTAACACTTTATATTGAATGTTGAGGAGTTGAATGACCCCAGATGAAAATGCAAGGATGTACATAGTCTGAACAATATTAAGTACAATAAAAATAATAAATGAGCTACAAATGTATAAACAAAATTTGCTGTTATGTAATAAACCAGTATTCCTTATTAACATCAGTTACTAGGGATGTAACGGTATCAGAATTTCACGGTACGGTAATACCTCGGTATGAATGTCACGGTACAGTATTTATTGAATCATGTACAGGAAAAAACAAAACTTATGAAAATACTCCAAAAAAGTACCAAAAGTGTCAATGACATACAAATTAGCCATCTATCTGTAAGCTTTGAAACAGTAACTTCAATTTTAATAACAAAAAAACATTAATCCATGTAAAAAAATTAAGTTTTAATTTAGTATTGTTGAAAACTCATCACATTCAACATTTAATCACTCACTCACTTAGATAGAGATGGGTTTAAAGGAAAATTATCATATAAATATAATCTGGTAAAAGCTGGTATCTCTGGGTATTTACAATGTCCCCTGCAACAGAAAAAAACCCTCTCATTTGGGACTCAGGTTTCTGGGACAAGAGAGATATGACTTGGCCCAGGTTGACAGCAGTGGGTAACGTTGTGCATTGTCTTTCCCCCACTTGAGAGGACAAACCATGAGTGAGATAGAGATCTCATGTCTGCATCAATCTGAACAGTGTGCTGTGTTTCTGCAGTCCCCATGACTGAGTCGTATTCCCCAACTTGCAGGCACATGCACACACAGTGCTCAACCTGTGCAGTGCACATGCCCTTTTTAGTCTTGGATAGAAAGTTCCCTTCCAAAATGATCAAAAGTGCCCCAGCGACGCGACATACCCTTTGTCCCCGCTTTACAGTACGCGCGCGACAACACAGCTGATAAGAACTCGCGCGACAACACCACTATTCAGTACGCGCGTGACAACACAGCTGACAAGAACTCGCGCGACAACACCACTATTCAGTACGCGCGCGGCGACAACACCCACTTTAGGGTTTTCCAGCTCTTTTTGATCCCCGCTTCTAGCAGCACACTCCATTTCCGCATTACTGGATCTGTAGCGACAACAGACCGCAAGGGATTATGGCCAAGCCTGGGCTGATGGGAATTGTAGTTTCCGGTACCTCCCGTTTGCTTCATTCGCCTGAGCAAATTTTCTCAGAAGACCTATAGTTTTACCGAGTCATGCGACTACGGTAATATCGAAAAAAATTAATATTGCAGTATGACGGTATTTACAATACCGTTACATCCCTATCAGTTAAATTTTTTTACTAAACAATTTAGATAAGTAGAAATTAGATTTATCTGGAAAAAGGTCTAGATTAAACATTCATGTGTCGATAGAATACTCATTCACATGCAGGTATACATTAAATGCCCAGAAATGCTACAAATTGTGAGGCAGTTAAACAGTCTTTCAGCCATACTAGCCCCTTTCCACGTTTAATTTATAACATATCAGATTCACATTACAATATAAACTGTTAGGAAAACCTCAAAGGAGAATAATAACGGTGATCTGAACAACTGAATGATCATTACGGGTCATGTCCGGGCTTGTCCGTATACTAAAGATGTATATAAAATTGTTTGGGTAAAACAGAAACCATTAACAAATTAATAACGAAAGGGCTTATTTTGAGTTTAGTGACTAGCATCCAGATATTGCATCTGCAGCAATCATTGAAAGCGAACGGGTATAAAACGTCCTCTCAGCTGTTAATGCGCACAGCTTTCACGCACCCGCAGACATCGGCAGCTCCTCTCACTTAGGGATGGCTGATGTGAAACTGACGTTTCGACACAATGTCGAGATCCTGAAGCACAAGTATTTCGAAACACTGCACCGAAGCACCCAAGTCACATGACTTAAGTGTTTCGAAACACCTGGTCACGTAACTAAAGCGATTCAAAGTATTAATCAGCTCAGAAGGCCTGGCGAATCTGTATTTGACTACCAAGGTCAGAGAAAATCCCTGTTTCATATGGCCTAGTGGACTGTGCGTGTGCACGCTGTTGCTATGCTTCGAATTACTTTTTTGGTTCGAATCCCAACTTGTACAAATACTCTGAAGTCATGGTTTTGTGTGTTTTAATCATGTTTCTGTTTTGTGTAGCCTAAATAGGATACAGCTGCAGTTACGCCATCAATTTAGCATCATTTTTGTAACACTGTAAAACAATAATTAATATTTTACAGTACTGTGATGGTTGGGTTTTGGGTTTGGGTAGACGTTAATAAAATGCAATAAATGGAAAATTTAATGAATAATATAAATAATTCTTGACAACTTCAGGCCACATTGTCTGATCTAGAAATAACCCTGTTTTAAGACCAAAACAAGACATATTTATTTAGAAAGTGTTTATTCGGTTGTCAGACCAATGTTGAAACAAAACAATACAAGAACAAAGCATTACCAACTGGTATTAAAGGATTTCAAAATGGCTATATTAGCCTGGTTTCGAACCCACTATCCCCGCATGGTAGTCAGACACCTTTACCACTCCACTAAGTAACTTGAAGATTCAATTATACAAAGTGGGGTGTTATTACCTCAATTTGCTCAACTGTTCTTTGCTAAAGCTGTTTCAGTGCAATACATAAAAAATGACCACTAGATGTCACTGTAGAGTGGGGTTTCGAAACGTTTCACAGCTTCGACACATTTGCTTTGACTGTTTCAGTGTTTCATGAAGCCTCGCTTTGCCCACCACTACTGTCACTATGTGCTGCGCTTTTCTTCCACAACACACCCAAACAAGTGCGGTTTCAGAATAAGAGTCCCATTTGTAGGTAACTTTACTAGGTAAATAAACATGAATTGCATTAAATCTGCTTAAATGTGTACACATTAATGGACAGAACTAAATATTATCTGATTTATTTTACATTTAATGTGCATCAAAATTACAATGTGTGTAGCCAATGTTTCAGTGTCTTTTCACTTTTCAGCTTTTTTTGAGAGTTTGTAAGACTTAATGAAAACTAATGTTTTATCTATTTATTTCAGACCTAAGAGAGAATGAGGGGAGGAAAGAGGAGGAACATCATGTCAAAATTGAAGAAAAAAACAATTTACATACTGATGGTATTTTGAAAAGGACATACAAGACTCGTTTCAAATGCACTCACTGTAGAAGGAGTTTTGGAAAAAAAGGCTATCTTAAGATTCACATGATGATCCACACTGGAGAGAAACCATTCACATGCACTCAGTGTGGGAAGAGTTTCAGCTGCTTATCACACCTTAATGTACACATGATGATCCACACTGGAGAGAAACTATTCACGTGCACTCAGTGTGGAAAGAGTTTCAGCAAATCATCACACCTTAATAAACACATGATGAGCCACACTGGAGAGAAACCATTCACGTGCACTCAGTGTGGGAAGAGTTTCAGTCAATCATCATCCCGTAGTAAACACATGATGATCCACACTGGAGAGAAACCATTCACATGCACTCAGTGTGGAAAGAGTTTTAGCCAATTATCACACCTTGATTTACACATGATGATCCACACTGGAGAGACACCATTCACGTGCACTCAGTGTGGGAAGAGTTTCAACTATTTATCACACCTTAATCACCACATGATGATCCACACTGGAGAGAAACCATTCAAATGCCTTCAATGTGGGAAGAGTTTCAGCCAATCATCATCCCTCAATCAACACATGAGGATCCACACTGGAGAGAAACCATTTACATGCACTCAGTGTGGGAAGAGTTTCAGCAAATCATCATCCCTTAATAAACACATGAGGATCCACACTGGAGAGAAACCATTCACATGCACTCAGTGTGGAAAGTGTTTTACCTGCTCATCAAACCTTAATCAGCACATGAGAATCCACACTGGAGAGAAACCATTCATATGCACTCAGTGTGGGAAGAGTTTCAGCCAGTCATCATCCCTTAATTACCACATGAAGTTCCACGCTGGAGAGAAACCATTCACATGCACTCAGTGTGGGAAGAGTTTCAGCCAATCATCACACCTTAATAAACACATGAGGATTCACACTGGAGAGAAACCATTTACATGCACTCAGTGTGGAAAGTGTTTTACCTGCTCATCCAACCTTAATCAGCACATGAGGATCCACACTGGAGAGAAACCATTCATATGCACTCAGTGTGGGAAAAGTTTCAGCCAGTCAACATCCCTTAATTACCACATGAAGTTCCACGCTGGAGAGATACAATTCACTTATACTTAAGCCGCGGTCACACTGGACTTTTCATAACAAGACCTCTCTGGACAGAAATGTAAAATATGGACCAGTCGCTCAGTTAATGTGTAATCATCTTGTTTAATCCCGCCCCTTTTCTAGGGCTGCTCGATTATAGAAAAAATCATAATCAAGATTATTTTGGTAATAATTGTAATCACGATGATTCAAAACGATTATCAGTTAAGTCAAAATTATTTACCCTGAATTTTATTTTTGTATATAAATATTTCCCAAATGATGTTTAACAGGAATTTATCACAGTATTTTCTATAATATTTTTTTCTTCTGGAGAAAGGCTTATTTGTTTTATTTCGGCTAGAATAAAAGCAGGTGTAAATATTTTGTAACCTATTTTAATAGCTCAATATTATCAGCCCCCTTAAGCAATATACATTTTTTGATTGTCTGCAGAATAAACTACTTTTGTACAATGACTTGCCTAATTACATGAATTAAGCCTTTGAATTTCACAATAAGCTAAATACTAGTATCTTGAAAAATATCATCTTAACAAAGATAAAAGAAATCAGTTATTAGAGATGAGTTAGTAAATCTGTCTAGGTTGAAAATAAATCTTTCCATTAAACAGAAATTGGGGGGAAAGGGTCGCTAATAATTCAGGAAAAAACTCTGACTTTAACTGTAAATATGCACAGTTATTTTCCTCCCTGTAAAAAAAGGGAAAGGGAAATACATACAATAGAATAAAAATATGAAACAAAGTGTGCTTTAAAAATCTTAACTGTTAGAAAAAAAACTTCAGCTACAAACATCCTTCAGTCAAGAGCAGTGAGGGATTTTCTCCCTTTGTTTTTTGATTAATAAGAAAAACAGGCGGCAGCAGGAATATTGCGCGCCTTCTCTTTAAGAATAGTGCTGTATAACTGATATGGTTTCTCTTTCACTTGTCTTTTTATTGTTACTTGTTTGTTTATTACACAAATGAGGGTTAATATGAATATTCACTAAACATTACGCTCTGACACAAATCTTATATTTGACCATTAAATCGCTCGCATTAAGATGGCGTTAGATGTGTGTGCTCTGCTTGTCTCTGAGGCTAAGTGCCCAAACACAACAGCATACGCTCTTTTGCGCTTTTAAAACATGAATGATTCGAACATACATCAATGAGTGATGCGCATTCCATGCTGCAAACAACACAGTACATGATTTTAGTCATTTTCACGTGAAACTGAGCTTTGCAGAGCAACAAATGTGTACAACTGGAAAGGGGGCGGTATATGATGCAGTAATTGTTTATCTCAATTTAGTTTTATAATCATTAGAAGCCAAAATCAAAATTGAAACCAGATTTTCAATTAATTGCACAGCCCTACCCTTTTTGCAGTGCCGTACAAAAGAATTCCGCATGCTAAAACTCAAGTGTGACAGCAGCTTTGGTGTGGGATGAGTTTCAGCAACTCCTCAGACCTTAAAAAACACATGAAGACCCACACTGGAGAGAAACCATTCACATGCACTCAGTATGGGAAGAGTTTCAACCGATCAGCAAACCTTAATGAACACATTAAGATCCACACTGGTGTGGAAGAGTATATGTGCTTTGAGTTTGAAAAGACTTTTATTACAGCTCCAAAATTGACACTGCACCTGATGATTCACACTGACGAGGTTTAATTCATTTAACACATCTGAAAACACAAGATTATTTACACTGGTGAGAAACCGTACAGATCTGATCAGTGTCTACAGAATTTCACTCATTCGACACAGCTTAAGAAACACATGGACAAAAAGTTGCACAAATGACATGAATGCACCTAAACATTTTCTCATGTGCACAGGATGTTTCATGTCTGAATAATGTTTGATGTGGCTGAGTGACAGTAAACGCAATCATGGCATCTGGGAGAAGAAAAGTTTTGTAAACATCTGGCAAACAGCACCTCTGTGGTTTAAAATCTCTTTGCAGGTGATTGTACAGGTGCGGATACATCTGTACGCCACTCTCATTTATATTCATGTTGCTTTTGTTGTTTTGGATGGTGTTCTCTGTCTGACTCCCTAAATGAGAAGCAAATCACTGGGAAGACACTGCACATCAAAGAAGGTGGAGCTCCAGGACGATTAGTTTCCAGTATACCAGGGCCTCAAGTTTAGAAAGCCCATTCAATTGTCCTGTGTAGCAGCTTTTTTTTAGTAAAGTTTCTTTACTTTTAGGTTCAAAATTCTTCATAGTTTACTATATTTACTTTTTTGAGTAGAATACAATCGTGATGAATATTTTATGATTTAGGCAGAGCGACATGTATTAAGTTTTACAATATTAATACACTGTGATGATCGCAAGACTCCAAATTGGAGTATGTGGTAAATACTGATTGGTTGCTTAAATTACTTATCAATGGGTAACTAAAAGCTGTTGTGCTAGCTTCCCCAAGATGCTGTGGCTACTCAGGAGTCCTCATGTCAAGACCTGCCATCTCATTGATTCTTTAACCTTATGGTTTTGTTTTGCATTGCTTGTATCATGTAGCTAAAGTGTTGTTGTGATTATATCCTAAGTTCTTTATCTTCATTATTATCCCTAGACATTTATTGGTTGCTTTGATTGATTGTTCTATGAGTTGCATTTTATAATAAATAGTTAGCATTCAGGCTATTTTGTTGACTCTTCTCTCTTTTATGTTGCAACTCAAACAATCGGGTCACAAAACTTTGTAAAATGTGTCTGGTTGTGTCCGAGATCTTGTCTTTTCAATCATGACCATGGGTGCGAGTAGGAACCTAGATTGAGCGGTAAATTGAGAACATTGCCTTTAGTCTTAGCTCCTTCACCACAACAGACAATCACAATAACTGCATAACTGCTGCCGCTGCACTGATCCATCTTTTAATCTCACCAAACTGGAGATGGCCACCTTTTTCAAGTCAAGCACCGTGGTTTCTGACTTGTAGGTGCTGTTTCTTTCCCTGCCATGTCACACTCAACAGCAAATTGTCCCTTTGCATGCTGAAGGTCCATGTCCTATGAAGCCAACGGGACAACATTATCTGCAAATGACAGAGACAGTCCTAGCCTACACCTACAATCATGTCAGTTAAATTATTATATTTTTAAGATCAGCCTAAAATAACACATTTACAAAATAAAATGAATAAATAGATGGATGGATAGACATTGTAGTGATGGAAGGGGAAGTAGGATGTCTTGTCTAACCATAAACCAAGATGGAGCTCTCTCAGAAGGGATGGACCAGTGCGCGAGATGTCTAAAACTGAAGACTTTATTGTTCCAAATAAATTAATTGACTAAATTATCAAACAGTTTTAAATATTGTAAAGAAATATATAAGTAGAGAAGTAACTTTAGGTACGCAATTCATTTTGAGCATGATAGTTTGTTATTTTGAGTACCTCAGAGCAGTGGTTATCAATTCTGGTGCGTGTGCAAAATGAGTTGACATCCAGTGAAAATCAGAAAATATGATGTGTAAGAAAAATTTATCTAAAAACGAAAGGAAAGGGTTAAGTGTTTCAGGACATAAGAGCAAGTAATAAAATAGGCTATAGCCCATATTTCGCCCCGAGGAAGCCCAGCTTTGGCCTGATCAGGCCCTAGAAGTGACAGTGGAAACGCGACTGGCCTGGGCTCCCTCGCTTTAGGTGCGATAGTGGAAATGCGGCTAATGGTTCTGGTGGCTCTCAATGGTGTGGAACACTAGTCAGTTTTTGTTGGCTTGTCACTGGGTTAGTGGGCAACACAGTAGTCCTCACTGTAGTGGGCAGATTTTTGAAGCGGCTTACTTTATTTCACTCCCTAAATAATCTTCATCGAGGGAGACAGCAGCCATTGTGTTGGACCACGTGTTCCATATTCTTGGCCTTCTAGTTGACATGGTTTTAAGTAGGGGTCTGCAATTTGTGTCCAGGTTTTGGGCAGAATTCTGCCGACAGCTGGGGGCGACTGCTAGCCTCTCACGAGCACCACCCTCAGACCAATGGCCAGGCCGAGCAAGCTAGTCTGCAGCTGGAGAGGGTCCTGCATTGCGTCGCATGTAGGGAACCCTTATCTTGGAGTTTTAGATTAATCATGGTCAAATAAGTATTTAATTCTCTTCCCATTTTTTCTATAGGCTTGCCTCCCTTTCAGTGCTACTTAGGCTATCAGCCCCCTCTGTAGACTGATTTCACAAGGCTGCCATTTTAAAAGTGAAATCGAGGCTACGTTTGGAAAAAACTTGGAAGTCACACAGGAACATCGCAGTAATTTCTGGTAGGCATCAGTGAACACTGGCATATCAGCGTTGTTTAAGAACACGCTTAAGCGGCACTTGAATGTTAGTGGGAAATGGATGTTTTTAAAACTTTAGTACTGGGACAACTCTATAACAGACAACACAAGGGTGTGCTACAGAAGACTGCATTGTTTTATCGCTCACCCGATTACATTTACATTTAGTCATTTAGCAGACGCTTTTATCCAAAGCGACTTACAAATGAGGACAAGGAAGCAATTTACACAACTATAAGAGCAACAATGAATAAGTGCTATAGGCAAGTTTCAGGTCTGTAAAGTCTAAGAAGGAAAGTATTAGTAATATTTTTTTTTTTTTTTTGAGTACAGTTAGTGGTATATCCAGAGGCAATTACAGATTAGGAAGTGAAGTGGAGACTAAATAGTTGAGTTTTTAGTCGTACATAGGCTGAAGCAAGGAATCGTCACCACAGTGTCTACCTGGTGCCATGAACTGAATCCAAGGCAGACACTTAAGCGTATTATTCTTAGAGATTGTAATTTTGTTTGATGCCTAATATGTTTTTAATTTTTTTAGTTAAACTGAACTGAATAATATTAAAGTAATGTTTACACCACCTGCATTTTGAAATTGCGGCAACAGCTGGAGGTTTGTAGTCCACAGCATGTTGCAATGTTTACAGTGCTGATCCTATAGTTCCATGTTTTTCACACCACAGCCTAGCTTTCTTCTTTAAAATGGTGGCTGTGTGAAATAAGCATATTCTCTTCCCCAAAACCAGATGCTATTGTTCCCTCAATGCATTCCTTCATTCAGAGATGCCTCTAGACATGGAGGATCACCAGACTGGCAATAGGAATGAAGCGTCTCCCCCATCTATACATGTGTGGTCAGTAAGTCTGGTTTTCTTCCAGAGACATTCCTCTCAGACTTCCCTCACATAAATTGGGACCCAAATTCACTGGACCATTTCCCATTATCAAGGTGCTCAGTCTAGTGTTGGTTCAACTCAAATTAAACTCTAAGTTTAAAAACATTCATCCATTTTTTTCAGATGACTAAGATCAAACCCATTCTTCTCTCCTCCCTGCAGCCCATAACTCCTCTGCCTCCCAGACTGGTTGAGGGTGCACTCACATACACCGTGCACTGGCTCCTGGATGAGTAGAGGTAGAGAGGTTATCAGTATCAAGTAGACTGGAAGGGTTATGGTCCAGAGGAGAGATGTTGGATTCCGGCTCTGGATATTCTGGACCCCTCCCTCATTGATCAGTTTCATCTGGTCCATAGTGAGTCTTAAGGGAATGCGGCGGAAGGGGGCGTTCTTGAGGGAGGGGGTACTTTCACCATACCTAATGCTTTTGCTTTCTCCTACGGTTCTGGGTGACAGGTTATCTCTTGTCATCAGGTTTTATTTGCAGTCACAGGAGCTCTCGTTTCCCTTTTGTCCTGTTTATAACCCTGTATTTGTGTCCAGGAACGCTAGTGAGTGAGTGTTTGGTTGTTTTTTTCCCATGGCACTTCCTTAGTGCTCACCTGATCGGATGTTTACTTTGACTTTTGCTTTTTCCAGGACTCACTCCTCAAACACTTGTTTTTTTGCATTTGAGTAGTAGTGTAAAGGTCTTTAGATTTTGGCATGATGTCTAGCTTTTGAGGCTCTTTTGGACTACTTCACTTTGTCAGACAGGTCATATTTAGGTGATTTTTTGATTACGAACATGTGTGGTAGTAATCAGGTCTGGGTGTGGCTAAAGAAAGCCGGTGTGAGAAATTAAAGTTATGTTTTAATGAGGAAAAACATTTTCACACAAGGCTATGTTGTTCAGTACTTTGTCTTCCTTTTAAGTATAAAAACCTTCATTTAAAAACAGCACAATGTGTTTAATTGCAGCCAATCATCATCCCTTAATCAGCACATGAGGATCCACAGTGGAGAGAAACCATTCACATGCACTCAGTGTGGGAAAAGTTTCATCCGCTCATCATCTCTTAGTCTACACATGAGGATTCACACTGGAGAGAAACCATTCACATGCACTCAGTGTAGGAAGAGTTTCAGCAACTCATCACACTTTAATAAACACATGATGAGCCAGGCTATTAATTTTAAATTCAAAATTCTTCTCCTTGCATTTAGATACCTAAATAGCCTAGCACCCTCCTATCTCTGCAACATGCTTGTCCCCTACACTCCAACTCTTTCTTTACGTTCTGCTGACTCTGGCCTTCTCGCTGTCCCTCGGTACCGCCTCTCTTCAATGGGGGCAGATCATTTAGTGTTATTGCACCTGTAACGAATATGGTGGACCAGACACATAAACATTTTGCATTTTATTATACAACCAGCCAACTTTGCCCAGAGAAGGCTCGAAACCTGATTCCAAGGTATTTACGACCCAAAGGAATGTGCCATGCGGCACTAGGCACAGGAATGACTTACAAAGGACTATTTAAACTGCTTGTTTAACACTGTTTTCATATAAACTTTACTCTATATGTTTAATCATATGTTTTGCAAAGTTTCCCTTTCTCTTGTATTAATATTTTTGGTTTTAATACCCCTGCATATAATTTTTTAACGGTTCCTAGGCTAAACAACCTCCTATACTGTTCAAGTTTGGACTTTTCAAAAAGCTTACTTGCTGTACAAATTGATCGTTGACATTTTATTTTATAATGAGTGCAACATATTAATGTTTTAAGAGACTTTAAAATTTTTTGTCCCAATTTACATAAAATTTGCCTATGCAAATTATTCTGCCTCGGACAAAGACCCATAAATTTAATATTCCAGGAAGTTAGCTTCTAATTGGTCAACTTTCCATGGAGGGTGGATCCGAACCTGCCCTATAAAGTTGAAGACCAAGCTAAACTCCCCCTCTTCGCACGCACTCTCTCTGTTCAAACTCTCCTGGGACCTCTGTTGGGACCCTTTCTTCAAACACGCTGCCTGGAAGCTCCCCCTCTCTCTCCCAACTCCAGGCAAACCCCCCTCTCTGCTCTGGAAACACGTTGTTTTGAAACCTTCTTCAAACTTAGCAACTTCCTCACAAACCTAAGTATTGAAACCTTCAAGAAAGCAGGCAGAAACCCAGACGGAAAGGGTTAATCGCACCACGCTCGGACATTTCTCTGTTCAGAACTTTTGCGGCATCAACCAACAAAGGATCAGCCAACCAACCCAATGCTCAACAACGAGAGTTCGGACATCACGAACAGACCGCAAGTATCACCTTTCTCCCAACATCTAAACTGGTGTGAACAGACAATAGAAGGGTTATATTGAATTTATATTGAATTTGATTACGTTTGGTTGCTTGGTTTGTTCTTACAGACTCATAGGTTTTTCCCATCATTACATCTTCTCAACCTCTTCACGTTTGCTACTCTTCCCTATGCTTGTATGAAATTGTGTTTGTGTTAGGTGTTAGTTTCTGTTGGATTAGTCAATAAAGTTTAATTTTATATAAAGAAAGGTGCCTGTGTATATTAATGAATCTAATGTCTTGAACTTTGATCCTGCTACCCTGCTCAAATTTTATGTTGATAGCATCGCTGAACGATTTGTTTGTTCGGATCAAAAGAGTCGATTCATTTGAAGCCCCGTTTAAATGAATCTTCCTCCCGCTAAGCTAGCCCGCTATATAATGTTCCAGAAGGTACACGAGCCTTGAAATCTAAATCATAACTCACAACATTATAACGGCGGAAAAGGCGCGGGAAGAACAACCTTGAGCTAATTTACTACTGTAATAATAGTGTAGATATGCGAACACTTTAATCTACAGTATAATTTGTCACAGATTATTAATGTGGATATGCGTGCAAGTTAATCTATATTATTATTATGATGTGCTACCTGTTTATTTGTGGAGGATAAACAAAGCATGAAAAATGTAATTTATTACAGTAATCTTTCAAGCTTGTTCCCAGACAAGTCTCTGGGTCACTAATACTTCGTATTTCTGGAAAATCCGGGATGGAATTCTAGTAAATGGTAGCACTGTAGAGGAACGGCTTCCCGACAGTTTCACACCACCTAAAAATTCATTTGTTTCTAATGAATTAATTTATTTATTGAACCTGCTAATCCAGCCAGAATATTTTTTTCTATGGTTGCATCTGCATTTTAGTTTCTGTGATAGGCATATTGTATCTTTCTCAATTAATTCAATAAAGTTGTTCTTTAAACAGCTTAAGCATTGTGATTTAAACCTGTATTTTGACCCTAATTGTAAAGTGTTATTATGCACATCTAAAATCTAATGCATTTTTATTCTAATGTAAAATACATGTTGAAATAGAACACAAATACACAAATGTTTTTAATATTCCACAGTTTTATTTTTTGAGTAAATGGTTTTCACAATTTTTGCCTATAATTTAAATGTTCTCTCTGTGTGTTTAAGTATACTGTGTATAGAAGAGTTGAATGAATTTATGCTCTTGATGAATGTGTACAGATGAATATTTGTATAAATAAAAAATGATGACAGATTGTGGTGTGTATTGTCTTATATAAGCTTCACTTCCTGCTTTGCTACTGTTTGGACGTCTTTGCCTACTGCTCCGCTCTTCGCACTCTTGCTTTTATATCTTATACCCTAATTTTAACTTGAGCCTATCAGCACAGTGCTCAAAAAACATGGCTTGAAGATCAGCATCGATTCTACAAACCTTCTGGAATATAGCTTTACTAACAAGAGGGGAATTACCGTCTAAACAATCCTCCTGCTACCAGCTACCAGCTGCTTACATTCCGGAGACGGGAAAACACGGCTGTGAAAATGCCTCTGGATCGGATTAATTCAGATTCTCACTGCTGTACAAACTGCCACAAACTTCTACAAAGGATTGCAGTTCTTGAAACGAAGTTGCTTGCGATCCGACCAGAACTTCAGCTTCATTGTGGATTCTCTCAGCACACAGCCGGTGAGTCCCATAAATCTGTTCCTGCTACTGTTTTGAGCACAGAAAAACAGAAAAAAACTGTTGAAAATGAGCATTGGCATAAACAAGGTGCGAGACCAAAGGGTACTCGCGGGGTCAGATCATATGCTGCCGCATTAGCTTCTTCTACCCCAAATACAGCTCGGACTCAAATACAGCTTCAGAACAGATATGAAGTTTTGAGTAATATGAGTGAAGAATCCCCAAATTCAGTCAGAGATCGCATGATTCAGCAACTAATTCTGCATGGAACAGAGGCTCAAGGCCGACTAGACAGCGACATTCTGCTCCGATCACACCTGAGATAAGAACACTAGTCGTGGGAGATTCAATAATCAAGAATTTCAGGAGCAGATCTACAATGACATACTGCTTTCCTCATGCAACAGTTTCTAATGTAAATAAAGAACTTGAGGAAATTCTGAAAAAGCACAGTACTGCAAAACGGATTATCATCCATGTGGGGAAGAATGATATTCGGAAGGAACAGTCAGAACTGCTCAAGAAAGTTTTCTGTGAGCTCTTGGAAACAGTTGAATGATTGAAGGTTCAGCCGTTCATAAGTGGACCACTCCCTGCAAGAGGGACAAATATGTTTTCACGGCTTCTTGGTCTAAATGTATGACTACAGAAAACATGTAACAAGAAAGGACTAAATTTCATCGACAACTTCAATCTCTTCTGGAACCAAAGACAGCTGTTTACATCAGACGGCCTTCATCCAAACAAGCAAGGTGCTAAAGGACAATATTTTTTTCTCCCTCAATCATCTATCAGCTGTGTATGCCACTGAACTGAATTGCACACACACACCTAGCAAATGTCCGGATGACCACAGGACTTCAAATCAGCTCCTCAGTGGACTTGTGGCTGACGAATCACCCAAGGACAGTGATAATGCCACGCAGCCAAAACACCCAATGTTGATAGAGACACTATCAGTTGCCCTCTGCTCAACACAGGCAGACTGTGACGCATCAGAACAGCATCAAGTCTCGTCACTCAAAAATGATCCTCAGGAAAACATATTTCTGCAGACAGAATCTCCACATGCACAGCCTCTGTCACCAGACACGTTCTCATTGTCACAATGTTCACCACTCTTGGGATTTTCAAAAAAGATGGAGGAACTGGTGTATGCTGGAATTAAACTTTCACACTCCATTGCCGCAAGCCCCCAGTTACCAACCAAAAAGCGGCCTGCTCCACAAACACCTGGAAGAGCCCTCCGATTTTTGCCACACCGCCAGGGCCCAAACAACAACACCCCATCTTCAGCTGGTGAACACAAGAGCTCTCACTGATGTGTGTCAGGGGCCTGCTTAGATAACAGTGTCTTTATCAAATGTTTTCAGAACAAGCAGGAACCCAGTGTGTCTGTAGCTTTCTCTAAGCAGATATGTGTTGTGTTAAGTGACAGAAAACCAAAGACTTCATCAGGCTGTATAGCAAATCA
The DNA here is from genome assembly GCF_052040795.2 of Danio rerio. Lineage (NCBI taxonomy): Eukaryota > Metazoa > Chordata > Actinopteri > Cypriniformes > Danionidae > Danio > Danio rerio. The sequence continues at coordinate 63,792,414 of NC_141024.2, read as the reverse complement.
TTCAAATCTGGTGTCTATTAAATGTAGATCTGAGACTTCTGTAGTGAAAACAGCTAAAACTGTTAAGTTAGCACTTTTAAACATCAGATCGCTCAACAATAAGTCTCTTTTAGTCAATGATTTTATCAACACAAACTGCCTTGATTTTATGCTTTTAAATGAAACTTGGCTAGATGACAGCTGTAGCGCAGCAGTTCTGAATGAAGCAGCTCCTTTAAACTTTGATTTTTTGAGTGTTTGCAGAGTTAATAGGAGAGGTGGAGGCATCGCTGCCCATTTTAAAGATGTTTATGAATGTAAACAAGTGTCATTTGGTGACTATTTGTCTTTTGAATATCTGAGTATAGCACTAAAAGGGTCTCCACGCATCTTACTGATCATTATCTACAGACCTCCAAAATATTCTCCAGCTTTTATTGAGGATTTTACAGAGCTGTTATCAATAGTAACCTCTGAATTTGATTATTTTAGTATTGCTGGGGATTTTAATATTCATATAGATAATCCAGAAATCAATGCTGTAAAAGAACTGATGACTGTTTTTAACACTTTTGATCTGACTCAGCATGTTCAAGGACACACAATCGTGGACACACTCTTGATCTACTTATAACTAAGGGTTTACACATTTCATCGACTGTTGTTAAGGATGTTGCACTATCTGATCATTTCTGTATCTTCTTTGATATATTGATCACTCCAGCTATTAAAGACAGATCTGTCTCTGTCAGAAAGAGATGCATAAATGAGAACACTAGTGAGCAGTTTATGAAGGCCATATCGCTAGCACCGAGCATATCTGCAGATTCTGTTGATTCTCTCCTTGATTTGTTTAACTCTAAAATTAAGATTATAGATGATGTCGCTCCTGTTAAAGTCAAGAAGATATCCATTATAATATCTATAAAGACAGTCTTCATGCCTTTAATATGGAACTAAACACTGCTAGACAGACTTTCTTTTCAAGCCTTATAAACAGCAACTTAAATAATGCTCGAACACTCTTTGCAACGATAGAGAGACTCACAAACCCCCCCAGTCGGATTCCAAGTGAGCTCCTCTCTGAAAGCAAATGTAATGAGTTTGCTCATTTCTTCACTGATAAGATCAATAATATCAGAAAGGCAATCAGCTCATCCAATCAGTCAAGTTGTGTCGATATCAAACAAGCTCAGCCACAACTTAAGAAATCAGACATTATGTCTGATTTCATGGCAATTAACGGCAAAATCTTAGAAGAAATTGTGCAAGTTATGAAAACATCAACCTGCAGTCTTGACACGCTCCCCACATCATTCTTCAAAACGGTGTTTACCTGTTTAGAAATGGATCTCCTAAAAGTGGTAAATAGGGTTGGGCATCTAAGCTATAATGCCGATCCGATACGCATCTCGATACAAAGAATACGATCCGATATATTAGCGATACATTTGTGACATATTGCGATGCAACACGATACGATTCACACCCATATCACGATACGATGCGATATTTCAGCACTAACTTATTAGATCAAGTTTATGAGATGATGTGAAAGAGGATGCTGTGCCATTGAATGAGTTTGATTATTTATTAACCAAGCAAAACCAAGACTTTTTTTTACAAACTGGCTTTTCTCTCAGAGCCAGAGTGTCAGTTTACAGTAGAGGGCCATTTTAGAACATATAGCACATATTATTTAAGTATTTTCAAGATAAACAGAATGTATAAGTGCAATATATATTAAAAAAATATGTATATATTTGCACTCTTTCAACATAAATAAATGTAGCATTGCACAACAAGAATTGTGATTTAACTTTTCAACTATGAAAACAAGTTTTACAAAGATATATTTTGCCACTGATTATTCAAAACTTAAGGTGGTGAACTAGCAGTGTTATGCTGCGTTGAAACATCACTGTCACTGTAAACAACAGGCTAATAAAAATATAACAAACCAGCAATCTTCTTGCTGTGAGGTGGTCAAACTACCCACTGTGCCACTGTGACACCCAATTATTTTTATCATTATTATTATTAATATTATTATTATTATAATTAAATAAAAATTAACAGGAGGAGGTGTATAAAACCTTCGTTCTCCGTGACACTAGGCTGAATATCTTTGCAGATGAACAATGCAATAGCATTCGTTATTGGCGTAGAGCGAGCAGAACTGTTGTGCATGGAAAAAAAAAACTTTCAATGCTTTTCTCACCACTTTTGGAGCTGGTTGAAGCAGTGCGAAAGCCGGGGATGCAGAAACACTGGAAGATGCTTTCACAACAACACCGTGGCGCCGCTTCAAGTGAGATATCAGATTAGTCATACTGCCCGCGTATTTTACAGATGCGCGGCACATTTTGCAAATTGCATCTGTCCTGTCATGTCGTCCATCCTTAAATCCATAATGTTGCTTGCCATACTTTAGATTTAAAACTCAGTGGGGAATAAAATGTTTGTTTTGCTTCTCGCGCTTTCTGAGGGCGCTCCACTAGCTTCATCCGCACACCTGATACACTGAGTTGTAGTGTGTGCACATCCGCAAATCCGTTGCTAAGGCTTACTTTATGTAGGTCGATTAAATTATGCGCCAAAAACAGGTTGACAACACTTGTTAATAAATAAAAAATACATTCTATATTAAAAATATAAGCTGTATCTCGGAAAAATCGATGCATCTCGCAAAAACCGATGCATCTCGATTTGCTTCCAAAATTTCATTCATCCTCTGCTGCTCAACCGATGCACTCGCATCGTGAACGCGCATAACCGCGTATCGATACATATCGGTTAATCTTCCCATCCCTAGTGGTAAATGCTTCACTTCTATCAGGGATTTTTCCAACCTCACTTAAAACTGCAGTTGTTAAACCCCTCTTGAAGAAGAGCAACCTGGATAACACCCTATTGAGCAATTACAGGCCAATCTCAAATCACCCTTTCATTGGCAAAATCATTGAAAAAGTTGTTTTTAACCAAGTTAACAAGTTCTTAAACTTCAGGGGGTGTTTAGACAATTTTTAATCTGGTTCCAGAGCACATCACAGTACAGAGAGCGCTCTTATAAAGATAATCAATGATATACGCCTAAATACAGATTCAGGTAAAATAACAGTGCTGGTATTGTTGGATCTCAGTGCTGCATTTGACACTGTCGATCACAGCATACTTCTGGATAGGCTGGAAAACTGGGTTGGGCTATCTAGCACGGTCCTCAAATGGTTTGGATCTTACCTTGAAGGTAGAGGTTACCATTTCAGTATAGGTGACCATAGGTCGAGGTGGACACCCATGACGTGTGGAGTCCCACAAGGCTCGATTCTGGCACTTCTCCTGTTCAACCTTTACATGCTTCCTCTAAGCCAAATAATGAGAAAAAAACAAATCTCCTACCACAGCTATGCTGATGACACTCAGATCTACCTAGCCTTACTGCCTAATGACTACAGCCCTATTGACACCCTCTACCAGTGCATTGATGAAATGAGCAATTGGATGTGCCAAAACTTTCTTCAGTTAAACAAATAGAAAACTGAAATCATTGTGTTTGGAAACAAAGATGCGGTTCTCAAGGTAAATGCGTACCTTGGCACCAAAGGTCAAACGACAGAAAAATAAGGTCAAGAATCTTGGTGTGACTCTTGAGTCAGATCTGAGTTTCAACAGTCATGTCAAAGCAGTCAGTAAATCAGCACACTATCATCTCAAAAATATTGCAAGAATCAGATGCTTTGTTTCCAGTGAAGACTTAGAGAAACTTGTTCATGCTTTTATCAGCAGCAGGGTGGATTACTGTAATGGACCCCTCACTGGCCTTTCCAAAAAGACAGTCAGACAGTTGCAGCTCATCCAGAATGCTGCAGCCAGAATTCTGACCAGAAGCAGGAAATCAGAGCACATCACACCTGTCCTCAGGTCTTTACACTGGCTGCCAGTTACATTCAGAATAGATTTTAAAGTATTATTACTGGTCTATAAATCACTAAATGGCCAAGGACCTCAATACATTACAGATATGCTCACTGACTACAAACCTAACAGATCACTCAGATCTTTAGGATCATATAAACTAGAAGTTCCAAGAGTTCAGTCAAAGCAGGGTGAATCTGCCTTCAGCCACTATGCCCCTCGCTGCTGGAATCAGCTTCCAGAAATGATCAGATGTGCACCAACATTAGGCACATTCAAATCAGAACTGAAAACACATCTGTTTAACTGTGCCTTTACTGAATGAGCACTGTGCTGCGTCCGACAGATCGCACTATTATGTTTTTCGTTTTCTTTTTCATTCTTTTATAACCTATTTTAACTCATTTTAATTTGTTTTTATCTGTTTTTAATAATTTTTATTGTCTGCATTTTATGTTCCTAAACTTGTCTTTTTTATTCCTGTTTATGTAAATCACTTTGAATTGCCACTGTGTATGAAATGTGCTATATAAATAAACTTGCCTTGCCTTGCCTTGCCTTACTAGGCATGAAGAAATGGCAGTACAGGCAGTCTTGTGGTCGTGGCCGAGTGGTTAAGGCGAAGGACTAGAAGTCCATTGGGGCCTCCCCGTGCGGGTTTGAATCCTGCCGACTACGTCCTCCCCCTTTTTAAAAATGCAGCAGTCATTAATTGTTTGCATTTCCATTGTTTCTTGGGAAAAGCGTTGTGCTGGTAGGAGAAGAAAAAACAACAGTTGTCACTGAAGAGTAAGGGGCTTATCACAGGCAGGAACATACCACACACGTGTTACAACGGCTGTCTTGTAGCTCGCTGTGATCGTATAGTGGTTAGTACTCTGCCTTTTGGCTGCAGCAACCCTGGTTTGAATCTGGGTCACGGCAGGTTTTTCAAAGTGACCTTAGTGTTGCACTCTGTGTTGCCATCAGTTATCTCCAGCCTTCTTTTAGTGCAGGCTGTGCTAATGGCACGTTCTGAATGTTTACGTTTCCTAAAGTGTGGAAGACTAGGGATATGATATAAGAGAAATAGGATCTTTGATGCCAGCATGCTGTGTAGATAAATACTGATCAAGTCACGCTTCTAAGGCATGAAAGGAATCTTTTCAATTGTTGAGTGTCCATTCATTGCCACAACAGCAGAAAGACATTCTGCAGTTATCATTGATCTATTTAATGTCTCCTACATGACATGGAGTCCAAACTATTGTGTTGTACTGATGTCTACACCTACAACAACCATAAACCGAACCTCAAAGTAACCTGTCGTGTTTTAGCAACATCCACACCAACCATAAGCTTAAAACCCCATCACACGGTAAACTTTAGTGTACTGTAAAGGTCTGCGCCGACCACAACCCAAACCTTGCCTACTCGTAAAATACTGTTGACGAGCCCGGATAGCTCAGTCGGTAGAGCATCAGACTTTTAATCTGAGGGTCCAGGGTTCAAGTCCCTGTTCGGGCGTGTGATGCTCATTTTGTGGAGCCACAGCTTTTGCCGTTGAGCTATCGCTTGATGAAAGTTTCATCTGGATGCACAATATGTGTACTAGGTATGAAGAAATGGCAGTACAGGCAGTCTTGTAGTCATGGCCGAGTGGTTAAGGCGATGGACTAGAAATCCATTGGGGTCTCCCCGCGCATGTTCGAATCCTGCCGACTACGTTCTTCCCTTTTTTAAAAATGCAGCAGTCATCAATTGTTTGCATTTCCGTTGTTTCTTGGGAAAAGCGTTGTGCTGGTAGGAGAAGAAAAACAACAGTTGTCACTGAAGAGAAAGGGGCTTATCACAGGGAGGAACATACCACACAAGGGTCACAACGGCTGTCTCGTACCTCGCCATGATCTTATAGTGGTTAGCACTCTGCGTTGTGGCCGCAGCAACTCCGGGTCACGGCAGGCTTTTCAAGGTGACATTGGCGTCGCACTCTGTGTTGCCATCCGTAATCGCCAGCCACCTTTTAGTGCAGGCTGTCCTAATGGCACGTCCTGAATGTTTACGTTTCCTAAAGTGTGGAAGACTAGGGATTCGATATGAGAAACAAGATCTTTGATGTCAGCATGCTGTGTAGATAAGTACTGATCAAGTCACGCTTCTAAGGCATGGAAGGAATCTTTTCAATTGTTGAGTGTCCATTGCCACAACAGCAGAAAGACATTCTGCAGTTATCATTGATCTATTTAATGTCCCCTACATGACATGGAGTCCAAACTATTGTGTTTTACTGATGTCTACACCTACAACAACCATAAACCCAACCTCAAAGTAACCTGTCGTGTTTTAGCAACATCCACACCAACCGTAAGCTTAAAACCCCATCTCATGGTAAACTTTAGTGTACTGTAAAGGTCTGCGCCGACCACAACGCTAAACCTTGCCTACTCGTAAAACACTGTTGAACAGCCCGGATAGCTCAGTCGGTAGAGCATCAGACTTTTAATCTGAGGGTCCAGGGTTCAAGTCCCTGTTCGGGCGTGTGATGCTCATTTTGTGGAGCCACAGCTTTTGCCGTTGAGCTCTCGCTTGATGAAAGTTTCATCTGGATGCACAATATGTGTACTAGGCATAAAGAAATGGCAGTACAGGCAGTCTTGTAGTCGTGGCCGAATGGTTAAGGCGATGGACTAGAATTCCATTCGGGTCTCCCCGCTCAGCTTTGAATCCTGCTGACTACGTCCTCCCCCTTTTTAAAATTGCAGCAGTCATCAATTGTTTGCATTTTCATTGTTTCTTGGGAAAAGCGTTGTGCTGGTAGGAGGAGAAAAACAACAGTGTTCACACTGAAGAGAAAGGGGCTTATCACAGGGAGGAACATACCACACAAGGGTCACAACGGCTGTCTCATACCTTGCCGTGATCTTATAGTGGTTAGTACTCTGCGTTGTGGCCGCAGCAACTCCGGGTCACGGCAGGCTTTTCAAGGTGACATTGGCGTCACACTCTGTGTTGCCATCCGTAATCGCCAGCCACCTTTTAGTGCAGGCTGTCCTAATGGCACGTCCTGAATGTTTACGTTTCCTAAAGTGTGGAAGACTAGGGATTCGATATGAGAAACAAGATCTTTGATGTCAGCATGCTGTGTAGATAAGTACTGATCAAGTCACGTTTCAAAGGCATGGAAGGAATCTTTTCAATTGTTGAGTGTCCATTCATTGCCTCAACAGCAGAAAGACATTCTGCAGTTATCATTGATCTATTTAATGTCTCCTACATGACATGAAGTCCAAACTATTGTGTTGTACTGATGTCTACACCTAGAAAAACCATAAACCCAACCTCAAAGTAACCTGTCGTGTTTTAGCAACCTCCACACCAACCATAAGCTTAAAACCCCATCTCACGGTAAACTTTAGTGTACTGTAAAGGTCTGCGCCGACCACAACCCAAACCTTGCCTTCCTGTAAATTACTGTTGTGGAGCCCGGATAGCTCAGTCAGTAGAGCATCAGACTTTTAATCTGAGGGTCCAGGGTTCAAGTCCCTGTTTGGGCGTGTGACGCTCATTCTGTGGAGCCACAGTTTTTGCCGTTGAGCTATCGCTTGATGAAAGTTTCATCTGGATGCACAATATGTGTACTAGGCATAAAGAAATGGCAGTACAGGCAGTCTTGTAGTCGTGGCCGAGTGGTTAAGGCGATGGACTAGAAATCCATTGGGGTCACCCCGCGCAGGTTCGAATCCTGCCGACTAAGTCGTCCCCCTTTTTAAAATTGCAGCAGTCGTCAATTGTTTGCATTTCCATTGTTTCTTGGGAAAAGCGTTGTGCTGGTAGGAGGAGAAAAACAACAGAGTGTTCTCACTGAAGAGAAAGGGGCTTATCACACGGAGGAACATACCACACATAGGTCACAACGGCTGTTTCATAGCTCGCTGTGATCGTATAGTGGTTAGTACACTGTGTTGTGGCTGCAGCAACCCCGGTTCGAATCCGGGTCATGGCAGGTTTTTCAAGGTGACATTGGTGTTGCACTCTGTGTTGCCATCCGTTATCTCCAGCCTTCTTTTAGTGCAGGCTGTGCTAACGGCACGTCCTGAATGTTTACGTTTCCTAAAGTGTGGAAGACTAGGGATTCGATATGAGAAACAAGATCTTTGATGTCAGCATGCTGTGTAGATAAGTACTGATCAAGTCACGCTTCTAAGGCATGGAAGGAATCTTTTCAATTGTTGAGTGTCCATTGCCACAACAGCAGAAAGACATTCTGCAGTTATCATTGATCTATTTAATGTCCCCTACATGACATGGAGTCCAAACTATTGTGTTTTACTGATGTCTACACCTACAACAACCATAAACCCAACCTCAAAGTAACCTGTCGTGTTTTAGCAACATCCATACCAACCGTAAGCTTAAAACCCCATCTCATGGTAAACTTTAGTGTACAGTAAAGGTCTGCGCCGACCACAACGCTAAACCTTGCCTACTCGTAAAATACTGTTGAAGAGCCAGGATAGCTCAGTCGGTAGAGCATCAGACTTTTAATCTAAGGGTCCTGGGTTCAAGTCCCTGTTCGGGCGAGTGATGCTCATTTTGTGGAGCCACAGCTTTTGCCGTTGAGCTATCGCTTGATGAAAGTTTCATCTGGATGCACAATATGTGTACTAGGCATGAAGAAATGGCAGTACAGGCAGTCTTGTAGTCGTGGCCGAGTGGTTAAGGCGATGGACTAGAATTCCATTCGGGTCTCCCCGCTCAGCTTTGAATCCTGCTGACTACGTCCTCCCCCTTTTTAAAATTGCAGCAGTCATCAATTGTTTGCATTTCCATTGTTTCTTGGGAAAAGCGTTGTGCTGGTAGGAGGAGAAAAACAACAGAGTGTTTTCACTGAAGAGAAAGGGGCTTATCACAGGGAGGAACATACCACACAAGGGTCACAACGGCTGTCTCGTACCTCGCCGTGATCTTATAGTGGTTAGTACTCTGCGTTGTGGCCGCAGCAACTCCGGGTCACGGCAGGCTTTTCAAGGTGACATTGGCGTCACACTCTGTGTTGCCATCCATCATCGCCAGCCACCTTTTAGTGCAGGCTGTCCTAATGGCACGTCCTGAATGTTTACGTTTCCTAAAGTGTGGAAGACTAGGGATTCGATATGAGAAACAAGATCTTTGATGTCAGCATGCTGTGTAGATAAGTACTGATCAAGTCACGTTTCAAAGGCATGGAAGGAATCTTTTCAATTGTTGAGTGTCCATTCATTGCCTCAACAGCAGAAAGACATTCTGCAGTTATCATTGATCTATTTAATGTCTCCTACATGACATGAAGTCCAAACTATTGTGTTGTACTGATGTCTACACCTAGAAAAACCATAAACCCAACCTCAAAGTAACCTGTCGTGTTTTAGCAACCTCCACACCAACCATAAGCTTAAAACCCCATCTCACGGTAAACTTTAGTGTACTGTAAAGGTCTGCGCCGACCACAACCCAAACCTTGCCTTCCTGTAAATTACTGTTGTGGAGCCCGGATAGCTCAGTCAGTAGAGCATCAGACTTTTAATCTGAGGGTCCAGGGTTCAAGTCCCTGTTTGGGCGTGTGACGCTCATTCTGTGGAGCCACAGTTTTTGCCGTTGAGCTATCGCTTGATGAAAGTTTCATCTGGATGCACAATATGTGTACTAGGCATAAAGAAATGGCAGTACAGGCAGTCTTGTAGTCGTGGCCGAGTGGTTAAAGCGATGGACTAGAAATCCATTGGGGTCACCCCGCGCAGGTTCGAATCCTGCCGACTAAGTCGTCCCCCTTTTTAAAATTGCAGCAGTCGTCAATTGTTTGCATTTCCATTGTTTCTTGGGAAAAGCGTTGTGCTGGTAGGAGGAGAAAAACAACAGAGTGTTCTCACTGAAGAGAAAGGGGCTTATCACACGGAGGAACATACCACACATAGATCACAACGGCTGTTTCATAGCTCGCCGTGATCGTATAGTGGTTAGTACTCTGCGTTGTGGCCGCAGCAACCCCGGTTCGAATCCGGGTCACGGCAGGTTTTTCAAGGTGACATTGGTGTCGCACTCTGTGTTGCCATCCGTTATCTCCAACCTTCTTTTAGTGCAGGCTGTGCTTATGGCACGTCCTAAATGTTTACGTTTTCTAAAGTGTGGAAGACTAGGGATATGATATAAGAGAAATAGGATCTTTGATGCCAGCATGCTGTGTAGATAAGTACTGATCAAGTCACGCTTCTAAGGCATGGAAGGAATCTTTTCAATTGTTGAGTGTCCATTCATTGCCACAACAGCAGAAAGACATTCTGCAGTTATCATTGATCTATTTAATGTCTCCTACATGGCATGAAGTCCAAACTATTGTGTTGTACTGATGTCTACACCTACAAAAACCATAAACCCAACCTCAAAGTAACCTGTCGTGTTTTAGCAACCTCCACACCAACCATAAGCTTAAAACCCCATCTCACGGTAAACTTTAGTGTACTGTAAAGGTCTGCGCCGACCACAACCCAAACCTTGCCTACTTGTAAATTACTGTTGTGGAGCCCGGATAGCTCAGTCGGTAGAGCATCAGACTTTTAATCTGAGGGTCCAGGGTTCAAGTCCCTGTTCGGGCGTGTGATGCTCATTTTGTGGAGCCACAGCTTTTGCTGTTGAGCTATCGCTTGATGAAAGTTTCATCTGGATGCACAATATGTGTACTAGGCATAAAGAAATGGCAGTACAGTCAGTCTTGTAGTCGTGGCCGAGTGGTTAAGGTGATGGACTAGAAATCCATTGGGGTCTCCCAGCGCAGGTTCGAATCCTGCCGACTACGTTCTCCCCCTTTTTAAAATTGCAGCAGTCGTCAATTGTTTGCATTTCCATTGTTTCTTGGGAAAAGCGTTGTGCTGGTAGGAGGAGAAAAACAACAGAGTGTTTTCACTGAAGAGAAAGGGGCTTATCACAGGGAGGAACATACCACACAAGGGTCACAACGGCTGTCTCGTACCTCGCCGTGATCTTATAGTGGTTAGTACTCTGCGTTGTGGCCGCAGCAACTCCGGGTCACGGCAGGCTTTTCAAGGTGACATTGGCGTCACACTCTGTGTTGCCATCCGTCATCGCCAGCCACCTTTTAGTGCAGGCTGTCCTAATGGCACGTCCTGAATGTTTACGTTTCCTAAAGTGTGGAAGACTAGGGATTCGATATGAGAAACAAGATCTTTGATGTCAGCATGCTGTGTAGATAAGTACTGATCAAGTCACGTTTCAAAGGCATGGAAGGAATCTTTTCAATTGTTGAGTGTCCATTCATTGCCTCAACAGCAGAAAGACATTCTGCAGTTATCATTGATCTATTTAATGTCTCCTACATGACATGAAGTCCAAACTATTGTGTTGTACTGATGTCTACACCTAGAAAAACCATAAACCCAACCTCAAAGTAACCTGTCGTGTTTTAGCAACCTCCACACTAACCATAAGCTTAAAACCCCATCTCACGGTAAACTTTAGTGTACTGTAAAGGTCTGCGCCGACCACAACCCAAACCTTGCCTTCCTGTAAATTACTGTTGTGGAGCCCGGATAGCTCAGTCAGTAGAGCATCAGACTTTTAATCTGAGGGTCCAGGGTTCAAGTCCCTGTTTGGGCGTGTGACGCTCATTCTGTGGAGCCACAGTTTTTGCCGTTGAGCTATCGCTTGATGAAAGTTTCATCTGGATGCACAATATGTGTACTAGGCATAAAGAAATGGCAGTACAGGCAGTCTTGTAGTCGTGGCCGAGTGGTTAAGGCGATGGACTAGAAATCCATTGGGGTCACCCCGCGCAGGTTCGAATCCTGCCGACTAAGTCGTCCCCCTTTTTAAAATTGCAGCAGTCGTCAATTGTTTGCATTTCCATTGTTTCTTGGGAAAAGCGTTGTGCTGGTAGGAGGAGAAAAACAACAGAGTGTTCTCACTGAAGAGAAAGGGGCTTATCACACGGAGGAACATACCACACATAGATCACAACGGCTGTTTCATAGCTCGCCGTGATCGTATAGTGGTTAGTACTCTGCGTTGTGGCCGCAGCAACCCCGGTTCGAATCCGGGTCACGGCAGGTTTTTCAAGGTGACATTGGTGTCGCACTCTGTGTTGCCATCCGTTATCTCCAACCTTCTTTTAGTGCAGGCTGTGCTTATGGCACGTCCTAAATGTTTACGTTTTCTAAAGTGTGGAAGACTAGGGATATGATATAAGAGAAATAGGATCTTTGATGCCAGCATGCTGTGTAGATAAGTACTGATCAAGTCACGCTTCTAAGGCATGGAAGGAATCTTTTCAATTGTTGAGTGTCCATTCATTGCCACAACAGCAGAAAGACATTCTGCAGTTATCATTGATCTATTTAATGTCTCCTACATGGCATGAAGTCCAAACTATTGTGTTGTACTGATGTCTACACCTACAAAAACCATAAACCCAACCTCAAAGTAACCTGTCGTGTTTTAGCAACCTCCACACCAACCATAAGCTTAAAACCCCATCTCACGGTAAACTTTAGTGTACTGTAAAGGTCTGCGCCGACCACAACCCAAACCTTGCCTACTTGTAAATTACTGTTGTGGAGCCCGGATAGCTCAGTCGGTAGAGCATCAGACTTTTAATCTGAGGGTCCAGGGTTCAAGTCCCTGTTCGGGCGTGTGATGCTCATTTTGTGGAGCCACAGCTTTTGCTGTTGAGCTATCGCTTGATGAAAGTTTCATCTGGATGCACAATATGTGTACTAGGCATAAAGAAATGGCAGTACAGTCAGTCTTGTAGTCGTGGCCGAGTGGTTAAGGCGATGGACTAGAAATCCATTGGGGTCTCCCAGCGCAGGTTCGAATCCTGCCGACTACGTTCTCCCCCTTTTTAAAATTGCAGCAGTCGTCAATTGTTTGCATTTCCATTGTTTCTTGGGAAAAGCGTTGTGCTGGTAGGAGGAGAAAAACAACAGAGTGTTTTCACTGAAGAGAAAGGGGCTTATCACAGGGAGGAACATACCACACAAGGGTCACAACGGCTGTCTCGTACCTCGCCGTGATCTTATAGTGGTTAGTACTCTGCGTTGTGGCCGCAGCAACTCCGGGTCACGGCAGGCTTTTCAAGGTGACATTGGCGTCACACTCTGTGTTGCCATCCGTCATCGCCAGCCACCTTTTAGTGCAGGCTGTCCTAATGGCACGTCCTGAATGTTTACGTTTCCTAAAGTGTGGAAGACTAGGGATTCGATATGAGAAACAAGATCTTTGATGTCAGCATGCTGTGTAGATAAGTACTGATCAAGTCACGTTTCAAAGGCATGGAAGGAATCTTTTCAATTGTTGAGTGTCCATTCATTGCCTCAACAGCAGAAAGACATTCTGCAGTTATCATTGATCTATTTAATGTCTCCTACATGACATGAAGTCCAAACTATTGTGTTGTACTGATGTCTACACCTAGAAAAACCATAAACCCAACCTCAAAGTAACCTGTCGTGTTTTAGCAACCTCCACACCAACCATAAGCTTAAAACCCCATCTCACGGTAAACTTTAGTGTACTGTAAAGGTCTGCGCCGACCACAACCCAAACCTTGCCTTCCTGTAAATTACTGTTGTGGAGCCCGGATAGCTCAGTCAGTAGAGCATCAGACTTTTAATCTGAGGGTCCAGGGTTCAAGTCCCTGTTTGGGCGTGTGACGCTCATTCTGTGGAGCCACAGTTTTTGCCGTTGAGCTATCGCTTGATGAAAGTTTCATCTGGATGCACAATATGTGTACTAGGCATAAAGAAATGGCAGTACAGGCAGTCTTGTAGTCGTGGCCGAGTGGTTAAGGCGATGGACTAGAAATCCATTGGGGTCACCCCGCGCAGGTTCGAATCCTGCCGACTAAGTCGTCCCCCTTTTTAAAATTGCAGCAGTCGTCAATTGTTTGCATTTCCATTGTTTCTTGGGAAAAGCGTTGTGCTGGTAGGAGGAGAAAAACAACAGAGTGTTCTCACTGAAGAGAAAGGGGCTTATCACACGGAGGAACATACCACACATAGATCACAACGGCTGTTTCATAGCTCGCCGTGATCGTATAGTGGTTAGTACTCTGCGTTGTGGCCGCAGCAACCCCGGTTCGAATCCGGGTCACGGCAGGTTTTTCAAGGTGACATTGGTGTCGCACTCTGTGTTGCCATCCGTTATCTCCAACCTTCTTTTAGTGCAGGCTGTGCTTATGGCACGTCCTAAATGTTTACGTTTTCTAAAGTGTGGAAGACTAGGGATATGATATAAGAGAAATAGGATCTTTGATGCCAGCATGCTGTGTAGATAAGTACTGATCAAGTCACGCTTCTAAGGCATGGAAGGAATCTTTTCAATTGTTGAGTGTCCATTCATTGCCACAACAGCAGAAAGACATTCTGCAGTTATCATTGATCTATTTAATGTCTCCTACATGGCATGAAGTCCAAACTATTGTGTTGTACTGATGTCTACACCTACAAAAACCATAAACCCAACCTCAAAGTAACCTGTCGTGTTTTAGCAACCTCCACACCAACCATAAGCTTAAAACCCCATCTCACGGTAAACTTTAGTGTACTGTAAAGGTCTGCGCCGACCACAACCCAAACCTTGCCTACTTGTAAATTACTGTTGTGGAGCCCGGATAGCTCAGTCGGTAGAGCATCAGACTTTTAATCTGAGGGTCCAGGGTTCAAGTCCCTGTTCGGGCGTGTGATGCTCATTTTGTGGAGCCACAGCTTTTGCTGTTGAGCTATCGCTTGATGAAAGTTTCATCTGGATGCACAATATGTGTACTAGGCATAAAGAAATGGCAGTACAGTCAGTCTTGTAGTCGTGGCCGAGTGGTTAAGGCGATGGACTAGAAATCCATTGGGGTCTCCCAGCGCAGGTTCGAATCCTGCCGACTACGTTCTCCCCCTTTTTAAAATTGCAGCAGTCGTCAATTGTTTGCATTTCCATTGTTTCTTGGGAAAAGCGTTGTGCTGGTAGGAGGAGAAAAACAACAGAGTGTTCTCACTGAAGAGAAAGGGGCTTATCACAGGGAGGAACATACCACACATAGGTCACAACGGCTGTTTCATAGCTCGCTGTGATCGTATAGTGGTTAGTACACTGTGTTGTGGCTGCAGCAACCCCGGTTCGAATCGGGGTCATGGCAGGTTTTTCAAGGTGACATTGGTGTTGCACTCTGTGTTGCCATCCGTTATCTCCAGCCTTCTATTAGTGCAGGCTGTGCTAACGGCACGTCCTGAATGTTTACGTTTCCTAAAGTGTGGAAGACTAGGGATTCGATATGAGAAACAAGATCTTTGATGTCAGCATGCTGTGTAGATAAGTACTGATCAAGTCACGCTTCTAAGGCATGGAAGGAATCTTTTCAATTGTTGAGTGTCCATTGCCACAACAGCAGAAAGACATTCTGCAGTTATCATTGATCTATTTAATGTCCCCTACATGACATGGAGTCCAAACTATTGTGTTTTACTGATGTCTACACCTACAACAACCATAAACCCAACCTCAAAGTAACCTGTCGTGTTTTAGCAACATCCACACCAACCGTAAGCTTAAAACCCCATCTCATGGTAAACTTTAGTGTACAGTAAAGGTCTGCGCCGACCACAACGCTAAACCTTGCCTACTCGTAAAATACTGTTGAAGAGCCAGGATAGCTCAGTCGGTAGAGCATCAGACTTTTAATCTGAGGGTCCAGGGTTCAAGTCCCTGTTCGGGTGAGTGATGCTCATTTTGTGGAGCCACAGCTTTTGCTGTTGAGCTATCGCTTGATGAAAGTTACATCTGGATGCACAATATGTGTACTAGGCATGAAGAAATGGCAGTACAGGCAGTCTTGTAGTCGTGGCCGAGTGGTTAAGGCGATGGACTAGAATTCCATTCGGGTCTCCCCGCTCAGGTTTGAATCCTGCTGACTACGTCCTCCCCCTTTTTAAAATTGCAGCAGTCATCAATTGTTTGCATTTCCATTGTTTCTTGGGAAAAGCGTTGTGCTGGTAGGAGGAGAAAAACAACAGTGTTCACACTGAAGAGAAAGGGGCTTATCACAGGGAGGAACATACCACACAAGGGTCACAACGGCTGTCTCGTACCTCGCCGTGATCTTATAGTGGTTAGTACTCTGCGTTGTGGCCGCAGCAACTCCGGGTCACGGCAGGCTTTTCAAGGTGACATTGGCGTCACACTCTGTGTTGCCATCCGTAATCGCCAGCCACCTTTTAGTGCAGGCTGTCCTAATGGCACGTCCTGAATGTTTACGTTTCCTAAAGTGTGGAAGACTAGGGATTCGATATGAGAAACAAGATCTTTAATGTCAGCATGCTGTGTAGATAAGTACTGATCAAGTCACGTTTCAAAGGCATGGAAGGAATCTTTTCAATTGTTGAGTGTCCATTCATTGCCTCAACAGCAGAAAGACATTCTGCAGTTATCATTGATCTATTTAATGTCTCCTACATGACATGAAGTCCAAACTATTGTGTTGTACTGATGTCTACACCTACAAAAACCATAAACCCAACCTCAAAGTAACCTGTCGTGTTTTAGCAACCTCCACACCAACCATAAGCTTAAAACCCCATCTCACGGTAAACTTTAGTGTACTGTAAAGGTCTGCGCCGACCACAACCCAAACCTTGCCTTCCTGTAAATTACTGTTGTGGAGCCCGGATAGCTCAGTCGGTAGAGCATCAGACTTTTAATCTGAGGGTCCAGGGTTCAAGTCCCTGTTTGGGCGTGTGACGCTCATTCTGTGGAGCCACAGTTTTTGCCGTTGAGCTATCGCTTGATGAAAGTTTCATCTGGATGCACAATATGTGTACTAGGCATAAAGAAATGGCAGTACAGGCAGTCTTGTAGTCGTGGCCGAGTGGTTAAGGCGATGGACTAGAAATCCATTGGGGTCTCCCCGCGCAGGTTCGAATCCTGCCGATTACGTCCTCCCCCTTTTTAAAATTGCAGCAGTCGTCAATTGTTTGCATTTCCATTGTTTCTTGGGAAAAGCGTTGTGCTGGTAGGAGGAGAAAAACAACAGAGTGTTCTCACTGAAGAGAAAGGGGCTTATCACAGGGAGGAACATACCACACATAGATCACAACGGCTGTTTCATAGCTCGCCGTGATCGTATAGTGGTTAGTACTCTGCGTTGTGGCCGCAGCAACCCCGGTTCGAATCCGGGTCACGGCAGGTTTTTCAAGGTGACATTGGTGTCGCACTCTGTGTTGCCATCCGTTATCTCCAGCCTTCTTTTAGTGCAGGCTGTGCTAATGGCACGTCCTGAATGTTTACGTTTCTTAAAGTGTGGAAGACTAGGGATATGATATAAGAGAAATAGGATCTTTGATGCCAGCATGCTGTGTAGATAAGTACTGATCAAGTCACGCTTCTAAGGCATGGAAGGAATCTTTTCAATTGTTGAGTGTCCATTCATTGCCACAACAGCAGAAAGACATTCTGCAGTTATCATTGATCTATTTAATGTCTCCTACATGACATGAAGTCCAAACTAATCGTATAGTGGTTAGTACTCTGCGTTGTGGCCGCAGCAACCCCGGTTCGAATTCTGTGTAGCAACAAGTAAGCTTTACTTGTATCCATAAACTTTTTTTCCTAAGTAAACTTTCTTTAAAATTAATAAATAAATAAATGAACAAATGCTTTAAACGTTTTAAAACCTATAATAAACAAAATATATGCACAACAATCTGTCTAGGTCGATGTCCTCAGCAGTAATGGAGCACGTTTAAACAAATGTTATTGTAAGTAAATATTTAAACCATTATGATAAATAGAGTTAAAAAGACCTTTTTGAATGAAAAGTTTTATTGAGATGGGTTGTTGGTGATTGTAGATTGAAAATTTAGATTTTGGAATTTAAGGCACCGCAGAAACCCTGTTTAAAAGCAATAGCCCCGGTAATTAGCTATTATAATGATGTAATTCTAACTCAGATACTATCTGTGAGAACTAGTAACAACTACTAGAAACAAGTTTAAACCCATAAAGAAGTTGATGAAAAAATTGTGATCAACGTGACATATGCAAATGAAAAGTAAAAGTCAACACTATCACCGTAATAGCAGATATCTTCTATGAGAATACTGTAGGTCAAATATCGTCAGCTCATTTGAACTTTAATTTATTGTTTTTGTTTATTTTATATAGCGCCAGTGCTCAAGGACGCTTTACCAACAGCAGTAGAACAAGAAAAACAATAACCTTAAAAAGGTAGAGAAAATGGGAGACTAATAATACATTAAAAGAATGACAAAAGACACGAGAGCAAGTGACAAAAGAAACTCATTCCTGTCTTTCAATGACTGCTTTTGTGCGTTTAGGAGAACTAGGCAGCACACTCAGGGCTGCAAGATGGATTTAATTTAGTAGCCTATTCTTAATATTAAAATATATCAGTATGAAAACCAACCTGTTTGTTCCTGCAGATCTTCCTGTTTGACTGTGAATGTCTCTTCAATCTTCACATCTTCACTCTCCTCTTTAATAAACGCCATCTTTACAACAGTGTGGAGATCAGTCGCTTCAGCAGGGTTTTTTTTTCTCTGTGTTTGGACACTTAATCCAGTTCAAAATGAACAAAACAATGAACAGAAACAAAATAATTTCTCTTCAACACTTGCTTCAATGGTTTCTTTATTTGAGAGTAATTAACAAAAAGAAATCAGGTGAAACATTTAATTTAAACACTTATTATACACTTTTCTGTTGTTTTATTCAAACAACAGCCTTCAGTTACTGAGAATAAAATAGTACTACTAAAATACTAAAATAGTTGTATAAAGGGTTAAAATAATATTTCCAACAGCAGGAACATAATATAGCATCGTATAAAAAACTTAAAACTTTAGAACTTTAACTTTAAATCAGTTTATATCTGTAAACGTTTTAAAACAAACCTTTCTCCAGTTGAATCACAGCGACGAGGCGGCGCTGCCTGATGACGTCACGCGCCACGGCAAAATAAAAGTCTTTTTTGTTTAACTTTTTTGCCACAATCTGTTGCAGTCATGACTTATTGATACATTTCTCCCATGGTTTTCACTTTACACTTTGTCTGCTCTCTCTCTCACAAACCTTAAATCTAAACATTTTCTTAACTTTTTTTAATCCACTTTATAATGACTTGTATGTCTACAACAAATTACTTTCCTATTAATATCTGAGTCCAAATCTCATCCTCATAATTATGACCTCTTCTATTTCTACAACTTCATAGGCCTATATAGGGTTTCTTTTTTCACATGAATTGTTGTCTCTTATTATCTGTGTTCCACGTTTCCTGCCATTCTTTAGCAATATCTGTAGTAATATTTAATTTACCTTTACTTACATAAGCATTAAAAGAGGTAGTTCTCATAAAAATTACAATTCTGTCATTTACTCATCGTCTACTAATTTCAAAACTGTTTCTGCTGAATGCAAATAAAGAGAATACAGGGGCAAAAAACAGCCACTGTATGGTTCAACAGTTCCTGTGGACTTGGGGGAAACCAGAGCACCTGGAGGAAACTCATGCGAACATGGGGAGAACACACAAACAAAAATGTCAACTGACCCAGCTGAGGCTCAAACCAACAACCTTCTTACTGTGAGACGATCAGTGCTACCTACTGCACCACTGTGATGCCTCACATGTATAATTATTTGAGGTATTAAACTGGTATTGGATAAGAACTTCGCTTACAAATAGTTGTTATTTTTAAAATGTGTGAAAAAGCACCATTCAGATGTAGCGACTGTATTGATCTGGGCAATCAAGCATGTATTGTTATAGACACTATGCTAAGAGATGTTAGGCAGCTCCTGTTCATGTAATATGTTCATGTAATAGTCTATCAAGTTGGTATTGGCATGAACAGCTATACCTGTCAACGGGTTTCTTATATGTTAAACGGTCCTATTCAGTTAATGATCAGGCAGCTATTACTAAAGATGACCGCACACAATGATGAGCCATTTATTTAAATGACTATGTGACGCAGATATTTAAAATTCATTGTTGCAAACAAGTTACAGGAGTAAGTGCAGTTGTTGTTGTATGTGATGTTCACCACTGTAATTACACCATAGTGAAAAAAGAAGTCTGAGAAATGCTGTAGTTGGTGTAGGTAGAGCAGGTTAATCACGTTAAAAGTTATGCATTGTGTAGATATGAAAGTGAACTCTTGTCGTTGAGTTATTCTGTATAAACTGCCTATACAATAAATTTACTAGTGATGTAATATATTTTCTAATTATAAATATTTAGATTCATCACAGTATGTGATCGCTTTACTGTGTTAAAAGGAAAAGGTTTTGTCAGAGTATCTTATATATGCTTCTGTGAATGTCTATGCATATTTGTGTGCACAAACACAAGTAATAAATAGAGAGAAAAACATCTTTAATACATACCAGGTGAATAAGAGGCTTTCGGGAAAGCTGAGCTGCTCACACATGTTCTGTTCAACTAAAAAACAAAGGAAAGAAAACAAAATTGGCACAGAAACAAGTTACATTTTGATAGTTACAATTTATAAACATAAAGTGTTGACAGTCTTCCAGAAGCCAGTAATGAGCAGCATGTGCTTTAAGATAAATAAAGGACTCTAAACTCACATAAAGAACAAGTTTAGTAATAAATAAATGACTAAAACTCTGCTAATAGTTAGCTTATGTCAATATATTGACTGAACTTAACACAAATAAAACCTCAATGTGAAGTTTATAAATTGTTCCTTTCAACGAATGATAATATATCACAGTATAATAGTATACATCTTCTATAACTATTATATAAGTGAATGTAGTTGTGTGTATTGAGACATCGGTATGGATTGAGTTTTCAAAGCTCATTTGCATCTTTACACAAAGACTTCAGCCAAGCAACTCTGAGAAACTTCTACAAAAACAACACATAACTCTTGCATTACCTTTTAACCAGGCTTGGGAAAAAAAATTAAAATGTGTTTCAAATCAAAATACCTCAACATAGGTGTATCAACATTAACTACAAAATGCAGCAGCCACAATAAAAAAAGCTTCAATCAATAGTCCTATAAAACAACAGCAACAAAACAAATGAAGATGGCTAAAGTCAACTTATTTTCCCAATACAACATTATTTCTCTGTAAAAACTGGTTTGTAAAGCAACTGAACCTCTCATCCTCCACAGTAATGTGTCTCCCAGACCCAGACGTCGGCTCTGCATTAGTTAACCACCAGAGGCCGACAAAGCACTTCATAAGCACTTTATCTCTCGTTCCCATAAAAAGAATCCGGCAACAAATTTGGTTTAGAATAAGTTGTCGCGTGCATAATAAATTAAACAAACGCGACATACATGTTTATTGCGTCGGTCTGTCCAGCTTTAAATAGCCTACATTAATGCATTAAAACTGACCCAAATGCATACAATACATGATTTCAATTCATTATAATATAATTTTATTTTTAATAATGAAAACTTTTTTCCCTCTGTGTAAACTGCTGTTTGCTTTTTTTATTGTGGCTTTTTCTAAAACATTTTTTCCCAGTGCAAGTTAAAATCAAGTTCTGTATTTCGGCTGTTTAAGGTCTCACTTTGCATTGAACTTTGAACTTTTTACATTCAGAGATGTTGTTTATGTTCACACAGCTAAATTACACATCAACTAAAGTTTAAAATATGATATTGCAGTGGACCACCCATTTAACTATAAAATGCAGCAGCCAAAATAAAAAAGCTTCCATCAAAAGTCAACTTATTTTCCCAATACATCTTTATTTCTCTTTAAAGCTATGGTTCGTATAGCTGCTAAACTTCCCATCCTCCGCAGTAATGTGTTTTGAGTCTTCACTGTTGTCCACTGCTCATTTGCATCTTTATACCAGCATTAATGGGGGCCAATTGAGTATTAACCAATCACATGCCAGATCAAGTAGGTCAGCAGGGTTGTATCTATATATTCTGCGTTCTTAACAGAAACTTCATTGGCTTATTTAGCTATAAGAGAACAACTTTGGAGGACAAACTACGATTGTTGGTTCCTACATTGAGATTATTACCAACAACAACATACAAAGAAAAACCCACTGATGCCATTTCTCATCCCACTTCTTCATTGAAGACAGAAAAGGTGAGTTGCACATTCTGAATTTACACTCAAATAATATCTGAATGCTGACATTATAAAATGTAAAATCTAAACATGTGCATGCATTGTTCAACAGTGTATTAAGTTTTTCAGTCATTTTAAAAGCTTCTTTACAACTATTTAGTTATGTGTTTGTTTGTTTGGTTTGGTTATAAATATTGATTTTATCCTGACAAATGGACTGTAGCCCAAATAAGTTTCAACCTATTACGTATATAAATTTATATAAAAATTTGATGTTTCCCCATTCATTACAAATACAAAACAAAAAGCAGATAAATTATAAAGTGGAAAATGAGGGAGAAATGTATCGATAAGTCATGACTCATAATTAAGAGTGAGTAGGGGGAAAAAGCTAAACAAAAAAAGACTTTTATTGTGGCATGGTGATGTGACGTCATAAGGCTGCGCCGCTCCCACACTGTGATTCAACTGGAGAAAGGTTTGTTTTAAAGCTTGTACACAGATGTAAACCAACTGATTAAAATTTCAGTGTGTTCATTTAATGTTAGATGAACCTGCTGTTGACAATATTATTTTAACCCTTTATACAAAGAACTACTATTTTACTCACTGTAAGGTCTATTGTTTGAATAAGATAGGATAAACTTTATTTGTCCCGAGAGGAAATTCTTGTCTTGTGCAAATAAGTGCTACAGCGTTGCTGTAAGCAGACAATAAAATAAATCAAACAAACTAAACAATTAAGAACATACCTAAAAAAAGATTGAATAAAGCAACAGTAAAGTGTGTGATAAGTGTTTTAGTGAAGGTTTAATTTATTAAATAGCATGATGTCACTCTATTCCAAGTATACATCAATAAAATTAGAAAAATGGAGTTCTAGTTTACATCGGCTGGTTTGTGGCTTTTGTTGCTTGCTCAGGCTTACATAATTTCTGTTTGTTAATGACTCATATAAAAAAAACTGTTGAAGCAAGTGTTGAAATTATCTTGTTTTTGTTCAGTGTTTTATTTATTTTAAACAGGACATTTTTATTGTTTTGTTTATTTTAAACAGGATAAAGTGTCCAAACGCAGAGAGAAACTCCTGCTGAAGCGACTGATCTCCACACTGTTATAAAGATGGCGTTTATTAAAGAGGAGAGTGAAGATGTGAAGATTGAAGAAACATTCACAGTCAAACAGGAAGATCTGCAGGAACAAACAGGTTGGTTTTCATTCTCAAACACCAACTCAGTCATTTGATCCTCATTCAGGTATATTTTAATAATAAGAACACTAATTTAATCCATCTTGCAGCCCTGAGTGTGCTGCCTAGTTCTCCTAAATGCACATAAGCACTCATTGAAAGACAGGAATGAGTTTCTTTCGTCACTTGTTCTCGTGTCTTATGTCATTATTTTATCTATTATTAGTCTCCCATTTTCTCTTCCTTCTTAAGGTTATTGCTTTTTCTTGTTCTACTACTGTTTGTAAAGCTTCCTTGAACACTGGCACTATATAAAATAAACAAAAACCATAAATTAAAAACGTTTAACTGAGCTGACGATATTTGACCTTCAGTATTCTCACAGTGTTGCAGTGATAGTGTTAGCTTAGTACTTTCCACTTGCATATGTCCCATTGATCCCAATTCCCCTTTTTTAATTAACCTCATGGGATTAAACTTGTTTCTAGTTGTTACTAGTTCTCACAGATAGTATCTGAATTAGAATTACATCATTATCATAATAACTAATTACCAGGGCTATTGTGTTTAAACAGGGTTTCCACGGAGTCTTAATATGTCTTAAATTCCAAAATCAAATTTTTAGGCCTTAAAAGTCTTAAATTTACTAAAATTGTGTTGTAGGTCTTAAATCTTTTTTAAACAAGTGTTCATTTTCCTTTGTTCATATTGTGTTAACCAGTCTGGCCAAAACCTATACAATCACCAACAATCCATCTCAATAAAACTTTAAACTTTTTTTATTCAAAAAGGTCATTTTAAGTCTATTTATCATAATGGATTAAGTATTTTCCTTACAATATGATTTGTTTAAACGTGCTCCATGTATTTACTGCTGAGGACATCGACCTGGACAGATTGTTGTGCATAGATTTAATTTGTTATAGTTTTTAAAACATTTGTAAATTTTTTTTATTTTATTTTAAAGAAAGTTTATTTTGGAAAAAAACGTGTGTGGATACAAGTAGAGCTTACTTTTTTACACATTTAAAATCTTTTACTAAGAAATATCTAAAATAATAATCTAATATTTTTTTATTATAATATATTTTTTGATAGGACAAATACAAAATCTGGGCCATTTGAAAAATTCTTTAGTCTTTTATGAGTCTAACATTTCATTCATAATGGTCATAAAAGTCTTAAATTTAACTTAGTGAAACCTGCAGAGACCCTGGTTTAAGGTATGTCAGAAAACATGGATGCCCCAATTTTAAACATGCTGAATGAAATTGACACTAAAATAATTAATCATTATAAAACATTGTACAGTATTCTGAACTATATGATGTGATGGGACAATGTGAGACAAAACAAACAAATAATAGTGGAACAATAACGTTTAGCTATACCAGTGGTGGATTTAGGCATGGGTAATGTGGGCGATCGCCCAGGGTGGGATTTTCCTGGGGGCGGCAAAAAAAAAGTCCCCTAGTGAAAGCATTTAGATACAATTACTTTATGCAAATGTATTCATTAAGAGTGGCAATCTCAAAATAAAGACATTAGGGGCCATTTACATTTGGCATTTTTTGCACGTGCGAGTTTGTTATTCTCAATGTGCAACTGAAACATCGCTTGTGAAAGCAAACTGATGCATGCGTACAGAAAACCAGCAACTCACACATGCTCCTGTGTGAATCCCGGTTGTTTGCATGCACGCTGAAAAGTTAAGCGTCGTTCATGCGCCATGAAACCAAATTAACAGCCTTTTGTGCAGAAGTGTCAGCACACAGCGAGTTTTGCATAGTTTATGTAAAGTGTATGTAATTTAACGATGGTGTTACTTTCACTAAGCATGGCTATAAAGCAGAAAGGAGGGATAAAGAGTCAGGGAGGTAGGACAGGTCTAAAGGTCTAAGACAAAAGATAATTTGGTTACACTTTACAATAACTACACACTATAAACCATTTATTATGCATTAGCAAATACTGAATTCATTATTTGTTTAGCATTATCTGTTTAGCATTAACTCTAAATTAATAAGCGTTATTAAACAGTTTATAACTGCAGCTACATATGCTGTATTCCTGACTTACAACCACATTTATAATGTGCTTAATAATTGTACTTTCATACTTTGTTAAGGATTAATTTCCTATTACTAAATTAAGTATGGGGAGTGAAGCGCAATGTTCATGATAAGTGGGGGCAGAGCGGGCCAGAATCACGGTGGCAGCAGGTCAGATGACTGTCAGACCAAGGGGAAATGTCCCTATGTCTCCCTATGGCCAGTTCGCCCTTGAGTTTTACTGTTTTTTTATTGTTTATTATTCCTGGTCATTTCTCCAATAATTGTAAGTTCTAAAACAATAGCATATAAGATCAGGTCACTGCTATGATATGATTGACAATTTATGTATGTCACTGTTTGTCATTGTGCTCTGTTTATTCTGAGAGCTGAGGCTGAGTATTTGTAGAGCTTTTAACTCTTGAAATGATTAACTCCGTGTCATTCTAACACTGAAGAAACAGAATCCTGTGTTATCTGTAATCTCCTTTCACACTGTTCATGCTATACCTGATGTTCATTAACAGACGTTTCACAATCACAAACCCCGGGTTAACATTTTTATTTGTATATTTATGTTGTCAATGTCCCTGACTGGATGAACTGCAGGTCACCTTTTTAGATGGCATTTCTGCATCTTGTCGGGTTAACAATATCTGCAAATTAGGAGAAATACTAGCCTTTTAGAAAGAAGCTACAATTATACCAATACCTAAACCAGGAAAAGATCATTCAACTAATTATCGTCCAATAGCACTTACCAGTTGCCTTTGCAAAACAATCGAATGAATGATTAATGATCGATTGGTGTGGATTTAAAAAAAAAAAACAGAAGATTAATTAATATCAGTGTGCGTTTAGAAGAGGGAAAAGTACTCTTGACCATCTTATACAATTAGAATCTTTTGTACGAGATGATTTTATTAAAAAAGAACACATATAAGCATTTTTTTATTTTTTTTTATCTGGAAAAGGCCTTTGACACTACCAGGAGGTATGGTATTTTAAAAGATTTTCACGAGATGGGTGTTTGAGGAAATTTGCCTAATTTTATTGCAATTTTTTTTTATTCAATAGAGTTTTTCGTGTGCGTATGAAAACTATATTATCTGAATATGTGAGCATATATAGCATATATGAGAATCAGAAGTGCCCCAAGAAAGTATACTATCAGTAACACCATTTAGTATTAAAATTAATAATATTGTAAATGTAAATGGGTATAATATATTTCGTAGTCTATATGTAGATGATTTATGTATTTGTTATAAAGGGTAAAATATGTATACAATCAAGAGACAAATTTAAATATGTATAAATAAAATATATGACTGGTCAGTTTTAAATGGTTTTCATTTTTCTAAGTCAAAAACTGTATGCATGCATTTTTGTTTTTTAAGATCTATGCATTTAGATCAGGAGCTTTTTTAGATAGAGAAACTATACAAGTTGTGAAAAAGGTAAAGTTCCTAGGAATGAGTTTTGACAATAAGCAGTGTTTTATTCCTCATATTAAAGTATTATGAAAAAGATGTTTTAAAACAATCAATGTATGAACTTAATCTTAAAAAGGTAAAATAAATAAATAAATTAGGACCTCTGTAATGAAATCCAAGTCTTTGTATAAATGTGTACACGTTAATGGACCAAACACAATATGATCTGATTTATTTTACATTTAATTTGCACCAAAATTACAGTGTGTCTAGCCAATGTTTCCTGTGTCTTCTCACTTTTCAGCTTTTGATGAGAGTTTTTAAGACTTAATGAAAACTGTTGTATTTATTTATTTCAGACTTAATTGAAGTGAATGAGGGGAGTAAAGAGGAGGAACATCGTGTCAAAATTGAGGAAAAAAACTATTTACAGACTGATGGTATTTTGAAAAGGAGAGACAAGAACCATTTCATCTGCACTCAGTGTGTAAAGAGTTTTGGAAGAAAAGACGATCTTAAGTTTCACATGATGATCCACGCTGGAGAGAAACCGTTTACATGCACTCAGTGTGGGAAGAGTTTCAACCAATCATCATCCCTTAAGATTCACATGAGGATCCACACTGGAGAGAAACCATTCACATGCACTCAGTGTGGGAAGAGTTTCAGCCAATCATCATCCCTTAATCTACACATGAGGATCCACACTGGAGAGAAACCATTCACATGCACTCAGTGTGGGAAGAGTTTCAGCCAATCATCATCCCTTAATCTACACATGAGGATCCACACTGGAGAGAAACCATTCACATGCACTCAGTGTGGGAAGAGTTTCAGCCAATCATCATCCCTTAATCTACACGTGAGGATCCACACTGGAGAGAAACCATTCACATGTCCTCAGTGTGGTAAGAGTTTCAGCCATTCATCACATCTTAACTGTCACATGAAAATACACACTGGAGAGAAACCATTCACATGCCCTCACTGTGGGAAGAGTTTCAGCCAATCATCACACCTTAACTGTCACATGAAAATACACACTGGAGAGAAACCATTCACTTGCCCTCAGTGTGGGAAGAGTTTCAGCCAATCATCAAACCTTAACTGTCACATGACAATCCACACTGGAGAGAAACCATTCACATGCACTCAGTGTGGGAAGAGTTTTACCTGCTCATCACACCTTCATCAACACATGAGGATCCACACTGGAGAGAAACCATTCACATGCACTCAGTGTGGGAAGTGTTTTAACTGTTCATCACACCTTAATCAACACATTAGGATCCACAGTGGAGAGAAACCATTCACATGCACTCAGTGTGGGAAGAGTTTCAGCCAATCATCACACCTTAATCAACACATCATGAGCCACACTGGAGAGAAACCATTCATGTCTAATCATCTTGTTTAATCCTGCCCCTTTTCGCAGTGGCGTACAACAGAATTTCGCATGCTCAATAGTGATGGGAAGTTCGGATCATTTTATTTACTGATCGAGATGAACAAATCTTTTTTCGAGTCATTTCGTTCATTTGGTTCAATTTGCCAAAATATTATTAAAATGTTACGAATTGCTTCCAAACACATCTACAACTAGCCCAGAAGGTTGATCACTCGACAAATAAGTCATAAATAGAATATTTTAAGAAGGAGAAAATAATTCAATGTTTACCTGCTCTTTTGTCTATAGGTATTGTTGTCTGTTTGCTCAGCTCACCTCTTCATGTATTCAAATGTCAGTGGTGCGTTCACGTTACAATGACAGTCACATATAATTTTAACCAATGTACCCAGTCTGAGCCGATTGGAGCCATGATAATTAGTTCACCTTTCGAGTCTTCTGGTTCTTGAGTCGTTCGTTCATCACGTGACAGAATAACTCAAACCCGAGGACTCGAGAGGTGAACAGATCAATTCTTTTTCTGGCTCTAAATGCATATGATTGGCATATAAATGCATATGTTTGGCTGTAGTCTTTCATGTGGTGAACGAACGACTCGATAGAGGACTCGAAAAATTAACTGATCTTGTCTCACACTATTCAATTCAATTCAGCTTTATTTGTATAGCGCTTTTACAATGTAGATCATGTCAAAGCAGCTTCACATCGTGCACATGAGCGAATTAATGAATCTTTTAGTTAATCCGAGTCATTCATTCATTTTGTCACATAACATGAAAGAAAGCATAAGAAATGAATTATTTAATAAATGAAATAGTCTTTGTGAATAGTTTTCTAACATGATGCTGCCAGCATTAGACACTTAAACACTGTTTAATTGTTGTTTATTGTTTTATTATTATTATTATTTTACTAGAAAAGCTTTCATAACAAATCAGATTACTTTATAAATCACAACAATAAAATAAGCAAAAGAAAAACAAAATAGTGTACATCAAGCTAGGCTTTATAATAAATAAAAACAAGTAAGCTTTAAATTAAATAACGTGTTTGTGCCATAAAATCTTTATATGAAATATGGCAACTCTTCCCAGTAGATGTTTTTATGAAACAGCAATTTAAGTGAAAGATAATACATATAAAAATACAAAAGCCACAGGGCCTAATGAGCTTAACAACTTGACTTGAGAATAGAACAGTCCATTTTTAAAAAAAATTAAAATTAAATAAGCTTTAAAACAACATTGTGTGGCTTTACTTGTTGGACTTGGCTTAAGGTTTGTTAGCATTTAAAAACACAAGCTCTGAACCTTTAATAGGCTGAGTCTGTTTCTTCTTTTGTCATTAGTTGTTGTCGCAGGATAAAAGCTGCTAAATGAGTAAATGCAAATGCAAACTATCTTTATACAAATATTAGACCAACACATAAAGTCTGCATAGAAAAACATTATCAAACAAAAATGGGGTATAAATGAACAAATTACAAATCACTTGTAATTGTAGAATTTAATTAATTTATTGCCTAGCTTAGTGTTTGTTTTCTGATAGCAAGCCAGCAAATAGACAAATCAATATATATATATATATTTAAAATATATATACTAGATATAAACCACATATCCAGTAGAAAAAAAGTAACAATAACTTAGTGACAATAGGACAGAACTTTTTTTTATTTCTTAGAAAATGCTTTTTAGGTACACATTGTTTGATTATTTTATGAAAAGTTTAAAATATGATCATATAATGCAACAAAAAATCAGTTTTACATAAATATTATTGACTGAGGTTCTCGTTGCAGTGTACAGGGGAACTACAGTTTAAGATTAGATATGCACATAATAATGTAAGGATGGCTATATCTCTCCATAATATTAAAATCTGCAAACTGTTATGGAACTCCACACGAGACAAGACCATGAGAATGTTCAGGCACTAAAACAATAAACTTTCTAATTTGAGAAGAAGATCAGCTAGAAAACCAGTTGTTCAGTTTGTCTCGATCATGCATCCTGAGTCGCCCTCTTTGCCCTGGACTTTACCTTCTCCACCAGAGCAGCTCACTCACATTCCACACAGAATGTTTAAATTCTTAATATGGTGTATCTTGTGGCTTTATATTCATGTTTGGTGTGTTTTTAAATGTCTCTGTGTGATTGGTAAAGTAATTTCACTGTAATATTTTACAATCTCCTTTATATCAGTTAATTTGGGTTTTGACTTTGAAAAGATCTTTGCCAGATGCTTCACTCCAGGCAAAATGGTCTTCGCATCAACTCATGGCCAGGCAAGAGTCTTGGTGAAGCTTTTATTGTCTTGAATTTATAATGATTTGAGTATTTAGGCAAAGGGTGCAGAATTGTCCGTGGGATCCTGTAAACAGGATACTCCATTGCAGGTTGTGAGTCTCTGAGCTCTGCATCAGGATTTATATGCTGCAATGTATTTCTTCATGGTCAGGTATTCCTCTTTAACTCTTAAATGTATCTTTGAGTAATTGATGTTGTACAATCTTGATTGGCTTATTTTGTTTAATTATGTGAACTGCAATGGAAAATCTTTTTTCTGACAATTAAATGTAAAATTCTTGTTTAACTCTAATATCTCCTGAAATTATTTAAATCGAGTAGATTGTTAAGGCTGATGTTTCCGCAGCCTACAACCAGGATTAGTCATACAATCAGACTCAATGGATAAAGCATAGGCACAGCATTAGAGACTTGTTGATTTCTGACAATCACTGATGATATAATCTAGGGGTATGATATAATCTAGGGGTTAAATCAAACTTTCTATAAGTATGAGCAAGCATGGGGCGGCCTATTGTTAATTAAAGGAAATTAGCTTATCTGCTAAGAATCGGAACTGGCGATGATATGTCCGTGAGCAGATGAAACTGGCCAGCATACTGACTCTAAGTGACTTTGAGTAAACGATGAACCATTAATTGGGAACAAGGATTTATTAGGTTAATCAATCTAAATTAGACCTAATCACGACCTATAAGGTAATCAGCTTGAATTAGATGAATCTAAATCTAAAATTATTATAAATTGGAGTCAGATTAAAATTCAGAGCTAGAAACAAATTAAAATAAATTATAACAAACAAAAATATTTATTTTCACATGTGCTAAAAGGTTTACACGCATTCACCCATGCTGTTAGTTCAGTCATGGGACTAATAGATGGACCCTCACATGTGTGTGTATTTATATACACTGTTAGACCTTACCGGGCTTTTTTACAGTAAAATATTGGCAACACTGTTGCCAGCTACTCACTGTAAAAGTTTGGTTATAGTAAATAACTGGCAACAGTGTTGCCAGTTAATTACTGTAACTGAACCATTTCAGTGAGTAGCTGGCAACAGTGTTGCCAGTTAATTACTGTAATAGAGCAGTAGTGGTAACTAACTGGAAACTGTGTACAGTTAATTAATGTACTGTAGTGTTACATCTCACAGCATTATATTGCATACAAATTAATAGGATGTCATATATAGTTATTGTAGTGTTACTAAAATTAATCAGTATTCTTAACTGTTATTAAAAATAGAAGGCATAATAAATTTTTAAGACAAATGTATTTTATAGTTTTAGCAGCAAACAAATATACAATATAAAATGTCAAACAAAATTAAGAATTCAGCAGATATGAATATTGTCTTACATATTACTGAGAGCCACAAGTCTGCACAGTAAGGCTGTGGTCACACTAACGTTTGAGCACGCAAAATTCTGTCATATGGCACTGCGAAAAGGAGTGGGATTAAACAAAATGATTAGAGCTTGAAAAAGCGAGCGACTGGTCCATAGTTTAAATTTCTGTCCAGAGAGGTCATGTTTTGATTTTTGATTGGTCTCAAGCAGTCACATGATGTGATTTCACAGGTCAGAGTTTCCCAAGCTTGAACTTTCCAATGCTGCAAACTGTGAAATTTGTCGCATGAGCTTGCATTCAAGGTTTGCAGCATTCACATGTGTATGAATAGAAGTCTATAGGGATAATAGGGGAGTGTGACTGGGACTTTAAGCTGTAACTCTAATTAAACACACCTGATCAAACTAATTAAGGCTTGTTAGAAATCTACAGGCAATGTTGAAGCAGGGGTGGGTACCAAACTGCAGTTCTTCAGGAATTTTAGTTTGACCCCCATGGTATATTCAGTAGCATACTTTTATAGCAACTGCCAACATTTATCACAATCACATATCCAATAAAAAAGTGTGTTTGTCAAACACTGGCACATACTGTGTCAATTCTCAATAAAAAGTCTAAAATAATTATATAAAAAAAAATTAAAAAAAGTCGGCAACACCGAAAAACCAAAGGATTCAATCTTTTATTGCTATAATTATTATTTACTTTAAAAATCTCATGACAACAAACTTGTCTATTGTCTCTAATATAAATTCATAGGTGGAAACACTGCTCTGAAAAATACTTAGCAACAAACTAACAATCTGGTGTGTGTTAATCTATCAGTGTGTATTAATGTCTAAATCATTTTTTTCTGTCTTTAAAATGCACATCTCTATAAATAGAAACATAAAGCATCAGAGTAGATGGGACAGTGATGGGTAATTTGTCATTTATTGTCAGTTACTATCTGTAATGGGTACAAAAACTGTAATTTATTCTTTGCACTACTCAATTTCATACAAAGTCTACTCCTTTTACAGTAAAATACTGTTTCCTTTCATCACAGCAAGACACTGGCGATTTTACAGGTATTTACTGCATAATCTACCGAGTAACAGTGCAGTTATACTATTTAAACACAACTGATCAAACTTAATCTAAAGGTAGTGTGTTGAAGCAGGGCTGGAACTAAATTCTGCTGGGCTGCGGCCCTCCAGGAGTTTACAGCCCTGGTACATAGCATATTTTCAAAGCAAGTGCCTACATTTATCACAATCATGCACATATCATTGAATAAAAACAATAAAAATATACAAACTTCATCCAAAGCAAAAATATAAATAAATAAATAATCTGATCCTCATGTTGTTCCAAACCTGTAGTAATAATAATAATAATAATAATAATAAACAAATAACCTGATTAATACATTTAGGAAAGTCTTTATACTATACTGTTAATGCCATTTTTACCTACTTCATTTGAAGTTTTCCAAACAAATTGTGACAAACAAAGAAATGTATGTACGTGCTGTTTAAGATATTTTTAATTTTATTTTACTAGGCAAATTAGATTAATTATAGAAAAGTAAACAAAGTTATAAAAATGGTTGTGATAATTTGGTTGCTCTGTGTGAATATTTTTGCCTTTAAATGCATCTCGTCGATATCTTTACCTTTTAATTAGCTCTGTGACATTGACATTGGTTGACTCCTGATACTCAATGTTAAAAACATAAAAGGAACCAAAGGAAACACAGAGATGGCTGCAGAGAAATTTAGCTTATCATCAATGCATTGTCTCACTTTCTCCTCAATACTGACCATACACATACCAAAACTGAACAGTATATATATATATATATATATATATATATATATATATATATATATATATATATATATATAGCAACATAAAGCATCAGAGAACATGGGGTAATAATGGTTGAGCAGTAATTTACCATTTATTATCACAGTAACTATCTGTAATGGGTACATAAAGTAAATTACTGTAATTTATGCTTTGCACTACAAAATTTCATACAAATCCTGCTCCTTTTACAGTAAAATACTGTTTCCTTTTATTACAGCAAAACACTGGCTATTTTACAGTTATTTACTGCATAATCTACAATAAGGGTTAACAGTGTAGGCATGTTGCTGTTTCAGTTCTGGTGTGCCATTGTGAAATTTGAGGTAAGAACAGTCAACAAAACTTTTGACGTTGGGACATTTTATTTATAGAAGGCCTAAAACATGGTGCTCGTTGTGGTCAAAAATGATCCCATCTGGAGGGGACCCCAGCCAAGGAGCATCAGGGTGAATTAAAAATCCACATGGCTGGTAATTTACCTCTCGGAGGAAGCAGTACTCCATAACTGTTTCAGACTCCATTTGAAGTCCTCGCTTCATGTCGGCTGTCTGGCGAGTTATTTTGTGCATTCTTTAGGCCAGGTGTTCAGCTGAGGTCTGGCCACGCACATGACAGACATCTTACTAAAGCGTGACGATGTTATCCGGATTTTCCTAACAGAATGCCAATCAAGACATGCACTCTGATATCTGGTGGCTTGCTCAACATAGTGAGCCATTTCTGAAGTTACGGTCAATGACCTCATGTGAAGTTGTTCCTGATTATTATGAACAAACAAGCAGACAGGTGGCTGTAACCATCTAGTGGCAGTGGTGGTGTTGGTGGGGCATCACGATTAGGAACAATGTTGTGGTTTGTTGCAGCTGGCTGTTGGTATGACAGGACACTTCCAATTTGAATTTTTCCGAAGGCAGAATCCACCCGAAAATCCTAACTCGACATCCCAATTGTGGTGACCAAAGGGGCTGTAGAACTGGCAAAGTCTTTTTAAATTTCTGCCACTTGAAGGACTGAAAGATCAGACAGCTCACTGGTGACACCTTTATAAAGTGTACTTAATCAAGATTGAATTACTTAGTTCTGAATTTGTTGTCCTATTCACATTTTATGTAAAACCATATTCATCTTCTTGAGTTTGAGTTTAAAGTATTTTTTAAAGCTGTTGTATTTTAAATCATTGGTTTGACAAACATACATGTAAAATAGAATTGAAAATAGAATTTACAAGTGTCCCACCTTAATCCTTCAGCAAGTTTCCTCTCTTCGGGCCTCGCAGACAAAATCACCATATTATTGACTGGACCTGGCTCGACTCCCTAGGGATACACAAGGGGCTCGTTAATAAAAACAATAATAATAAAAAAATAATATGAGTATTAAACGCCAATACTGATGTTCTAATATTATTATTATTATTCTTATTATAGGACAATTAAGCCATTTCTGACCACTGTCCTGATTAATTACTGCTCGAGAAAAAAAATATATATATATATTTTATTATTTAATAATGAAATTGTTAATTATTAAACTCTTACTTGTTTGTGCATTTCTCTAGCTCTTCTTGAAGCTCTTGATTTTGTGTCTTCATTGATCTATATTTTCTTGAAGAAGAAGAGTTACTACTTCATCTTCGCTGTCAGAAAATCTGTGATCTCTGTCATCTGTGGGTTTTTTTTTGGGGGGGAGGACCCATTTCAAAAAGTGGGGCCTCTCCCTCTCTGTCTTCTAGAATTTTTAGAAGGGTTTTTAAAACCTTAATGTTTTCTACAAATCATTGATAGAAATGTAATTAATGAACTGTACAGAATTCTAAAAAATCACCAGCTTTCTTTTTTTTAAATAAATGCTTAATGTCAAATATACAAAGGTAGAGGGAAACCTCATGGGAAAAAGACATACAAGTTTGGAACCATGCTAAGCAAGATTAGACATTAGAAGACTTTTTTAATACTTGATAATTGTATAATATATTCTAAGCAATGCTTTTAACAAAAGTTTGAATTCTTTAAATTGCTAGCAATTCATGATAATGGATCAATGACTTATATGGTCAAACATATGAAAGATCATAGTTCACGATGGATGGTTTTGCTTTAATATTTATATATCCTGTATTTTAATATATTTAAAGTTTTAACAAATAAATCGAGCTGAATTCAAAATGTATGAGTGTTAATACTTTAAAGGTAATTAATGTCGTAAAACGATTTAAAATATTTTTAAAAAATTATTCGTACAATGAGAATTAAAACTCTGTATACTAACTGAAGAGCGTGCACGCAAAGTGTTCGAATAAACCGATTAGTGACGTGACTTTTACTAAAATGACTCCATAATCTGATTCATTGTCAGATAGATAACAAACTGGAGTGATTTGAGTGATTAATATGAACTGCCAGTGATTCATTTGACAAGCAGAAGTTTCAGTAAGAAGACGAAGACCACAGCAATCTATGAGGTAACATTCAGAGGTTTAGAATAAGATTTTTATAAATACGTTACGTTTTTCTCTTTCAGAGCTCCTTTTTCTTTTTCAGTTCCTTTCTCGTCCTATTCTTCATCCTGGTTGAGGATTTTTGCTGTCCTTATCCGCTTGGACGGGTTAGCTAATTCCTCCTCCATCTCTTCAGGGGTTTCTGGAAGGTAAGTTAAGTAAGTTAACAATATAATGTTAACAGGTATAAATTGGTAGGTTCTGGATATATTATGTTAGCAATGTGCTAGTTATTACTAATATGATCTCGACTTTAAAAATAAAATAAGCATTTGTTTTGATGTTACAAAGCAATTTACTGATTTAACGTTAAAACCGAGCAGTAATTAGAGCACTTTAACAATAAAATAACTTAAGAAAAGTACTTTACCTTCAGAAGACGGTTGGTGACAGTTGACTGACAAGCATTCGAATCGGCAACGTGAAGCAATTCAGTTCTCAATGATTCAAATCTTTTTTCTGAATGATTAATTTTACCATTTATAATGCAAACCACACTGTTATGCCACTAGGTGGCAAAAACAAGCGTCTTTTTAAGTGTGATAAACTATCTGTATGAACCTGTAAAGCTGATTTATTAAAACACAACTATTCCACAAACAATGAATTTATTTTCTTATAGAAAAAAGTCTATAAAGAATGTTTGTTTTAATGTGTCTACTCAAGTGCATTTTGCCAAATAATACACCCACACACATATATTAGTCATTATTAACTTAAAATATTGTAATTATTATACTTGTATAACATAGACCAATACAATATTGGCAGCAGTGTCTGATTTTGCTTTTATATCTTATTTTTTTAAATGTTTATTAAATGTTTATAATAATTTACTAATTAAATTTACTCTAACATTGCAGAAAACACATTATGTTTACCCATCACACTAAGACTAATCCCAACCCACTTCTTTTTAAAGGATAAAAATGAACTATAGAGTTTAAGAGGCACCAGTTCCAGCTGTGTCAATGGACACATAATAAAATAGGTTCCTCAGGTCAAAAAGACAGAGAATCAGGGATAACAGCAACAAACATTTTAAAAGAAAGAGGGAGACATTCTGTTGAACTCATAACATGAGTTACATAAACATCGTTTAACATGTGTCTACCTCAGGTCTTGCAGGTTTTTTTTTTTTTTGCATCCAACCAAAAAGATGAGAGATTGACATTTTTAATAAATGAAAAAAAAAAACCTATAGAAATGAAATGTAAAAGTGTACAGCTTGTTTGTTTGCATAACTTGAATGGTTTAATGTAATGGTTGATTTTTATAATTGCCTATAATCTATTCGTATACTTTAATTTATTTATGCATTTATTTTCTTATTTTTTGCTTGTTTGTTGTATTGCTTATCTGTTAGAACTCATATTGTACTGCTATCAACAACAAGTGACAGAATTTCTTTCTGTCATTCCAATCACAACAAATAACTAATGCAAGTCCTGCAGGAATTATAAAATTCTGCAGGATTTGTCACTTGCTTGGAACCATTGTAAAGCCTGTAAGAAATTCCTGCACATATCGTCAATGTGTCCTACAGGACTTTATAATTCCTGCAGGACAGCCGCTTTCCTGTAGGGAAAAAAATATAATTCAGGATTCCTGTAAAAAGTACTGCATGATTCTAAAACCTGTAGGAATTGTCTGCACATATTGTCAATTTGTCCTGCAGGATTTTATAATTCCTACCAGATACCAGCAGATTCCTGCAGAAAAACAAAGAAAAAAAAATTCTGCAGGATTCCTGTAGGCTATTTTTGTAAGGGCCTGCACTTTTTACAAATAATCTGCAAGCAGAAAAACAGGAAACAAACCTCAAATTGTGTCAACCCTCACTGTAAAAACTAATCTATAGAATTTACCCAATAAATCTGAGGTAACAATTTTCACAGACTTTGGTTGGGTAGATTTAATCCCATATTTTGAGTATTAACTACCTGAAGTAAAAAGTTATTAAATACGTATATTAATTGGGTAAAAAATACCTCACATTTAAATTTAACAGCTACTTATTCGGTTAAAAATATCTTTTTAAATCATAGTTTATTCATATAATTTACTTAATAACAATTACTGTTTCAGAGAAGGTAAAATGTACCTCTATAATAAAGACATTCAAATGGGTTATCAACTCAATGTTTTATTAAATAAATAAATAATCCTAAAACACACTCAAAATATAGTGCAGCACAACAGCTTTACACAACATTTCAAGTAATGAACCTGTTTTATAACTCACTGATCTATTAAATGTTTCAATAATGTTGGATAATAAAACATATACCTGTTTTAGGACATCCAGATCAGAGCAGAAAAGAGAAAGGAGTACAGAAGGGAGCAAACATTTTTTTAAATGATAGGAAGTGAGACAGTGGAGCAGTATGTAGTGCTGTTGCCTCATAGCAAGAAGGTCGCTGGTTCGAACCTCGGCTCAGTTGGCGTTTCTGTGTGGAGTTTGCATGTTCTCCCTGCCTTTGCATGGGGTTTCCTGTGCTCCGGTTTCTTCCACAGTCCAAAGACATGTGGTAAAGGTGAATTGGGTGAGCCAAATTGTCCGTAGTGTATGAGTGTGTGTGTGAATGTGTGTGTGGATGTTTCCCGGAGATGGGTTGCGGCTGCAAGGGCATCTGCTGCGTAAAAACTTGCTGGATAAGTTGGCTGTTCATTCCGCTGTGGCGACCCCGGATTAATAAAGGGAATAAGCTGACAAGAAAATGAATGAATGAATTATCGATGCTGTAAAAGGTCCCTTATGAAACTGTAAATAGTCACATAACTTGTTCGTCAGAAGATTTCTGTGGCTGAACAACACTTCTGTGCATATAACCCATTCATAACAACCCAGTCTACATCAGCTCTGCTCCTTGATTCAGGATTTGTAAAAGTTTTCATTCTGCATTTGTTTTGACTGTGTCTTGTGTAAACGCTCATCAGTGGGTCTGCGTGGACATGTGCGCAGTAGTTCAAATCTACATTTGTTCACAGTTTGGGCTACTTATCAGAATAATGGGAATATTCGGCCTGATATTTTTTTAATAAGATGAAATTTTTTTTTGTTTTATCCCTTAAAAAACAAAAAGAAATGCACGTAAATACATTTAGATTTGCATTTGAGTACTGAAATTAGCATGTAAGCTAACAAATCACTCATGTTCTCATTCACAATGGTGACACTGGGTTTCCCATACAATGATTTATTTGTAGTAATGTTGGAGTTTCACATGAACGTATATTTAAAGGCAAGCAGTTGTCTATTGAAAGTTTAATTTCTTCTTTTAAGTTTAATTGTCTTCATGAAGAAAACTTGTTTCTTTTCTGAGATTAGTCCATCAAAATATATGTGTAGTGTTTTGAAACCAAAGTCTTCATTTGTTATCCACAGCACATCAAGATTTGATCAAGTCAAAATCTCATAATCTGACACAAATCTCATCTGTCGTAACTGACAAATGGCATTGTGTAGTCTGAACAGGGCTTTAGGGAGTCTAAAAGATAACGATGAAGATAAAAGAGGTAAGAATCTCTTGTCATTTATAGGGAGTCAGGAATCATCTGATTGGTGAATCATGTTTTAGCTAATGCTGGACCAGTCGTGAACAATAATAAGCATGTGATCCTCTCGAAAGTAGTTTATAAATAAACTTCATGTCAATGAACAGCCAAACTACATGAAAAAGCTGCCATTTTCAATATACTCGTGTTTGTGTGGAGAAGGTCTCAATGTTGAGGACTTTGCTCTGCATTGTGAAGCTTCATGTGAGCGCTGAGGTTTATTTTTTGTTTAAAGCTCTTTCCACACTCACTGCATCTAAAACGATCCTCTCTTGAGTGAGTCTTCATGTGTTGCTTAATGTAGTCTTTGCGTGTGAGACTCTTTCCACACTGATCACATATGAACACTATGATTCCAGAGTGACCATCCATGTGGTTCATGAGGTTAGCTTTACATGTGAAGCTCTTTTCACACTGATTACATGCAAACAGCTTCTCTCTGGTGTGAGTTTTCATGTGGTTAATGAGTGAGCTTTTACATGTGAAACTTTTACCACACTCTGTGCATGTGTAGGGTTTCTCTCCAGTGTGGATCATCATGTCGGTGTCAAGCTTTTGTTTTTGAGCAAAACTTTTACCACACAGTGTTTTTCCTCCATTGTGAGTTCTAATGTGGCCTTTAAGGGTGCCACTTTGCTTAAAACTCTTTCCACACTGTTGACATGTGTAGGGCTTTTCTCCAGTGTGAATTCTCTTGTGCGCTGCAAAGTTTCCTGCATAATAGAAGCTTTGTCCACACTGTTGGCATGTGTACGGCCTCTCTCCAGTGTGACTTCTCATGTGGCCTTTAAGTGTGGCACTTTGCTTAAAACTCTTTCCACATTGTTGGCATGTGTACGGCCTCTCTCCAGTGTGAATTCTCATGTGGCCTTTAAGGGTGCCAATTTGCTTAAAACTCTTTCCACACTGTTGGCATGTGTACGGCCTCTCTCCAGTGTGAATTCTCATGTGGGTCTTTAAGCTTCTCTTTTTACCAAAGCTCTTTCCACACTGTTCGCAAGTGTAAGGTTTCTCCCTAGTGTGAACTCTCATGTGATCACCAAGGTTACGCTTTTGAATGAAACTCTTTCTACGCTGTTTACTGCTAAAATTACACTCAGTTTTGGATTTCCGAGGTCTTCCGAGTGATGAAGTCTTTTCAGTCAGTGTGGGTTTTTCATCAGCTGTTATTTCTTGGTGTTGCTCTTCCATTTTATTGCATTGAGTCTCTTCTTTCAGCACTATCAGGTCTAAAAAAAAAAAAGAAAAGTGAACTTTAGTATGAAGGCACAAAGCGACAAGCATGAAATGGATCTTTCACCCAAAAATTAAAATGACCTTACCATTTACTCTGCATCTTTTAAATATTTCCTTTCTTCTGGAACACAAAGTAAGCCAGCATTTTTTCACAATATCTTCTTTTGTGTTCAGCAGAATCAAGAAACTCAAAGATTTAAAGCCACACGAGGAAGAGTAAATGGTGAGGCTATTTTCATTTCTGCGTTAACTATCCCTTTAAAGGGTTCCTATTATGAACCTTTTTTTTACAGGATGTAAAGTAAGTCTTTAATGTTTCCAGAATGGGTCTGGGGTTTCAGCTCAAAATCAGATCATATACCTTGCAGAATATTTCATTTTGGGGGTCAGAGGAAAACCCAGCTCTTTTTGTGCCTGTGGCTTTAAATGCAAATGATCAAATGCACTCGGTCTAGATTACTCCTGTTGTGTTCCCTCATT
This sequence comes from Danio rerio, assembly GCF_052040795.2. NCBI lineage: Eukaryota > Metazoa > Chordata > Actinopteri > Cypriniformes > Danionidae > Danio > Danio rerio. The sequence goes on along the minus strand of NC_141024.2, from coordinate 63,751,041 downwards.
TGTATCTTCCACTCAACATTTTTAACATGCTTGGAAGACCTGGTTGAGACAAATCCTGCATGTTCATAGCAATTACGGATAATTCAGCTTATATTTGTGAGTTTGCATTATTGTATATAACTTATGCAAATGTTTCCCTCTACTGGGTTGCAGCTGGAAGGGCATCCGCTGTTTAAAACATATGCTGGATAAGTTGGTGGTTCATTCCGCAGTGGTGACCCCTAATGAATAAAGAGAAGCTAAAGGAAAATGAATCAATGAACTTGTGCAAATGCCACATTTGCTTTTAACTGTAGTGATGAGAATATGGCAAGATGACATACTTTGCTACTTGTTTTCATTCATTTGTACTTTTGTCTCAGTTTTCTTGCCTTTGTGCATGTCCGGAGGCTTAGCTGAAGACCTATATGGTGACATTTTATATACTCGACAAGATGCAGAAATGCCATCTAAAAAGGTTACCTGCTGTTTGTCTAATCGGGAACAGTGACAATGTAAATATACAAATAAAAGCGTTACCCCGATGTTTACCAATGTGAAACGTCTGTTAATGAACACCCAGGATTATTTTATAACCCCTAGGGGCTGTTTCATAAAAGTGGTTTAAAAAAGCGGGAATTAAAGTGACTTTAGTGAGCCGAACTAAATGTCCACACTTTAATTGGTTCCATAACAGTAAGTTGAAGATCATTTGATGTAACTAATCTGAGTTCAGCTGAAATAATCTAGATAACTACTCGTGCACGTTACTGTCATGAAACCCTGAAGGTCAAGCACAGATGCATCATTATGATTATGTTGTATGCTACCTTGGCAACTACGATGAATGAAAGAGCTCTGAAATGAGACACCACAATGTTCACAGCGAGTGAATAGCATTTGATTCAAATATAAGTTCAAATATATAATAATTTAAACAATCAAAAAGTACGGCTTGAAACAAAGCAAGAAAGAGGGCTGACAGGAAACTGCAGATTTTAAAATATAGGTCATTATTTAGGCCTATTAACGTTAAGTTAAATATTTGTCACAATACATTGAAATATTTGCTTGTGCGCAAGAGAGAGAATACACGCTCACTGCAAATTGTAGCTTGCAAGGAAAAGTCTTAATGCATTGGAGGGATACTGTAACATTCAAAATGTACTTAACGTCAGCACAATAAGTTTCAAATAATGGCCACAAAGAGCCGTGCACACACAAGCAGTGGGATTTTTTATTTGCTCTCAAAACTGCTGCAAATTGCTGCTTTCTATTTAAAAACATTTGTTGCCATTTGAAAACAATTGTTTATTTAAAGTGCTGTCAAAATTAGAGCGTTAACTCATGCATTTAATTTGATATATATATATAAAATGTTTAAAAAAAATGAAAGCAGTTGCTGTTATACTTCCTGTTGTAGTCATGCAAAGAAATATGCATAAGACCAAGGAAGCACTTTTAGAAGGAACGTTTCAGTATAAAATAATTAATGAAAAAAATTAATGCTGCATTACCAGGCTTTCCAGCATTTCATCTAATTTAGTATGTTTCATTTTTAATCTTCAGACTTTTGCTGTAATAGAAATTGATACCACATACCGAACGGAAAGAAAAACCTCCGCATTTCGTGACTCGGTGTTCCTTTAAGGTAATAAAAAAAAAAAAAGAACAACTGTTTACATGGTAGTGAAGGATTCGGATTTCTGCTTTCCAATCCGTCTCATCATGGACCAACGTTTATCCTTTTCATCATCCTGTTTCTCAGTATTTAACTGTGAATTGATTTTAACTAATGAATAAGTTAAAACTGCTTACTGTAAGAATGTTCTATGTCCTTGTTTCTCTTTTTGCCTGTCTATTTTAACTTTGTTTTCAGGAAACACACAAACCAGGTCATAGGTCATGGAGATCTCTCTCTCTCTCCCCATACAGAGGAGAAGAAGACACCTGTTCTAGTTGTCCTGATATTGCCTATAATATTATAGCTGTTTGATTGATCTGTTTTTGAGTATAATTAATTTTAATGTAATTCCTTTTTGTGTGGAGATAGACTGTGTGTAGTAAAGATATTGCAGCAGACTGTTGATGGAAACAGTCTTGAACCAGCCTGATAACACAGCTGAACGTACAAGAAACATCCTTGAGTCTTTAACACAAATGGTCGTTTGTGTCTATTGTTTTCCTGGTTTAGCTAATAACTTAGGGCGACCTCACCTCTAGGCATCAGGTTGCCATCCATATCTGGAGACAGATACAATGCTTTTTTTTGACGCACACACTAAGGCCATCCATATCTGGAAGCAGATACTATGTTTCTTTGACGCATGTATTTAGAATTGTCTATTTCTGTTGTAACCAATGAGAACTGTTTACCTGGATCCCACCCTTTCTGGACTTGTGTAAAGAGTATAATTGTTTGATTGTTGAAACTGTAAGCAGAGCGGCCTAGGAACTCATTGAGTTATATAAACTCATTGAGTACATATAAATGTACTCAGTGAAAGTGCCAGATAATGTTGCGAGCTGTCCAAGACATCTGCATTCGTCTGCCTTTAAGATGATTCCATGTCCGCTCAAATGATTTATTAAGTTTGATGTGTTTCCTCCTTAAACGCAAATTTTGTACAGCGCCTGCTTCACGTTGCTTTGTCAGAATCCTTGTGAAATATAGCCATACTTAAGAACACATGGTTTAAGCCAATTTGATGAATGCGATTGCATAAAAAAAATGCTAAAACGCATTAGTGTAAATGGGGCCATAGTAGTGACCTGATCTCATATGCTATTGTTTTAGAACCTCCAATTTAGTTGCCTATTGGAGAAATGACCTGGAATAATAAATGGCTACTTGCTCTAAAAACAAATGTGTTCATGACTATACATACAAAGAAAAATAATAAAATGAGAAAATATGACTTTGCAACATCAAGCAGCATTAGGCATGGGGCAGTATAAGATTCTGACGGTATGATAAGCTTGGATATAAATATCACAGTTTCACTGTATTGTGATTACTGCTCTAAAATATATTCTTTTTAATCTTTGGGTAAAAAAACAAGAACTTTTTCCCTTTGAACACAATATATTTTCTTTTAAGAAACTTTGAGGCTCAGTTTCACAAACAGGGCTTAGATTAAGCTGGGATTAGTCCTTAGTTAAATTAGGCTATTTAAGCCAAATTTATAAAAATGGCCTTAGTAAAATATATTACTGGTGTGCACCTGGAGGAAAAAAAATACACTGATGTATTTTATCTCACGGAAAGTTATTTTGAGTTGAGACCGCTCAAACATGCAATTTAATCTTGACTAGCCTTAAACCTTGTTTGTGAAACCGCGGAGAAAGTATTATGGAGCAGTAAACATGTCAGGCTGAATCATTCAAATGAATCCTTCGTTTCAAAAACACAGATTTCTTTACAATTTAAAAAATGGCATCTTTGGATATCTTTTTTTGCTGGAGATACTGTTGTCCTGAAAAACTTATAACAAAATGTTAAAAAAAAAAACCTTACATATACTGTCGTACTGTGGTATACCTTGAAAACGGTTACCTTTCCATACCTAAGCAGAATAACCCTGTTTTAAGGATCTAAAAATAAATTCTTTAAAAAAAAGTCTCAAGCAAAAAGATTCCAATGGCGACACCTGCTGGTACATGAAGAATTTGGTCAATACTGACGAACTTCACACTCTAATGTTTGCATATCATCAGCATGCTGTAATCCATTTCTTAAGCAGAAAAAGTCATTTTTAGACTAGTTTGTTGGCCAGTTGTAGTCAGTGCAATGCCAAACGTTATTGTTCCTCTATATTTAGTTTGTTTTGTCTCACGTCATCCCACAGCAACATCTTATAGCTTAGAATACTGTACAATGTTTTATAACAATTATTGTAGTGTCCAGGGGCGTTGCGAGGGGGGGGGGGGCTTTGGGGGCTTAAGCCCCTGATGTATTGTCAAAAGCCCCAGATCTTTTGGAATATGTTGCACTTAAATAAAAATAGTTTGTATAACATTTATTTTGTTATTAAAGTTCTGACAATTAACACGTGTATATCACGCGTATTCTACCTAAAGCAGCGTTTGTGTCGGGTATTTAAAAAGTAATCCATTCAGCAGTACCTGTTTCTACCGGCAGGTGGGAGTGGCTCTGTTGTCACATGGTTTAAAAATATTCCGCCACTGCACATCATTCATTATTTTGAGCAGCTGAAGCTGATGAGGTAATAATACAACTGTTTCGCAAAACTGAATAGTTCTAGCTAAGTTACAGATAAAGCTTAATATTTGTTTTTACAGCAGAAAATGTGTGTAGTTTTGGTGAAATAACATAACTGTAGGTAATCAATAAAATGTGCTGCACATTAATGTAAATACATGCGAATTAGTCAGAAAAATTTAAATTGTACTTGCTTTCTATATATATATATATATATATATATATATATATATATATATATATATATATATATATATATATATATATATAGACATCTTTATCTAGATATGATATAGCCAGTCACATCTGTTTCTGTAATAGTTAAATCACAGTGAGTTCATGTATCTAGCATATTATTTTATGGCTGTATTCTACAGTAACATGCTATGTCAGTTAGCAGCGGATTATAAATCGACTTTCTTATGAAAATACCTAATGCCCCCGGGCCACCCTGTTTATTTTTTTAACACATTTCTAAACATAATAGTTTTATTAGCTCATCTCTAATAACTGATTTATTTTCTCTTTGCCATGATGACAGTAAGTACTTGACTAGACATTTTTAAAGAAACTTCTATACAGCTTAAAGTGACATTTAAAGGCAGGTTAGGGTAGTTTGGCAAGTCATTGTATAACGATTTTTATGCTGACTATCGGAAAAAAATATAGCTTAAAGGGGCTAATTATTTTGACCCTTAAATGGTTTTTAAAAAATGTAAAACTGCTTTTTTTCTAGCCTAAATAAAACAAATAAGACTTTCTCTAGAAGAAAAAGTATTATCAGACATACTGTGAAAATGTCCTTGCTCTGTTAAACATCATTTTGAAAATATTTAAAATAGGAAAAAAAATTAAATGGCGGGCAAATTATTCTGACTTTATCTACATTTATTGTCACAGTCGTGTAAATGATCAGTTTAAGCCTTTTTTATGTTTATTCAGATCTTATTTTCATTCAACTCCAGCAATAGCTGGATTCCTTTATCCATAATATTAGGGTTTTCCTGGAATATTTTACAACTTTTGTGAGGCATATATGGAATTTCTGCTCAAGTGTGAATGAAACAGGCATTACATGCATTCAAAGTGCTACAATGCCCACATCAACCTATTTTGAGGAAAACTAAAAATCTCCCTCCTAAAGAAATTTGAAGTTAACACATTTCTAGCATTTAAATCTTTATTTTTTGTACTATTTTTGATACAATTGTTTTTTTAAAAAGCCCATTAAATATCAATATTTTGCAAGGTTATACACCTCAGTTAATCACTCTGTCCAAATAAACATGTGTGTAGCTTTGTATCACATTGGATAACAACTTGGTCAATAAAATAAATCATATTTTCAGATTTGAAAACATGCAGAAATTTTTATTTTCAAAACACAAACAGAAACTACAAATCAGGAGAGGAGATAGGAGGCTCAAGGGGCATGATATGGCTCATAACAGAATAGTAAATAAGAAGTGGGTAATTTATCTTTTTTTTTTCCTTTTTGGTGTTACAAGTCACAAAGCTTCACAATTTATTGTTATAGACTGTCAACTCAAAAACCATATATTTATCATTAAACCATCTCTAATCCTAATATTAAAATTATAGTAGATCAACTTATGAAACTGTGTTTTTTTTTTTTTTGGGGGGGGGGGGGGGGGGGGGGGGGGTCTTTGGGGCTAAGCCCCTTATCCCTTTCGACCCTAGCAACGCCCCTGGTAGTGTCCATTTCATTCAGCATATTTAATATTGGGGGCATCCACATCATTTGACAAACTGTAAACCAGGGTTTCTGCAGGGTTCTTTTTATGACATTTTTAAGACCATTATGAATGAAATTTTAGACCCATAAAGGGATAAAGCTAAAGAATTTTTCCAATGGTCTAGATGGAAAAGATTTTTATTTGCCTCATTAAAAAAATAAAAAAATAAATGAAAAAAATTATAAACTATATATATATATATATATATATATATATATATATATATATATATATATAAACAATAATAAATAAATAAATAATTTTTTATATGTATTTTAGATATTTCTAGCTAAAGATTTTAAATTTTGTGTTTGATTTTGGATCTTAAGACATTTTATGACGCAGCGGAAACCCTGTTTAAACACAATAGCCCTGGTAATTAGTTATTGTAATAATGATGTACTTCTAACTCAGATATTATCTGTGAGAACTAGTAACAACTACTAGAAACAAGTTTAAACTCATAAAGAAGTTGATGAAAAAAGGGAATTGTGATCGACTTGACGTATGCAAATGGAAAGTACTAAGCCAACACCATCACTGTAATAGCTGATATCTACTAGGAGAATACTGTAGGTCAAATATCATCAGCTCAGTTTAACTTTTTTAATTTATTTTATAAAGCGCCTGTGTTCAAGGACGCTTCACAAACAGCAGGAGAACAAGAAAAGCAATAACCTTAAGAAGGTACAGAAAATGGGAGACTAATAATACATAAAATAATGACAAAAGACATGAGAACAAGTAACAAGAAAGAAACTCATTTCTGTCTTTCAATGAGTGCTTATGTGCATTTAGGAGAACTAGGCAGCACACTCAGGGTTGCAAAATGGATTAATTTAGTATTCTTATTAAAATATATCTGAATGAGGATAAAATGACTGAGTTGGTCTTTGAGAATGAAAATCAACCTGTTTGTTCCTGCAGATCTTCCTGTTTGACTGTAAATGTTTCTTCAATCTTCACATCTTCACTCTCCTCTTTAATAAACGCCATCTTTATAACAGTGTGGAGATCAGTCGCTTGAGCAGGAGTTTTTCTCTGTATTTGGACACTTTATCCTGTTTAAAATGAACAAAACAATAAAAATGTCCTGTTTAAAATAAATAAAACAATGAACAGAAACAAAATAACTTCCCTTCAACTCTTGCTTCAACAGTTTCTTTATATGAGAGTAATTAACAAAAATAAATCAGGTAAAACGTTTCATTAAAACACTTATTACACACTTTTCTGTTACTTTATTCAAACAAAAGCCCTCGATTACTGAGAATAAAATAGTACTACGTTGTATAAAGGGTTAAAATAATATTTCCAACAGCATTAACATAATTTAGCATCGTAAAAATACCCTAAAACTTTAGAACTTTAACTTTAAATCGGGTTATATCTGTAAAACTTTTAAAGCAAACCTTTCTCCAGTTGAATCACCGCGCTGTAGCGGCGCCGCCTGATGACGTCACGTCACGCCAAAATAAAAGTCTTTTGTTTAGCTTTTTTGCCACTCTAGGCAGGGCAAACTTTATTTATAGAGCACAATTTTACACAACCGTGGTTGATCCAAAGTACTTTACAATAAAATAAACTACACAATAAAACTAAAAAACTAGTATTAAAATACAAAAAAATGTATGTTTAAAATACTAAAATACAAATAAAAAATAACATGCATTTGTCACTCAAAGGAAAGAGAGTAAAATAAGTCTTTAAGTTAGATTTAAAAGCATCCAATGATGTAGCAATCCCGATGTTCAGAGGGAGACTATAATATTATTTTTTTTATAAAAGTATTATTTGCAAACTCTAAATAGTAAAATCATATTAGCAGCAAATGACTATCAAAGTACAACATTGTTCACAATCAAATAAACAGTGTCAATGTTGTTTTCAAGCCACACTTGCATGCTCATTCCAATCTAATAGTCAAAGTAACATGGTAAACAATACAGAGACTTCTAAATGAACGAATGTGTGAATATAAAACCAACTTTACCTCTATCACAGAAAGCTCTATCACCTTTTGATTTGCAGCGAGACCGAGGGACAGACAAAAACTGGTCATCAACTGGTGATCTTAACGGTCTACAAGCTAAATAAAGTCTAATAAGTTCACTTCACTGACATAGGCTGTGGCAAAATTGTGCGCAGCTTTTAATTAACAAAAAGAAATTGAGTAAAACGCTTCATTAAAACACTTATTACACACTTTTCTGTTACTTTATTCAAACAATAACCCTCGGTTACTGAGAATAAAATAGTACTACGTTGTATAAAGGGTAAAAATAATATTTCCAAAAGCATTAACATAATTTAGCAAAAGTTTTTTTTCTTTACATTTTTTTCCACTTACTGTTGCAGTCATCATGAATTATTGATACATTTCTTCCATGTTTTTATAGAAGTAAAGTTGGTTTTATATTCGCACATACGGACTTTCCCCTTAATAACATAATTTCATAAAAAGTGTTTTTTGCAAACTCTAAATAGCAAAATCATATTAGAAGAACAGGCGTAAATCTGCTGTATTAGTTACTTAGTTATTAAGTATTAGGTATAATTAAGTATTAGCTACTTAAGCTAAAGCCGTTTCCCATGTGTTGTTTCATTTGTGAAGACTTGGCATAATGTTTACTTTACATTAAGGACCACAATAAGCATTTTGTCTAGCAGTGTATTTGCTTAATGAGCACTGTGCTACGTCCAAACTAACCCCACTGTATTTTTGTATAATCAATTTCTATTCTGTTGTTAAGTGAATCAATTAATTTAAAATTAAAATGTTAAAATTTTTTTAATTCTTTGTGATTATTTTTGTGATTATATTAATAATAGTTTTGCATTCTTTATGTAAAGCACTTTGAATTACCATTGTGTATAAAATGTGCTACAGTATAAAGAAACTTGCCTGGCAGTTTCATGTATTGGATAAAATGACAGAGAAAGATCATGTTTCAGTGCAACTAAACCCCAAGTACAAAAAGTTCACAAATTAAGCAATTTGGCTTTAAGAATGAGTTGTTAAATTCTAATGTCACATTATCAATCACAGCAGGGTCGACCCGTGGCATAGGCAGTATAGGCAAATGCTAAGGGCGCAGTACGTCCAGGGGGGCGCCAGAAATGGGGGAAGAAAAAAAAGTAACTTCCACTATACTTAAAACTAGTTGGTATGACTTCAGAAAAGAATAAGCCCACATTAATTTAACTGCATAGTGCATAGCCTACTAAGTAGTAGTAGTATAATAATAATAAAACCTACTCGCCTAAGACGCCCCCCTCTGAATAATTAGATTGTACCTGCTACGGTGTTCATTTATTTTTTTTTTGATGGGTCAACATGCTCAATATGTCAAAACGTCCCAAACCCTCTCAAACAGTCTAGTGCGCAGGGGAGGCAAAAAAAAAAACACAAGAAGAGGAGGAAAAACGCGACAAAGACAGAGGTAATGTTACAACAAAGATGATTATTTTACTGTATCCGTGATCGATGACGCCATTAATTAGCTAGACACATACTTGTCAACTCTCCGGTTTTCCCAGCTATCATCAAGTTTTAGTATTTCCCCGTAGTTGCCCTGTATGTTTAAACTTTCTATGAATAGTGAAAGTACTGTCAAAACAAAGCCGATCTCAAATGTGATATAAATTGCAAGAGCTGTGCAAGAGAATTGTGCTTTCGCTTTATTTTGGCTTGAAAGAATGTTAATAAAAATGTCTGCATTCACTTTTTTCCTGTTAAAGCTGTGCGTCGATCGACGCAACCCCTGAATCAGTGTATGCATGCAGTCTGACTACTGGACGTGCTCTGTATGATATACTGTTCCCAGATCCGCTTCTGCACTCGCAATTTAAAGATGAGCGAAAGTTTAGCATACTTTGGGGATTTATGTGTGTTTAAACAGACACATACATTTAATAATATGTAAACATGTTTGTTCTGCTTGTATTATTTTTAAAAACACAACATTTTTTTTCTTAAATGAGCACAAACAGTTACTAAACTAATCGAATGCTTTCATTAGCCTATAGATCTGTGCATTCTTATGCCGAGTTCAGACTGCATGATTTTCAAAGTAATCGTGTCACAGATGTTTTCACACTGCTTGACTATCTGGGCTAGCGTTTCGTCGCTGCTTTGTTTACGCTGCAAGATGGATCGGCGACTGGGACATTCACATTGCATGACTTTACTATAGGAAGAATCGCTGACAACTTCGTCCAAACTACGTCTCAGCCAAAAACACGTAGTATATCTTTTGTTATTAACTACATAATGAGAAAGAAGCCTTTAATGGGGTAGAGCATGTACATATTTGCTCACATGGGTTTAAAGGGAATTAGCCATTTCTCCTCAACGTTGATAATAAACTAATTTCTTTCTGAATGAAACATCAAACAGACACAGTTGCTCCTGAGTCCTGTCAAACCTCCACTAGTTTTTCCTCCATTTCGTGGGTCCAAATAAACCGAAAAAGAGCTTTTAACTTCTCCCCCAGCCTCCCACTGGCCTGCAGCAGGTACACACACGCACACACAAGTGAAAGCTGCTCTCTCATTGGCTGTAGGCGATGGCTGATGTTATTTTCAGTCAAAACTCAATTCACACGGCATGATTTGAATCGCCGACAGCTCCAGATATTCAGCATGCCAAATATCTCACAGGCATCGGCGACTCATCGGCGATTCTCTCAGATCGCGTCTTTGATAGTTCATACTGTGTGATTGTCACTCACGTGCACGAGCGGCGATTTGCCTGTGATTTCAGGCATTTGTCGGCGATTTCTCAAAACCTGTCGGCGAGCCAAAATCGGGGCTAAAATCACGCAGTCTGAACTCGGCATTACAGTGACACCTCTGTTATCAAAAAACAAAATAAGAGATTGCTGCTCTTCACTAAATAACTGTAGTAATGCTAATCAGTATTTAAATACAGTAAAATGTGAATGGGATTTTATAACTTGATTTATTTTCTGTATAGGCCATTGGTTTTATTAGGCAAAATATTTTGTGTTATTGTTAATATTTTCTAATGTTTGCTATGTCTTCTTTTTAAAGCTAATTGTTGTCCCATATTTTTACATCCCAGTGTTGAGAGGTATGGCATAACATGGTTTGCTAATCAATAAATAGCAACCTCTTTGGTTTTTAAGACTGGCTGTCTTTTTTTAGTCTCTTTGTGCAAAAACGTCTTGCCCTGTTTTCAGCATTGGTACTGTGGCTTAGTTGGTCAAAGCGCCTGTCTAGTAAACAGGAGATCCTGGGTTCAAATCCCAGCAGTGCCTAATGTACAGTTTCTAGAGTTGCTTCTTCTCAACATTTACAAGTGTTTACGCAGCAAGCTGTTTAACAGTGTGATAATTAACAAAACTCAAATCCTTAAGAAGGCTGTCTTTATAAAGCATGGTGTGGTAATGCAAAACCAATTAGACTTTAATATTTCAAGTCCAGACATTCACACATGCAGCGCTACCGCTGTAAGTTGTTTTTTTCTTTTATTGATTAAACAATTAGCTCTTCACTGTAAAAAATTGCTGTTAAAAAATGGTCAGATTCTACGGTAAAATAATGTTTTTTTCACTAAAACAGTAATATTCTGTTAAAAACAGTGCTTTCTGGGTAACATTTTTGTTTTCGAGAAAGTAACCAACTGCAGAAAACTGTGAGCTAACAAGTTCAGATTCGATGTTTTGAAGTCTGTGTTTGAAATCACACTTTGTGTCCTTGTTCACTATTTCATACACTAGTTAACTAATATAGTTCACCTGACAGAGTTAATGAACACTAATGAGTGAATTCAGACACTGATGAACACCTGCTGTTAATAATCACAATTACTGAAGAAAATAAACAAGAAACACAAACAGTGACTTGAGTTACAACATTAAATAAAATAAAATAAAATAAAACAGCTTCAGTCTCAGCAGAGGATCATTAAACAACTCCACAAACAACAGCAGACACACACTTATTACTGACTGATTTGACTTCCATACTATTCTCATTGAGATCCAACAGAAATTAAGGTGTTTTTTGTGTCACCGTAATGGAGTGAGGGGCTGGTTTAGTTGGGCTCTTCACCCTTGAACTCATTTAAGAAGACTTTCTAACTGCTGTAATACAGAGTTTACAAAATGTTTGTACTATAGCAATAAAGTCGGGAAGTCAATAAATAAATAAATCTGTTTGTCTGAAATTAGTTCTGATAAATGTTTTGGTATAAATCTCGTTGAAGGGCATTATGCAATAGATTTTATGCTTAGTTGCAGGTATTATTTTTAATTAATGAGAAGTGAAAACAGAAAAGATACCTCCGTAATTACTTAACAGTTAAGAAATAACATACAAAAACAGTTCAGTTATGATAAATACACACTCAGACCTGATGAATCTGAACTTGTATCTCAACAATGGTAACATCTCAAATGTTTCATGCTGCAATGCATGCTGGGAGTGGCACTGTACAAATATCCCAGCATGCATTGCGGTATAAATAAATGTTGTATAATGGTCTAACGGTTTTCTTTATTTGTGTTTGATTCTGCTGTTATTTATGTTTAGACTTTCAGTTGCCTGTTTGTGAGTTAAACTGTTAATTTTGTTAAATTTGTTGTCACCATTATTGAGGTTCATACGCTGATTATTGATGTCTCTTTGAGTGCGATTTACACCATAGAGCAGTGTTATTGTCCAAGATATTCTTAAAAACTTCCAGAAATCATTGCCATATATATACATATAATGTAAAACAATAGATTTAACATTGAATAGCAGCAGTAAATTTTATTATACTAAATGAGAACAGATTCTGCCATTTAATAGCAACATGAACATCACCAGATCTTATTTAAGTTTTTGGCTGGCTTGCCACAACAAAGGAGCTTTTTATACAAAAGTTCTTAAGAATTGCAGCAGCCAAGATATATAAATGTTAAAAATGACAGGGCTAAGAGCCCAACTAAGGCAAACTCTGTTCTCCATGATGGTGACGTAAAACTTTAACTTTTTCTCAAGAAGAACTTTAGTAAATGTTATACAAAAATACATGTATTAAGTAATAAGTGTAGCTGGTGATGATGTTTGTAGAGTTGTTTAATCATCCGCTGATCATTTAAATGATTTAACCATTTGTTGTTCTTCAGGTTATTTCATTATAAAGCTGTGACTAAAGTTTTGTATGTTCTGTTCTTGTTTTTTCCCTTCAGTATTTCTTCATTTGTTCATTGTTAATCCTCAATTATCATTTAATTAGTCAGTTAATTAATTAATTTACTTCAGCTTTGCTACATGTTTTTTGAACACTCAGTAATGTGGACACTTCAATTAAAACTGAAGTATATGCTCTGGGGTTTAAAGGGTTAAAGGTGTGAGAGGTAAAAACACAGTGTAAAAATGTATTTTAACAGTAATATACTGTTAATTTACACTACGGAAATAGACTGTAAAAAAACAGTAGATTGCTGGCAACCACAGCTGCCAGTAGATTACTGTTAAATCAAGGAAAAAACTGTATTTTACTGTAAAACCTGAAGCTAATTTCTTCTGTGTGTCACCGTTGTGGAGGAGAGTAGAGCCAGTGTATGAGTTAAAGATGAACAATGAACTGCTGATGTTATTCTGCATGTTTCTCTATATAAAGATAGCGGCTGTTTAGTGGCTGATGCAGTCAGAATCTCTCTGGTGATTCCAGATTTACATGTATGTGTGCTGTTGTGAAAAATAAGACATTAGAGTTAAACCGAACTTTTCTAATTAACTAAAATAAGTTATCATTATAAGTATGCTTCTAAGCATATATAGCACATTACTTCATAAACTCATTCAGCAGTTGACCAAGTTGAGGCAGTTGCTTTCAGTGAGCAAAATGAGTTCACTTGAGTATTGTGTAAATCAATGTAGTCCATGTATTTTTACAGCAACATACTGTAAAATAACAGTACATTGCTGGCAACTGCAGCTGCCAGTATTTTACTGTTTTTTAACGGGACAATTTTTAACAGTGTTGTCTGACGCTGTGGCTTAGTTGGTCAAAGTGCTTCTCTAGTAAACAGAAGATTCTGGGTTTGAACCCCAGCAGTGCCTAGTCTGTAGTGAGATTGGCTTTTATAGGCCAGAGAGTACCAAAAAGTGCTTTCTATGGAACAGTGCTGGAGCACTCAAGCTCTCCGGTGCAATCAATAGTGTCGGACTTCTAGGCTGTGAGCTGAGTCATGCAAAGGTTGTGGGTTCGAGTCCCACCAGAGTTGCAAGTTTTGCCCCTTTTCTTCACTTGACTTAGGTGTGGTGAGTTTCCATCATTTTACGCATCTGTACATCCAGTTTTGCTTCTTTCCTTCATTGCTCAGTGCAGGCTTAGATACTAGGGGTACTCTACAATGAAGCTGATGACTTACAGTTTTTTCTTAGTTGTTTACACACAATTACTTGTACTACAGACACAATTTCTACAACATGTGTAACTGATGCACCAACCCCCTGAACCAATTCTGCTAAACTACAAGCACAATTCCTGCTTTACACTCAAATTGCAGGTTTACAACACACTTTTTTCAAAACACTACACACAATTTTCTGCATATTACACAATTTTCATGCAAAAAATCTTTTGTTTTCACAAGGAACACACTGACAGTCTGTTTCTTAACAAAACTCAAATCCTTAAGAACGCTGCTCGTTGAAGAGGGCTTTGGACAATGGCTTTATATTGCATGGTGGGGTAATGTGTAACCAATTGGACTTTAATATTTCAAGTCGAGACATTCACACGTGCAGCGCTACTGTTGTAAGACAGGGGCAAAACAAATTGTCCTTGTCTGTCGTTGTGGCTTAGTTGGTCAAAGTGCCTGTCTAGTAAACCGGAGATCCTGGGTTTGAATCCCAGCACTGACTTGTTTGCAGTGAGCTGTTCTTTTATGGGTCAGAGAGTACTCAGGCTTTGTGGCGCAATGGATAGCGCAGTGGACTTCTAGGCTGTGAGCTGAGCCATTAAAAGGTTGTGGGTTTGAGTCGCAAGCATTATCCATTTTCTTCACTGACTTAGGAGTGGTGCGTTTCCATCATTGTAGGCATCTGTCCATCCAGTTTTGCTTTTTTCTTTCATTCACAGTGCAGGCTCAGATACTAGGGGTACTCTACAATGAAGCTGATGACTTAATTGAGATGTTTTAAACAAGGGAGATTGGAAAGCGGTGCAGGGCAGAGTGGGCTTAAAAAAAGGCTTAAAGGCAACCTGTGGTTTTGGGGAAAAGTAACTGCCACCTATTGTTGAGATCACGCCTTTTGGGTTTGTCGTACAAAACCCTCTTTATGCATGTGCAAAGTAACTGAGTAGAAAGCATAGTAAATTTTGCTTCCCCCCCACTGTCTTAGATGAAACTGCGTTTTGGTTTTTTCTTTTAGTGTTAAGACTAAGTTGGCCGGAGCACCTGTCTTGGGAACAGCAGGTGCTAGGTTCAAATCCAAAATGCACCTTTCCTTCAGATTATGGGAGAGTGGTATTCTGATCTGAAAATCTTTCAATGGCCGATAGCATATGTTTGTCCTGATTTCCATTTTCTTTCCATCTTGTCAGCATTTTCTGCATCCTGACATGCTGGTTTTTGTGTTTTATTGTTTTTTCTTCATCGATTTTTGTTATCGGGCAAATGTCTCTTACAGTTAAACAACCTCTTTTGGTTGCCATTTTAAGACTTGCTGTCTTTTTTTAGTTTCTTTGTGCAAAATCATCTTTCCCTTTTCAGCGTTAGCGCTGTCGCTTAGTTGGTCAAAGTGCCTGTTTAGTAAACAAGACATCCTGGGTTCATGTAGTGCCAAATGTACAGGTGCCAGAATTGCTTCTTCTTAAGAGTTACAAGTGTTTACGCATGCGAGCTGTTTAGCAGTCTGTTTCTTAAAACAACTCAAAACCTTACAGGTTTTTCCAATTGTTTACACACAATTAATTGTACTTCAGACACAATGACTACAACATGTAACATGCACCAACCCCCTGAACCAACTCTGCTAAATTACAAGCACAATTCCTGCTTTACACCCAAATTGCAGGATTAAAACACATTTTTTTTTCAAAACACAACACACAATTCTCTGCATTTTGCACAATTTTCATGGAGAAAATATTTTGTTTTCACAAGGAACACAGTCATTCACAATTGTAAAGTCAGTTGTCCTACTTTGCATACTGATTCATTATATAGGTAAACACCTGTCACACAGAATTGCAATTTAGAAATCAGAGCTCATCTGGTTCATAACTGGTTCTCTGCCTACCCATGTTTTTTAGTTGTTTATCTCCCCCTCCATATTCTCCATTCCTCAAACCTATTGAGGATTTTTTTTCCTGCCTGGAGATGTAAAGTGTATGACCGAAATCCACACACACGTATACCCCTTCTCCAAGCTATAGCAGATGATGCTTTTCGTGACTGGATTCGCCATGCAAAGTGACATTTCCCCCGCTGCCTGGCCAGACCAGACCAAAACAGAAAAGAGGATGTAGACCATGTTATCTGCAACTTTGTGTTGGTTGTAATGTACACTGTGTATACTGTATTTATGGGGAAAATACAGTAAAATATATTTGGTATTTGTTTGTTTTGTATAAAAACAATATTCTGAAATATTTTACAAAGCACTTCTGTAGGCCTACTGTGTGTAGTACAGTCTATTTCAATTGTTTACACACAATTACTTGTACTTCAGACACAATAACTACAACATATAACTGATGCAACAAACCCCATGAACCAACTCTGCTAAACTACAAGCACAATTCCGGCTTTACATTCAAATTGCAGGTTTAAAACACCCTTTTTTTAAAAACACTACAGACAATTCTCTGCATTTTGCACAGTTTTCATGCAGAAAATATATTGTTTTCACAAGGAACACACTGTCATTCACAATTGTAAAGTCAGTTGTCCTACTTTGCATACTAACTCATCACATGAGTAAACACCTGTCACACAGAATTACAATTTAGAAATCAGAGCTCATCTGGTTCATAACTGGTTCTCGGCCAACTCATTTTTTTTAGTTGTTCATCTCCCTCTCCATATTCTCCATTCCTCAAACCTATTGAGGATTTTTTTTCTCCCTGGAGATGTAAAGTGTATGACCGAAATCCACACACACGTATACCCCTTCTCCAAGCTATAGCAGTTGATGCTTTTCGAGACTGGATTTGCCATGCAAGGTAACAAGTCAGAAATCCTCATTTAACAATTGAGTCAGAATATACCTTAAAAAGCTTAAGCATTGAAGCAGGGCTTTTGCTTCATTTGGACTCTGGACTTTGTCACGTTCAACAAAAATAAGAGTCAAAATAGGATCCAAATGCAAGTGAAAATAAGGTTTATTTGACCAAGTCAAAATAAACAAACAGGGAAGTGACAGGCTAGGAGGACGACGAACACAGGGCAGGAACAGACAGGAAAAAACAGGGTCCAGAAATCTCCTCAGGGGCCTGAGCACAGATAAAACACATGAGAACAGATGTAACGAACTGACAATGAGACATAGAAACGTCGCCCTGATATAGGGCTAATAATGAGCCTCAGCTGGTGAGTAATCAGCCCCGCTGATAGTCGTCATGTCACGTGAGCATAACAAATACACATGGACAACCAAAACAAAACAAACCCACGTGATCAAACATACACTCCGGAAAAGCGCACAAACCTGCAACCGTGACATTACCCCTCTCCTAAGAGCACCTCCTGGTGCTCCCAGAAGAGCTTACCTGGCGATTGTAATCATCAATAAGAGAGTGATCCAGTATGTCCTTTGCAGGAACCCAACTCCTCTCCTCCGCACCATAACCTTCCCAGTCCACCAAGTACTGAAATCCTCGCCCCCTCCATCTCGAGTCCAGAATACGCTTAACCGAATAAACGGTCTCCCCATCTACGAGACGCGGCGGGGGGGAACCGGTGTGGGCGGGTTAATTGCCGTATGAAAAACGGGCTTTAATTTGGAAACATGAAACACGGGATGTATTCTCCTGTACGCTGGAGGAAGTTTAAGGCGGACTGCCACCGGACTAATGATCTTGATGACAGTGAATGGGCCAATGAATTTAGGTGCAAGTTTATTACATACGGAACGCAATGGAATATTCTTTGTTGAAAGCCACACTTTTTGACCGACGACGTAAACGAGAGGCTTCGACCGGTGGCGATCGGCTTTAGCCTTAGTGCGCGCACCCACTTGGAGGAGGGTCTGTCTGGCCCTGCTCCAAGTGCGTCGACACCTCTGGACAAAGGCGTGGGCGGAGGGGACCGCGATTTCGGATTCCAGACTGGGAAAAGCTGGTGGCTGGTAACCTAGACTACACTGAAACGGAGAGAGGCCCGTAGCCGACACTGGTAATGAATTGTGTGCGTACTCCACCCATGGGAGCTGCTGACTCCAAGAGGAGGGATTTTGGGAAACCAAACAACGTAACATGCGCTCGAGATCTTGATTGGCCCTCTCTGTTTGTCCGTTACTCTGAGGATGAAAACCAGAAGAAAGACTTACAGTCGCTCCCAATAAATGACAAAATTCTCTCCAAAATTTAGAGACAAACTGGGGCCCCCTGTCAGAAACCACGTCCGTCGGGAGGCCATGAATGCGAAAGACGTGATTAATGACAGCATCCGCTGTCTCTCTGGCTGAGGGTAATTTGGGCAGAGGAATGAAATGAGTAGCCTTCGAGAACCGGTCCACTACGGTCAAAACTGCCGTATTGCCACTGGATGGCGGGAGACCAGTGACAAAATCTAGCGAAATGTGCGACCAGGGTCTCGAAGGCACTGACAGCGGCTGAAGGAGTCCAGCAGGAGGGCGATTAGAAGTCTTAGAAACAGCACAAACAGAACAGGCCAAAACAAACTCGCGTATGTCCCGTGCCATAGCTGGCCACCAAAATCGCTGTTTAACCAAAAATAAAGTACGACTCACCCCCGGATGACAAGCCACTTTGGAGGAATGTCCCCACGTCAGTGACGTCAGACCGAATCTCCTCCGGCACAAACAAACGACTGGGTGGGCATCCGGCCGGGGGCGTTACCCCATCCAGGGCTGTGCGGACCCTGCTCTCGATCTCCCATGTCACAGCAGAAATACAAATGCTCTGGGGAACGATGGGCTCAGGAGACGGATTGCGCTCGGAAGAATCAAAAAGACGGGATAACGCGTCGGGTTTGGTGTTTTTGGAACCCGGCCGATAAGAAATGGTAAAGTCAAAACGTCCGAAGAATAATGCCCACCGAGCCTGCCTGGAGTTAAGTCGTTTGGCAGACCTGATGTATTCGAGGTTCTTATGATCGGTCCAAACGATAAAGGGAACCCCCGAACCCTCCAACCAGTGACGCCATTCCTCCAATGCGAGTTTGACAGCCAACAACTCCCGATTACCAATGTCGTAATTACGTTCTGCGGGAGATAATCGATGTGAGAAAAACGCGCACGGATGAATTCTGTCATCCGAGGCGGCGCGCTGGGACAGGATAGCGCCCACCCCCACCTCTGACGCGTCAACCTCCACCACAAACTGCCGGGCTGGATCAGGTGTCACCAGAATGGGGGCTGAAACAAAACAGCCTTTCAGTTTAGTGAATGCAGCCTGTGCTACACTCGACCACCTGAAGGGAGTCTTGGCGGAGGTTAAGGACGTCAGAGGGGCGGCGAGCTGGCTGAAATTGCGAATAAATCGCCGGTAAAAATTAGCGAAGCCCAGAAATCTCTGCAGGGCCTTACGAGACTCCGGAATTGGCCAATTTACCACAGCCTGAACCTTCTCTGGATCCATGCGCACCCCCTCGACTGACACAATGTGTCCTAAAAAGGGAACAGACTGTGCATGGAACACGCATTTCTCCGCCTTGACAAAAAGCCCATTCTCTAGCAGCCGCTGAAGCACTCGCCTGACGTGCTGCACATGTTCCTGGAGAGAACGAGAAAAAATCAGAATGTCATCCAGGTAGACATAAATAAACTGATCTATCATGTCTCGCAACACATCATTTACAAGTGCTTGGAAGACCGCAGGAGCATTAGAAAGCCCGAACGGAAGAACGCAATATTCAAAATGCCCCCTGGGGGTCAAAAACGCAGTCTTCCACTCATGACCCTGCTTCATGCGAACCAAATGATATGCGTTACGGAGATCTAATTTCGTGAAAAACGAAGCCCCCTGCAGACGCTCGAACGCTGAAGACATCAACGGCAAAGGATACGTGTTCTTCACCGTGATGCTGTTCAGCCCTCGATAGTCTATGCAGGGTCTAAGAGAGCCATCCTTCTTTTTCACGAAAAAGAACCCCGCCCCCGCCGGTGAAGAAGAGGGCCGTATGATCTTGGCCGCTAGAGAATCAGAAATATATTTCTCCATGGCCTCCCTCTCAGGAATAGAAAGAGAGTATAACTTGCCTTTAAACGGAGACGTACCTGGCAATAAGTCTATTGCACAGTCATAGGGACGATGAGGAGACAGAGAAGCAGCTCGAGACTTACTGAACACTCTCTTCAGGTCGAGGTACTCACTGGGCACGTTTGACAGGTCCATGCGCTCCTCCTGAAACACAGAACAAGAGACAGCAGAACGAGCAGACGAAAGACAAGACTCATGACATTTCTCACTCCACGAGAATACAGAATTAAGGCCCCAATTAATGTGGGGTTTATGCAGAATCAACCAAGGATGACCTAAAACCACTGGTGAGTTGGAACAGTCTGTTAAAAAAAATGAAATGTGTTCAACATGATTTCCAGACGTAATCAGTTTTATGGGTTTGGTGGAGTGGGTGATAGTGGGAAGGGAAAGTCCACTGAGTGCGCGTACTGCAATGGGTTGTGATAGTGCTATAACCGGAAGTTTGAAACTGAAAGCGAAACTAGAGTCAATGAAGTTTCCTTCCGCCCCGGAATCGACGAGCGCCTGTGTGTTATGAGTTCCGGAACCCCATGATAAAGAGACGGGCAGTAAAGTAGCAGACGTAGAGGATTTGTCCATATTAATTTCACCCATCAGTAACCTCTTGCCTACTGATGGGTGTTGTCTTTTACGGGACAGGAAACCACCCGATGCCCTGCCCCACCACAGTAGAGGCAGAGTCCCTCCGATCTCCGTCGGCGCTTCTCCTGCACGGACAAGCAGGATCTACCCACCTGCATGGGTTCCGGGTCAACCACTTCCGGTGTCGCAGTCAGGACCGGAAAGTCAGGGACCAGCTCCGAAAACCCGCCTTGCTGCAGGCGACTCTCTCGACGGCGCAGTCTAGTGTCAACCCGGATGGCTAAGTCAACTAGCCCGTCAAGAGTTTTAGGAAGATCTAACGAATAGATCTCATCCTGAAGCCGGTCAGATAATCCGTGCAAAAACATGTCCCATTGCGCCTCCGGGTTCCAGCCGTATTCAGCGGCTAAGGTCCGGAACTCTATAGAGTACTCCGCCACGCTGCGATTCCCCTGGCGGAGTTCAGCAAGAACTCGGACAGCCTCTCTCCCGGAGGCGGCTCGATCGAAGACCTTCTTTAACTCTGTGGAGAACAGGTCAAAGGTAGCACAGCATGGTAACTTTTGTTCCCATGCTGTAGTTCCCCATTGGGCCGCCTTGCCTGAAAGAAGCGTGATGACAAATGCTACCTTGGATCTTTCGGTGGCAAACAATGATGGTTGCAGCGTAATATAAAGGGAACACTTGGACAAAAGGGATCGACACAAGAGGGGCTCCCCAGAGTAGCAGGTCGGGGGTGGAAGGCGTGGTTCAACAGAGCGACCAACAACCGCAGACGCTGGCGGTGTCACCTCCGGAGTCGATGCCGAGTCAGCCCGTGCAGCTCCAGCGATCAACCGCTGGACTTGGGAGTAAAGCAGCGACACTTGGCCGACCAGAGCCTGGATCGCCTGTGACGAGGTGACCAAAGCCTCATCCTGACGGTCTATCCTGGCGTCGCTGTGCGAGACGAACTCGGAGATTTGGGATGCACTAGCTGGATCCATAATAAGGTCAGTTCGTTCTGTCACGTTCAACAAAAATAAGAGTCAAAATAGGATCCAAATGCAAGTGAAAATAAGGTTTATTTGACCAAGTCAAAATAAACAAACAGGGAAGTGACAGGCTAGGAGGACGACGAACACAGGGCAGGAACAGACAGGAAAAAACAGGGTCCAGAAATCTCCTCAGGGGCCTGAGCACAGATAACACACATGAGAACAGATGTAACGAACTGACAATGAGACATAGAAACGTCGCCCTGATATAGGGCTAATAATGAGCCTCAGCTGGTGAGTAATCAGCCCCGCTGATAGTCGTCATGTCACGTGAGCATAACACATACACATGGACAACCAAAACAAAACAAACCCACGTGATCAAACATACACTCCGGAAAAGCGCACAAACCTGCAACCGTGACAGACTTCTGCAAGGGTTCATCCAGGATTTGAACCTAGGAGCTCTCGCACCTTAAGCGAGAATCATATCCCTAGACCAACAAGCCACTGCAAGATAGCCACCGTACATGGCAAAACTATCTGCTGACAAACCAGCATTCTCAGAAAAAAGCCTCTGTGTAAGCCACAACGCCTTTACAAAACAGCGGACAACTGTAAGGGCTCAACCAAAATTTGAACCTGGGATTTCTCACGGCATGATTGAGAATCATACTCCTAGAACAGCAAGCCACTATGCAAGGAATGATTCATGTGGTGACACTATCTGGGGTCCGTTCTTCGTACCTTGCTTAAATGATCTAAGATGATTTGGCAGATCCTGGATCTTTTCATCTCGATAACTGATCTCTCGCTAATTTGGTTCTTCAAACAAGTTCGCGAATCAGATTAGAATGTCTGGATGAACTGATCTGAGATCACTGCATGTGTTGTGAAGGACAGATCTATCGATCCTCGAAATCATGATCAGCAATGCCATGATTGGCTGACGGCACATCAGCGTATTGACATCATCTGATTAGTATTCAATTATCCATGTGAGCAAAATAACATCAAACTAGCAGTAAACGGTTTGTTAAATTTGAAACGCAATAACCTTCCACATTTGTTGTGAGCTGCAGGCTTTACACTTTCATGTGTCAAGACTATTCATCATGTATTTTAAAGAGCCCATATTATGGGTTTTTGAAAATTCCCCTCCATGTAGTGTGTAACACAGCTCTAAGTGAAGTTAAGTATTCAGCTAAGGCTTAAATCTGTAAGAATACAGTGTTTAAAACGGTTGACTCATCTATAAAAGAGTCGACTCATAGTGCTTCAAACGAGTCGCCTTGATACCGAGTCATTAGGTGTTTCGCCATGACGTACGAACGAAACCAAGTTATTCACGTGCACGCGCAAACCCGGGAGATTTCAAACCTGAGGCCCCGCCCTCTGACGCAGAAACCCAGACACACACACACCCACAAACACACGCACACAAACTTGCCGGTCGATTGAAGTCACACTGCAGATGGATATTATATCGAGTCTCTACTCAAAGATGAAACCTCAGCATTATAGCCAAGCAGTTGGAAACTACTGGAAACTTCTGGAAGCTACATGCTACAAAGAATACTTCATCTGCGTTTGTTAAAGGAAGGATCAGTAAAGAGTAACTTACTGATGGACGTCAGGATGGGTTTCTTCCTACCTTTCTCAAGTGTAAGTACTTGCGATTAAAGTTGTTGCCTCATTGACTCTGGCTTGCAAATGTATTTAGTTGTGATTTGTTACTTGTAACCGCGTGTACTGTATCAGGTTAACTGGCTATATTCTCTTATCGCGTGCAAAGTCACGTTAAAAACGCGACACGTGCTGCTTTGTTTAGGGAGCTCCGTGGTAGGGGTCTGCATACCAGCGGCTGTCCCTGCGCCAGATTTCTGCGGCGCGGTAATAAATTTCCGAATAAATCGCGGGAGCGGTCAGTAACGGGTTTAATTTGGGACAGGAGCGGGCTGTCTAGCAATATCACGGATATTGCTATGCGAATGAGAAAGATGTGTCTGCTTGGTGCTTGTGTGTGTGTGTGTTAGTGCGCACGCGCGCGTATGAGAGAGAGAGAGCGCGAGCGAGAGCTTTGTGTGCTTGGTGCTGTGTGTGGTTTTATATAGACAGCTTGGCTGTCTGGACTGTATAGCTGGGTGATTTTTGGTTGTGTTCTCCCCCGCTCTTTAGCGGGATCGGGCGCGGTGGGCAGAAAATGGGGCGGGTTCTAAGGCTAAAACCTGGCGGGTGCGGGCGGAATCGGGAGCGTTGTCGTCCGGAGGTGTGTGTGTGTGGCAGCTAAAATCCACGCCTACACTATCGAGCGTGTATGAACTGTGATTACTTTTTATATTGCTGATTAGCTATTGGGCATTTTACTTTCTGACTGAAGGCAGTCGACCAATCGCGACAGACTGTCATCGGTCCAATCAGCGCAGATTAGCTTCGTGCTAAGGAGGGGTTTGGGAACAAATGAATCACTGGACGATTCATACGGGAGTCGCTGGGATAATTAGGTAAAAATAAATGCAGATTATAAGACCATGAAAGTGTTTTTTGACCTTGCATGCATATTAGACTGTTGTTGGAGACCCTTACAACCAAGATATGACCCTATTTCATGTATAATATGGGCTCTTTAATGCATATCAGTGTATTTAGTTCTACATTTAGAGAAGATTTTCTTTATTATAGTAGCCGGTTTTTTAATCAGTGTAAAGAAAAACTGGTTGTTTACAAAAGCATTTTAATATTGATAAGGCATCTGCAACTTTTGTGAAGCATCAAATCACTGGCATATTAACTGTCAAAACATGTTTATGACTGCATAAATGTATTATTGCTTTTAAAAAAAGTCACATATTGTGCATTTCTATTATACACAATTTGTACTAAAGTAATTTAAAAAGTTCATGTCAATACATTTTCTCTTTGCACCACCAGGTGGCAGTCTTTGTACTTTTCTTTCGAGGGTGTAGATTGCATAAGTTTTATTAATATGTATAACTTCATTTATTGTATTAGTAACTATAACTATATATATATATATATATATATATATATATATATATATATATATATATATATATATATATATACAGTTAAAAATATTTACCATTTTCCCAAGTATATATAACTACTACTGTAAGAAAATATTAGAATTCGGTACTTACTTTCTGTATTATCATTGCTTGAACTGAGCCGATCTAATCCTATTTCTATGAATTTAACCTGCTTCCGATCAGGTTTGACCTAGCAGAACTGTTGCTATGACAACAACTCTCAGATCAACTTTGAAGAACGAAACGATTCTGGATCGTGTTTAATCGTCAATATCTAAATACAGCTAACTGAGTAATCCACATACGAAGAACGGACCCCTGCTGACAAACTGGAATTCTTCGAAAGACGTTTTTATGAAAGACATAATGCCCTGTAAAACGCAGGACACCTGCAAGGGCTTGTCTGGGATTTAAAACCCCGGACCTCTCGCACACGAAACGAGACTCATACCCGGGGGTGTCCAAACTCAGTCCTGGAGGGCTGGTGTCCTGCATAGTTTAGCTCCAACTTCCTTCAACACACTTCAACTCCATGGAGCTTTCTAGTATATTTAGAAGAGCTTGATTAGCTGGTTTAGGTGTGTTTAATTGGTGTTGAAACTAAAATATGCCGGACACCGGCCCTCGAGGACCGAGTTTGGACACCCCGGCCCTAGACCAACGAGCCACTAAAGTGTTCACATTTTACATGGCGTCAGAAGTATCAGATAGTCAAAAATTTTTCTCTAACAAATCAAGGGCACCCTAAGCGAGAATCATACCCCTAGACCATTGAGCCACTGCAAAACAGCAACTTTACATGGCGACACTATCTGCCGACAAACTGGCATTCTCAGAAAAAGGCATCTGTGTAAGCCACAACGCCCTTACAAAACAGCAGACAACTTTAGGGGCTCAACCGAAATTTGAACCTGGGATTTGTCATGGCATGAACGAGAATCATACTCCAAGACCAGCAAGCCACTTTGCAAGAACTTTTTTATGTGGTGACACTATCTGCTGACAAACTGGAAATCTTTGAAACACCTTTTTATATTAGCCATAATTTTGAACCCAGGACCTCTCGCACCAAAAGCGTGAATCATACCCCTAGTAAAACAAGCCACTAAAATCTGAAGTTTTCACATGGCATCAGAAACAGCAGATAGTCAGAAATCAAGTGCAGAGAATTTGTAAGATGGAGGAAGAGAGTCTGAAACAATGGTGGATAGTCTATTGGGTGAGAGAGAGCGTAGGTTTCTGCGAAAGGCAACTTGTTTTGGAGTGTGTGGTGGCTCAGGAGTCCTGTGGATGTTGAGAGACAAAAGGAAATATTCCGATGTGTGTAGTGGAGTTACTAGTGTTTGATCAGTGAAGCAATGTCGAGTGTAAATAAGATCAGTAGCAGAAGTAGGTGCTCTTTTGAGGTCAAAAGAGGCAAGCAGAGTCTGGAAGTCAGTAGCTTGAGGTTTTTCAATGTGGATGTTGAAGTCACCTAGCACCAACAAGGGAGTGTCATAAACAGAAAAAGATGAGAGAAGAACATCCAGTTCATCTAAGAAGTGACCTAATGTACCTGGTGGGCGGTAGATGACAACCACATTTATGTAGAAGGAGTGGATAATGGTGGCTGCATGGAATTCAAAGGAGCTGATCTTTGCCAGTGACTATCTCTGAGTAAATTTCCATTCTTTGGAAATCAGTAGTCCAGTTCCACCCCCTCTCCCTGTCTGACGAGGAGTGTGGGAGAAAAAGAAATTAGCAGAATGAGTAGCATGTGAAGCAGTGTCCTCCGGTCTCAACCAGGTCTCAGTTAGAGCCATGAGATTATAGTCAGAATATGTAGCTATGGAGGTAATAAAATCTGCCTTGTGAACAGCAGATTGACAATTTCAGAGGCCCACGGAGAGAGAGAGTTGTGAAATAGCAGATACATGTATTGAATGAAGGTTGTGATAATTATTCCTGCAGCTTACCTCCCGTGCTTTGCGAGTGTTAGTAACAACAGGAATTAGTTAACACATAATAAAAGTGCAATGAAAACAATAATAAGTGCAAAGATTAAGTAAAATAAATAAATAAAGTACTCAGGTGCTTTGTCGGTCTTTGCTCGGTGGAGTCGCACAGGTAGAGTCAATGGTCTTTACACTCGTCGGTCTTCACACGCAGTGAGACTAGCTGCTTATATACACCCCTGAGCGCTTGCTGATAGAATTCAGCTTGAAATGCCTCAAGAGTTCCCACAATACAACAACAGAAACTGAGGCGAGGGGTGCAAAACCGACCGTGATCCACACACAAGCTCTTACAGTAACCAAGGAAACAGTGAGTAATCTTTCTAGCACTACACACAAACAACTGAAAACAAGTCTAAATGTACTTACACGCTGCTGGTCTCGTTGCTAAAGTGCTTCTCCTTATATGGTTGAACAAGCCATCCTACTTCCCTTACTTACATTGTCTATCCATCCATCTATTTATTCATTTTGTTTAGTAAATGTGTTATTTTTGAGGCTGACCTCAAAAAAATATAATAATTTTACTGCCAGAATTTTAGGTGCAGGCTAGGACTGTCTCTG
Organism: Danio rerio; assembly: GCF_052040795.2. Taxonomy (NCBI): domain Eukaryota; kingdom Metazoa; phylum Chordata; class Actinopteri; order Cypriniformes; family Danionidae; genus Danio; species Danio rerio. The sequence continues at coordinate 63,723,503 of NC_141024.2, read as the reverse complement.
CCATTGGCAGATAACGTTGTTTTTTTGGCTTCATAGGACATGGACCTTCAGCATGCAGTGGGACGGTTTGCTGCTGAGTGTGACATGGCAGGGAAATAAACAGCACCTCTGAGTCAGAAACCATGGTCCTTGACTGGTAAAAAGGTGGCCATCTCCAGTTTGGAGAGTCTTTACCCCAAATGGAGTATCTGCGTTTTTTTTGTTTGTTTTCATGAAAAATGGAATGTGAGATTAAAAGATGGATCAGTGCAGCGGCAGCAGTAATGCATTTGATGTGATTGTCTGTTGTGGTGAAGTAGCTGAGATGAAAGGCAATGTTCTAAATTTACCACTCAATCTAGGTTCCTACTCACATCTATGGTTATGACTGAAAGGACAAGATCTCAGTAACAACTGGACACATTTTGCAAAATGTTATGACCCGCTTGTTTGAGTTGCACCATACAAGTGAGATGAGACAACAAAATAGCTTGAATGCAAATTATTTATTATAAAATGTAACTCAGAACAATCAATCAAAGCAACCAACAAATGTCTAGGCATAATAATGAAGATAAAGAACTTAGGATATAATCACAACAACACTTTAACTACATAATATAAGTAATGCAAAACAAAACCATAGTTAAAGAGTCAATGAGATGGCAGGTCTTGACATGTGGACTCCTGAGTAGCCACAGCGTCCAGGGGTAGCTAGCACAACAACTTTTATATACCCATTGATGAGTAATGCAGGCATCCAATCAGGATTTACCACATATTCCAATCTGGAGTCTTGGGATTATCACATTGTATTAATATTGTAAAACTAAATACTTGTCGCTCTGCCTAAATCATCAAATATTCATCAAGTTTGTATTCTACTCAAAACAGTAACTTTAGTAAACTAGAAATAATTTTGAATCTAAAAGTAAAGAAACTTTACTAATAAATAGATGATTTGTTTCTCATTCAGGGAGTCAGACAAAGAACATCATCGAAAACAACACTAGCTACATGAATACACTGAAGAGTAGAGTACAGATGTATCCGCACCTGTACAATCACTTGCAAAAAGATTTTAAGCAGCAGAGATGCTGTTTGCCAGATGTTTATGAAACTGTTCTTCTCTCAGTTGCCATCATTGTGTTTACAGTAAACGCAAGGAGCGCAACACATTTCTACAAAATTTTCACAGAGGCACAACAAACACACAGACGCAGGGGAGAAAGACAGTGACTGTTTACATCAGGGGTCTCAAACTCGCGGCCCGCGGGCCATTTGCGGCCCTCAGTGCAATATTTTGTGGCCCGCGCCGACCGCAGTACACTGACAGAATCAACGGAGCGGGGAGAGAGAGCGCTCTCCGCTCCGCTAATTCTATCCGTACACAGCGGTCACTGGCATTCCCCGCCCGCCGTGTAAACAAAGGGGCAGGGATGCCGGTGACGTCACCACGCACCCCGCCCCTTTGTTAGACGCTGTGACGGGCGGGAAGTGTTTAGGAGGGAACTCGCGCCGGCCAGAACCAAGGTAAGCTGTTCCCGCCCCTGCCTGCCACTTAGCTACCTAGCTACAGCCTGCATATGTATTATAGGTAGATACAGACTGGTACAGACTGATGTGACTGGAGTGGGGTGGGGGTGTTTTTAAATGCCATGTTCAGAAGAACTGTTCATAATCTTCACTCAATGTTCTATTAATGTTCAGGACATTTCATGTTCAGAAGAAATAATTAAAACTGTTAATAATGACATTTGAGGACTTTTTTTGTGAAATCCCTTATGCGGCCCAGCCTCACCCAGACTTTGCCTCCTGCGGCCCCCAGGTAAATTGAGTTTGAGACCCCTGGTTTACATGGACATCAGTAACTGACTGTTTAATGACAGTGGAATGTTTGATACCGCACATTGTATAAGAGAAAAAAAACTGCATTTCTCGGTAACTGAGATGCACTCAGTAAGTCAGAAAGCCATGTGCGTGTGTAGACTATCCTGTCAAAAAACGCGTTTACATGTTTACACTCAGAGAGCAGCATTTACAGCAGATCCTTCAGTCCATAATATTGTAGTGATTTTAACGTACTGACTTTAAACAATTCCTCTTCTCCCACTTGTTTTGGCAACCCAACTAGTCGTCTCTCTGCCGTCTGAACACTGTTTGAGGTAAAACAGTCTTTAAAGCTATCATACATATTAATGAAGTTGCCCCGAATACACAATAGAGCGCACTGATTGGTTTGAACAAAGTCTTTTTCATGAATGAATGCAGTACACTCAGAGACGTCATGAAATACTCCCAGGTACAGACAGACAGTCTACATGCTGGAATACACGCAAGGAAGTGTATGGGTAGAAAAGTCCAGTGTGACCATGGCTTAAGTGCATGTGAATGGTTTCTTTCCAGTGTGGATCCTCATGTGTTGATTAAGGTATGATGAGCGGCTGAAACTCTTCCCACACTGAGTGCATGTGAATGGTTTCTCTCCAGTGTGGATCCTCATGTGGTGATTAAGGTGTGATGATTGGCTGAAACTCTTCCCACACTGAGTGCATGTGAATGGTTTCTCTCCAGTGTGGATCCTCATGTGTTGATTAAGGTATGATGAGCGGCTGAAACTCTTCCCACACTGAGTGCATGTAAATGGTTTCTCTCCAGAGTGGATTCTCGTGTGGTGTTTAAGGTGTGATGATTGGCTGAAACTCTTCCCACACTGAGTGCATTTGAATGGTTTCTCTCCAGTGTGGATCATCATGTGTAGAATAAAGTTTGATGATTTGCTGAAACTCTTCCCACACTGAAGGCATGTGAATGGTTTCACTCCAGTGTGGATCCTCATGTGTTGATTAAAAGATGATGAGCAGCTGAAACTCTTCCCACACTGAGTGCATGTGAATAGTTTATCTCCAGTGTGGATCCTCATGTGGTAATTAAAGTGTGATGATTGGCTGAAACTCTTCCCACACTGAGTGCATGTGAATGGTTTCTCTCCAGTGTGGATCCTCATGTGGTGATTAAGGTGTGATGATTGGCTGAAACTCTTCCCACACTGAGTGCATGTGAATGGTTTCTCTCCAGTGTGGATCCTCATGTGTTGATTAAGGTATGATGAGCGGCTGAAACTCTTCCCACACTGAGTGCATGTAAATGGTTTCTCTCCAGAGTGGATTCTCGTGTGGTGTTTAAGGTGTGATGATTGGCTGAAACTCTTCCCACACTGAGTGCATTTGAATGGTTTCTCTCCAGTGTGGATCATCATGTGTAGAATAAAGTTTGATGATTTGCTGAAACTCTTCCCACACTGAAGGCATGTGAATGGTTTCACTCCAGTGTGGATCCTCATGTGTTGATTAAAAGATGATGAGCAGCTGAAACTCTTCCCACACTGAGTGCATGTGAATAGTTTATCTCCAGTGTGGATCCTCATGTGGTAATTAAAGTGTGATGATTGGCTGAAACTCTTCCCACACTGAGTGCATGTGAATGGTTTCTCTCCAGTGTGGATCCTCATGTGTTGATTAAGGTATGATGAGCGGCTGAAACTCTTCCAACACTGAGTGCATGTAAATGGTTTCTCTCCAGAGTGGATTCTCGTGTGGTGTTTAAGGTGTGATGATTGGCTGAAACTCTTCCCACACTGAGTGCATTTAAAAGGTTTCTCTCCAGTGTGGATCATCATGTGTAGAATAAAGTTTGATGATTTGCTGAAACTCTTCCCACACTGAAGGCATGTGAATGGTTTCTCTCCAGTGTGGATCCTCATGTGTTGATTAAGGGATGATGAGCAGCTGAAACTCTTCCCACACTGAGTGCATGTGAATAGTTTCTCTCCAGTGTGGATCCTCATGTGGTAATTAAAGTGTGATGAGCTGCTGAAACTCTTCCCACACTGAGTGCATGTGTATGGTTTCTCTCCAGTGTGGATCCTCATGTGTAGATTACGGGACCACGATAAGCTGAAACTCTTCCCACACTGGGTGCATGTGAATGGTTTCTCTCCAGTGTGGATCCTCATGTGAATCTTAAGAATGTATTTTCTTCCAAAACTCTTTCCACACTGAGTGCAGGTGAAACGATTCTTGTCTCTCCTTTTTAAAATACCATCAGTCTGTAAAAAAGTTTTTTCCTCAATTTTGACATGATGTTCCTCCTGTTTACTCCCCTCGTTTTCTTCAGTTAGGTCTGAAATAAAAAAAAATAAAACATTAGTTTTCATTAAGTCTTTTCATTAAGTCTTAAAGGGCACCTAGGTTACCCCTTTTTTCAGATTTAATATAAGTCTTTTGCGTCTCTAGAATGTGTATATAAAGTTTCAGATCAAAATACCCATCAGATTTTTCATTATACCTTTTACAAGATGCTGTTTTTTACTGATTTCCAGCAGGGGGTGGTTTTGTCGTACTGCGCCTTTAAGCCGAGTTCTGCCCGCCCACTGTTTCTACATGCCTCCTCCCTCAGCTGCGTCAGACAACAGACAGACTTAAAGGAAGAAGGTCTCACGTTGTGTTTGTGAGATACTACAGTAAGAACTAACCTTTACTAATCAGTATTGTGAAGTTGCATTGATGAGTCACACACATACAATATCGTTACAAAGTTAACGCGCGCACACACACACACACACACAGATACACACGCAGGCAGGCAGGCAGACACACAGAGCGCGCTTAGCTTAGTTAAGGCTAACCTCAAGTACTGTGTGGATATCTGTTATGCTAATGTACAAAATAAACCTGATTTAACTTCCACAAACCGGGATTGAAGCGTCTTCTTTTATAATTGTTCTGACACGCGGCTGTGCTGATGAAGTAAAGCTGAAGTAAAACGCTGTAATTAATTACACACATATTCTGTTTTAAAACACTTTAAACATGTGAAACTTACTCTTAATCACATTTGATGATGCTTGCTGATCCTAGCGAACAGAACAGACCTTTTATTCCCGGTTGCTTTGCGTATGTCTGTCTGGTCTTGTTGACATATACACGCGACTACCGGAACATGTTAATGCGCGCAGCTGTCAATCAATTCGGTGGGCGGGGGGATCGCACACCTACGTAATGGTGCGATCGATTTGAAAACAGCTCTAATTGGCAGACCCTTTTTTTGTAGTTAAATTGAAAAAAAAGGACTGGTTGTGTTCATATCACCCCAGTATGACGGTCGATACACTATACCAACACACAGATCTGTCCAAACAGCTTGAAAAGTAGATTTTTTACCATAGGTGCCCTTTAAGTCATCCTTATTTATCTAGTGCTTTTGCAATGTAAATTGTGTTAAAGCCACTTAACATAGAAGTTAAAGTAAATTTAAACTGTCAGTCCAGTTTTCAGAGTTTCTTACATAATTGATCATAAAAGTCATTTTGGTCATATTGATCAGACAGATTTGAAAGCTGTAAATGGCCTATTTTTATTCCTATATATTCACAATTACAACAAAATGTTTTTCTAAAATGTGTAAAGCAGACAGGGAATACTTGTATATTCTGTGCCTGACTGGTAAACACACCAGAAAAAAAAGTTATTGCGTAACAGCTGAACAAACAGCTGAATTTTTGCCTTGCAGACATGAGACATGCCTGTCAGCATCTGCATAAAGCAGGGGTTCTCAACCTTTTGCAAGCTGGGCCCCCCCAAAGCCGGTTTATTGCAGCTAGGGCCCCAGTGACTCAGAGAGGGTACAAGGACCTTACATTTTTGAGGCTTGCTTAGCTTCTCGAAGAGAAATCAAACAAATGAGCTCTTTCTAAAGTCTATGAGCACAGCACACACAAATAAACTAAATTGACATACTGCAGTTATATTTCGAAATGTGTTTTTTTTTTATATTTATAACATTTGAATACAGTTCAGCAACATACATCACACAACCTGACGACAAAGGGAGCTGACAATTGAACATCACTAAATTTACCATCACCTCAAGATTAAACATTTTACACTGATTTCATACAGGGTTCATACAGACACAGTCTAATGAAAATCAAAGACTTTTAGGCACTTTTTCCAGCATCTACTTTTATTGTTGAAACTGACATGCAATGTATTGACCACCTGAAATGTATTCTCAGCAACCCATAAAAACATTGCATAGTAACTATTAGCAAATTATTGTTATAATTAAATAAATGAGGTAGCCTTCCCAGTATAAAATAACAGTAGCAGACCTAACTTTATAGCTACAGCTCGGCAGAGTCAGCACAGGTATAAAAACAGGTGGTTTTATTTCTGATGAGAATATTTATTGTTGTCAGACTTCACTCTCACATAAATACACCTAAATAAATCAATCAAAACTCATAGCTAATCAGGATAGCCTGTGCGTGTAGGGGGAGAGTCAGAGGAGGGGAAGGTCCGTAAAAATTTGCATAAAAAAGGGAGTGTCAGTTTTGGGCACGTGCTGATTTTCACAGAGGCAAAACAAACACACAGACGCAGAGGAGAAAGTCAGTGACTGTGTTTACATGGACATCAGTAATCAAATTATTTGCCAAATCATTAAATGGGGGATTTTAATTGCAGTTTGGCTCTTTCATTCAGGAATTTCATTCGTGCCTGGTGACAAACGAGATATTTGATTCGAGGAATTGCTGGAAGCGTGTATCTTTCATGCAATGTTTGTTGCAAAAAAAAAATCCTTCACATTTCTCTGTAACTTAGATGCACTTGGTAGGTAGTGTCAGAAAGCCATGTATGTTATTCCTGTCACAAAATGTGGGTGTAAGTTTAATTGTGGTGCTATAATGTTTACACTCGGAGAGCAGCATTATTTATCGTACGGTAAACTTTATTAACTTAGAAACCATTTGACTAAGGTCTGTCTTTAAACACTGAAAGAGTACTGCTGACGAACTAACATTGCCTCTGAATAAACAAACAAAAACCACTGGTCGCTCACTTAACACATACTGGAGCTCTGTCTTTTATTAAAGGAGACGAGCAGCAAATCTAGATTTCACCATTTTCAGATGAGAAAAGCTCTCGGGTAAAAAATGTTCCTTAGACACACGTTTCTGTCACGCGTCGCGTGCAGCATAATCCACACGTGAGTCCAGCTACGCTATCATAGAGGGAAAATAAAAACAAAACCTTCACTGCAGCAAATTATAAAACGCAACACTGACGACCCGAATCTCCAAATATTTCTTGTTCTCCCACTTGGCAACACAACGTGGCATCTCTCTGCCGTCTGAACACTGTACAGGTACAAACAGTCTTCAAAGATATCATGCACATTAATGAGGTTGCACTGCATACACAATAGAGCGCGTTGATTGGTTTCAACCAAGTCTTACTCATGAATGAATGCAGCACACTCAGAGACGTCATAAGGTACTCCCAGGTAGATGTTCAGTCTACATGCTGGAATACACGCTAAGATCTCATGGCCGTGAGGCAGCTTCAATAATTCATTTTAAACCGGAAGTACGAATTTGCTCAAAATAACGCAAAAACAACCAATTTTCACTTTTTGGTGAAATATGTGTGTCCTAATAGTGTTTTTAGCAGTGTGGGACACATATACGACTGTCAACAACTCAAAAAATGTGTTTTGGTGTTTTGTGACTCTTAATGTCAGAAGTAGAGTATGGTGGTATTGTTATTTTGGACCATTGTCCAGTCTCACTAAAACTATGTTTTCCAGGCAATGTTATCCCCCAATGTACATGACGGTTTAACTCAAGACTATTGGCAGATGACGATTTTGTAAAATTTATTGATGCTCAAATAGATTTCTACTTTGAGACAAACAAATCCCCAGAGATAAGTTAAAGTATCCTATGGGATACTCTGAAAGCATATAAGAGGACAGATTATTTCAGGTCAACGTAGTGCAAATAAAAGTATGCCAAAACGGCTTACAGAGATTATGAATAAAATACAATGGATCAGCTACACTCAACATCACCTTCTGAATAGCTCCATAAAAAAAGACTTCTTCTGCAAGTGGAATATGACTCCTTGACAAGTGAAAAGGCGTTATGAACGAGCTGGCAGGTTATTGTGTTACCAACTGAAATGATCCTCAGCAGTTGGTTTTATAGTTGCAGCTCTGAGGTAAACAAAATTGAAAGTAATGAGGGTTTTTTCTTTAATTATTTGGAATTAGCATCTGTGATTCACATCAGTTGGCATCAGAAGGAAAATAACACCTTCTGAAATTGAAAATGCAATCCAAAAAATGAACACCAGAAAATTGAAAACTTAATCTGGCCCTGGTGGCTTCCCAGCTGAGTTTTATAAGAAGTTTACTGTCACGCTTACACCCCTGTTGTGCAAGGTATTTGCTGAAGCTCTTGTCTCGGAATCACTCATCCTCTTTATGACATCGGCTGCTATAAAAGTACTTCTTAAAAGGTAAAATGATTTATTTAAATGTGAATCTTATCATCCGATCAACTTAATCTGCTGTGATTATAAGATCCTGGGGTGTTTCTAGAAAACCTAGTAAGAGCTTGTTTGTCAAGCCAAGGTGTGTCTGATTGGCGTCGGAACTAAACTTTGCAGGACACCGGACCTCCATGACTGAGTTTGGACATGCCTGCTCTAGGGGAACGAGACAGGGCTACCCTCTGTCCCCTCTGCTTTTTGACATTGCCCTTTAACCTCTTGCAATCGTAAAGAACTCAGATAGCTTGCAAAGAGTTTTCAGAGAGGGACAAGAACATAAGTTCCTGCTATATGCTGATGATCTTCTTTTTATGTCAAATCCAGATACATGTATTTCAAAAGCTCTTACAATAATTTCAGAACTGGCAAATGTTTCTGGATACATAGTCAATCTAGCCAAGTGTCTCCTTTTCCCTATCAATGATAGAGCACAGCAAATGTCCTTCCAATCCTTTCCATTTTCAGCAAGTCCTGATAAATTTGTATATCTGGGTGTGAGTGTGACACGCAAATATAAGGATTTGTTCAATAATCATTTTAAAACAACATTAGACAAAGCCAAACGAGACATGGCATGGTGGTCAATCCTTACTTTATCTTTGGATGGGAAGATCAATTCCATTAAAGTGGCAATACTACCAAAATTTCTGTTTCTATTTTTAGACTGTGCCTGTTTTTTTTTTTTTTTGTCAAGTCATTTTTCAAGAAGTTGATTAACATATTTTCTGGACTATAAGATTCTACTTTTTCCCTATGTTTTGACCATGAGGCTTATATAAAGAAGCTGCTATTTTGTGGATTTTTCTTCCACCGCTAGGGACGCTCTGATCGGAATTACTGGTAGAATAAAAAATAAGATAGACGAAAAATCAATGCAAAGAAAAATAGACTGCGCCATCGGGCTTGCTACCCAGGAAGGAAACTGCGTTGCTGTACGCAAGCTTAGCGTCAACGAATCTATGGTGAGGCGTTGGAGGCGGCAGCGGGAAGAGCTCATGCAATGCCAAAAGTCAAGAAAAGCTTTCAGAAGACATAAAAGCAGTTGGCCTGAGCTTGAAAATGTCCTGGAAGACTTGGTGAACACACAGAGAGCATATGGCCGAGGTGTTTTCACTGTACAGATCAGACTGAAAGCCAAAACAATCGGCTTCAAAATGAACATTGAAGGTTTCAAAGCTGGGCCGTCATGGTGTTTCAGATTTATGAGACGTAAAAACCTGTCCAATAGAGCACAGACCACTCTGTTAGCAACTCCCTCCTGACTATCAGGAAAAAGTCGAAAACTTCCATAAATTCGTTGAAACAAAGATAAAAGAGAACTCCCGGACCAGACAACATCAATAATATGGATGAAGTACCTTTGACGTTTGATCTGCCTCTGACCAGGACTGTTAACAAGACAGGTGCATCATCCGTGTTGTTGAAAACAACTGGCCATGAGAGAACGCACTTCACCTGCGTTCTGGCATGCACGGCATCCGGACAAAAAATTCCACCAATGGTGATTTTTAAGCACATAACTATGCCCAAAGAACAACTCCCGAAAGGTATAGTGGTCAAAGTTAACGCCAAAGGTTGAATGGTGGAAGGCCTAATGAAGGAATGGTTAACGAAGTGCTACGGTAAGCCGATTTTTTCACCGGAAAAAAACGCTGCTTGTTTTGGATAGCATGAGGGCCCACATCACAGATTCTGTGAAAGCAGCGATCAAGAAAACAATCTCCATTACAGCTGTGATTCCTGGAGGTACAACAACGTATTTGCAGCCACTTGACATCAGTGTGAATTGGGCATTTAAAAGGTGCACTCTGGGTTGAGTGGGAGACTTGGATGACAAGTGGTAAAAAGTCTTTCACAAAAACTGGCCGCATGCAAAAAGCATCCTTTTCTGATGTCTGTCAGTGGATCCAAACAGCGTGGAGTGCTGTCAAAGAATCCACCATTACCATTGGGATCTGAAAGGCTGGACTGCTACGCGAAGAGTGCGGTGCACTTTCAGAGCTAAATTTACTAGAGGATGAAAGCAACACAGAGATCGAGACTGATGGAGACAAATGTGACGAAGCGCTTCTGAGGCTGTTCAACTCCGACACTGAAGAAGATGAATTCATGGGTTTCAGCAAAGATGATTAAAGTGACTTGTGGTTTCAAACACAAGAGAAATAAAGGTGAATAAATACCGTTTTTTTATGTTCTGTTTTTATCAGCAAAGTTGCTGCCGTATTAAAAGGCAATGTTCCGAAAGAATCTGTTCAGGTACATACATACATGTACAGTTTCAGTACAAAATCGTTCTGTACATGCAGTAAATTTCAAATTTTTCAACATAGATATCTGCGGCTTATAGCCCGGTGCGGTTTGTATAACTTTTTTCTTTTTTTTTTAAATAGCGCGCATGTGGCTTATATACAGGTGCGCTCTATAGTCCAGAAAATATGGTAATTGTATTTTTACATTTCTCTAGGATAAGAAAATTCCTTGCATAAGAAAGGAACTCTTGGAAAAAAGAAGGAAGAGAGTGGATTGCCAATGCCAAATTTCTGCTCCAATTTTGTTAAATCCATTGTTCCCCCCCTCTCTTATAGATTCAGCGTTCCAATGATGGTCTAGGAAGGGAGTTAACTGTGATAAGAACCTGTTAAAAGATGCCATATTTATCTCATTTCAACAGTTAAGAACAGACATTGAGATTCCACACTCTAATTTTTTAGGTACCTTCAGGTCTTTGGTTTCGTTAAAAAAACTTCTCTCCTTCACTGAACCAACCAAAAGCATGCTGTATGAATTGGTAAACATGAACCCATATCAAAAAGGTGTAATGTCCATGTTATATGAAGTGATCCAAAGAACTGCCTCCACTTCCCTAAATCGTATAAAGCAAAAATGGGAAGACCAACTGGGACTAGAAATATCAGATACAGCCTGGCAATATGCCATAGAACTGGTACACTCATCTTCTGTATGTATTAGACATGGTCTTCTTCAGTTTAAGGTGCTTCATAGGCTTCACCTATCTAGGCGCAAGCTGGCAAAAATGTATTCAGGGTCAGATTCATCTTGTCCCAGATGTGGTTTAGAGCCAGCAGATCAAAGTCATATGTTCTGGGGATGGCCTATATTACATCATTTTTGACCAATATTTTTAGATAATTTTCATCTAAATGTAATAAAGATATGGATCCTAATCCTTTGATCTCAATTTTTGGTACAGTGCCAGAAGAAATGTACCTGTCAGCTAATCACGTCGAAATCATTGCCTTTTCTTATTTACTGACCAGACACCTGATTCTTCTCAGGTGGAAAAAGACGAACCTGCCATCCCACAATCATTGGATATTAGAAGTGTTATCACATCTTTAACTCGAGCACCTTAAGTACACCATCCGAGGCTCTACAAAAAAGGTTTTATGAGGTTTGGCAGCCTTTCCTATCCTACACTGAACGCTCAGGGGTTATTATATCCTAAGTGAGAGTTTATCCCTAATTTCCTGATTTGTTTTTACCTATTTTTATTTTTCTCTTTTTCCCTTTTTCTTTATGGGATATGAGTATGTCTGTAGGTATGTACCATGTTAATTTGTTCTTTAATTTGTTTGTTGTGGAAAAATCAAAGACTTTTGAAAAATCAATAAAAATATTTGAATAATAAGAATGTAAGCAGTACTAAATAGTTTTTTGAACAAGTAATAATCCCATTAATCTAGTTATAGTACATGTTCCTGTTGAAGATCTGTGAATTTAAACTATTTATTCATTAAAGAAGGACAAGCCATTCTCATACGTGACTTTGTTCTTTGAGTGACTGAAATGTAGGCAATAGCTATGTTTCCATCCAAAAATGCAAATTAAATTTATTTGCAAAACTGGAAGATCACAAAAAATATTCAAATAAATTAGCGTTTCCATCCAATGAATCAAAGAAAACAAAATCGTCACTTCCTGATTAACTAGCATGAAATATCAACAGTAAAAACAGAATTTACTGCAGTAGGAGAAGCTACATGAATCTTTTCTTTATTTAATAAAAGACTTTCACATCAGAGGATAATGCCGACACACAATGAACATGTGGTGGTGTTTGAAGCAATGAGATGTGGAGAACAGACGCTCTTGACTCGCTCCAGACACTCTGGAGGTCATTAATAATATAATAACATTAATACTTAAACAGTTGAGGTGTTTTAGAATGACCAAAACAGCATTTCTCATATTTCTTAAATGTCTGGGTAAACAGACACTTTTTCCTCTTTGAACACAAAACATTTTCTTTTGAGAAACTTTTTAAATAATTTGGAGCAGTAAACATGTATGGCTAAATCATACAAATAAATCCTTGACTTCTGCTGTCTTCTTTGGTTTCAAAAACACAGATTTCTTTACAGTTTGAAACAGCATCTTTGGATATCTTTTCTGCTGGAGATACTGTTGTCCTTAAAACAAAATGTAAAAAAAAAACAAAAAACTTACATATACAGATGAACGGTACAGCAGAAAATATTGGCGGTTTTAAAACCTTGACTTTTTTCAAACTGCGTTATACCTTGAAAACAGTTATTGTCCTACACCTCAGCAGCACAACACTGTTTTTAGGATCTAAAAATGTATTCTTTAAAAAAAAAGTCTCAAGCAAAAAGATTCCAATTTCAATGTCTGCTGGTACTTGAAGAATATGGTCAATATTCTGATGAACTTTACACTCAGATGTTTGCATATCATCAGCATGCTGTAATCCATTTCTTAAGCAACAAAAGTCATTTTAGACTAGTTTGTTGGCCAGTTGTAGTCAGTACAATGCTAAACGTTATTGTTCCACTATGATTTTATTGTTTTGTCTCACGTCGTCCCACAACAACAAAATATAGTTTAGAATACAATATTTTATAATAATTAATTAATTCAGTGTCCATTTCATTCAGCATATTTCAAATTAGGGGCATCCACATTTTCTGACATACTTTAAATCAGGGTTTCTACAGGTGTCACCAAGTTAAATTTAAGACTTAAGACATTTTTTAAGACCATTATGAATGAAATTTTAGATTAAGGAATTTTTCAAATGCCCCAGATGAAAAAGATTTTTATTTGTCCTATCAAAAAATATAATATAAAATATTTAATAATACAATAATAAATCAATAATAATAATAATAATAATAACAATAAAATATTTTACATATTTCTTAGCAAAAGATCTTAAATAGTGTGTAAAAACAAGAGAGCTCTACTTGGATCCACACTTTTTTTTCCAAAATAAACTTTCTTTAAAATAAAAAACAAATTCACAAATGTTTTACTAACTATACTAAACTATAATAAACTAAATCTATGCACGACAATCTGTCCAGGTCGATGTCCTCAGCAGAAAAAACATAGAGCACGTTTAAACAAATGAAGCACGAAAATAATTAAAGCATTATGATAAATAGAGTTAAAATGACCTTTTTGAATGAAAGGTTAAAGGTTTTATTGAGATGGATTGTTGGTGATTGTATGGGTTTCGGCCAGATTAGGTAGCAAAACATGAAAAAAGGAAAATGAAGACTTGTTTTAAAAAGATTTAAGACCTACAACACAATCTTTCAGTAAATTTAAGACTTTTTAAGGCCGAAACCTTTAGGTTTTTGAATTTAAGTCATTTTAAGACCCTGCGGCTATTAAATAGGAAATAGCCCTGATAATTAGTTATTATAATAATGATGATGTAATTGTAGATACTGTCTGTGAGAACTAGTAACAACTACTACAAACAAGTTTAAACCCATAAAGAAGTTGATGAAAAAAGGGAATTGTGATCAACGTGACATATGCAAATGGAAAGTACTAAGCCAACACCATCACTGTAAAAGCAGATGATCTCTTCTATGGGAATACTGTAGGTCAAATATCATCAGCTCAGTTAAACTTTTTTAATTTATTGTTTTTATTTGTTTTATATAGTGCCAGTGCTCAAGGACGCTTTACAAACAGTAGGAGAACAAGAAAATCAATAACCTTAAGAAGGTTGAGAAAATGGGAGACTAATAATACATAAAATAATGACAAAAGACACGAGAACAAGTAACAAATGAAACTCATTCCTTTTTTTCAATGAGTGCTTATGTGAATTTAGGAGAACTAGGCAGCACACTCAGGACTGCAAGATGGATTTAATTTAGTAGTATTATTAAAATATATCTGAATGAGGACCAAATGACTTAGTTGGTGTTTGAGAATGAAAACCAACCTGTTTGTTCCTGCAGATCTTCCTGTTTGACTGTGAATGTTTCTTCAATCTTCACATCTTCACTCTCCTCTTTATTAAACGCCATCTTTATAACAGTGTGGAGATCAGTCGCTTCAGCAGGAGTTTTTCTGTGTTTAGACACTTTATCCTGTTTAAAATGAACAACACAATAAAAAAATGTCCTGTTTAAAAAAAAAATAAAACAATGAACAGAAACAAAATAACTTCTCTTCAACACTTGCTTCAACAGTTTCCTTATATGAGAGTCATTAACAAACAGAAATCAGGTAAGTCTGAGCAAGAAACAATAGACACAAATGAGCCGATTAAGACTAGTACTCCATTTCTTATATATAGTGATGTATTCTTCGAATAGAATGTCATTATGCTATTTAATGAATTAAACCTTCACTAAAACACTTATTACATATTTTACTGTTGCTTTATTCAAACTTTAACAAATGTTGTTAATTATTGTCTTTGTTTTATTTATTTTATTGTCTGCTTACAGCAACGCTGTAGAACTTATTTTGCACAAGACAAGAATTTCCTCTTGGGAACAAATAAAGTTTATCCTATTTTATTCAAACAATAGACCTTACTGTGAGTAAAATAATACTTCTTTGTATAAACGGTTAAAATAATATTGTCAACAGCAGGTACATCTAGCATTAAACGAACAACCTGAAATTTTAATCAGTCGGTTTACATCTGTGTAAAAGCTTTAAAAACAAACCTTTCTCCAGTTGAATCACAGTGTGGGAGCGGCGCAGCATTATGACATCACACCACCATGCCACAATAAAAGTCTTTTTTTTCCCCCCATTTATTCTTTATCATGACTTATTGATACATTTCTCCCTCGTTTTCCACTTTATACTTTATCTGCTTTCTGTTTTGTACTTGTAAGACCATCATTTATGTTAATTGAATAAACCCATTTACCCCCACTAGATCTTTGCCTTCAGGTAGGTTGGTAAGAGGTTGCATTTTCTTTAAACGATTGCATTTCTTCATCCATAGCTTTAACCCACATTTACTTGCATTCACTGATGTTACCACCTCTTTGTATGTTTGAATGGGGAAACATCAAATTCTCCAAAATTGCCTGCCAGGTTCCAACCTATATATGTAATAGGTTGAAACTTATTTATGACCAAATAAACAAACAAAAAAACAAAACAGTTGTAAAGAAGCTTTTTAAAATGACTGAAGAACTTAATACAACGTTGAACAGTGCATCCACGCATGTTTAGATTTTACAATTTATAATGTTAGCATTCAGATATTATTTGAGTGTAAATTCAGAATGTGCAACTTACCTTTTCAGTCTTCAATGAAGAAGTGGGATGAGAAAAGGCATCAGTGGGTTTTTCTTTGTATGTTGTTGTTAGTAATAATCCCAATGTAGGAATCTACAATCGTAGTTTGTCCTCCAAAGTTGTTTTCTTATAGCAAAATAAGCCAATGAAGATTCTTTTAGGAACCCAGAATATATAGATGCAACCCTGCTGAGATACTGGATCTGGAATGTGATTGGATAAGACTCAATTGGCCCCCATTAATGCTGGTATAAAGATGCAAATGAGCAATGGGGAGCAGTGAAGACTCAAGACACATACAGTGGGGGATGGGAAGTTCAGCAGCTTTACAAATCAGTTTTACAGAGAAATAATGATGTATTGGGAAAATAAGTTGACTTTAGCCATCTTTATTTGTTTTGCTGCTGTTGTTTTATAGTACTATTGATGAAAGCTTTTTTTATTTTGGCTGCTGCATTTTGTAGTTAATGTTGATACACTTATGATATGTAACACATTTCATTTAATTTTTTCCCAAGCCTGGTTAAAAGGTATGCAAGAGTTGTGTGTTTTTTTTTTTTTTGCAGAAGCTTCTCAGTCTCTTGGCTGAAGTCTTTGTTTAAAGATGCAAATGAGCATTGAAGACTCAATTCATACCGATTTCTCAATACACACAACTACATTCACTTATATAATAGTGATAGAAGATGTATACTATTAAACTGTGATATATTATCATTCGTTGAAAGAAACAATTTCTAAACTTTACAGTGAAGTTTTATTCATGTTAGGTTTAGTCAATATATTGACATGAGCTAACTATTAGCAGAGTTTTAGTCATTTATTTATCACTGAACTTGTTCTTTGTGTGAGTTTAGAGTCCTTTATTTCTCCTAAAGCACCTGCAGCTCATTTCTGACTTTTGTAATAGTCAACACACTCTTAACAGATCAATTATTTACTTACAAAAATGTCTATAGATTTTAACTATTAAAATGTAACTTGTTTCTGTGCCATTTTTTTTTTCTTTTTTGCCTCTTATTCACCTGGTATGTATTAAAGATGTTTATCCCTCTATTTATCACTTGTGTTTGTGCAAACAAATATGCATAGACATTCACAAAAGCATATATAAGATACCATGTGACAAACCTTTTCCTTTTAACACAGTAAAGCTATCACATACTGTGATGCATCTAAATATTTATAATCAGAAAATAATTACATCTCAAGTTAAATTATTGTATAGGCAGTTTATACAGAATAATTCAATGACAAGAGTTCACTTTTATAACTACAAAATGCAGAACTGTTAATGTGATTAACCTGCTCCACCTACACCAACTACAGCATTTCTCAGACTTCTTTTTTCCCCATGGTGTTTATTACAGTAGTGAACATGACATAAAACAACAACTGCACTTACTCCTTTAACTTGTTTGTAACAATGAAATTTAAATATCTGTGTCACATATTCATTTAAATAAATGGCTCATCATTGTGTGCAATCATCTTTAGTAATAGCTGCCTGATCATTAACTGAATAGGATCGTTTTACATATAAGAAACCCGTTAACATGTATAGCTGTTCATGCCAATACCAACTTGATAGACTATTACATGAACATATTACATGAACAGGACCTGCCTTACATCTCTTAAGACAAATAAGCATAGTGTCTATATCAATACATGCTTGATTCTCCAGATCGCTACATCTGAATGATGCCATTTGACCTGTTTAACAAATAACAACCATTTGTAAGCAAAGTTCTTCACTAATACCAGTTTACCTCAAATAATTACACATGTGAGTGCAGTGGTGCAGTGGGTAGCTCGATCGCCTCACAGCAAGAAGGTTGCTGGTTCAAGCCTCAGCTGGGCCAGTTGGCATTTCTGTGTGGAGTTTGCATGTTCTTCCCGTGTTCGTGTGAGTTTCCTCCGGATGCTCTGGTTTCCCCAAAGTCCATAGACATGCGGTATGCATGCAGTGTGAATGAGTGTGTATGCATGTTTCCCAGTAATGGGTAGCAGCTTGAAGATCATTCGCTCTGACTCCTGATTGATAAAAATAATAAAAATAAATGAATACATGAGTAATATCACCTGAGTAGCAGTGCGATGTAGCCTTCTATCAGTTTTTGTATTTCTATTTGTTGTAATGGCCAGTTGTTATTGCAATTAAAAATGAATAAATACATTTTAAAAAGAAGCAGTGTAATGTGGCTGTAGGCTGTATATCAGCAATGATGGGAGGCGTGTTTTACAGTGTACACTAAGCACTCAAGAATGATTGTCCCTCTACCTGTTGTTTAATCCCCTGAGAACTTTGCTCATCTTCAGAACGCAAATGAAGACACTTTAGATGAAGTCAGAGAGCTCCTTCATCTGTCATAGACAGCAAGAGTGCCGAGATGCTCAAAGTCCAGAAAAGGAACCAAAAACATTTTTAAAACATGTGACATATGACTTTAGTGGTTCAATTGTAATCGAGTTCCAAGAACATTTTGTGTGCAAGAAAATGTTGAAAAAAGCAGCCAGGTCCAAAATGAGAACAGCTGAACCATGTCTGTTTTTGCCTCCGTATTCTCTTCATTTGCATTCAGCAGAAGAGGCTCAAACAGGTTTGGTTCAAGTAAAGGATGAGTAAATGACATAATTGTGATTTTTATGTGAACTATCCCTTTAATGCTTCTGTAAGTAAAGGTAAATTAAATATTATTACTGAAGATATTGCTAAAGAATGGCAGGAAACGTGGAACACAGATAACAAGAGACGACAATTCATGTGGAAAAAAGGAAACTCTATATAGACCTATGATGTTGTAGAAATAGAAAAGAAGAGGTTATAATTATAAGGATGAGATTTGGATTCAGATATTATTTATTCATTTTCTTGTCAGCTTAGTTCCTTTATTATTCTGGGGTCGCCACAGCGAAATGAACCCCCAACTTATCCAGCAAGTTTTTACACAGCGGATGCCCTTCCAGCCATAACCCATCTCTGGGAAAACTCAGATATTAATAGGAAGTAATGTGTTGCAGACATACAAGTCATCATAAGTGGATTAAAAAAGTTAAGAAAATGTTTAGATTTAAGGTTTGTGTGAGAGAAAGCAGATATAGTGTAAAGTAAAAACCATGGGAGAAATATATCAAAAAGTCATGACTGCAAAAGTAAGTGGCAAGAAAGCTAAACAAGAAAAGACTTTTATTTTGGCGTGTGACGTCATCAGGCGGCGCCGCTTCAGCGCTGTGATTCAACTGGAGAAAGGTTTGTTTTAAAATGTTTACACATATATAAATCGATTTAAAGTTAAAGTTCGAAGGTTTTAGTTTGTTATACGATGCTAAATTATGTTCCTGCTGTTGGAAATATTTTAATCCTTTATTCAACGTAGTATTATTTTATTCTCAGTAACCGAGGGCTATTGTTTGAATAAAGTAACAGAAAAGTGTGTAATAAGTGTTCTAAAGAAACTTTTTGTTTATTACTCTCATATAAAGAAACCGTTGAAGCAAGTGTTGAAGAGAAGTTATTTTGTTTCTGTTCATTGTTTTATCTATTTTAAACAATAGAGGTAAAGTTGGTTTTATATTCACACATTCGTTCATTTAGAAGTCTCTATATTGTTTACCATGTTACTTTGAATATTCGAGTGGAATTAGCATGCCAGTATGACTTGAAAACAACATTAACACTGTTTATTTGACTGTGAACAATGCTGTACTTTGATAGTCATTAGCTGCTTATATTATTTCACTATTTAGATTTTGCAAATAATACTTTTCTGAAATTATATTATTAAGGGGGAAGTCTGAATGTGTAAATATAAAACCAACTTTACCTCTATTTTTAAACAGGGCATTTTTATTGTTTTATTCGTTTTAAACAGGATAAAGTGTCCAAACAGAGAAAAACTCCTGCTGAAGCGACTGATCTCCACACTGTTATAAAGATGGCGTTTATTAAAGAGGAGAGTGAAGATGTGAAGATCGAAGAGACATTCTCAGTCAAACAGGAAGATCTGCAGGAACAAACAGGTTAGTTTTCATTCTCAAAGACCAACTCAGTCATATAGAGGTAAAGTTGGTTTTACACATTCGTTCATTTAGGAGTCTCTATATTGTTTATAGCATGAAAGTATAACTTGAAATCACAGCATTTGACTGTGAACAATGTTGTACTTTGATAGCCATTGACTGCTAATTTGATTTCACTATTTAGAGTTTGCAAAAATAATTTTATGAAATTATATTATTAAGGGGAAAGTCTGAATGTGCGAATATAAAGCCAACTTTACCTCTATAATTAAATCCATCTTGCAGCCCTGAGTGTGCTGCCTAGTTCTCCTAAATGCACATAAGCACTCATTGATAAACAGGAATGAGTTTCATTCATTACTTGTTCTCATGTCTTTTGTCATTATTTTATGTATTATTAGTCTCCCATTTTCTCTACCTTCTTAAGGTTATTGCTTTCCTTGTTCTTCTACTGTTAGTAAAGCGGCCTTGAGCACTGGCAATATATAAAATAAATAAATAAAAACAATAAATTGAAAAAGTTTAACTGAGATGAGGGCGAGGCAGTGGCGCAGTAGGTATTGCTGTCGCCTCACAGCAAGAAGGTCGCTGTTTTGAACCTCAGCTCAGCTGGCGTTTCTGTGTGGAGTTTGCATGTTCTCCCTGCCTTCGCGCGGGTTTCCTCCGGGTGCTCCGGTTTCCCCCACAGTCCAAAGACATGTGGTACAGGTGAACTGGGTAGGCTAAATTGTCCGTAGTGTGTGTGTGTGGATGTTTCCCAGAGATAGGTTGCGGCTGGAAGGGCATCCGGAATATTAAAGGGACTAAGCTGACAAGAAAATGAATGACTATAACTGAGCTGTCGATATTTGACCTACAGTATAGTAGTATATCATAGAAGATATCTGCTATTACAGTGATAGTGTTGGTATAGTACTTTCCATTTGCATGTCACATTGATCACAATTCCCTTTTTTCATCAACTTCTTTATGCGGTTAAACTGTTAGAATTACATTATTATTATAATACCTAATTACCAGGGCTAATAAAAATTTTAGGCCTTAAAAAGTCTTACATTTACTAAAGTATTGTGTTGTAGGTCTTTATTTATTTATTTTTTTTAACAAGTCTACATTTTCCTCTATTCATGTTTTGCTACTCAGCCTGTCCAAAATCACCAACAATCCATCTCAATAAAACTTAAAATTACCTTTTTAAATAAAAAATTTAAACTCTATTTATCATAATAGTTTAATTATTTTTTCTCACAATAACTTTTGTTTAAATAAGCTCCATGTATTTCCTGCTGAGGATATCGACTTGCATAGATTTATTTTATTATAGTTTTTAAAACTTTTCAAAATATTTGTAAATTTTTTTAAATAATTTTTTAAAGGTTATTTTGAAAAACAATTACAAAACAATACAACTAGAGCTTTTGTTAAAAAATATCGAAAATATTGTATTTTTTTCATTATTCATTTGTTCTTGTATAATTAAATAAAAATATATATTTTTTGAAAGGGCAAATTAAAATCTTTTCCATCTGGGCCATTTGAAAAATTTCTTTATGTCAGAAAGCTTGGATGCCCCCAATATTAAATATTCTGAATGAAATGGACACTAAAATAATTAACTGTTATAAAACATTGTACAGTATTCTAAACTATATGATGTTGTTGAGGGACGACATGAAGCAAAGCTAACAATTTATAGTGGAACAATAACGTTTAGCATTGCACTGACTACAACTGGCCAACAAACTAGTCTAAAATGACTTTTGCTGTTTAAGAAATGGATTACAGCATGCTGATGATATGCAAACATTTTAGTGTAAAGTTTGTCAGTATTGACCATATTCTTCTCGTACCAGCAGGTGCCGCCATTGGACGGTATTAGGCATGGGACAATGACAGTTTTCAAGGTATACCGCGGTTTAAAAAAAGTTTTAAAACCAATATTTTTGCTGTACCATCGTTACGTTTTTTACATTTTGTTTGAAGATTTTCAGGACAACAGTGTCTCCAGCAGAAAATATATCCAAAGATGCTGTTTTAAATAGTAAAAAATTAATTTGAATTATTTAGCCGGACATGTTTACTGCTCCAAAATACTTTCAAAGTTTCTCAAGAGAAAATATGTTGTGTTCAAAGGGGAAAAAAAAGTTTAGGTTTTTTAACCAGACATTTAAAAAGAATATATTTATAAATGGTAATCACAGTACTGAGAAATCATGATATTTTTAGTCAAGTTTATCACATCGTCAGAATCTTATACTGGTCTGTGACGGACTGAGCCAGCACTATAGTAAGGGGCATACAAAAAGTAGATTTTTAAAAAAAAATATTTTTAATAAAGTCAAAAAATTTCTCAAAAACTCAAAAAATAAATAAATGAAACAATTAAATCAATTGAAAAATCAATAAACTAAACAAAGAAAACAAAACTGAGTTCAAACCAAACTAATAATGAATAAACCAAAAACAGAACTCCTTGAAATGACAAGACTGACCACATTTATACCAGAGGGACTAGTCCACAGTAAACAAGAAGGGGGAGACAAAAACAGACAACAACAATAAACTAAGTCAAATATCTAAATACAAATCTAAATATTAGTTAAATAAATTCTAAATGAAGCAAAACTAAATATAAATCTGAACAAACACTGCAAATCATTAATGAACTTAAACTAAAGATCAGCTCTCCCTCCAAGCCATTAAGCCAATGGTATCGATTGGCGGAACCAATAGATGCCACTTGGCGGCACGTCTGCCCTTTAGTTTGTTGTACTACATCCAGAAACTCCGTTCCTCGTCGACACTGCAGCACGGTACCTTAAACTCAAAACAAAACAAAATTAACAAAACATACACCACACTGGCCATCACATGATCCATGCTTAATGCTGCTTGATGTTGCAAAGTCAATCATTCATTCATTTTCTTGTCGGCTTAGTCCCTTTATTAATCGGGGGTCGCCACAGCGGAATGAACTGCCAACTTATCCAGCAAGTTTTTATGCAGCGGATGCCCTTCCAGCCACAACCCATCCCTGGGAAACATCCACACACTCAATCATACACATACTCATATACTACGGACAATTTAGCCTACCCAATTCACCTGTACCGCATGTTTTTGGACTGTGGGGGAAACCGGAGCACCCGAAGGAAACCCATGGGAAGGCAGGGAGAACATGCAAACTCCACACAGAAACGCCAACTGAGCCGAGGCTCGAACCAGTGACCTTCTTGCTGTGGGACGACAGCACTATCTACTGTGCCACTGCTTCGCCCCTGTTGCAAAGTCATATTTTCTAATTTTATTATTTTTCTTTGTATGTATAGTCATGAACACATTTGTTTGTGGAGAAAGTAGCCGTTTATTAGTCCTAGTCATTTCTCCAATAGGCAACTGAAGCTCTAAAACAATAGCAAATGAGATCAGGGCCCCATTTCAGAAAGGAGGCTGAGTGAAAACTCAGGGCATTTTAACCCCGAAATGAGAGAAACTCTTGGTTTTGTGTTTCAAAATGACAAGTTTGTGAAATTCGAGAAAGCAGGGTAAGTCAAGCCTGTTTCTGAAAGAGAGGTAACTTGGTAACGTACTCTGTGAACCTAACCTGGTCAACAGGTTTTATTCTTTAAACTCAGTTTTGAGTTTCTATTGGTCTCCTTTTCTTTTTTAAAAAGATGAAGCAGTATTTCTCGCTTAGCCTTACATTTCCAGCCACCTATTTTTATATGCATTTTGGATAGGCTATGAGCATTAAAACATCAGTTGATGGAAACATCATGATGCACATAACTTTTGAAATGTAGGCCTAGAAAAAACATGGACTAAATCTTCACCATGTGTTCATTGTGTGCTGACATTGTCCTCTGAGGTGAATGTCATTTATTAAACAGAAAAGATTCATGTAGCTTTTCCTACCGCAGTAAATTCTGTTTTTACTGTTGAGATTTGGCTTCAGTTAATCAGGAAGTGACTAGTTTAATCTCTTTGATTCATTAAATGGAAACGCTGATTCTTTCATTCATTTTCTTTTTGGCTTAGTCCCTTTAATAATAAGGGGTCGTCACAGCGGAATGAACCGCCAACTTACCCAGGCCGTTTATATGCAGTGGATGCCCTTACAGCTGCAACCCATCACTGGGAAACATCCATTCACCCTCATACACTATGGACAATTTAGCTTACCCAATTCACCTATACAGAATGTTTTTGAACTTGTGGGGGAAACCAAAGCACTTGGAGGAAGCCCACATGAGCGCGGGGAGAACATGCAAACTCCACACAGAATTGCCAACTGACCCAGTCCAGGCTTAAACTACCTGCGCCACCTCGTCGCCCGGAAACACTGATGTATTTGCATATTTTTTATGCGATATTCCAGTTTTGCAAATAAATTTGATTCACATTTTTGGATAGAAAGAGCTATTGCCTACATTTCAGTCACACAAAGAACAAAGTCACAAAGGAAAATGGCTTGTCCTTTAATGCAGGGGTTTTTAAACTGTGGGTTGCGACCCACTAGTGGGTCGCACAGTGAACAAATGTGGGTCGCGCAACGTCACATAGCTGCAGCTATATTTACATTGCGGTGAATTAAAACCAGTACGATTGATGGCAATAACTCAAAAACCTCTTACCCTAAAAATATCTAAAGTGTGTTTCCTACAAAAAGACAAAGCTGGTTATGTTTCGCTCGACATTAAGAGCACTGCTCCGTTTGAGCCCTTGCAATCTGCGTTTAGCTGGTAGAACTCTGTCTTTTTATTTATTTTTTTGCTTCGTCCTGCGTGTTTCATTTTAACCCTCTCAGGCTCAAATGAAGTTTTAGAGACAGGAAAAATCTGATATTTGGGTAAAATTATCATATGGGGTAGTACAATAGAATCCTGACTTTTTTTAGAGAGACTTTCACATGCAAGGCGTTCTGAGATGTTGCAGATTTGCAACATTGGCCCAGTGTGGTAATTAGACACTGTCGACTGAATATGATATGAACAATAACTTTTTATATACAACTTTTCAAACAATGTAACAAATTGCTTTTTTAGTGGCAGAACAACAACAAAAACAATATGGGATCTAAATCCAATATCTCAAATCCTCATTGTGTCCAAGTCACTTTGTCATGTGGTACTCCAAGAAACAGTTTTTGTCTTTTGTGACATCTGGTGTGCAAGTGGGGAAACTGTTGGTTGCATATGGACAACCAAGTCCTGCAGTGGTACTTCTGAGTAGGAAAAACTCATAAAATATGTATCTGGAGTAATAAGGTGGTTAATTTTTAACCGTTGCAAATCTGCAACGCCTGCCTTGAGAGGGTCACTACTAATTTTCTCTTAAATAAGCACAAACAGTTAATAAAGTAGTCGAATGCTTTCATTTTAGATCTTTGCATTCTAACATTAACAAAGGGGCTTGATCAAAGGTTGATCATATTCTCTTTTAAAAAAAGAAGTGTATCTTTTTCAACAAAAAAAAAAAAGATCAGTTACAGCCAGCATTCCAAAAAAAAGCACTTTGAGCCTCATTTTGTGCATTTCAAATCGCAAAAATTCAAAAAGCCACAGCCATATATTTTTGACCGCTTTGAATGGATTTTTTTTACCCATTTTTCCATATTAAAATATTATGGTGGGTCTTAAGAATGAATTACTTGCCTAGGTGGGTCCCGAAACAAAAACGTTTGGGAATCCCTGCTTTAATGAATAATTATCCTAAATTCACAGACCTTCGACAGGGACATGTACTGTCACTAAATTAATGGGATTATTACTCATTCTAAAATCTATTTTGTTCTGCTTACATTCTTAGTATTCAAATATTTTTATAGATTTTTCAAAAGTCTTCAATTTTTCCACAACACACATATTGAACAATAAATTAACATAATACATAGCTACAGACATACTCATACCCCATAAAGAAAAAGGGAAAAATTTAAATAAATAAAATAAATAAAAATAGATTAAACAAATTAGGAAATTAGGGATAAACTCTCACCTAGGATATAATAACCCCTGAGCATTTAATCTAGAATAGAAAAGGCTGCCTAACCTCATAAAACTTTTTTGTAGAGCCTCGGATGGTGTACTCAAGGTGCTCGAGTTAAAGATGTGATAACACTTTTAAAATTCAATGTTTGTGGGATGGTGGGTTTGTTTTTTTCCACTTGAGAAGAATCAGGTGTCTGGTCAATAAAGAAGAATAGGCAATGATTTCTATGTGATTAGCTAACAGGTACATTTCTTCTGGCATTGTACCAAAAACTGAGGTCAAAGGATTAGGATCCATATCTTTATTACATATAGATGAAAATTATCTAAAAATATTGGCCCAAAAATGTATGTAATTTAGGGAATCCCCAGAACATCAGATCTGCTGGCTCCAAACCACATCTGGGGCAAGATGAATCTGACCCTGGATACATTTCTGCCAGCTTGCTCCTAGAAAGGTGAAGCCTATGAAGCACCTTAAACTGAAAAAAAAAGACCATGTCTAATACATACAGAAGATGAGGGTACCAGTTCTATGGCATATTGCCAGGCTGTATCTGATATTTTTAGTCCCAGTTTGTCTTTCCATTTTTGCTTTATACAATTTAGGGAAAAGGAGGCAGTTCTTTGGATCACTTAAAAAAAAAAATAGACATCATACCTCTTTGATATGAGTCCATGTTTACCAATTCATCTATCCAGCATGATTCTGGTTGGTTCAGTGAAGGAGAGAAGTGTTTTTTAATGGAACTACAGACCTTAAGGTACCTAAAAAAAATAATTAACTGTTGAAATGAGATAAATATGCCATCTTTTAACAGGTCCTTTACACAGTTAACTCCCTTCCTAGACCAGAATTCGAATGCTGAATCTATAAGAGGGAGGCAATATCGGATTGAACAAAATAGGAGCAGAAGGCAATGCTTGTTTATTATTAAAGTGAAGTCTAAATTGTGACCATATTCTGAGTGATCCATTAATAACTGGGTTATTTGTAGAATATTGTTTACTCACTGGAATCGAAGCACAAAGTAGTAAGCGTAAAGACACTGGATTAGACGTGTGCTGTTCCATCAGTAACCAAAGTGGGGCCTCATTAATACAGATGTTGGAAAGCCAGAACAGTGTTTCTATAATCAGTTTGTGTAAAATGGCCATCCAATAATAGGGTATATGCCGAAGCATGCTAGTAGGACTTTTAATTTGCCAGTAGCCTGTGTTAAGCGCTTTCGGTAAACTGTACGCCAATGCAAAAATCTGCGTGTTTAAGGTCTGCTTTCTTTAGAAGTCAGCAATCTCCACTGGCCGAGTGTTATCCGATATAAAGTGGGTCTCAGATTGTACAAGAAGCACTGCATTAAATTCAATTTTTCCCCGCCATGTCTTTATAATATGAGCTTTTATTTTACCCAAGTATATTCAATGGAACTTCTGCGCTAGCCTGCTGATTCTGATGGGTGAATGCGAGTAAAAGGCCTTTTGTCTTGTTTTACGCTTGAACAACTAAATGAATGCCAAAGTTTATTTAAGTGTATTTTAATTACATTACATTAAGTACATTACAACATCGATGCTGTAAAAGAAAATAATAAAAATAAAAAATAATCACAATAACAGGTCACCGGAAGTTTATCAGTATGGGAACAACACTAGCTTAGCATATACCCTATAGTAAAAGAAATTTGGCATTGCCAATCCACCCTCTTCCTTCTTTCTTTCCAAGAATTCCTTTCTCATGTGAGGAATTTTCTTATCCCATAAAAACGTAGAAATACAATTATTCAACTCCTTGAAAACTGACTTGGGAATAAAAACAATCACGGTCTGAAATAGAAACATAAATCTTGGTAGTATTGTCATTTTAATGGGTCCTACTTTATATTAAGTGGCCTCAACTAATATGTATTTACACAGGAATTCATAGTTTGTTACAATGTACTTAATGTGTGAACACTAGTGTTGTGGTACTCGAACTTGGACTCGAGTCCGGACTCGAGTCCAGTTTTGATTGGACTCGGACTTGTCACGGACTTGGGGAAACTTTTACTCTGACTTGACTCTCTCTGGCTGCATGCTAGCTTTTATTTACGCCACCGCACCATACCAGCAGGCAGCAGCAGCACGTCATCACCTTAAACGTGTAACCAGAAATAGCCATAATCACACAATGCGTACGTGGCTAGGTTTACAACAATAATGTCTTTAAAATCAGCAATAATTTGTCTTCTACCGATATGTTGAAAGAAAAAAAAAAAAAAGGTAAGAGCTTATTTACTTGAATTGTACATTCATATTGTAGGTATGATGTTAAAACATACTGTTTTGTTGTTTATATTGGTGTCAATATATCCGCAAATAACGTTTTGCGCTTTGGCTCTGAGCCAGAGAAATATGCGTTCAGCGCTTGATTTAGGCAAGGGCTTCTCAAATCCGGACTCCGTAATATTCAAAGTTTTCCTGTGTGACTCTTATAATGACATCCCGCTATCATCCCGATTCATTTTCCAATACTTATGCTTAATCTTTCTATGAAAAGTGAAAGTACACAGCGATCTCAAATGCGATAGAACTGCAAGAGCTGTTCAAGAGAATTGTGCTTTCACTTTATTTTGGCTTAAAAGCACGTTAAAATGAATATAAAAATGTCTGCATTCACTTCCATTAAAGATGTGCGTCGATCATCACATTTCTGAATCAGTGTAGCCTTTACATGCTGACTGACGGACGCGTTCCGTATAATAAACTCATCCCAGATCCCAGATCAGCTTCTGCTTTTGAGGGTAGGGTTAGGAGAGTATCAAGATTGTGTAAAATTACAGTAATTAAATGATGAAATAGCAAAAACGTTGTAATAATGTTGCTTGGAGTTGCATATTATATTAAGTCAATATAAGCACAAATGAATTTAATGTAGAGTTATATTCAAATCCAGACAGCATTCAGAATGGATAATCACTGGACTAAGTCCACAAATTCAAGCAATAATTTAATCTTTTTAAAGATAGAATGAGGTTTGACTTTGAATTTGTGTAAAAATTTATATTCAGGTAATATTTTGATGAGAGACATTGGAGAGATTAGGTCCACAATGTGAGTCTTCTGTGTGAGAATAAACATTACTGATTGTGAGCAGCAGTATATATCTGCCCTACATGTTGAAAATGCAAGAGAGAATCTGATAATGACACATTTCTGATTCTATTTATATGTAGTCAATGACAGAGTGAAAGAATATGTGTATTGCATAATCATCTCAATTGTTTCATGTATATAATTATTATTATTATGATTAATTAGGCTGGCTTGAGAAACAAGCCAGACTACTGAAATCCTATTTAAACTTATTATTTTTATTTATTATTCTTCTTCTTCTGAGACTAAAATTCAAAATATATCTCCTCCTAGAGCCTTCGAGCTATGACCACTAGAGATGCGCGGTTGGCGGTTATAGCCGCGGACTTCGCGGATAAACCGCGGATCGGGCGGATGACGTTACGAAAAAATAATATTTTAATTAAATTCGGGCGGTTGACGGGCGGTTGTACTGTTTTTATAGGCATAGCTGGCGCACCAACGAAAAAGCCTAGGACTGATTTCACAGAATGTGAGGAGGAATCAGATACACTAATTCTGGATGAAGTACAGAAGTATTCCTCTACAAACTTCCGTATAGACGGATCAGCAGAGGAAAATCTACTTTCCTTTTGGGAGAAATAAGGCCAGTCATTCCCACGACTACAGCACCTTTCCAAGAGAATTCTATGCATTTCAGCAACAAGTGCTGCGAGCGAGCGCTCCTTCAGTGCAGCAGGGCGCATTATAGTGGCTATGCAGGCGCTCCCGTCTGAATCCTGACACAGATGCTGTTTTATTCCTGCATTGTGCCAAGAAAAAATCAAACTAGACCTAAGGTCAGGCATATTAAACCAATTAGCCTATGTTATTTAGGCTACACATATGTTCAATATAAACTTTTGAGTTCGGTCAGCTGATAATTTTACGTTCATATTGGTTTAGCCTATTCTATTCTAGACATGTTGGCCTCGCTTTTACGTTTCGAGGCTAAGGTTATTTTGCCAGAATTTCTTTGTCGCAACTTTAATGGCGTAGTATTTCGTTATGTTCGAAGTATCTCGCAGGTTTGAGGGGAATGGGGATGATCCTTAGTCCATGGGTTATTGGGGCACTTGTCATACATGCACTTTAGCCTGGTCAGACTTTATGTTCGCTTAAAGAGGGATGGCATATCTATTTTTCTAATTTAATTTCTAATTGTGACGTTTTTATTAAAAAAAATTTCAACTGTTTGCCAAAGCATGCGACTATAGCCTATGCCTACATTAAGATATTTATGTTAATATTTTTTTTACTGCCTGTTGTTTCTTTTGGCAAATAAAATAGGTATTGTCTGATAGAGATATCAATAAAGGTTCATCTGTGTCGCAGAACTGGTGTTGTTTCCGATTTCTACAAGCTCAATAACATCCACAGCAAAAAATAAATAAATAAATAAAAAAAATAGTCGAAAAACTGTGCCCATTAATTAGATGTGCAAGGCAAGCAGGTACGTTTTTGGGGTTGCTATGGATAACAAATGTAAACTAATGAAAATTACTTATAATTCTATCTATTTACTAAAAAATAAGTGAAATAGGCATTTAGTAGTAGACTAAATAGCAGCATGTTGAAATTATGTGTCAATGCGTTTTCTATTAGGCTACAATAAAAAAGTTGTATAGTACAGTGCGTTTAATTTAGGCTATTTATTTACTTTTGTCCCTGTGCGCCGATTGGAGACTGAGTTCACTGCTGATATTCTGAGAGCTCGGGAGCTTCTCATTTCTTATTTGTGCATCCTCGTTTCCTTTCCTTGCTTTCTTTCCTCGTGTTTCCACCCCACCGTATAACGTTACGAAGGCAGGACGCAAGGAAAAGACTCAAGGGCCGAGGAATCGAATCAAGTGAAAAGACACGTCCTCGTATCTTTAGCGTCACTTCAAAGCGTCGTCAATTAATGACTTGCACGTTTGGATTAACTGCATGTCTACATTAAAGTCATTCTCTATTCTATAATGATCAATAAAGAAACATTCATTTAATAATAAAAAGGAATAAGCCATTCAAATAAAGAGCTCAATCAGCAGATGGCGGGCGGGTGCGGTTTTAAAAATTGGTCAAAAATGTTACTGTGGATGGATGGCGGACGGATGATGAATTTTGTCATGCGGTTGCGGATGAAATAATAGCCCATCCGCGCATCTCTAATGACCACCAAACACACACTAGACTAAACTATTCTGACTCGGTATGCCATATCTTTTCCGACTGATCCGACTTTCGATTTTCCGAAAAACATCCCGGGACCGTTGGAAAAATCCCATAGACTTAACATTGGACCAAACTTTGTGACCTCATAACTCTGCATCAGACTGTCACACAGACTTCTAACTGGGCTCAATTAACTCAGACTACCTAACTGCCAATAACTGATAAGCTTTTAACTTTCTGGCCACGCCCTAGCAACCACTTTTGGACCCTAGAAACTGTCCCATAGACTTCCATTCAAAAGACTCTCATTGACTTAACATGGGATCAAACTTTGTGAGCTCATAACTCTGCATCAGACTGTCCTACAGACTAGTGGCTGAGCTCATTTAACTCAGACTACCAAACTGCCAATAACTGATGAGCTTTTAACTTTCTAGCCACACCCTAACTACCAGATACTGCACCCTAGCAACAACTGTCCCATAGACTTTAATTGCAAAAGACTGTCATTGACTTCATAATAAATCTAACTTTGTGACCTCAAAACTATCTATCTATCCTTTTTCAAACTGCTTTTATCTATCTATCTATCTATCTATCTATCTATCTATCTATCTATCTATCTATCTATCTATCTATCTATCTATCTATCTTTCTATCTGTCTATCTATCTACCTATCTATACACTGCTTTAATCTATCTATCTATCTATCTATCTATCTATCTATCTATCTATCTATCTATCTATCTATCTATCTATCTATCTATCTATCTATCTATCTACCTACCTATCTATAAACTGCTTTAATCTATCTATCTATCCATCCATCCATCTATAAACTGCTTTAATCTATCTATCTATCTATCTATCTATCTATCTATCTATCTATCTATCTATCTATCTATCTATCTATCTATCTATCTATCTATCTATCTATCTATCTATCTATCTATCATCTTTTCATACTTTTTAAAACTGTTTAAATTAAACAAACTATTTCCAACAGACTTTCTCAAGCCAGCCTAAAGTTTGTCTCGACGAACTTTAATAATCTAGTATTATTATACAATTAATATTCTAAATAAATAACAGAAATTTGTCCTAAATGTAACTGGAACACAAAGACACAACTGGAGTGATGTATTAAGATCATTTAAGAAATCTTTTGCAAGAATATTAAAGAACTGAATTTGACAATTCCATAAGATACAAAAAGATATGTTTTATAGAATTATCTGTGGGCTGCACGGTAGCGCAGTAGGTAGCACTGTCGCCTTACAGCAAGAAGGTCGCTGGTTCGAGCTACGGCTGGGTCAGTTGATGTTTCTGTGTGGAGTTTGCATGTTCTCATTGTATTTGCGTGGGTTTTCTCCAGGAGCTCCGGTTTCCCCCACAGTCCAAAAACTATAGGTGAATTGATGAATTAAATTGACCATAGCACATGAAGGGAAGGGCATCCGCTGTGTAAAACATGCTGGATAAGTTGGCGGTTCATTCCGCTGTGGCGACCCCTGATTAATAAAGGGACTAAATCGAAAAGAAAATGAATGAATGAATGAGAATTAACTGTTGTCTTTTTAGACCTGAATTGTGAACTGTTTTAAGCCTAATCTTACCTGCCTGACTCTTCATCCTTTTCTGCTTCATAGCATGTTTAGTTAAAATAAGATCATCATCATATTGTTTTAATTTTTGTTTTGTCCACTTGTAAAACCTACACAGGTTTCACAATGCATAATCGCTGCATATATTTTCGAGGTGTCCCAGAGTTGCAAAAACTTCGAAGTATTTTGAATGTACACTTGCTTTATTAAAATGAAAGAATGTCCAAGACAAAGCTAATAAGTGTCTTATGAGTATATGTACACTTGCAGTGGAATTTACTGGAATTCACCTGAAATCTTGCCTAGGGCTCCAAATTGGTTAGGGCCGGGCCTAATTATGATCATGCTGGATAATCGTGCATGCTCGTCTGTTTTAACACACTGCAGCAAAGCAATAATTTTTAACGGAAGAAGATGTCTGCCTCACTGAAAAGAATTGATGAAGAGAATAGACAGTTCAAAGTTGAATGAACAGATAAGTATGTGTTTATTTTGCCCTAAGCCAGCTCGAATCAGTAACCTTCTTGCTGTGAGGCCATTGTGCTACCCACTGCACCACCGTGCTGCATCTTATGGATGTTTATTAAAAACAAGTTATGTAATATCAATTGTTTCATACCTTTGCTTTGACCTTAATAAAAAAATTCAGATTTGGACCTTTTAATTGAGAACCCTTGTTTCAGGCTATCATTAACAGATAGACCCAGATCATGAGCCTATAGAAATCTGCACTGGACTTTTTTTTCAGTCTGATTCCCACTGGTTTTATTTTGCAAACAAACGCCCCCGCTATTTATTCACTTTTTGTTTATTTAAAACAAAATTCTTCTAACTGTTAATTCCCTGTTAAGACAGCGGTGAAGCCGAATGGTCTCTCTTTGCTGAACCTTTATGTTCTGTGCAGATCTGGGTAAGTCGGCATGAATATGGTTTCATTTTCCACACTGGGGCTGATAACAAAGTTCTCTGGAATTATTGTAAAAAAAAACCGCATTGTTGCCTTGGTAATGTAAGCGTAATTTCAACAAAAAATGTGAGAAAGTGGCATGAGAATAATGTCAAATGTGCGAGTCTTGTAAAATAATAAAAATTCTACATATATCCTCCAATTTTCATTTTAATTTGAAGCAAGCTAACAAAAAAATACAAGACATTTTGTAAAAATGTACCAAAAGTTTAAAATATTCATTTAACAGTTTAATTGTTAATAGAAAAATATATTTGATTTATTATTATTATTATTTTACATTTTTTTACATAGGTGGCACCATGGCTCAATGCTTAGCACTGTTGCCGCACAGCAAGAAGGTCACTGGTTCGAGTCTCGACTGGGCCAGGAGTGTTTCTGTGTGGAGTTTGCATGTTCTCCGTGTGTTGGTGTGGGTTTCCTCCAGGTGCTCTGGTTTCCCTCACAGTCCAAACACATGCGCTATAGGGGAATTTAATTTACTAAAATGGCCGTGGTGTGTGAGTGTGAATGAGAGTGAATGGGTGAATGGTGGAAGGGCATCCACTGCGTAAAACATATGCTGGACTAGTTGGCAGTTCGTTCTGCTGTGGCGACACCTGATAAATAAGGGACTAAGCCAAAAGAAAAATTAATAAATGAGTTTTAAGACTTTCTGGACTCGGCCGGACTCGGATGTTAAGGACTCGGACTTAAGTCCGACTCGACCCCTTTTGGACTCGGACTTGGACTTGTACTTGTACTCGACTGGTTAAGGACTTGGTCTTGACTTGGACTCGACAAAGGTGGACTCGACCCCAACTCTATAAGGCGCTGACGAACTTCTTCCAGACTCTAACCATCACTATAAAATAAATATTCAACACAAATGTTAGTTATCAGTAAGAAAAGAGTCGGGAACATTTGTATGTAATATTCGAGTGCTTTTAAGGACTAAATTTACCTGAAATTGGCAAAAGCAGCCGCATGAGCAGCTTTGTTGACAGCCAGATTGAGTGAGCGCCATTGCTTAGGGATTAGGGAGTCGACTCCAAAAGAGTCGATTTCTCGATTCCTCAATTTACATTGTGCTGTAATCGACTCGAAGAAAGGAATCGACTCCCAGAGACGAGTCTGTTTTTTTCAAACCCTCCAGAATGAAGCAGTTTTACGCTACACTACAGTTATAATACTCATTCTTGAGCACGATGAACATCGAAGACACGTTTTACGCGTTTGCTTTTGAATCTTAAGACCACGAGCACTAGCTATTAGAATTAGTGCTGCGGGAGTGCTCTTTGTAACGTTATTATGTGACCACAGAATGACCACAACAGAAAGTCTTCCTAAAGTCATACTGGGAACGTTATTTTATGACTAAAAGAGAACGTATTAAGAACACCCCTAATGTTCTGTAAAGGTTCTGGACTTTTATTACATTTAGGGAACTTTCAGGGAACGTCGCCTCCTACCAGGGTTATCAATCGTTAGTGTGCATATTATTTTTTTTCTCACCCTGTATTTGTTTCCAGGACTGCTAGTGAGCGAGTGTTTGGTTGTTGTTTTTCCCACGGCATTTCCTCAGCGCTCACCCAACCGCTTGTTTACTTTGATATTTGCTTTTTCTGGGACTCACTCTTCAATAAAGACTTGTTTTTCTGCATTTCTTGAGTTCACTCTTTTTTTTTTTCTCGTAACAAGTATTTTTTCTCGTAACAAATTTATGTCTCATCAATTTGACCAAAAATGATCTGGGATTAATCATATAAGAATACGCTTAAATATGTATGTGTGTAATGGACCCCAGGAGGTTGATATGACAAGATCAATCTAAATATGATCTGCTATGTTTTTACATTAAATGTGCATCAAAATTAAGGTTTGTGTAGTCAATGTTTTAGTGCCTTTTCACTTCAGCTTTTGATGAGTTTTAATGATTTACTAAAAACTTAACTTTTTTTTATTTCAGACCTAATTGAAGACTATGAGGAGAGTAAAGAAGAGGAACATCATGTCAAAATTGAGGACAAAACTCATTTAGAGACTGATGGTATTTTAAAAGTGAGAGACAAGAGTTGTTTCACCTGCACTCAGTGTGGGAAGAGTTTGGCTAGCAAAAGCAAACTAAAGACTCACATGAGGATCCACACTGGAGAGAAACCATTCACATTCACTCAGTGTGGGAAGAGTTTTAACAAATCATCAAATCTTAATCTACACATGAGGATCCACACTGGAGAGAAACCATACACATGCACTCAGTGTGGGAAGAGTTTTAGCCACTCATCACACCTTAATCAACACATGATGATCCACACTGGAGAGAAACCCTTCGCATGCACTCAGTGTGGGAAGAGTTTCAGCCTATCGTCATCGCTTTATAGACACATGAAGGTCCACATTGGGAAGAAACCATTCACATGCACTCAGTGTGGGAAGAGTTTCAGCCTATCGTCATTGCTTTATAGACACATGAAGGTCCACATTGGAAAGAAACAATTCACATGCACTCAGTGTGGGAAGAGTTTCAGCCTATTATCATCACTTTATAGACACATGAAGATCCACACCGGGGAAAAACCTTTCACATGCACTCAGTGTGGGAAGAGTTTCAGACAATCATCATACCTTAATAAACATATTAGGATCCACACTGGAAAGAGATCATTCACATGCACTCAGTGTGGGAAGAGTTTCAACAAATCATCAAATCTTAATCTACACATGAGGATCCACACTGGAGAGAAACCATTCACATGCACTCAGTGTGGAAAGAGTTTTAGCCACTCATCACACCTTAATCAACACATGATGATCCACACTGGAGAGAAACCATTCACATGCACTCAGTGTGGGAAGAGTTTCAGCCAATCATCATCCCTTAATAAACACATGAGGATCCACACTGGAGAAAAACCATTCACATGCACTCAGTGTGGGAAGAGTTTCAGCCTATCATCATCGCTTTATAGACACATGAAGATCCACACTGGAAAGAAACCATTCACATGCACTCAGTGTGGGAAGAGTTTCAGCCAATTATCATCACTTTATAGACACATGAATATCCACACTGGAGAAAAACCATTTACATGCACTAAGTGTGGGAAGAGTTTCAACCAATCATCATACCTTAATAAACACATTAGGATCCACATGGGAAAGAGATCATTCACATGCACTCAGTGTGGGAAGAGTTTCACCCACTCATCACACCTTAAAAAACACATGAAGATTCACACTGGTGTGAGAGAGTATATGTGCCTGGAGTGTAAGAAGACTTTTATTACAGCTGCAGAATTGAAACGGCACCAGAGGATTCACACTAGAGAGAAACCGTACAAGTGTTCACTCTGCAGTAAGAGGTTTACTCACTCAGGAACCCTGAAAACACATGAGAGGGTTCACACTGGAGAGAAACCGTAGACATGATCAGTGTGTACAGAGTTTCACTCATTCGGGGCAGCTTAAGAAACACATGGGATTGTTTCCAGTATGGCGTCGACACATGTAGTAGCATAGAAAAAGCACTCCCATACACACTGGTAGTAATCCTCCTTTTTACATCATATGTGATAACCTAAACCATATTTAAATAACATGGAGGAAGACAAAAACAAAAAGGCTAGGACAAAACAACCATTGAATAAAAAAAAGAGAAATCAGATGAAAAATTTGAGACGGACAGGATGGCATTGCAGTAAAACATATGGACATCAAAGTTTTCCAGATGGATATTAAATCTGATTTAACTGCCTTCCAAGATTCTCTTGCAAAAGATGTGAAAATGGAAATAAGTTACTTTAAACAATAAGTCAATCAAAAACTGGATGGCCTTATTACGGACCTAAACGCAACAGCAGAAAAGGTCAACAAAGTGGAGCAGCGAGTTGGAGAATTGGAGGAGAACATTGCTGAGATGAAAGAAATTCTTGATCAAACCATCCAAATTCAAGAAAACTTACAAGAATAACTTAGATCTAGAAACACGCTCCCGTAGAAATAATATTCAGATTTTTGGAATCCCAGATGGGATTAGAGAATAGTATTCAAGACTTTGTGGAAACAATTATCAAAACGAACTGTCACTTGACGAAATGGACCTTAAAATCCAACGATGTCAACGGAGGCATCAAGAGATCTGAAAGAAAAAGGACTAATAAACAGCAAAGAAGAAACTATTATAAGAATCTCTGGGAAAGAGAAACAAAGATCTTGGCAAAGTTTGGAGTGACATCGAAGAAAAGAATTTGAAATTAAATTTTAAAGAGACAACACTAGCTCCGTTTGAAAGAAGGGTAAACCCTGACAGATCCTCACAAGGAACTCTGAGAGACTAGTAAAACTTCTTGAGTTGATTCACCGATAATGGACATTTTAAATCGTTTTAAGGAAGAATGGTATTTAACTGAACTGACCAGCAACACAAGTTGAACGATTAAAGCACACCAAGACTCGAGTCATTGAGTAACATACTGCTAGGAAGACATAAAGGGATTCTATTTTATACATTGTTGGAATTTTTAGCCAATTCCATGCGTGTTCAAGAGAAAAGGTCAGGAGAGGTTTTTCTTCAATGTTAAAAATATTAGTAGTTTATTGGATACAATTGAATCATTCGATGACAGAGCTCTGGGTTACATTACCTCAATGCAATACAAGAATTACATTCAAGAGGTTCGCAACTAACATACATTTCCTGACTCCAGCATATATACACAACCGATCTTAACAGGTGGAGTTTTGGTGTAACGTCATTTGTCAGTCATTGTTCAGTCCTCCATTGGCCACACCTTCCACATACTTCCTCTTTTTCTACGAATTCTCTGCACAACAACAAAGCATACATCTTTCTGTGTTCAGTTTTAACACCTCTCTTCAGACAGGAAGTTTCTGCAGAGCTAAATTTAATTTTGGACCCGCATCTATCTTCTTCTGCAAAAATGCTAATTAGTATGCACAGCATCTCACACAACATTAGAAGTTCAGTTAATATATGACCCCTACATGACCAATACAAATTATTGTTTGTTTAAAAGAAAAAGAGACAAAAATACTAAAAAAAGATTCCTATTTTACATCAATCCCCCTTTTCTGCTCCTCATTGGAGCAGACAAAAACAAAAACAGATAATCTAATCCCCACAAATGTTTTAACTGTCATTACTGCAGGCCTTTGCCTAAATCTTTGTTTACCACTTATTCAAAATAATCGTTAACATCATAGTGCTCATTCATTATGTTAGATGATGCCCAAAACCCCTTTTAACTCAATTTCTTTTAACTTTTTTTGATTCAGTTTATAATTTCCATACTCTTGGTTCTCCTCTTCGGTGGTGCAGTCTCTTCCCTCTTGAAGTCACTCCGATATCTTCTTTTAATAAGATTTATACTTGCTATATTTAGGCTTATTACTCCCAACACTCTTATTAACTTCTAATTATCCCATAATTAAAATTTTCCATTCTTATACACTTTATCAATAAAGGTTTTTTTTCTTCCCCACCAAAATTACTAGAATTAAAATATGAATGAAAATAATAAAAAGGGTAACAAATGATAGAAATTTAAACTCCAACTTATAAAAAATAAAATCTGATCAAAAGGAAATGAAACTCGTCACCAAATTATTAAAATCAAAATTCAAACATATTCAAACTAATTTTTTTCTTTTTTTTTCTGAATGTCTTAAAATGGGAAAATCAAAAACACAACAACGTGATTAAAATAAAAATAAAAAATCTTAAGAATCTCTTCAAATAAAAGGTTCAAAAACAACAATGGCTTAAAATAAAATGATCTTCAAAAATATTAAAATAAAATGATCTTCAAAAATGTGTTCAAATAAAAGAATTTTAAAAATGTCTTAAAATAAAAGATTCAAAATAAAAGATTAAAAAAACATTGAATGTCTTAAAATAAAACATTATGAAAAAACATACAAATGTCTTGAAATAAAAGATTAAAAAAGCATTAGAAAGGCATTAAAATAAAATATAAAAAGCATAAAAATTTCTTAAAAATAAAAGATAATAAAAAATCATAAAAATGTCCTTTACATAGAAGATAAAAAAATAACATGTCTAAAATAAAAGAATAAAAAAAATTAAAAAAAATAACGTGTGTAAAATAAAATTATTTTAAAATGTGATTGTGTTTTATTATATATTTTTTTCTAAAATTTTTCCATTCTAATTTGTCCAATTCATTCATTTTTTAAGGCTTAATCCCTTTATTAATTTGGGGTCCCCAGAGTCAGTGGAATGAACCACCAACTTATCCAACATATGTTTTACACAGCGGATGCCCTTCCAGCTGCAACCCATCTCTGGGAAACGTCCATACAAACTTAATCACACACTTTCTGTCAGATTGTCATCTGCTAGTAAATCAGTCTTATTTTCTCTTTCTATTTTAGAATTTAACATGGTTTTTGGTTCCCCTTTTTGTGTTGGCCTGTATCTAATATACAGTTGGCCTCATGCATTGGTGTTGCAGCATGTTCAGCTCCCAGACCAATACATGCTTACACACTCCAATTAGTCAGATATCCCCTTTTTCTGTTTTTTCCCCCTTTCGGCCTGGGCCTAGCTCCAGGCCGTTTTACACCCCTATGTTGTGTGTCAAGTTAATCCGGCCAGCCTCACATCTTCAGCAACCTGTTTAGAAATATCGGTAATAAGGTTGTTAATTTGTCATTATATAATCTCTACATAAGTGATCCACTGCACATCAAAGCTGCACCAGGTCCCCGGAACTGCAGTCTTGTAAACAATTCAAAAGTCATTAATTCCATTGTTTTGTTCCATAACAAACTAATACCCCTCAACATGATTTTTATCCAATTCAGTTTGGTCTGTGCACAGATTTTTGCCAATTATGTTCAAATTTGTATCCATTTTCTCTACCTTTCCCTGTAATTATTAGTCTTACACCATGCCTACTTCTTGCTTCAGGCCCATTACTTGCTGCAATTTAAAATATTCAATATTTCAGTGTTTATCATTATCCACTCTAATTCTTACTCAACATGTATTTGTTTCTAGATCGTCTTTCATTAAACACTTCATCACTGT
The DNA here is from genome assembly GCF_052040795.2 of Danio rerio. Taxonomy (NCBI): domain Eukaryota; kingdom Metazoa; phylum Chordata; class Actinopteri; order Cypriniformes; family Danionidae; genus Danio; species Danio rerio. Next base: position 63,682,676 of record NC_141024.2, on the reverse strand, counting down.
CTGACTGTCCTCCTTGCTTGCTGGCCACTCCTCCAGCCATTCATTATAGCTGTAAATCATGACTAGCACATATCTTTTCATTCACCTGTTCTCCCATATCTCTATAATCAATTATAACCTCACCCTCATTCTTCTCTTGCAGTTTCTGATATCTCTAAATATAATTAAAGTCTATAATTCATATTAGTCTTATTGCCATGTGTTTTACATTCACCAGTTTACAGTTATTTGAAATGGCTTATTTATTTGGCGATCTGACTCCACTTATCTCAGACACCACTCATCCTAATATTGAGGCGTGTTATCTAATCCCCTATAATTTTTACTTACTTCCTTTAAATCTAGTTCCATATAAATGTCATAACAACTGCTTCCCAATCAATTAGGGGTCTACTCTTTTTCTGCAAGTAAAATTTCATCAACATGCTTAATCAACACCACTCTCTCTGATAATTCAAAAATCTATCACTTTACATTTTTTCATCAGTATGACCATATTTCTGCAAACACTATTAACCTCAGCTTTAAAATCTATTCTCCTTAATTGCTTCTAAATCAAAAACTAAACACAATCTTCTTTTGTTTGTTGCTTACTTGTAAAATTATATTCAAATTAAATTCTATGTTTATAACTCAGTTAAAGAGCCCATATTATGGGTTTTTGAAAATTCCCCTCCATGTAGTGTGTAACACAGCTCTAAGTGAAGTGAAGTATCCAGCTAAGGCTTAAATCTGTAAGAATACAGTGTTTAAAACTGTTGATTCATCTATAAAAGAGTCGATTCATAATGCTTCAAACGAGTCGCCTTGATACCGACTCATTAGGTGTTTCGCCATGACGTATGAACGAAACAAAGTTTTTCACGTGCACGCGCAAACCCGGGAGATTTCAAACCTGAGGCCCCGCCCTCTGACGCAGTAACCCAGACACACACACACACCCACAAACACACGCACACAAACATGCCGGTCGATTGAAGTCACATTGCAGATGGATATATTGAGTCTCTACCCAAAGATGAAACCTCAGCATTATAGCCAAGCAGTTGGAAACTACTGGAAACTTCTGGAAACTACATGCTACAAAGAATACTTCATCTGCGTTTGTTAAAGGAAGGATCAGTAACTTACTGATGGACATCAGGATGGGTTTCTTCCATTTCTCAAGTGTAAGTACGTGCGGTTAAAGTTGTTGCCTCGTTGACTCTAGCTTGCAAATGTATTTAGTTGTGTTTTGTTACTTGTAACCGAGTGTACTGTATCAGGTTAACTGGCTATATTCTCTTATCGCGTGCAAAGTCACGTTAAAAACGCGACGCGTGCTGCTTTGTTTATGGAGCTCCGTGGTAACGTTAGAGGTGTGCATACCCGCGGCTGTCCCCGCGCCAGATTTCTGCGCGCGGGAATAAATTTCCGAATAAATCGCCGGAGCGGTCGGTAACGGGTTTGATTTGGGACGGGAGCGGGCTGCCTGAGAAAGAGAAAGATGTGTCTGCTTGGTGCTTGTGTGTTAGTGCGCACGCGCGCGTATGAGAGAGAGAGAGAGAGAGAGAGAGAGCTTTATGCTTGGTGCTGTGTGTGTGTTTATACAGATTTTCGGTTTTGTTCTCCCCCGCTCTTTATCGGGATCGGGCGCGGCGGGCAGAATACGGGGCGTGTTCTAAGGCTAAAACCTGGCGGGTGCGGGCGGGAGCGTTCTCGTCCGGAGGTGTGTGTGTGTGTTTGTGTGTGTGTGGCAGCTAAAATCCACGCCTACACTATCTAGCGTGTATGAACTGTGATTACTTTTTAAATTGCTGATTAGCTATTGGCCATTTCACTTCTGACTGAAGGCAGTCGACCAATCGCGACAGACTGTCATCGGTCCAATCAGCGCAGATTAGCTTCGCGCTAAGGAGGGGTTTGGGAACAAATGAATCACTGAACGATTCATACAGGAGTCGCTGGGATAATTAGGTAAAAATAAATGCAGATTATAAGACCATGAAAGTGTTTTTTGACCTTGCATGCATATTAAACTGTTGTTGGAGACCCTTACAACCAAGATATGACCCTATTTCATGTATAATATGGGCTCTTTAAAATTTAGCTTAAATAAAATTTCTAAAACAGACTGCATATGATCTTGTCTAGGTGTTTCTCTTAATTGCTCAACGACATACTACCTCTTCACTACGCTGGCTAATTTTATAATCCTCCATTTAAGTATTTCACTAATAATCAATCAGTTTTTGAATTTGACACTACTTTTGAAAATTAATTTTCTCAACTGTTTATTACTTAGTTTTTTCTAATCATTTTTATGATTTTCTTTTGGTTACTAATTAGTTCTACGTCATTTCGGTTCAACTAGTTGCCCATACACTTTTTATATACTTTTATAAGCTAACTTAAAAATCACTAAATTTTCTTATTCGTTTCTTTCAGCTGTATTTTGACTTCATCATTAAACTTCTTCACATGGATACATGGTTACACCGTTTTCTAATCTCCCTTATTTAAAACAGCTCAATTAAGTCATCGGCTTCATTGTAGAGTACCCCTAGTATCTGAGCCTGCACTGCGCAATGAAAGAAAGAAGCAAAACAGGATGGACAGATGCCTAAAATGTTAGAAACGCACCACACCTTAACTAAGTGAAGAAAAAGAACAAAGCTTGTGACTCTGGTGGGACTCGAACACACAACCTTTGAATGGCTTGATCACAACCTAGAAGTCCAATGCTCTATCCATTGCGCCACAGAGCCTAAGTGCTCTGCTGCCTCTAGCACTGTTGCACAGAAAGCACTTTTTAGTACTCTCGGGCCCATGAAAGAACAGCCAACTGCAGACAAGGCACTGCTGGGATTCGAACCCAGGATTTTCTGTTTACCAGACAGGCGCTTTGACCAACTAAGCCACAGCGCCAAACAACCTTGACAGGGGCTAATTGTTTAATTGGAAAAAAAAAAAAAACTGACAACGGTAGCGCTGCATGTGTGAATGTCTGGACTTGAAATATTAAAGTCCAATTGGTTAGGCATTACCACACTATGCTTTATAAAGCCATCGTCCAAAGCCCTCTTGAACGTGCAGCATTCTTAAGGATTTGAGTTTTGTTAAGACACCGACTGCTAAACATCCCGGTGCATAAACACTCGTTACTCTTAACAAAAAGCAAACATGAAACCTGTACATTAGGCACTGCTGGGATTTGAACCCAGGATCTCCTGTTTACTAGACAGGCGCTTTGACCAACTAAGCCACAGCGCCAACGCTGAATAGGAGGCAAGACATTTTTGCACACAGAGACTAAAAAAAGACAGCAAGTCTTATAATGGCAACAAAGAGGTTGTTTAACTCTATTTGTCGCACTATTCATTACGCCTCAAAGTTATACAATTTTATAATTCATTCCGGTAAGCTCTAAAACACAAGCACACGCACCACCTGGACTAAGGCGCTGCTGGAATTTGAGCCCAGGATCTCCTGTTTACAAGACAGGCGCTTTGACCAGCTAAGCCACAGCGCCACAAAAACATATAATAAGAGACATTTGCCCGATAACAAAAATCGAAGAAGAAAAAACAATACACAACAAAAACCAGCATGTCAGGATGCAGAAAATGCTGACAAGACGGACTTGGTCTTTTAGAGTCTGGATGATCATGTCTCAAACCTGACCGGTAACCTGGCCTCTGTTCAAGATCAAAGCAAAAAATGTGTGAATTTATTTTTATTTAATCTATCCTTAATCATGTGTTAAGTGTTTTTTGGAACCTCCAGTTTCATTACATCCAAACCCAGAGTCAGCTCGGAAAATGGAAATCAGGACAAACATATGCTATCGGCCATTGAAAGAGTTTCACATCAGAAAGCCACTCTCCCATAATCTGAGGGAAAGGTGCAGTTTGGATTTGAACCTAGCATCTGCTGTTCCCAAGACAGGTGCTCTGGCCAACTTAGTCTTAACACTAAAAGAAAAAACCTCTGGATACGATACTTCCAAACGCAGTTTCATCTAAGACAGTGGGGGGAAGCAAAATTTACTGTGCTTTCTACTCAGTTACTTTGCACATGCATAAAGAGGCTCTTGTACAACAAATCCAAAAGGCTTGATCTCAACAATAGGTGGCAGTCACTTTTCCCCAAAACCACAGGTTGCCTTCGAGTCATTCCTCAAGCCCACTAGGCCCTACACTGTTTTCTAATCTCCCTTATTTAAAACAGCTCAATTAAGTCATCGGCTTTATTGTAGAGTACCCCTAGTATCTGAGCCTGCACTGCGCAATGAAAGAAAAAAGCAAAAGGGATGGACAGATGCCTAAAATGTTAGAAACGCACCACACCTTAAGTCAGTGAAGAAAAAGAGCAAAGCTTGTGACTCTGGTGGAACTCGAACCCACAACCTTTAAATGGCTTAGCTCAGAGCCTAGAAGTCCAATGCGCTATCCATTGAGCCACAGAGCCTGAGTGCTCTGCTGTCTCTAGCACTGTTGCACAGAAAGCACTTTTTAGTACTCTCTGACCCATGAAAGAACAGCCAACTGCAGACAAGGCACTGCAGGGATTCGAACCCAGGATCTCCTGTTTACTAGACAGGCACTTTGATCTACTAAGCCACAGCGCCAAGCGACCTTGACAGGGGTTAATTGTTTAATTCGAAAAAAAAACTAATAACGGTAGCGCTGCTTGTGTGAATGTCTGGACTTGAAATATTAAAGTCCAATACGCTTATTTCACGCGGTAGCCATTTTAAAGAATCAAAGTGAGGCTGGGGTGGGAAGAAACCCGGAAGTATAGCTCCAGCACTGTAAACATTGCAGTAACATGCTGTGTACTATAAACCTCCAGCTGTTGCAGAGATTTCAAAATGCAGAAATGGTGTAACCATCGCTTTAATATTATTCAGTAAGTTTATTTTAAACAATTAAAAGCAATTTAGCATCAAACAAGATCACAATCTCAGTGATACGCTTAAGTGTCCTCCTAGGCTTCAGCTCATGGCACTAGTTAAACACTGTGAGGACGCTTTCCTGCTTCAGCCTGTGTAACCCGGTGAGTGATAAAACACTGCAGTCCTCTGCAACACACCCTCATGTTGTCTTTAATAGTGATGTCCCGGTACTGAAGTTTTAAACCCAGCTATTTCCCACTAACATGGAAGCGCCGCTGAGCGCGGATGACTCGACTGATCTTCACGGCTTTGCACTTCAGTCTCCATGTATTTGTGTTTGGTTTGCGCTCAGTTTACCGATCTTTACCCAGTGCAAGCACAGATACACGGATTGGAGCGCGAAGCAGCCGTCAAGATCAGTCGAGTCATCAAGCAGATGGCTCGGCTCGTCTGTGTTTGTGCTCAGTAAACAGCGGTGGGTGAACTGATGACCTTCTCGGCCAATCACAAGCATTTCTGTTGAACACGTGAACACAATGGCAAATCAGCGCTGTTTCAAGAAAGCCATCAACATTGCCTTAAATGTTAGCGCGAAATTGCCGGTCTTTCTTTTAATTCAGTATCGTGACAAGTCTAATATAGTGAAAGAATCAGTTTATTAACTCGAGTTTGATGAATAGCATCTAAAACGTGTGTTTGGGAAAGAAAACGTTAGCTAACTAGTGCTATTTCCCTTAACTTAGCTGAAAATGAGCTCTGATATCCCTTTTTACATTCACCATTCATTCAGAACAGACCTTCGGGTCACCCTGAAGGCGGAGAAATGATAAATTTGTGTCACTTTCTCTTTGCTGATAAGATATATAGCCAGTTACACAACACTCCTATGTAACTCCCTATAATACTTCCGGGTTTCTTCCCACCGCAGCCTCGATTTCGCTTTTGAAAATGGCGGCCGCGTGAAATCAGTCTATTGGTTAAGCATTACCACACTATGCTATATAAAGCCATCGTCCAAAGCCCTCTTGAACATGCAGCGTTCTTAAAGAGCATATTGTAGGTTAAAAAACTGTTTAAAAAAAAGGTAGAATCGTTTGTGACAATACTCTATAATACCATAAAATACCATATTAAAATGTTTTACGAAGTGCAAGGGCACAAATTTGAAAGAAAATGTGTCTGTTTTCCCACTTCCGCTTTTTTTTCTAACCACCCTGGTGACGTCAGTGCAGGGACTTATCTGACAGACGTGCACTGTTTACAGTGGGGCAGAGGAGCTAATAGCAGAACTGGTTGTTAGTTTTGGCGTAATTTATCATCATCGTGGTATATTATTGCGTTTATGGAAACTGCACAAACTCCAGCCTGTCAACAGATCAAGTCCACAAGTTTCCTCTTGCTATTTTGGTTCGTGAAATGGGATGAATCCGATAAGAGTGATAGCTGACGCGAATGAAGAGAAACACTCCTGGATCAGTCGGCGATTCAGCTCGATGAGCTGTACACGGTAAGACAACTCGTTTTTCGTTTATGTTTGTCAACTTTCAAGTCCGTAAGCATTATTCTTTGAGTAATTTGAAGCAACGTGATGTGTTTACTTTGGAGTAGCCGATAGCACGGCTGCTAGCTTGTATTGTTAAGCATATTAAATATACTTTTTTAAAGCGTGTAAAAATGTACACATATGATAAGACGGCTAGTAGCATCAGTTTGCTAATATAATAAATGTCTTGTATAGTGTCATGTACTATAATTGCATCTGTGTCTTTAAGACGGGAAACAGGTGGCATGATGGGAAGTTTTGTAATGTTACGGAGTTCATGGACACAAGAGAAGTAAAGAGTGGTGTTAAAATGTTAACCTGCATGTGGCTGATTTAATTCAGAAGTATGTGCGATTTATGAATGAACATTCGATGATAAGACACACATACATAACATTGGCGACGAGGATGCAGCCGGGATATTGTGAGCACTGAATACATGCGATGGAAAAGTCAGGTATTTCTGCATTTGAGTGCTACAAAGATCCCGCGACTCTTGGGCCAAGATGGACAAGATGGCTAACATCATTTGAACTTTATGCAGATGGAAAAGGACTTATTTTAGAAGAAGGCGTCGCCGCATCAGTTTGTCAACGACGCAGAGCACTTCTTTTGCATCATGCGGGACCTGATGTCCAAGATATATTCTCCACACTGCCAAATACGGGAAATGCCGATGACTTTAATGCGGCAGTTGCAGCCTTTAATGCATACTTTGTGCCACGAGTAAATACTGCATACGCAAGGCAGTCCTTTTATAAACTTTCTCAAAACTCTAGCGAGACTGTTCAGCAGTTTACAACACGTCTTAGACAATCGGCGAGAGACTGTGCATTTGCAGATGACCTGAATAATCAGCTTCGAGATGCCGTCGTAGGCAGAGGCTCATCAACATATGTGCGGCGTAAATTGTTGGAGGAAGGACCGAATCTCACTCTTGATCGCGCGTTGGAAGTTGCCGATCTCTGTGAACGAATTGAGGAACAGATGTCTGCGTCATCAGTGAGTGATGCATCAAAATCTGATAACACTACAGAAACTGTGAATCGAGTCTGGAAAAAAGGAGGAAAATATACAAAACACCAAGCAGAAAGCAGTAAGTTGAATAAACAGTGTTATAGATGTGGAAACACAGATCATTTTGGAAAAGATTTAAAATGTCCTGCTCGAGGTCAAATATGCCATAAGTGCAAAGGACGAGATCATTTTTCAAAAATGTGCAAAACCAAAATGGTAAAACAGAGAGTTAATCAAGTGGAGGGACAGACTGAATATGCATTTGTCATTCAAAATGATGGCAAGGATACTGATAGACTGAATGTCTGCTTGGGAAATGTTCATCTGAGGAAGCTGGTGGACTCAGGTGCTTCCAGCAATATTATAGATGAGAAAACATGGGAGAAACTGAAATCTGAGAGATCTAAATGTCATTCGTACATCCCAGATACAAAGAAAAATTTGTTCTCTTACTCATCTGATCAGCCTTTGCCGGTAAAGGGAGCATTTAAATGTGATGTAACAATAGGCAGTCGGATGGTACATGCTGAGTTTATTGTTATAGAAGGAACTGGTGAACCTCTGCTAGGGAGAGATACAGCCATGGAGCTTGGAGTACTCAAAATTGGGACAGATATTGCAGCGGTAACAGACCTTAAACAATCACTCCAATCACAATACCCAGAAGTGTTTCAGGGAGTTGGTAAGCTGAAAACTAAGCAAATCTGTCTGTACATAGATCAAACAGTCCAGCCAGTAGCCCAGCCCTTAAGAAGAATACCATTTAATCTGAGGGGTCCTGTGGATGATAAAATCAAAGAACTCTTAGAGATGGACATTATAGAAGAAGTAAATGGACCCACTCCATGGGTCAATCCTGTTGTAATTGTGCCAAAAGCTAATTCTGAAATCAGACTTTGTCTTGACATGCGGCAGGCCAATCGAGCAATCATCAGAGAACGATACCCTATTCCTACAGTAGATGAACTTCTACAAAGTATGAATGGATCAATGATTTTCAGCAAATTGGATCTGAAATGGGGTTACCATCAGTTAGAGCTGACACCAGAATCTCGCCAAATCACAACTTTTGCAGTTCATAATGGAGTGTACAGATATAAGCGTCTCATTTTTGGAGTATCATCTGCAAGTGAGCAATATCAACATGAGATAGCTGCTGCACTTACTGGAATAGAGGGAGTTGAAAACATCTCTGATGATATAATTGTGCATGCTCCGGACCAAAAAACACACAGCCAACGCCTACATGCCGTCTTGAAGCACATAAGAGAATGCGGACTGACTTTAAATCCGGAAAAATGTCAGTTTTCCATACATCGCTTAAACTTCATGGGAATCCTGCTGACACAGATAGGGATTGGGCCCACTGAAGAAAGAGTCAGGGCTGTAGTGGAAGCCCGAGAACCACAAAACGTCTCTGAAATTAGAAGTTTTCTCGGACTTGTCAGTTACAGTAGCAGATTTATTCCACAATTTGCAACACTGGCGGAGCCATTAAGACGTCTTACCAGAAAGGAAACAGAATTTGTCTTCGGACATGAACAGAAAAGGGCATTTAATGCTCTAAAGGAGGAACTTGCAAAAGCAGGGACTTTGGCATACTTTGACAAAGACGCACCAACACAGGTTATAGCTGATGCGAGCCCTGTAGGGGTGGGGGCAGTATTGACGCAGTGCCAAAAGGGTCAAATGGTGCCAGTGTGCTACATCAGCAGAAGTTTATCAGATTGTGAGAGACGGTACTCCCAGACAGAGAGAGAGGCCCTTGCTCTTGTATGGGCTTGTGAAAGGCTTCACCCGTATATCTATGGGAGACAGTTTGACTTGCTCACAGACCATAAACCGTTAGAGTCAATATATGGTCCACGTTCTAAGCCATGTGCCCGCATAGAGCGGTGGGTTTTACGTCTCCAACCATATGACTTTAAGATTGTCTATGTTTCAGGAAAAGAGAATATTGCTGACCCTTTGTCACGACTTTTAGGGAGCACAGCAATGAGAGAGAAACACTCACATGACTCGGATGAGTATGTGAGATTTGTAGCCATTAGTGCCACTCCAAGAGCCCTAACCACAAGGGAGGTGGAAGAAGCTTCAGAAAAAGATGCAGAACTGACAGAAGTGCGAAGAGCTATTGAAAGTGGACACTTTGAAAAGTGTATGTCTTATGCAGCCATAGCTAATGAGCTGTGCACAATAGGCTATCTGGTTTTACGTGGAACACGTATTGTACTTCCAAAAACATTACAAACAAGAGCACTAGCCCTTGCCCATGAGGGACATCTAGGTATAGTTGGAACTAAGCAGCATCTCAGAACCAAAGTATGGTGGCCTGGCATGGACAGAGCTGCTGAGAAACATTGTAAATCGTGTCATGGCTGTCAAATTGTCTCTCGTCCTGATGCTCCTGAGCCACTACGACCTTTACCATTACCTGATGGACCGTGGCAAGATTTAGCAGTGGATCTGCTGGGGCCCTTGCCTTCGAAACATTCAATTCTGGTTGTTGTGGATTATTATAGCAGGTATTATGAGTATGATATAATGACCTCCACCACAACTTCAAATGTGATTGACAGCCTAGAGGGCATATTTAGCCGACATGGACTTCCCTTAACACTCAAATCAGACAATGGTCCTCAGTTCAGGTCAGACGAATTCAAAGCTTTCTGTGAAGGGAATGGAATTAAACATCTGAAAACAACACCTAAATGGGCCCAGGCTAACGGTGAAGTTGAGCGTCAGAATGCCTCTATCATGAAACGTATTCGAATTGCGCAGTCTGAGGGACTGGACTGGCAAAAGGAACTCAGGAGGTATGTTACAGTATACAGAGGAATTGTACACAACACAACAGGAAAAAGTCCAGCTGAACTCTTGTTTAAAAGGAAAATGAGAGGCAAGCTACCTGAACTCACATCTGTGGATACAGATCTCGAAGTTCATGATTATGATGCTGAGAAAAAAGGAAAATACAAACTGTACGCTGATGAACACCGCAAAGCACAACAATCAAGTGTAGAGGTTGGAGATCAAGTTTTGATCAGACAGGACAAGACTGATAAATTCACCACACCATTCAGTGCAACACCTCACACAGTAATCAGAAGAGCTGAAAACCAAATAACTGTCGAATCACCAACTGGAGCTCAATATAGCCGCAATACAACATTTGTGAAGAGATATGTGGAGAAAGAAACAGAAGACAGCCAGGGTAACAAAAAAGCAGAAGATGCCAGCTGTTCTGGGGACACAAATCAAAAGAAACTGCTAGAGGGATCAGTTAGACCTGTATCCACAACAGAGTGTGAACAAAATGCCTCATATGAGAAGCCCAAAAGGGAACGAAGATTACCAAAAAAATTTACAGACTTTGTCATTAGTTGAATTCTTGAACTGATAAAAACAATGTGCTGTTTTGATGTTCAAAATGCAGTAACTTTAAAGCAAGTTAGAGAATGTGGTGTTTGCTAGTCAAATGTTTAAATATGTTGTGTTTAGGTAAGTTTAAGACAACTTAGATTGATAGTCTTTATCCAACTTTGGGGGGGATGTCATGTACTATAATTGCATCTGTGTCTTTAAGACTGGAAACAGGTGGCATGATGGGAAGTTTTGTAATGTTACGGAGTTCATACACACAAGAGAAGTAAAGAGTGGTGGTAAAATGTTAACCTGCATGTGGTTGATTTAATTCAGTAGTATGTGCAATCTATAAATACTTGATGATAAGACACACATACATACCACCTGTAGATCACGCAGGTGTGTTTTAGTAAAGTGAAAGAGCTCAGATTGTGTTCCTGCTGCACAAGAGCGTCTGTACTTCTGCATGTGAGTTTAACACTTCTACATTATGCTGATTTGTGGAGATGATGAAGGGGTTTTATATGTGTGAGTGTGATTTAAATGTCTGATCCTAAAGATCAAATCCTCAAACACAGATTAAACACTGAGTCAAACACGCTCATTTAAAGCTGTCTAAAAGCTTTATTTTTAATCCCTTTAAAGTGTTTGTTCTCTTCTATTTCAGACTGACTCAATAGTTTCAATAATTCAGCATTACATATAACTCTAAACATTTAGAGCCACAAAATCAAAAGTAAAGTTAAAGCAGTCCTTCCAGTTGAACAGGAAGAAAAAGCTGCCGAAAAACAGGTTTTTTCAAGAGGTGGTTCAGTGTGTTTTGAGGCTTTGTTGTGTTCACTTATTTTAATTATTAAAATGCTGACGTTCACTAAACAAATGACATTTAACCCTTAACTGTCAGCAGATGTTTTAGTACTAACTCAATATCTTAGTTAATATATATAATGTCACACGACCAAGTATATATCATATATATGAAAAGTATGAGGTGTCAGAAGCAGTCCAGTTGAACAGGAAGAAAAAATGCTGAAAAACAAGCTGACAATCCTTAAACAAAACTGTATTTAACCCTTTACTGTCAGAGTAATTCATTACAACTTGTATATTAAAACAACAACAACTGCACAATAGTTATAAATTGAGTTGAAATGGAGGTAAAGTTGCTTCATATTCGTACATTTGTTCATTTTGGCTATTTTAAATACTGGCTCTGAAATGGTGCGTAAGAATGACTAAAACACAACATTAGTTTGGTTTATTTGACTGTGACTGTTGTACTTTGATAGTTGTTGGCTGATTATGTGATTTATTGAGGTAAAGTTGGTTTTCGCACATTCATACTTTCTCCTTAATAATATCACTTCAGAAAATGATTCTGTGCTAATTGGAAATAGTAAAATCATATTATATTATTATATAATGACTATCAAAGTACAATATTCAGAGTCAATTAAACAGTGCTAATGTTATGTTGAAGTCAATCTTATGTGTCATTTCAGAGCCAGTATTTAAAGTAGCCTGTTATAAGATGTTACAGTACCAAAGCGAACAAATATAAAAACAACTTTAACTCAATATTTCACTATTTTGAATTGGCACCGAATAATTTTTTAAAGTGATATTATTAAGGAGAAAGTCTGTGTTATGTGTAAATAAGGGTCAGAGAGGATCCAAGTGCAAGTGACAAAAAATGTTTATTTATATCTGACAAATAGACCAGAAAGTGCCAGGCTAGAGGGACGCAGAACACAGGGCAGGAACAGAACAGGGAAACCAGATGCAGATTCTCCTCAGGGCCTGAGCACAGACAGCACACACACATGAGCAGGGCTGATAGTGGAAAAAATTCCTGAGCCTGAACTTTTTTTCCTTGCTGATGTTTTAATTTAAACGCATTTATTTTATGTATTCGTAGTCATACTTCCGTACTTAATATAGTCATTTGACAGTACATGTCAGTCAAATTTATTGTGGTGATAAATTAATGATAAACTAATGATTTGTTTATAAGTATCATTACGCTGTGTTGCTGTCACTGCAGCTACATGCCAGTAATGTCAGTGACACATGCCAGTAATGTCAGTGACATATGCCAGTGTCAGTGATCTTGTGACATGTGCCAGTAGGTGTCAGTATAAGCACGTTATAAGCACATTAATCTTATAAGTCTCTTTGCTTTAATATTTAAAAATCATTAGGCAAATGACACCTGTTATCTTACATGCATATATGTTATGAGTTTTCAACATGGATCTTATTATAACTTTTTAAAGGATATTATTTGAAAATACCTTAAAATGAAAATAAGTTAAATAATAAAATAAATGAATGAATTAAAAACATAGAAAAGTCCATATTGTAGGGAACAAAGGAACTGCCAGGATGCAATAATATACAGTACAACAGATAAGTGTAACCCCTCCCATACATAAGCATGCCACAATAAATTTGACTGACATGTACTGTCAAATGACTATATTACGTACGGAAGTATGACTAGGAATACATAAAATAAATGCGTTTAAATTAAAACATCGTGGAGTAGCTCAGCAAATAAACTTGCGACGCGATAAATTAGGTTAAAAGTCGCGTAATGATTAAATATGTTTTTGCTCGTGTTAATTAATGTCATAAGCTTCGCCGGGTGTCGATGTCACTGCAGTGACATGCAGCGCGACACTCTGAGTGACACAGGTCACAACACATGCCACTAGCGAGTGACACATGACAGTGGAAAACCGGACGTGCCACCGGAAGTGTCACTACTAGCCGCATTTCCACTATCAGGCCAGTGCGAGCCAGGGCTTATATCGGGCCAGGCCGGGCCAATCGCCTGGGAGGTTGAGCAGTGAGGCCGAAATCATGTCGCGTTTCCACTGTGGGGCTAGTAGCTAGCAGCGCGTCAGCAAACCCCGCCCCCAGAACATCCCCCGAATCTAACGTCACTCAAACCGCCCACTTCAGCGAGAATCATGCAGATAAAGCACACCATCACATCATCACGAAACTATTAAAATAGGACAACCAAAACAAACAAATGACACGTTACTGTACAGCAGTACAACGCATGTCTATACGCACATGCCTGTGTGTTTTCATTTATCATATTCATATTATTCATTTATTCATACTCGCCGACCCACTGGCATCGAAATCCAGTGGTCTTGCCACCAACGGAGGGACCCAGCGCAGGGAGCGCACACATTCATAATATAACACCATATAGGCTATATAAAATTCTCCGTTAATAACTCGATATAAAATGTATTTTATAACATCCTCTAGACAGATGCTGTCCAACATTCATCCCAAATGCTCCGGAGAGAACTGAAACATGATTATTTTTCCCTATAGGCTTTATGACACTTAATAGGTGATTCCCTTTATTTAAAGATGTTGCTTATTATATCTTAAGTAAAGGAAAGTGTTCAGTGTTTCAGCACATAAGAGCAGCACGTAATAAAATATAGCCTATATTTCGTTGCGCTCAGCAGCAATGCACTAATAAAGCTCTTTATGTATTTTAAATTTCCTTTTTTAATTTTACCACGTTATATAAAAACATACACACTTGTTTGAGGACACAGAACACAGTTTGAACTTGCAGTTTTCCCCGTCAAAAAAGTGCTGCGCAGCTGCAGACAGAAAAAAAAGGTCGCTTGGTTTCTGCGTTCCCTCACCCTGAAAATGCTCTGTTTGCATGATTTGATTAATATCATCGTATCCAAATACTTTATAAATAATATTTAAAACATTTTCCGGTGTTTATTTATTTATTTATTTATTTTAGAAAATACTTTTTTCAAAGAGGCTTTTGAAAAATGAAAGTTTAATATAAATTTGAACAGTTTGATATAGTACCTAATTGTTATAGCTATAGCTTTTGTTAGTTTTATATTGGTTTATTTATTTAATGTGATTTTATTATAAGCCTATCTGATATTTGTAATTCTTTAAATTATTTAAATATAGGGCTATTTTATCTAGATATGACACTATTGTTTTGAGCCTACAAAAGCGGACATGAAAATTGTAAAGTTTAATGTCTTTCTGTTGTATTCATATAGTGTATTATCTCCAAAATAAATTAAAACAATAAAAAGAAAAGAAAAAAGCCGCTCGCGGCATCAACAGAGCTATGAATGGAGCGCGCTTTTCCTCGGTCTCACACACGCACAGGCATCTAAACGCGCAAAAACACTTATTAAACTTGACAAAACCTCTTGAAATCCTTTACTGTCTGCTGTGTCTTTAATATGGTGTAAAGATTAGTTATTGAAACATCAAAGAGATGCAGCAAAGAAAAATGACTTATTAAAACTATCATTTTATGCAACAGCCTTACATTTAAAAGAGAAACATAAGGGCGATCATATGCAAAAAAGACCCCAGCCTATAATTTGTTCCAGATGTTTTCTTTCTCTTATTTATTTGTTTGTTTATGTGTTTGGCGCATGTACTCATGTGCGATCGGAAAACTGTGCCCGCCTCTCCTTTCACTCCGCCCCGAAGCCCCTGCTGGCTCTCTTTGGCCCAAGGTATTCGGCGGGCCGAAAAAAGCCGGCCGCTGGCCCCAAGAAAGCCCCGCTTTGGCCCGATTAGGCCCCGGAAGTGACAGTGGAAACGCCACTGGCCTTGGCTCGCTCGCTTTAGGCGCGATAGTGTTATCTGTACGTACGATGTCGTGTCTCTCCATGTTAAAACTGCTACTGTGAATCCGCGTTCAAGCGCACACAATAAGCTAAAACTCGCTCCAAGCACCGGCAAAAACAAATAACAATGAATGTGTCGAGGAAAGAGTAAGGACATATCTTAATTATTTATTAATAAACGTATTCTGAGTCAGTGTCGCAAAGATCCTGACTGGCAATCTCCTCTTGGACTCGCCTTTAGAGAGAAATTCATCTTTACGGATTACATGAAGGACTTTTTTTGTTTTCGATTTGTTTTATTTCGTTAAGTAATAATTTAAAGCTTTCTATAAATATATTTATTATGTCTGTGAGGCATATACATTTTGCTTCATTTTGTTAAGCGCTCCTGTTCAAAAACCAGACGACAGAAAGCGCATAATTTTGGTTTTCTTTATTTTATAAAAACGCTGTAACGTTTTTTGATGTATTACTCGTACTTTGTGAGCAAAAATGACGGATAACTTTAAATTGCTCCCACTGAAAAAATGCAAGTGATTGCTCTGGCGCCTCGATGTCCTGCAAGCTTTTTATAAGCAAACTATGCGCCTAATAGCACACATTCTTTAACGTTTAAGCTACCATTGTTTTATACTTGAACTGTTTTATATCTTTTATTTTAGGCAAGTCGTGATGATCTGAGAAGGCAAACTGATCAAACAGACAATGATGGTCTTCCGCTGGGCGATGTTCGTTAAAAAAAAAACAAAAAAAATTATTTTTAACGAATAAAAAATGCTCCAAACGTTTTTCTAAATAAGCTGAATAAAAAACGAAACTAAATATAAACACTTTGCCATTAGGCTACATACAAAACTGAACTATTTTATAGTTGAAACACTAAGTTGTTTAAGGAGAAGGGGGAAATATATTTTTGTCCCGTCTATTGCTTCACCGTTATTTCGAGAATAAACCCAGCGTAAATATGCAGATGTCATTCCCAAAACATATCAGCGTATATGTGCCGAAAACGAAAGTTTCATACAAATTCTGAATGGATTATAGCCTGGAAAGTGCACAGCACGCTCCTCTTATTATCACTAAAAAGCGTCACTAATCTTAGTTCATAGAGATCTCACAAAGATCCGTTATCATTTATAAAGCTCTCTAAATTACACAATTAATCTTTTATTTACATGGCGTCAACACTCAAAAGATGATTCACAAGCACACAAAATGGCACTTAATAAAAACCAATCCGGCGCTTTCAGCAGTGAGTGAATTCTGTGAATCTAGAGAAATGACAGATCAATATCCGTGAACCTGATTTTTTTTCCCCCGCAGTCACAGTACGCCGGAAATCCGGCGTGGTGCCGGAACGCTATCACCCCTGCATGAGCGATAGTAACAAACTGACGCAGACACACAAAAGCGTCGCTCAGATATAGGCACCATGATGAGCCTCAGCTGGCGAACTAATCAGACCAACTGAGTGTCGTCATAACACGTGAGCATAACAAATCCACATGTACAACCAAAACAAAACAAACCCACGTGATCAAACATACACTCCGGAGAAGCGCACAAACCTGCAACCGTGACATTACCTCCTCTCCTACGAGCACCTCCTGGTGCTCCCAGAAGAGCTTACCTGGCGACTGTAATCATCGATAAGAGAGTGATCCAATATGTCCTTTGCAGGGACCCACTCCTCTTCTCCGGACCATAACCTTCCCAGTCCACCAAGTACTGAAATCCTCCTCCCCTCCGTCTCGAGTCTAGAATGCGCTTAACCGAATAAACGGTCTCCCCATCTACGAGACGCGGCGGGGGGGAACCGGTGTGGGCGGGTTAATGGCTGTATGAAAAACGGGCTTTAATTTGGAAACATGAAACACGGGATGTATTCTCCTGTACGCTGGAGGAAGTTTGAGGCGGGCTGCCACCGGACTAATGATCTTGATGACAGTAAATGGGCCGATAAATTTAGGTGCAAGTTTATTACATACAGAACGCAAAGGAATATTCTTAGTTGAAAGCCACACTTTTTGACCGACAACGTAAACGGGAGGCTTCGACCGGTGGCGATCGGCTTTAGCCTTGGTGCACGCACCCACTTGGAGGAGGGTCTGTCTGGCTGTGCTCCAAGTCCGTTGACACCTCTGGACAAAGACGTGGGTAGAGGGGACCGCTATTTCGGAGTTTAGACTGGGAAAAGCTAATGGCTGGTAACCTAAGCTACACTGAAACGGAGAGAGGCCCGTAGCCGACACTGGTAATGAATTGTGTGTGTACTCCACCCATGGGAGCTGCTGACTCCAAGAGGAGGGATTTTGGGAAACCAAAAAACGTAACATGCGCTCGAGATCTTGATTGGCCCTCTCTGTTTGTCCGTTACTCTGAGGATGGAAGCCAGAAGAAAGACTCACAGTCGCCCCCAGTAAATGACAGAATTCTCTCCAAAATTTAGACACAAACTTGGGCCCCCTGTCAGAAACCACGTCCGTCGGGAGGCCATGAATGTGAAAGACGTGATTAATGACAGCATCTGCTCTCTCTGGCTGAGGGTAATTTAGGCAGAGGAATGAAATGAGTAGCCTTCGAGAACCGATCCACAATGGTCAAAACAGCCGTATTGCCATCAGATGGCGGGAGACCGGTGACAAAATCTAGCGAAATGTGCGACCAGGGTCTCGAAGGCACTGACAGCGGCTGAAGGAGTCCAGCAGGAGGGCGATTAGAAGTCTTAGAAACAGCACAAACAGAACTGGCCAAAACAAACTCGTGTATGTCCCGTGCCATGGCTGGCCACCAAAATCGCTGTTTAACCAAAAATAAGGTACGACTCACCCCAGGATGACAACCCACTTTGGAGGAATGTCCCCACCGAATGACGTCAGACCGAATCTCCTCCGGCACAAACAAACGACTGGATGGGCATCCGACTGGGGGCGTTACCCCATCCAGGGCTGTGCGGACCCTGCTCTCGATCTCCCATGTTACTGCAGAAATACAAATCCTCTGGGGAACGATGGGCTCAAGAGGCGTATTGCGCTCGGAAGAATCAAAAAGACGGGATAACGTGTCGGGTTTGATGTTTTTAGAACCCGGTCGATATGAGATAGTAAATTCAAAACATCCGAAAAATAATGCCTACCGAGCCTGCATGGAGTTAAGTCGTTTGGCGGATCTGATGTATTCGAGGTTCTTATGATCGGTCCAAACGATAAAGGGAAGCCCCGAACCCTCCAACCATTGACGCCACTTCTCCAAAGCGAGTTTGACAGCCAACAACTCCCTATTACCAATGTCGTAATTTCGTTCTGCGGGAGATAATCGGTGTGAGGAAAACGCACACGAATGAATTCTGTCATTCGAGGCTGCGCGCTGGGACAGGATCGCGCCCACCCCCACCTGTGACGTGTCAACCTCCACCAAAAACTGCCAGGAGGGATCAGGTGTCACCAGAAAGGGAGCTGAAACAAAGCGCTTCTTTAGTTTAGAGAATGCAACCTGTGTTGCACTCGACCACCTGAAGGGAGTCTTTGCGGAGGTTAAGGATGTCAGAGGGGCGGCGAGCTGGCTGAAATTGCGAATAAAACGCCGGTAAAAATTAGCGAAGCCCAGAAATCTCTGCAGGGCCTTACGAGACTCTGGCATTGGCCAATTTACCACAGCCTGAACTTTCTCTGGATCCATGCGCACCTCCTCGACTGACACAATGTTTCCTAGAAAGGGAACAGACTGTGCATGGAACACGCATTTCTCCACCTTGACAAAAAGCCCATTCTCTAGCAGCCGCTGAAGCACTCGCCTGACGTGCTGCACATGTACCTGGAGAGAATGAGAAAAAATCAGAATGTAATCCAGATAGACATAAATAAACTGATCTATCATGTCTCGCAACACGTCATTTACAAGTGCTTGGAAAACCACAGAAGCATTAGAAAGCCCAAAAAGAAGAACACAATATTCAAAATGCCCCCTGGGGGTCAGGAACGCGGTTTTCCACTCATGACCCTGCTTCATGCAAACCAAATGATATGCGTTGCGGAGATCTAATTTCGTGAAAAACGAAGCCCCTTGCAGACGCTCAAACGCTGAAGACATCAGCGGCAAAGGATACGTATTCTTCACCGTGATGCTGTTCAGCTCTCGATAGTGCAAGGTATAAGAGACCCATCCTTCTTTTTCACGAAAAAGAACCCCGCCCCGCCGGAGAAGAAGAGGGCCGTATGATCTTGGCCGCTAGAGAATCAGAAATATATTTCTCCATGACCTCCCTCTCAGGAATAGAAGAGAGTATAACTTGCCTTTAGGCGGAGACGTACCTGGCAATAAATCTATTGCACAGTCATAGGGACGATGAGGAGGCAGAGAAGCAGCTCGAGACTTACTGAACACTCTCTTCAGGTCGAGGTACTCACTGGGCACGTTTGACAGGTCCATGCGCTCCTCCTGAAACACAGAACAAGAAACAGCAGAACGAGCAGACGAAAGACAAGATTCATCACGTTTCTCACTCCACGAAAATATGGAATTAAGACCCCAGTTAATGTGAGGTTTATGAAGAATTAACCAGGGATGTCCTATAACCACCGGTGAGTTGAAACAGTCTGTTAAAAAAAATGAAATGTGTTCAACATGATTTCCAGACGTGATAAGTTTTATGGGTTTGGTGGAGTGAGTGATAGTGGGAAGGGGAAGCCCACTGAGGGCGCGTACTGCAATGGGTTGTGACAGAGCTATAACCGGAAGTTTAGAACTGAAAGCGAAACTGGAGTCAATGAAATTTCCCTCCGCCCCGGAATCGACGAGGGCATGGGTGTCATGACTTCCTGAACCCCATGATACAGTGACGGGCAATAAAGTAGCAGCCGTAGAGGATTTGTCCAAACTAATTTCACCCATCAGTAACCTCTTACCTACTGATGGGTGTTGTCTTTTACGAGACAGGAAGCCACCTGATGACCCGCCCCTCCGCAGTAGAGGCAATGTCCCTCCGTTCTCCACCGGCGCTTTTCTTGCACGGACAAACGGGATCTCCCCAGCTGCATGGGTTCCGAGTCAGCGCTTACCACTTCCGGTGTCGCAGCCAATGCCGGAATGTCAGGGATGGAATCCGAAAACCTGCTCTGCTGCAGGCGAGTCTCACGTTGAAGCAGTTTGGTGTCCACATGGATGGCCAAATCTACCAATTCGTCCAGAGTCTTTGGAAGATCTAAGGAATAGATCGCATCTTGAAGACGATCAGATAATCCATGCAGAAACATGTCCCATTGCGCCTCTGTGTTCTAGCCGCATTCAGCGGCTAGTGTTCAGAACTCAATCGAGTACTCCGCCACGCTCCAATTCCCCTGGCGGAGTTCAGCGAGGACTCGGGCGGCCCGATCAAAGACCTTGTTAAGTTCTTTGGAGAACAGGTCAAACGTAGAGCAGCATGGTAGCTTTTGTTCCCATGCTGTTGTTCCCCACTGGGCCGCCTTGCCCGAAAGGAGGGTGATGACAAACACCACCTTAGATTGCTCGGGGCAAAATAATGACGGCTGCAGAAAGATGTAAAGGAAACACTTAGACAAGAAGGATCGACACAAGAGAGGCTCTCCAGAGTAGCTGGTCGGAGGTGGAAGGCGCGGCTTCAAAGAGCGACAAAGAACCGCAGGCGCTGGTGACACTTCCGGGGTTGGTGCAGTCTCGGGGGCTGGTGCAGTATCAGCCTGTGCAGCTCAGGTAACCAGTTGTTGGGCCTGGGAAGTGAGCAACGAAACTTGGCCAACCAGGGCCTGGATCGCCTGAGCCGTGGTGGCCAGGGCCTCATCCTGTCGATCAATCCGGGCGTTGCTCTGAGAGACACTTGCTGGATCCATGTAAAGGTCAGTTCGTTCTGTTTTGTGTAAATAAGGGTCAGAGAGGATCCAAGTGCAAGTGACAAAAATGGTTTATTTATATCTGACAAATAGACCAGAAAGTGCCAGGCTAGAGGGACGCAGAACACAGGGGAGGAACAGAACAGGGAAACCAGATCCAGATTCTCCTCAGGGCCTGAGCACAGACAGCACACACACATGAGCGATAGTAACGAACTGACACAGACACACAAAAGCGTCGCTCAGATATAGGCACCATGATGAGCCTCAGCTGGCGAACTAATCAGACCAACTGAGTGTCGTCATAACACGTGAGCATAACAAATCCACATGTACAACCAAAACAAAACAAACCCATGTGATCAAACATACACTCCGGAGAAGCGCACAAACCCGCAACTGTGACAGTCTGAACATGCGAATATAAAACCAGTTTTAGCTACTTTTAGCTGAAGATGTTTAGTGAACACACAGATGAAATGATCTTTATTAAACCGACCTGTCTGTGCCTCAGACTCTTCTTTTCTCACTGTAAGCGCCACTTCTTCAATCTTCACTCTCCAGTTTAACAGAATCCATCTTTCTTCAGTTGATTCAACAGTTGTTTTCTTTCTGATCAATCCAGTATTTTCTGCCTAACTCCGCAAACACTCTTTTTGGGCCATGATGATGGAGTTTTTCATCATAATGCTGTATCAGGAGTTGACTGAGTGGGTGTTTGGGTTTAGGTTTAATTTGGTGGACAGTATCTGGCCTAAGCAGTTCACTTTGTCTCAGACGACCACCAACCTTATAAGTCCAGTAAACTGGTCAAGCTCAGGAGCTAGGGCTAATAATCTACTGTTAGAATGTAAGAGTTTGTTACCCTTTAAGTTCAGCTGGAAAGCACCTGGCTTATGCCTGCATCAGGACTCAGCTGCATAGTCTTGGGCACATACTTTCTCGTGTTTGATTAGTTTGCTATAACTGTTCTTGAGCTTCATGTTCCACCACCTGATCAAAGCTGTGGTACTGCGAGAATTCTTGCATTATATCAAAGTAGTCTATCGTTGGCAGGCTACAAAAGGTTACCCTACTCTCCTCATCAGTAATGTCTAGGACTGATTTATTTGTATCTTAAGGCCAGGTACTTGAGTCTTGCCACAGAAATTGAGGTCCCTGCTGCCACTGACTGTGAACTGAGGCCCCGTTTACACTAGTGCGTTTTAGTTTGAAAACGCATAAGTTTTGCTACGGTTACGCCAACCGTCCACACTACGCCGGAGTTCTCGAGCGCCGAAAACGGAGCGTTTCGAAAACGCTGGAGAGGCCGTTTTCATTTTGAAACGCTGCTGCTCCGTCTCAGTGTGGATGATGGAAAACGGAGACATCTGAAAACGGAGGCGGGGCTGCAGACGTTCGCCTCTCTGATTGGGGCTTTTCCTGAATATTAAGTAGCCTAACACACAGTTCAGTCCTGAATCTTCTCCGTGTAAGTTCAGACTTCGCAAGTTTGATCAAGGCTGCAGTCTCTTCTTCTCAGTTTGATATGGAAAAGCAGACTATACCGAGGACACGGGTAAATCTTCAAAGGGAACAGTGTACTTTATAACTTCATTCACATCACCCTGGCTTCGTTGTTTCACTTTCTCAACAATAAAATGTAAACATGATTTAAGGAACTGCCTATTTTCATTTTAATATTAGCAACTTAGACAGCAGACATGTTGAGGCGCCGTGCTGTATAAGATGAGCGTCATCTTCACTGTCTGGATATTTATAACAAAACGGAGCCGATAACAACTGCCTCCTTTCAATTTCAGTGAAAATACGAAACACAGCCTCTCTTTTGCTGAGTATCAGTTTTAAGAATCGATAATGGCCATTTTAAAAGTATAACATACAATAAGTTTATACATTATAGGAAATAAAGGCAAGCGATAAGTCAATATACACAATGTACGTGGTTACATTAATCATTAACTTATCTTTGCGCTCAGCCAAAACACGTTACCTGAGAACAAGTAATAGATTCCAATGCCCAAAGTCAGGGAATATGTCGTTAGATAAAGACAACAAGATGAATGAAATATCCCGTTTAATAAATATAGTGAGATTAGATCCAGCGGGAGATGCTTGATGAGAAGTCCGACTAGCAGAGCTCTCATCTGGGTACATGGGCTGCAGCGCTTGCCTGAGAGCGTCTGTGTGGTCACGTGATGTGCGTTTTCAGCGTTTTGGTGTGGACGGAGAGCAGTTCAGAAACGCTGGGTAAAACGCGAGTGTGGACGCGGATCGTTTTCATTCTAAAACGCCGTTTTAAAACTAAAACGTACTAGTGTAAACGGGGCCTGAGAGCTGCTGAAGGGTTTTGCCGTGGGTCTGGGTTTTGCGTGTCGTCTGCTGGATTATTTTCAGTCAGCTCCTGAATCTCTGCTATTCGTGTACCCCCAAACACTTTATATCTGCATGAATTGGACTGGATCCAGGACAAGACTGTCTTTGAGTCACTCCATAAATTAACCTTTTAAATGTTCAGTGTCAGTTCCCTTTTTAGAACTTTTGGTAGTTGAGTGCAGCACAAAGATCCAGCCTGGGTACATATAGCTGTTGTTTTGGGGCCACTCGTGATCTGGCTGTGACAAATTCAACCTCAGCTTGGCCTTGAAGACTCTGTGTTCTCAAATATGCTACTGAACCATATGCATGATTTGATGCATCACAGAATATGTGGATGTCTCCTAAGCAGGACTCAGAATCTAGCTGTGTGCTGGTGTAGCACCGTGGTTTGGCAATGTTGTTCAGGTGCTGCTGTTCCTTCTCCCATTCTTGCCAGGCTTGCACAAGTTCTGTTGGCAGCAATGGGTCATCCCACCCATGTTTTTTTTTTTTAATCCCATAGCCTTTGAACCAATGCTTTAGCTAGCGTTGTGTAGGGGATTATGTACCCTGGTGGGTCATACTGACTGGCTAGACATGGTAGGTGTACCTCATTGTGGGTTTTTGTGGCTCCCTCAGATGAGTTTTGTAACCAAGTGTGTCTGCTTGGCAGAGCCAACGTAGACCCATGGTGGACTCAGAAACATCCCACTGCTTTTCAGAAAGCCAAACCTCATTTTTCTCAGATCTAGCTTTTGTAGGAAGGTGAGCAACAACAGAAGGGATGTTAGAAGCCCACCGCCTTAATTCGAACCCCCCAGACATAAACAGAGTCTGCAGCTTGTTCGCCAGTTTGGATGCTTTGTCACTTGATGTTACACTCTGCAGGTAATTGTCCACATAGAAATGTTTCTCCACAGCTGCACGTGTGTCTTCACCTGGGACAGTATTCTCCTGGACATGTTTGAGAACAGCAAATGTTGCGCAGCATGGAATGGCAGAACTTGCCACTCATAGATGCTGACTGGATTATCGCGTTGCATATCTCTCCACAGAAATCTAAGAAGCTGTCTATCTTCTTCGAGCAGCCGAATCTGATGGAACATGCCTCTCACTCATGATGGCAACAAAATGCTCTCTACAGCGAAGCAACACTCCTAACAAGGTGGTAGGAAGAGTGGGCCCAGGCAGCAGATACTCCTAAAGGTTATGGCTTTGATACAGGAAGGAACAATTGTACACTACCCTGTGTTTGCCATTATGGTGCACCATATGGTGTGGTATGTACCAGGATTCGTGTGTTTGCTCGATTGCTTTGGGTGATAATTTGATCACATAACCAGATTGCTCCAGCCTTTCGACTTCTTGGTTGCACACCTTTGCCAGTTCTGGGCTCTTGCTGTACTGGCTCCATCTGGGTGATCAAGTGGTGATGGTCAGAACCTATTAGCAGCACTGGCTGGGCCTGCGAAAAACGCATAAAGAGGCAGTCCTTATAGATGTTTATATTTCTTTTGCAATAGGGCTACTAGATGTGAATGTTTAGCCAGACTCAAATTTGCTGCAGTGCTTTTATTGTGAATCTTTTGTCTGGCTGATATGCTGAAGAAAGAGTGAAAGAAACTCTTAAGCCATAAATAAATTGGGTGTCGTGTCGAACTGTGCTTAAAGAAAGCTTCTCTTCATGTCCATTAAGCTTAAGTTGTTCTGCTGCATCATGAAGCAAGATGGTACGTTCAGACCCATCGTCCAGAATTGCATAAACTATCAGTGAATGCTTGACATTGTGTAACAACACTTTACTGATTTTCAACATGACCTGGCTGCCATTTGCTGGCCGATCAAGGTACAGCATCTGACTTTCTTGAGGCATTTCAACTTGCTTCATCTCAGCTGATTTTGGGTTGAGGTCATGTAGGACAGTTAGGTGTTTGCCTTTACAAATTTTACAGATGCCCTTTAACCTGCATTGAGCAGCTTGATCTTTTCATCCGCACCTCTAGCATCTCTTATTCATCTTAATCCAGTTAGTTTTGATTTCTCTGGTTAGCTGTGCAAAATTTGGGCACTGATTAAGATGGTGGTGTTTAGTGTTACAGTAATGACAGAATGCATTCTTGCCTGGAGTTTGAATTTCTGAGGGGTTTACCACTGGAGTGTTTGAAGACTGCTCTGCACCCTGAAAAATGGCTGCTGACTGTAAAATGGGCTTATCCTACTATAAGGTATAGCTGTCAATCAGTCCTAAACTACTATTAAATCCTCAAACCTTTTTAACTATAGAAAATAATAATATAACAGTGAGATCTGTATGAGGTGTACTCATTATATATATATATATATATATATATATATATATATATATATATATATATATATATATATATATATATATATATACACCTCTAATCTTGTTTTATAGGTCAACATTGTTCTAAATATTCTTCAAAAACCTCTCAGATTTCATCTTAAATATTTTCCCTAAATATTCCATCAACACACTCGTGCTCAGAGAAGCTGCACAGATATCTTCAGCCCCAGTGGTTTGTTGTCTTCAGGACACGCCCACAGCCAAGAGAATCTCATGAATATTCATGTCAGTGTCACTCTGTGGAGCCAATAATATTTCAGGATATACCTGTAGATCACACAGGTGTGTTTTAGTAAAGTGAAAGAGTGAAAGAGCTCAGATTGTGTTCCTGCTGCACAAGAGCGTCTGTACTTCTGCATGTGAGTTTAACACTTCTACATTACGCTGATTTGTGGAGATGATGAAGGGGTTTTATATGTGTGAGTGTGATTTAAATGTCTGATCCTGAAGATCAAATCCTCAAACAGATTAAACACTGAGTCAAACACGCTC
Organism: Danio rerio; assembly: GCF_052040795.2. NCBI lineage: Eukaryota > Metazoa > Chordata > Actinopteri > Cypriniformes > Danionidae > Danio > Danio rerio. The sequence goes on along the minus strand of NC_141024.2, from coordinate 63,656,152 downwards.
ATTTAAACTGTGTCTAAAAGCTTTATTTTTAATCCCTTTAAAGTGTTTGTGCTCTTCTATATCAGACTGACTCAATAGTGTCCAATAATTCAGCATTAAATATAATTCTAAACATTCAGAGTCACAAAATCAAAAGTAAAGTTAAAGCAGTCCTTCCAGTTGAACAGGAAGAAAAGCTGCTGAAAAACAACAAGCTGACGATCCTTAAACAACACTGCATTTAACCCTTTACTGTCAGAGTAACTCAATAACCAAATAGCCTCTTTAGTAAAGAGACATTTTAATACTAACTACATCAACAATTGGCTAAACCTGAACTTCTCTTGATAAACTCTATATAACATGCATTTACCTTAAATCAAATGTTAAACAGCTGGGATGTCAGATCAGGGTTAAACCAACTGCATTCATGTTAAGGACTATATATATATATACATGTATGAAAGCTCTGCTAATGTCTGCATTGGTGTTTTAGCTGCAGTATGGCAGAGGAGCGAGTAAAGGACTCTCTCTCAGAGAAACACAGGTATTGACACGGGTATTGTTTTTACACCATTATTTCAACACTTTCTCTGAACAACAAAGACCATCAACAATGCTCTTATTTATGTTGCTATTGCTTGATCAAATGATGGACAAAGCTTCAGTTTACAGCTTCAGCAAATGTGTTTAGATCATTCTAGATTACAGACTGCTTGATCTGGTGACATATTTACCAGAGCTGAATATGTGTCATCATGTGTGCTGTTTAAAGTCTTGCACAACATCAGAGTTAAAGCTGAGCGCAGAACAAGTTTCAGCTTGTGCTTTAGTACAAATGTGCATGTTAAACTCAGTGTATAGTTCAGTGAAGAGTATTATAAAATACTTTTGTGTATTTCTATGACAGAAAGTAATGTTTTGTGTTTTATATTCCTCATCAGATTTCTGTGATGAGTTTTTACTCAACAGGTCACAACATCACAAGGTTTTAAATTAAAATCATGCAGAATGAAAAAGCAGCGTGGGTGACACGGTGGTTCAGTGGTTAGCACTGTCGCCTCATAGCAAGATGGTCATTGGTTCAAGTCCCAGCTGGGTCAGTAGGCCTTTCTGTGTGGGGTTTGCACGCTCTCCTCGTGTTGGCATGTGTTTCCTCCGGGTGCTTCCCCCACAGTCCAAACACACGCGCTATAGGGGATTTTGATTAACTAAATTTGCCATAGTGTGTGTGTGTGTGAATGAGTGTGTGGGTGTTTCCCAGTACTGGGTTGCAGCTAGAAGGGCATCTGCTGCATAAAACATGTTGGAATAGTTGGCGATTCATTCTGCTTTGGTGAACTCTGAATAGAGACTAAGCAAAAGGAAAATAAATGATTGAGAAAGCAGCGCATCACTCGTCTGTTTACCCATGATTGCTGTGTAGCAGACCTGATCAGACAGACCTTCAGACAACTAGTTTGTGCTGAATTAAACTGAACAAACTAATGTTTGTCTGATAAACTCTTGTAAAGTAGACTGAAGTGTCACCTCAGGGAGAAAACACCATCATCTGCCAAAAGGTATTTAGTCTTTTACATTATTGATCACACAAAACTGTCAATCACGGTCATTCATAACACTTTTATTATTAACTATTAGGCCGATTTGAAGGTAAAAAAATTTGGATAAGTGGTTAGAGCCCTCACTGTTCACCTCACTGTTGGGAGAGGTTTCCCAAGCCTCCACAGTGTTTTACCCCGTCGAGCTTCACTACAGCAGACAGGCCCGAGGGGTGCTGGATGTCATGAGAGAGGCTTGGAAGGACGAGCCTTCTAACAGTAAAAATGAGCTCCACAACATTCTGGACCTGCGGGCAAAACTCCACGCTCTGAGGCGGCCCTCGTGGGACAATTTGTTAAAAAATTGCCTAGTGGCAAGGACCGTTCATGGACATTCGATGAGTGGGGAGCTTGATTTTGATCTGATGAAGGAAAATTCAACTTACGCCTCTATCCAAGGAATAAATGATTTTTACTACACCCTTCGGATTACACCAGTGCGTTACGCTTACGTTCGGGTTGTTCGAAGCACCGGCTACGTTTCATTGTTTGATGGACAAAATCCTTGCCTGACACTCTGCATTTGCTGCTGCCTACCTCGATGGCATCATCATTTTAGTAATCATTTTCAGCGGCATTTGCAGCATGTGAGGGTGTCCTGACAACACTGAGACGCTCTGAGCTTATGGCCAGCTCGAAGAAGTGTGCAATTGTGCGAATGGAGGTCAGGTATCTGGGAATCCGCTTAGTACACAGGCAGGTGCGGCCCCAAATTGACAAAACTGCAGCATTTGCAACCCTTTCCATGACCTAAGACCAAAAATGAGGTGAGACAGTTCTTGGGGCTGGCGGGATATTATGGGCGTTTTATTCCTAATTATTCGGCCCTCATCAACATGTTAACTAATCTCACCCAAAGGGAGAGCCAGATACTGTACATTAGTCAGAGCAGTTCTAACAGGTTTGTGTGCTGCTTGAGCTGAAAAAAAAAAAAAAGAAATAAAATGTTTGCGCTTACCTGCATTGCCGACCCTGCCTTCCTCTTTCAACATATCATAATACCTCACAACAGTCTAATAAATGATTTGATCACTATTTTGATCTGAAACTTTACTCACAAAAGATTTATCTTCTACCTTGTAAAACACCTTGAGGTTGTGACGCTCTTTTTCCTCTGGTGTGTTTGTGTGTTTAGTGTGAGATCAGGATCATGTGTGTCCAGCTCTGTGTCTCTGAAGAGTGACTGGTCAATAGGTAAACCACCAGACCTCAGAGAGGAAACACCATCATCTGCCAAAAGGTATTTTGTGTTTAACATTATTGGACACATAAAACTGTCAATCACTGTCATTCATAACACTTATGTTATTACCTATTAGCTTTACATTAACACCCGCCAAATGTGGGTAGATTTCGGCTTTGGTGGGTTAGACAGACACCTCCACTAGCCACTTTGGCTGGTTGGAAATAATTTTTAAATTGTGGTTTTCTCAAAACAGGGTTCGACTATAAGAATGACCCAATATGCGTGGAAATGTGATCATAGAATAGAGAAACAGCACGACTAACAAAAAAAAAAATTACATTCGCGCTAGCAGAAGAAAGCAGATGAATACTGAATGAGAGGATAATCATTCGCGCTAACAGCTGATGTGATGCGTGCGACTGTTTAAAGCGCGTGCACGCTCCTGTTTCCTTCTTTGAAGCATGCGTGCCTGGAACGCAACTGTGATCGGATCTCTTTCAAACAGTCAGGCAAAAAAGTAATGCTCATGCACACACAGTCTTGCTGCTTTTAAGAGCTTCAAATATGTCTTTTTGTAAGCAGCACCACTTGCTTTCGTTTTAAACAGATTATTATTTGGCCTTAACCGTGTGATCATCCTTTCATTATCACAGTATATTTTTCACCTGCTTTCTTTTGCTTACGGTTATTTTTGTTTATATGGTTTAATTATCATTTTTTACAACATTTGATTTAATATGAGATTAACTCTCCATTTATGTGTAGGTAACTGGTGATCTGAGAGACCTTTAGTGAGGACAGATTACTGTGCATATATTTGATACATGACAATATTTATTAGTTTAAAATTTTTATTTTTAAAAATTATTTTTAAAAGTCAATTGTTTTTCTTTGTTTTTTTTAAACGTGTTTTTTTAAATAAAAAAGTATAGTATACAGCTATATTTAGCTTGTTTGACACATTTTTAAATGTGGCTAAGAAATTATTTTGGTTTGGTGTGGTTAGAGATAAATTAGGTAAATCCTTAATTTTGAGTTCTGAAAAGTTTTGTGGAATACAAACTAATTGCAGTATAACACCATGAAACCATGACCTATTTGCTAATACATGACACACAGAATGTGAAATGAATGAGGAGGCAGGTGGACACAACACAAAATCTAAATCTAGTAATTTTATGTCAAAGTCATATTTATGCATATAAAAATATTTTCCCAAGAACAAAATTGTGTCTAGTGAAAATGCAGAGTGGCTAGTAATGTTGGAAAACTACTAGCCACTGTGGCTGGTGATCAAAAAAGTTAATGTAAAGCCCTGACTATTAGGCAGATTTGAAGGTAAAAAAATTGGATACGTAGTTAGAGCCCTCACTGTTCATGGTGGGAGAGGTTCCACAAGCCTCCACAAGGTTTTCCCCCTTTGAGCTTCCCTACGGCAGACAGCCCTAAGAGGTGCTGGATTTCGTGAGAGAGACTTGGAAGGACGAGCCTTCTAACAGTAAAAAATAGCTCCAATACATTCTTGACCTGCATGCAAAACTCCACGCTCTGGGGCGGCTCTCGTCAGACAATTTGTTTAAGGCTCAGAATCAGTAGGACTAAAGATGTTACAAGAGCACTAAATGACAACAATTTGCACCGGGAAATAAAGTGCTTGTACTGCTGCCATCATCCAGCCCAAAATTACTTGCCAAGTGGCAAAGACTGTAGGTGATCACTCGAGTGAGGGAGCTTGATTTTAAAGTGGTGCAGATGGAAAGGTGCGGGGCACGCCAAATTTACCATCTAAATTCATTTAAGCTGTGGAAGGATCCAGAGGTGGTGATGCTGGCGACGGTAGTTAGACGGTAGTGGTGGCTTACTACCATCTGGTGCCACCAGCAGGAATTCGCAGATGTGTTCTCACCTCTGCCCAGACGAACCGAATCTGATTCAGCACCTTATTGAGACCACACCAGGTGTTGTAGTTAGAAAACGTCGATACAGGTTGCCTGAACACACACACACACAAAAAAATGGTTCAGGAAGAATTGAAGATGCTGGAAATGAGGGTGGTAGAAGAATCCCACAGTGACTGGCAGAGACCAATTGACAGACAGTATATTATGGGCGTTTCATCCCTAATTATTCGGCCCTCATCAACATGTTAACTAATCTCATTAAAAAAGGAGAGCCAGATACTGTACAATGGTCAGAGCGTTGCCAAAAGGTTTGTGTGCTGCTTGAGCTGAAAAAATTGAAAAAGAAATAAAATGTTTGCACTTACCTGCATTGCCGACCCTGCCTTCCTCTTTCAACATATTCCAAACTTCACAACAGTCTAATAAATGATTTGATCACTATTTTGATCTGAAACTTTACTCACAAAAGATTTATCTTACATCTTGAAAAACACCTTAAGGTTGTGACGCTCCTTTTCCTCTGGTGTGTTTGTGTCTTCAGTGTGAGATCAGGATCATGTGTGTCCAGCTCTGTGTCTTTGAAGAGTGACTGGTTAATAGGTAAACCACCAGACCTCAGAGAGAAAACACCATCATCTGCCAAAAGGTATTTTGTGTTCTACATTATTGATCTCACATGGACTGTATTTCAGTATTCATCTAACCCGTTTTTTGTACAGTAACGTAACAGATATCCATATAGCAATATTAAACTGTATCCTGTCACATTTGCAGTACAAAAGCAGTGCAAAGTTAAATGCACTGTGTGTGCATGTGTGTGTCTGTGTGTGGGTGAACTTTGTAACAGCAATGTGTGTGACTCATCGTAGCAGAAAGGCTTGAATTAACTCAAACCCAAATGAATCAAAAATTCATTGGGAAATTTCTTGCAGTAGTAATTCTCACAAACGTTACACAAGAACTGTTTCCTTCATGTCTGTCATTGTGCTGTTTATTTGATGCAGACGATGCGGAGACTGAGGCACACTCTGACAGGCACGTGGGAATGGTGGGCGGGGAGAACTAACTCATTTGCATTAAAGGCACAGGCCACAGATATAGCTGCAGTGTGTTCACAGCTGAGAATTCTAATATTCTGAAATGTCTAATAAATAATCTGATGGGTATTTTGTGCTAAAACTTTAGACATATTCTGGAGGCACAAAATTTCTTAAAAAAGGGATAAAATAGGTGCCCTTTAAAGGCACAGTATGTAAGATTCTTTCCATTAACCCCATTAGACCCTGCGTCCATTACAATGGACATCACATGACATCCCATTTTTCTGAAATTTGGAACATAATTCAGGTCTGAAGGGGTTAAAATATCTAGAAAACACTAGTATAGTGTTATATACATTTTCTAAATTGATTTGTTTAGAATGTATTCATCCATTGTCCTGATAAGGACAGATATCTGACCATAAAACACCCCCTTACTGTTTGTAACTTTAAATAATGCATTATTTCATCCCGCGTTTCATCCCTAATTATTCGGCCCTCATCAACATGTTAACTAATCTCACTAAAAAAGGAGAGCCAGATACTGTACAATGGTCAGAGCGTTGCCAAAAGGTTTGTGTGCTGCTTGAGCTGAAAAAATTGAAAAAGAAATAAAATGTTTGCGCTTACCTGCATTGCCGACCCTGCCTTCCTCTTTCAACATATCATAATACCTCACAACAGTCTAATAAATGATTTGATCACTATTTTGATCTGAAACTTTACTCACAAAAGATTTATCTTACATCTTGAAAAACACCTTAAGGTTGTGACGCTCCTTTTCCTCTGGTGTGTTTGTGCCTTCAGTGTGAGATCAGGATCATGTGTGTCCAGCTCTGTGTCTTTGAAGAGTGACTGGTCAAAAGGTAAACCACCAGACCTCAGAGAGAAAACACCATCATCTGCCAAAAGGTATTTTGTGTTCTACATTATTGATCTCACATGGACTGTATTTCAGTATTCATCTGGACATTTCTTATTTTACTTTAACAATACTTTAAAGGGCACTTATGATGAAAATTATTTTTTGTTTGCACAGAACTGTGTGTGGGTATAGTGTGTCCATGTCATTATTCCTGATGTTAAACTAGGATCCAAATCCCTCCTCTTTTGAGGCCCACCACAACATGATGTAGGAGTGCAGTTTCCCTGCCAACCAAATTGATTGACAGCCGTGTATTAACAGGGGCCTGTTTCAGAAAGCAGGTTAAGTTAAAACTCAGAGTAGTTTAACCCTGAAATGAGAGAAACTCTGGGTTTTCCGTTTCAAAATGGCAGGTTTGTTAAACTCGAGAAAGCAGGGTAAGTCAAGCCTGTTTCTTAAAGAGAGTTAACTTTAACTCAGAGTCAATTACCGTGGTAACTTACTCTGTGAATCCAACCTGGTCCGGTGCAGGTTTAATTCTCTAAACTCTGAGTTTCGGTCGGTCTCCTCCCCTTTTTTAAAGATGAAGCGGTATTTCTCGCATTAGTCTTACATTTCCACACACCTATTTTAGAGCTCATTTTGGAGATGTGCATAAAAAAGATTGATGGAAACGTCATGATTCACATAACTTTTGAAGTTGGGTTAAACTTTCATTTGATAAGATGCACATAAACTACGAAGTGCACTTAACAAATTACAGTATGTACATTAAAAAATGGTTTGTTAGCGATGATGATGAAAATGCGTGTGAAAGGACAAACCAGCAGACTGAGCACACTGCAGAACATCTTAAATGTTGTTTTAGTCATTCTAAAATGCCTTAACTGTTTCAGTATTATTGTATATTATTAATATATAATTATTAGCGTGTCAAGATCTCCGCGTCTGGCTTCAAACGCCCCACGTGTTCATTGTGTGTCAATTGTCTTCTGAGGCTCAGGTACATTAATTAAATAAAAAAATCATTGACGCAGCTTCTTCTACCGCAGTAATTCTGTTTTTACTGTTGATATTTGGCGCAAGTTAATCAGGAAGTGACGATTTTGTTCTCTTCGACTCTTTGGATAAAAACGCTGCTTTATTTTTAGGCGTTATTCCAGTTTTGCACAAATTTATGTAATAGCCTATATTTTGATGGAAACACAGCTATTGCCTACATTTTTGTCACACACAGAACAAAGTCACGTATGAAGCTTGTCCTTTTTTTCCATAAATAATTAGCTTAACCTTTGACATGTACTGTTACTAGATTAATGGGATTATTATTCTGTCTAAATTATTTTATTACTGCTTACCTTCTTAATGTTATATCAACCTCTATCACTTGATCAATAAAAAGGCAGACACATAACAAGTGCACTGTTAAATCTATTAAAACTGATAAAAGTGTGTTAAAGTTTAGAAAAAAAGTATAAACATCACACATTACATTACTTATTTTATTATACTTAAAATGTTTAAATACTTAAAATTAAAAATTATGCATTAACTTGAGCAGCTGTTTTCCCATGCTGTCTCTGTTTCATTGATGGTTGCTTAATTTTTAATATATACACTCATATTTGCTATAACTTTGCATGAGCACATCAAGTTCAGCTGGAGAAAGAAATGGTGATCTCTTTGTTTAAGATGTTGCCATAGTCACTCGTAATGTCTGCGCTCCATTGATAATGCCTTTTTATAGTCACGGTGCGCGCGCTTAACTCTGAGTTGGTCTACTCAAAGTTGATTGACCCAACTCAGATCAGCTGTTCTGAAAACGAAAACTCAGAGTTTTTAATCTCTCGGTAAATCAACTCAGAGTTAAAGTTTAAACTCCGAGTTGTTTGAACCTCCTTACTGAAACAGGCCCCATGTCTCCTTAGTAACGCAAATAATCATATCAACAAGACAAAGCAACTGGGATTAAAGGTTATGCTCAGCTCTCTGTGATCATTAATCTTCATCACATGTGATCCAGAATAAGTTTTACAGGTTTAAAACATTTCTAAATTAGTGCATGTTAGTAATAAAGTAAGTTAAAGAAGGTAAAATCACTGTATTTACTATACCACAGCTGCATGTAAGTACAATTATAAAATAAGATGCTTCAATACCAGTTTGTGGATGTTGAATCTTTTTTTTTTTTTTGTACAGTAACGTAACAGATGTCCATATAGCAATATTAAACTGTATCCTGTCACATTTGCAGTACAAAAGCAGTGCAAAGTTAAATGCACTGTGTGTGCATGTGTGTGTCTGTGTGTGGGTGAACTTTGTAACAGCAATGTGTGTGACTCATCGTAGCAGAAAGGCTTGAATTAACTCAAACCCAAATGAATCAAAAATTCATTGGGAAATTTCTTGCAGTAGTAATTCTCACAAACGTTACACAAGAACTGTTTCCTTCATGTCTGTCACTGTGCTGTTTATTTGATGCAGACGATGCGGAGACTGAGGCACACTCTGACAGGCACGTGGGAATGGTGGGCGGGGAGAACTAACTCATTTGCATTAAAGGCACAGGCCACAGATATAGCTGCAGTGTGTTCACAGCTGAGAATTTTAATATTCTGAAATGTCTAATAAATAATCTGATGAGTATTTTGTGCTAAAACTTTAGACATATTCTGGAGGCACAAAATTTCTTAAAAAAGGGATAAAATAGGTGCCCTTTAAAGGCACAGTATGTAAGATTCTTTCCATTAACCCCATCAGACCCTGCGTCCATTACAATGGACATCACATGACATCCCATTTTTCTGAAATTTGGAACATAATTCAGGTCTGAAGGGGTTAAACTATCTAGAAAACACTAGTATAGTGTTATATACATTTTCTAAATTGATTTGTTTAGAATGTATTCATCCATTGTCCTGATAAGGACAGATATCTGACCATAAAACATCCCCTTACTGTTTGTAACTTTAAATAATGCATCTGAACACATTCTGGTAGTAAAATGTCCTCTTTGTAACGGTGAGTTTGAAAAAAAGAGACAGAAGATCCATCTGCTGAATCTAATAAAGAAAAATACAAATGTCAAGGTGAAGATCAGAGCGAAAACAAAATAATCCAAGTAACAGAGAGACGCAAACACAACAGGGCACATCTAAAAATCCAACACTGAAACAAGTGCAGATCTGGACACAAAAATCAACTTATGACAAGGTTTATGTGTGATTTATGAAACATTCATATGCAGACAGTCCCATCATACAGATGATCTTTATATGTTGATAAATGTGGCGACTAAAACATGTGTGGCGACTTTGGAAACATGTGTACACCACTTCCCATGTAAAGTCAAAATAAATAAATGAATTGATGGAAGTGTGCGCAGAGCTGTAGGTAAATTCTAAGCAAATATATTTAACCTGAATATTGACTTAAATGAAAAACTTTCAATGCAGGAGACACATGAGTAAGAGTGATGGGCTAAGATTCACATATTCAAAGGAGTATAATAAATGATCTGATTGTGATCTGAATATTTATACATTAAAGCTTTATCTTACACCTTAAACAACACCTTGAGGTTGTGACGCTCCTTTTCCTTTAGCGTGTTTGTGTCTTCAGTGTGAGATCAGGATCATGTGTGTCCAGCTCTGTGTCTCTAAAAAGTGACAGCTTTATTGCATGTAACCTTTTTACATCCTTTTTTGAGTCATGACGCAAAACGATGGGGTGCACTCATTGATTCTTTGTGTTGTTGTTGTTCCTGCAGTGTGGATGGAGATGATCAGACTGGAGACCTGCAGCAGGATTCACTCCAACCAGAACATGATGAACTTCAGAGAGTCAAAGAGCTGCACAAAACCAGCATGAAGAACAAGTATGAGAGATTATTTGAGGGAATCAACCATGGAGAGACTCAAACCCTCCTGAACAGGATCTACACACAGCTCTACATCATAGAAGGAGAAAGTGAAGGAGTGAATGAAGAACATGAGGTTTTACAGATGGAGAAAAGAGCCAGAACAAAACCCTCACAACACACTCCAGTCTACTGCAATGACATCTTTAAAGCCTCAGCTGGAGCAGGACATGAGGAGAAGATCAAGAAGGAGAAAGCCCAGATCAAGACTGTACTCACTAAAGGCATCGCTGGAATTGGGAAAACCGTCTCTGTGCAGAAGTTTGTTCTTGACTGGGCTGAAGGAAAAGACAATCAGGATGTAGATTTCATGTTTGTGCTTCCATTTCGAGAGCTGAACTTGATCAGAGATCATCAGTACAGTCTTCACAGACTACTGCTGGACTTTCATCCTGAACTTCAAGATCTGGAGCCCAAGATTTATGAGCAGTGTAGAGTTGTGTTCATCTTTGATGGTCTGGATGAAAGCAGAATAACACTGAAGTTTTCAGATGAGGAGAAAGTTTGTGCTGTGACTGAAACTTCATCAGATGAGGAGAAAGTTTGTGCTGTGACTGAATCTTCATCAGTGGCTGTGTTGATGTGGAGCCTCCTGAAAGGAGATCTGCTTCCCTCTGCTCTCATCTGGATCACCTCCAGACCAGCAGCAGCCCATCAGATCCCCTCCAGATACATCAAGCGTCTGACAGAGATTCAGGGATTCACTGAGCCTCAGAAGGAGGAATATTTCAGGAAGAGAATCAGCGACGAGCATCAAGCCGGCAGAATCATCTCCCGCATCAGAAGAGCAAGAAGCCTCCAGATCATGTGCCACATACCCGTCTTCTGCTGGATCTCCTCCACTGTGCTTCAGAAGCTCCTGGAAGAAGATGTGAGTGCAGAAATCCCTCAAACTCTGACTGAGATGTACATCCACTTCCTGCTGATTCAGATCAACATGAGGAAGCAGAAGTATGAAGAGAGAGATCCAGAGAAACTCCTGCAGTCCAACAGAGGAGTGATCCTCAAACTTGCTGAAGTGGCTTTCAGACAGCTGATGAAGGGCAATGTGATGTTCTATGAGGAGGACCTGATTGAGAGCGGCATAGACGTCACTGACGCCTCAGTGTATTCTGGGATCTGCACTGAGATCTTCAAGGAGGAATCTGTGATTCATCAGAGGAAAGTCTACAGCTTCATCCATCTCAGCTTTCAGGAGTTTCTGGCTGCTTTCTTTGTGTTTTACTGCCATTTGACAGAGAACAGAGAAGTGCTGAGGGTGATTTATGACAGAGAATATTCAGATGATGAAGATGAGTCAGACAGTGATGAATCTGAATATTCATATGATCAATATCTACAGTCCAGCTCTGAGTTCTCTCTGTATTATCTGCTCAGTTCAGTAGTAGATAAAGCTGTCAGGAGTAGTAATGGTCATCTGGATCTGTTCCTGCGGTTCCTGCTGGGCGTCTCACTGGAGTCCAATCAGACACTCTACCATGATCTGCTGACACACACAGAGGAGAGCTCAGAGAGCATCAGGAGGATCACACAGGACATTAAAAACAAGATCAAGACAGATGATGATCCCTCAGCTGACAGATTGATCAGATGGATGCAGAAGAAGAGAAATGACCGTCTCTCAGCTGAAAGATCCATCAATCTGTTCCTCTGTCTGCTGGAGCTGAAAGATCAGACTCTGGCCAGAGAGATTCAGGAGTTTGTGAAATCAGACAAACACTCAGAGGAGAAACTCTCTCCTGCTCACTGCTCAACAATCTCCTACATGATTGAGATGTCAGAGGAGCCGCTGGATGAGTTAGACTCTAATAAATTCAACACATCAGATGAGGGAAGATGGAGACTGATAGCAGCTGTGAGAAACTGCAGAAGAGCTCTGTGAGTATTCATTGATTGATCACAGAAGACACACATCAGTCTGCACTGAAGACTCAGATCAGTTTAGTGAATCACTGCCCTGCTTTAACAGAAAATCTTTAGCTGGCCATATCGTCCCCCTGTGAGATCGCTGATACACCATATTACTGCATGGGGACGCGGCGGCAGTGTTCTGTTTACTTATTTGCTCATTTATTTCATCATTTCTAAACGTATTTAACAAACTTTTCTTGACTATTTACTCACACAAACAACATTTGTACTTATTTAATAATCTACTTCATTTGCTTTACATTTTATCCTGGAAAATAACTCAAATCCCTGTAAATCCCTGTGCTCCTCCAGCTGAATAGGACATTTGTTGATGTGTATTTGCTCAAATCTAACACAGTGTTGCTCTTGGATAATTGTGTTTGTTTTCTGATCAGAGAAATAGTGTAATTTTAGACACAGTATTGCCGTCTCGCCGCAGACATGCCTCTAATATTACATTTACTGTAGGCCTAAACACTAAACTTTACACTGAGCTCAGTAAAATGCTCTCTGATTAGTTATTAATAATCTGTTCAATAATGCATTACAGTCATGTGAATGGGGAAATATGGGTTCCCCTTCGGGGGGAACTTCAGCACTATAAGTGGATTTGATTGTAAAATCCACGCATTGGGAGGTTCGGTTCAGAAGCTACTCGTCTGAAAGAGTATTGAACGGGCCAATTAAGAATGAATTGGCAGCGCAAGCCTGCGCAGGTGAGCGGCATAAGCAATCAACTGAGTATATAAGCTCACCTGGCGCCAGCAGACGCTATCCTTTTCGCTTCAGAGACTTTCTGATCGAGTCGATGAGGGTTCCTCCTGCTGTGACCAGCGATTCTGAGCGAACGAGAGCATTCTCCCGGTCCAGAGTGTGTACACGCAGTGGCAGACGGTCGAGCTGGGTTTCTCCCTTGCCTGGCGTTCTTTGGGTCCGGTCCTCCAGAGCGGTGCGTATAAAGTTGCAAACTTCACAGAAAGAGCAACACAGTCGTGCAGCACGTCCTTATCAGGACGGCGCTCCGACTGTGCGTTTCTGGATGCGGTGGTTTCCTGTCCTCGGATGATGGGCGCGGGCACTGCGTTACATGTCTGGGGTCCAGCATGTTAATGCGCTGCTCGCGGGCAGTTCATGTCGTCATTGCGATGCCATGACTGTTGCGCAAGATCGTGGTAAGCCTTTGCAAAGGGCGAACCACCCCAGTTGTCCCCTGCTCTGCAGCGGGCACTCGGGCAGATCTGAGGGTTTCAGCGAGAGATAATCCGTCGCCCACGGGCCCGCGGACCTCCCGCTCCTCTAAGCGCTCCATCCAAGCTTCGGGCGGGGGAAGCGATCCGTCTAACAGATGGTAGCCCTTACGCCCGATGACACCGGAGACCAGATGTCCACCGCGGCATCGGAGGGTGGGCTTTCATTGTCCGATGATGATCCAGACCCGCTCGCCCCCTTCGGGCTGGTGAGCGCTGTCACTACGGATCCTGAAACGGACATGTTAGCCGTGCTTTCCCGGGCTGCTTCGGCCGTGGGTTGGAGATGGTTTATCCCCCAGCTCCGCGGCCGGACCGACTAGAGGGGCGTTACCTTCTTCCCGGAGGTGCACAGTAGGCTCACGCGGTCTTGTAAAGCACTTTTTTCTGCTCGTGCTGCGTGTCCCTCCACCCTATCCACTCTTGACGGTGAAACAGCCAGGGGGTATGTGGCGATTCCTCAGGTTGAGTGCGCGATGGCGGTAAATCCGCGCGGCGCCTCTTCTTGGCGGGGTCCGCCTCGTCTCCCATCCAAAGCCTGTAAGTTATCTACCTCCCTCGGAGCTAGAGCTTACATAGCTGCGGGCCAGGCTGCTTCCGCCTTGCATGCGATAGCCACCTACCAGCGCTACCAAGCGCAGGCGCTGGCCGAGCTGCACGAGGGTGGGTCCAACTCAGGCTTACGAGCTTCGCACCGCCGCCGACTTAGCTCTTCGGACTACTGAGTCCGCTGCGTGTGCGTTGGGGAGGACGATGTCCACATTAGTGGTCCAGGAGCGCCACCCCTGGCTGATATGCGCAAAGTCGACAAAGTCCGCTTTCTTGACTTCCCCATATCCCCAGCCAGGTTCGGCGACACTGTCTGTGAATTCACCCAGGAATTCAAGGCGGTGAGAGAGCAGTTGGTGGGTGATGCCTTATCGGCGGTCCGTAGCCCGCTCCGCCCGCCGTGCCATTCATACCTGCTCCTCGCCGAAGGCGCCCGCCTACGAGAGCTGCTCCGCCCCCGCACACGCCTCCGGCGAAGCGAGCGCGTCGGGCACCTCGGAAGCAGGCAGCCCCCCTGCCCAGAACGCCGCTAAGTCCGGCAACGGACCGCGAAGCGCCCCTGGGACAGGCCATCTGGAGAAGAGGGAACTTGCTCTTTCCCCGCTGGAGGGCGGGGCCCATTTCCAACGGCACTTTTTACTGCCATGAAAACATTATGAAAGGGCACTTTTCACTTCCCCAGATGTGACAGCCCGAAATCTGCCAGTCTGGGACGCTATGCTTTCTAGCTTGCAGATTCGGTGCGTTTCGCCAGTGGCTCACGAGCGCTGGGAGGACGGTCTCCTTTCTCCCACCCCTCGAGCCTCCCCTCCAGAGCTCGGGTTTGGAGTGAGAGCAAATATCTCACCTCCAGCTTTTCCGTGGGACCCGCGAGCTTCCCGGATCAGCACACCCACTCCGCGCTGCCCCACTGCTGGTACGTCAGCGATTGTAGCGATGAGTCCATTAGCGAGAGCTCTGCCTGCCTGGTTAGCGCAGACCAGCTCTTCGCGGTGGCTCATACGCACAATCAGAATCGGCTATGCGATTCAGTTCGCGAAACGGCCCCCCAAGTCACGGGTGTGTATTCACCAGGGTCAGCCCCCTGTCCGCCCCTGTCTTGCGAGAGGAGATTGCTGTCCTCCTGGCGAAGGATGCAATCGAGCCGCTCCCTCCAGCCGAGATGGAGAGCGGGTTTTACAGCCCACGCTTCATCGTGCCCAAAAAGAGCGGTGGGTCATGGCCAATCCTAGATCTGCGCGTTTTGAACCGCTGCCTGCACAAGCTGCCGTTCAGAATGCTCACGCAGAAGCGCATCCTCCGGTGCGTTCGTCCTCTGGGTTGGTCTGCAGCATTAGACCTGATGGACGCGTATTTCCATGTCTCCACTCTTCCTCGCCACCGACAGTTTCTGCGGTTTGCGTTTGAAGGTCGAGCTTGGCAATACAAAGCCCTCCCCTTCGGGCTCTCTCTGTCTCCGCGGGTCCTCACCAAGCCCGCGGAGGGTGCCTCAGCGCCCCTTCGGCTCGCGGGCATCTGCATACTCAATTTCTTACGACTGGCTGATTTTTGCCCTCTCTCGGAGCAGTTGATTATGCACAGAGACAAAGTGCTCTGGCACTTCCACCTGTGGGGGTTTCAGGTCAACCGAGAAAAGAGCAAACTCGCCCCCGTGCAGAGGATCTCTTCTCTCGGGCTGGAGCTGGACTCGGTCACCATGGCAGCGCGCCTCTCCGGAGAGCGCGCTCAGCTGATGCTGTACTGTCTGAGAGAGCTCGACAGTAAAATAGTGGTCCCACTGAAACTATTTCAGAGGCTCCTGGGGCATATGGCATCCGCAGCCGCTTCATGCCGCTCGGATTATTCTATATGAGACCACTTCAGCACTGGCTTCACGATCGAGTCCCCAGACGCGCATGGCACGCGCGCGCACACCGAGTCTCTGTTACTGCGCTGTGTCGCCGCGCCCTCAGCCCTTGGAGCGACCCCTCGTTCCTACAGGCCTGGGTGTCTCTAGAACAGGCGTCCAGTCTTGTTGTCGTTTCAGCAGACACTTCCAACACGGGCTGGGGGGCTGTGCGTTGCGGGCATGCGGCTGCGGACCTGTGGAAAGGTACCCAGTTGCATTGGCATATCGCCTGGAGCTGTTGGCAGTGTTTCTCGCTCTCCACCGTTTTTTTCCGGTGCTGGAGCGGCAACACGTGCTGGTCAGGACGGACAGTACGGCGGCGGTGGCGTATATCAGCCGTATAGGGGGTATGCGCTCTCGCCGCATGTCTCAGCTCGCCCGCCGTCTGCTCCTCTGGAGTCATCCGCGGCTGAAATCGCTGCACGCCATTCATATTCAGGCAAGCTCAACCGTGCAGCCGATGCGCTCTCACGGCAGCCTTGCGTCCTGGAGAATGGAGACTCCACCCCGAGTCTGTTCAGCTGATATGGGCGCGATTCGGGGAAGCCCAGATCGATCTGTTGCTTCCCCCGAGATCGCTCATTGCCAGTTGTTCTTTCCCTGACCGAGTGCTCTCGGCACGGATGCACTGGCTTACAGCTGGCCTCGGGGCACGCGCAAATACGCGTTTCCCCCAGTGAGCCTGCTCGCGCAGTTACTGTGCAAGGTCAGGGAGGACGAGGAACAGGTTGCTGGTTGCGCCCCTCTGGCTCAACCGGACCTGGATGTCAGAGCTCTCCCTCGCGATAGCCCTCCCCTGGCAGTCCCTTCGAGAGAGCACCTACTCTCTCAGGGACAGGGCACCACCTGGCACCCTCGCCGATCTTTGAAGAGATTTTTAGACGCAAGGAAGACTTAGGTAACCTCCAATTGCGGTGGCTAATACCGTCACTCGGGCTAGAGCTCCCTCCCCGAGCGCGCCTATGCCCTGACGTGGAGTCTATTCACTGAATGGTGTGTCTCTCGCTGAGAAGACCCCCGCAATTTGCCAGATCAGCGTTGTGCTTTCTTTACGCCGAGAGAAGTTGGAGAGCAGGCTGTCGCCCTCCACACTCAAGGTTACGTGGCTGCCATCTCCGCTCTTATAACGCGGTGGCTGGCAGCACCGTGGGAACGCATAACCTCATCATCCGGTTCCTCAGGGGCGTTAAGCGAATTAATCCACCCCGCCCCCTCTCATGCCCTCTTAGGATCTTGCCCTCGCTACACAAGCCGCGTCAGATCCCTTCGATCCTCGACTCAGTATTTTTCTGTCCCTGAAGACAGCTCTGCTGGTCGCGTTGATATCGATTAGAGGGTCGGGGACCCGGAGGCATTTTTCGGTCAGTGACTCGTGCCTGTAATTGGGCTGGCTTCTCTCACATCCTGAGACCCCGCCCGCGATATGTGCCCAAGGTTCCTACCACTCCGTTTTAATACGAGGTAGTGAGCCTGCAAGCGCTGCCCTCGGAGGAGGCAGACCCAGCCCTTCTTATTGTCCAGTTCGCGTTTTGCGTATTATCCGGACCGCACTCAGAGTTTAGATCATCTGAGCAGCTCTTCGTCTGTTATGGCGGTCGGCAGCAGGGAAGTGCCGTACCGAAATAAGTTCCCACTAGATTGTGGATGCCTTTCTTTCACTATCAGAGCCGAGATGAGCCGCGTCCCCCGAGAGCGCGTGCGCACTCCACTCGGAGCTTCGCATCCTCTCGAGCGCGTGCACGCGGCGCCCCTCTAACAGACATCTGTAGAGCTGCGGGCTGGGTAACACCCAACACATTTGCAAGGTTTTACAATCTGCGAGTGGAGCCGGTTTCCTCAAGGGTATTAGGTAACCCTTGGTGATTGAGGAAACAATTCGGTAGGGTGTTGAAACACGCTTGCTGCGCCATTTTCCCTAACACGGAGATACGTGCGCCTTTTTATCTGTCAGTAAAGTTCCCCGTCAGGTGAGCCCTGCAGATTCCTCCGTGGCCCCCAGCACTGACTCAGCGGAGGAGTCACTTGCTGGCCCACTACGTTGTAGGTCAGCCCGCGTTTTGGGTAAAGGTGCCTGCTATGAGTGATCCCCACTAGGCGATCCCATATGCTTATTCCGCCACGGTTAAGTCCCCCCCCCCTGGGCGGACCCGTGTCTTCCCTCCCCGCTAACCACTCTTTTGATATGCGTACTCCCCCTTTTTAGGGCTAGTCCATATGTATTCTGCCATCTATCCCCCCTTGGGTAACGGATGGCCTCCGCAGCGTCCTCCCTATCGGGATTGCACGCTTCCCAACGTACTGTCGTATTTTCCTAGAATTATCTAGATGCTCACGACTTCCCAAAAAATATATATAAATCCGTAAAACTTCTGTTGAAGTAGGATAAATTAGGGCCAGGGACACGTTGGAGGACCGCGCCCCCCATGATGTGGGTGCGTCACGCTTGCTTGACTATCTCCTCATCGGGGGTGTTGGTAAGGTGCAGTCATTATGGCGCTTTCAATGGGCTCCCAATGCGTGGATTTTACAATCAAATCCACTTATAGTGCTGAAGTTCCCCCCGAAGGGGAACGTTCGAGGTTACTAAAGTAACCCTTCGTTCCCCGAGGAGGGTAACGGAAGCACTATACTCCGTCGCCATAATGACTGTCCCTTAGCTGTTGAAAGTCTCTTCAGCTTAAAAAGGATAGCGTCTGCTGGCGCCAGGTGAGCTTATATACTCAGTTGATTGCTTATGCCGCTCACCTGCGCAGGCTTGCGCTGCCAATTCATTCTTAATTGGCCCGTTCAATACTCTTTCAGACGAGTAGCTTCTGAACCGAACCTCCCAATGCGTGGATTTTACAATCAAATCCACTTATAGTGCTTCCGTTCCCCTCCTCGGGGAACGAAGGGTTACTTTAGTAACCTCGAACGTTTAGTTTAATGTAGTTTCAGTAAATACATAAATAAATGAAAGGAAGATATGTTTAAATGAAATAAATAGGCTTGTTCTGAGGCATGAGGGTGGTATGAAGGCCCAATGTCCACAGGTGGGGGTTGCAGCCCAACTCCATGGTACAACACCATGAGGTAGCCTGACTGCCATTAGTTACTGAAATGAGATCCTCTGACTCCTTGTGAGACCAAATACCAGTGTGACCCTGGATTCCTCCTAATGCAAGACAATGCTGGACCTCATGTGTCTGGAGTGTGTCAGCAATTCCTGCAGTTCACTACAGTTTTGAGTGTGACTCCAAATCTAGACCTCCATGGGTTAATACATTTGATTTCCAGTGATGATGTCTGTGTGATTTTGTTGTCAGCACATTCAACTGTGTAAAGAACAACGTATTTAATAAGAATATTTCATTCATTTAGATCTAGGATGTGACATTTTAGTGTTCCCTTTATTGTTTGAGCAGTATATATATAGTTAATTTCCAGTGTTGCTTTTATCATTGTAGACTGAACTCATGAACACTCAACACTGCTCATTTCTTACTGCTGATTTTGTTGCTCTTGGTCCTCTACACAGGCTACAGGGCTGTAATCTCACTGTTCAGTGCTGTAAGAGTTTGTCTTCAGCTCTACAATCCTCAAACTGTGTCCTGAGAGAGCTGGACCTGAGTAACAATGACCTGCAGGATTCAGGAGTGAAGCTTTTCTCTGATGAACTGAAGAGTCAACACTGTAAACTGGACACACTGAGGTAAAATGCTGCCACAAATGACTTTTCCATTGTGAAATGCAGTGAAGTATAATGAAGTAATGAGCATATGCTGTAATGTATTTTATTTCTGTTTATTAATTGTGCATATGTCATACTTCAAGTGTGAAGTCAAATATGAGAAACTTTGTTTATATCAGATATAATATTGCTCTTTAGTGTAATTTCTGCTGAAATGATCATTGATTGGTGTTCTTTGGTGTTTTTGGGGCGTCTCTAAATGAGCTGTGTTTCTGCAGATGTTCAGCCCATCACCGAGTCTCTTTATTTATTGATGTTAATGTGTGTAAAGTTATATTAAGTCAGTTTTATATTCATTTCAGGAATACTATTGACTAATATGAAAATGTTCATATGCCTTATTTACAATTAGGGGTGTCAAAATTAATAGTTTTTTCAGTGCACCGCAATGCAGACGCGGACAATTCGGTATCAGTTTAGTAATAATCATAACCGGTTATTATGTACTGATGTCATTTACCTTATATGCGCTTTGTCGCGAGGGAGGTGAGCGCGGGTATTTATAACACTACTGGTGCCAACTGTGCATAATTTTACTGCGTGTGTCTGATTTCTGTACAGTCTTTCACTGACAATTGCAGAAGAAGCCCCTATTTCTCTGAGATTGAGGGAATGAAAGTACTCCATTTCTTCGTCTCTCTCTCACTGTAGCCCATTTCAGCTGCTGGCGTGACTTTTCCTCCCCTCTCTTTTCCTCTCGGCTGTATGCATTCCCGCGGCTGTACCTGTGCATTGTCGCGGGACCCGACCAGATTTCATGCGAATACATTTCCGAATATAGTGCAGGAGCAGTCGGTAACTGGTGTAATTTTAACAGGAGTGGATATTGCTCCAGATCGAGCAAGCAAGCGTGCGTGGCGTGTGTGTGTGTAGAAGTCTGTTTATGGGTGTGTGTGTGCAGATGTGTGTTGGTGTGGTATTTGAGTGTATGTGTCAGTGTGTGTGTGTGTGTGTGTGTGTGTGCGTGCGTGCGTGAGTGCGTGCGTGTGTGTTTGTTTGGTGCTGTCTATGTTTGTGTGTGAGAGACAGTGTGATTGTGTGTCTGTGTGTGTGTGTATGTGTGTGTGTTTATACAGACAGCTTGTTACAGCCACCCCCTAAAATACAACACTGTGTATGAAAAGCAACGTCAGTGCACCGAGATATCAAATTGAACCGAACCGTGAGACCAGTGTAGGTTCACACCTCTATTTACAATACAGTTTGTAAAGTCATATTTTCTGTCTGTTAATATTATATAAGAGACTTGCTCTGTTTAACATATATGAGGATCTGAATGGATTTGCATTGTTAACATTAAATAACAGTTAAAAAGGTGTTTTTTATTTCATAAAATACGTTTTTTTTTTTTTATAGTTGTTACTCTTTTAAATAATTCTGCATAAATCTGCACTTTTTTTTTTTTTTTTTTTTTTTTTTTACAAAATTCTGCTCAGAAATAGCAAATAAACCGTCTGGCCAACTCATTTTGATCCAGAGATCTTCTCTTTAAAAAGTTAACGTAATAACGAAATACAAATGTTTGATCTTCCTCCATGAGATCATTAAAGCAACTCTGAATAGTTAAAGGAGTCTTTTCCTTTTCCCTATGAGGAGAAATCACTCCTCACGGCGACATCAATAATTACATCCACTCACACACAATAATACAGTGTCTTTTACTGTCCTCTACACAGACTACAGAGCTGTAATCTTACTGTTCAGTGCTGTGAGAGTTTGTCTTCAGCTCTACAATCCTCAAACTGTGTGCTGAGAGAGCTGGACCTGAGTATCAATGACCTGCAGGATTCAGGAGTAAAGCTTCTCTCTGATGGACTGAAGAGTCAACACTGTAAACTGGAGACACTGAGGTCTGAGTTTAAACACCTGATTGATGGATGGACAGATGGATTATAATTATGTATTGCATTTAACAAATTACTAAAAATTACACTGTAGTTTTGATTATTATTTTTATTCATTTCTCAGACTGGCCATGTGTAATCTCACTGATCAGTGCTGTGAGAGTTTGTCTTCAGCTCTACAATCCTCAAACTGTGTGCTGAGAGAGCTGGACCTGAGTAACAATGACCTGCAGGATTCAGGAGTGAAGAAGCTCTCTGATGGACTGAAGAGTCAACACTGTAAACTAGAAACACTGAGGTAAATGATTCTCCACTCAACAGATACAGTTTCATATTGGGTTACCTGATGTGGAGCCCTATTTAGTGGATTGACAGAAGAAAAAAAAAACATTTACAGGGTTGTGATTTTAATCGTAACTATACTAATGTATGTTTATGAAAAATATATTCAAAAGCATCACTGAGTATATTAAAAAATGTTGCTCTTTCAGAGCTTGTCTTTTTCCAATATACTCAAGTATGACCTAAAGTTAAAGCAATCAGTTTATTTTAAGGATCTTTTAATGAATTACCTCTGAATTATTTATTCATATTTTATATTTTTTATATTTATATTTGTTGTGTCCTGGTGAAGTTTAGACATGCTCTGCTGTTTGTTCAGTTTGCAGTTTCTTGTAAACATATAAAAGTGTAACAACACTCTTAATATTATGTAAACCACTACAATAATATGAAGACACACTATAAGCATGTATTCAGCAGTTTACTGTAAGGGACCTGGGGCCTGTTTCAGTAAGGAGGTTCAAACAACTCAGAGTTTAAACTTGAACTCTGAGTTGATTTACCGAGAGATTAAAAACTCAGAGTTTTCGGTTTCAGAACAGCTGATCTGAGTTGGGTCAATCAACTTCGAGTAGACCAACTCAGAGTTAAGCGCGCACACCGTGACTATAAAAAGGCATTATCAATGGAGCGCAGACATTACGAGTGACTATGGCAATATCTTATAAAAGAGATCAGCATTTCTTTCTCCAGCTGAACTTGATGTTCTCATGCAAAGTTATAGCAAATATGAGTGTATATATTTGAAAAGAAGCAGCCATCAACCAGTTAGCGTGGGAAAACAGCTGCTCAAGATAATGCCTAATTTAACTTTTTAAGTATTTAAATATTTAAGTATAATTAAATAAGTAATGTAATTTGTGACGTTTATATATTTTTTTCTAAACTTTCTTTTACACATTTATTAGTTTTAAATGATTTAACAGTGCACTTGTGTGTCTGCCTTTTTTATTGATCAAGTGATAGAGGTTAATATAACATTTAGAAGGTAAGCAGTACTAAAAATAATTTTTAGAAAGAATAATAATCCCATTAATCTAGTTACAGTGCATGTCGAAGGTGAATTCAATTTAATTATTTATTAAAAAAGCATAAGCCATTCTAGTACAGTTCTTCTGTGTGTGACTAAAATGTAGGCAATAGCTATTTTCCATCCAAATATATTACATAAATTTATGTGCAAAACTGGAATATTGCATAAAAGATGCGAATAAAATTCCATCCAATGAGTCAAAGAGAAAAAAAATGTCACTTCCTGATTAAACTGGCACCAAATATCAACAGTAAAAACAGAATTTACTGTGGTAGAAGAAGCTGCGTCAATTAATTCTTTATTTAGCCTAATTAATGTACTTGCACCTCGATGTCAGAAGACAATGCTGAAACACAATGAACACGTGGGGGCGTCTGAAGCCATGAGGCGCGGAGACTCTTGACACGCACCAGACGTTCGGAGGTAATTAATAATATACACTAATACTGAAACAGTTCAGGCATTTTAGAATGACTAAAACAATATTTAAGACATGTTACAGTGTGCTCAGCCTGCTGTTTGTCCATTCACACACATTTTCATTATCATATGATCATGATCTTTTTTTTAATGTACATACTGTAATTTGTTCAGTAAAAGTGTTTCCATCGTAGTTTATGCGCACATTTTCTATCGAATAAAAGTTTATCCTACTCAGTTATGCGCGTTTTTTATGCATATTTTAAAAAGTTATGTGCATCATGACGTTTCTATCAATCGTTTTTATGCACTTATCCAAAATGAGCATTAAAATAGGTGGGTGGAAACGTAAGGCTAAGGCGAGAAATACCGCTTCATCTTTAAAAAAAGGGGAGGAGACAGACAGAAACTCTGAGTTTAGAGAATAAAACCTGCTTCTGACCAGGTTAGATTCACAGAGTAAGTTACCACAGTAACTGACTCTGAGTTAAAGTTAACTCTCTTTCAGAAACAGGCTTGACTTACCCTGATTTCTCGAGTTTAACAAACCTGCCATTTTGAAACAGAAAACCCAGAGTTTCTCTCATTTCAGGGTTAAAATACTCTGAGTTTTCACTTAACCTCCTTTCTGAAACAGGCCCCTGGTGAACTGATGTATTTACTACACATGCATCTGAAAATAACCCTGATTACTCATTCACATGAAGCAATATATTGACTGAAGATCTTCTGTCAGAAAGGCTGTGTGTGAAGGAGAGTCAGCGCTCATGATTATTGATCAGGTGTTTCTCAGCTGACAGAATAAAAGTCCCCTAATGCTCTATCAGTGTGAATGTGACTGTCAGGCTGGTGAAAGAGACATTAAGAGAGTGGATTTGTGTTTGTTTTAGTTTATTTACATCATCGTCCACAACATAATATACAAATGAAGATCAGGTCATGTTCTGTTGCTCTTCATACAGTAAAGTTTGATCTACAAGCTGAAGTTTGTGACTGTCAGGGCTGTAGTACTCGAGTCCAGACTCAAGACGTTTCTTACTATAGTCTAGGACTCGCTAATATTCAGACATGAACTTGGTCCAGCAATAGCCATTGGTTGAGTGTGTTTGTAAAATCACTGTTAAATCCACTGTGAGTCTAGAATGGGCACTGACACTCTCGTGTGATACGCTTGTCTGCGGCTGCATCTTATTGCTCCTCCTCCATATGAGTGCCCTGTTCAAGTGCGCATCAGTCACTGTCACTCAGACACATGTGGGTCACCTCTCTGTTTCTTAAGACTCCTCTCTGCTAAAGCTAAACTAATAGAAGTGATGTTTAGCTGAGAGCTAGTTAACGTTAACTGCTAGCATGTTCCATCCTAAACATAAGAGTTAAAGTTAGCACTCGCACAGGTTAGAAAGCAGTGAAAGTGATATAATATAATGTATGTCTTATATCTGCAAATTTAGGGAGCATCTTTAAAGTCTGGACACCTGATTAGGGCTGGGCGATGTGGATTTGATTAGATCAGGTTAGATTAGATTAGATAATCCACATTATTGAGAAAAGATAATCTAGTGAAGTGATTAAGTAAATGTCGGCCCAGTCTGTAAGTGTAAATGGTCTAGTAATAACACGACACTTCGCTTTAGATTGTAGATGAATGCATATGCTAAAGCTTTATTTCATGTGTCAGTCGCTCCATCTCACCCACAGGAACAGGCTGACAGACATCTAGAATGACTTTAACACACAAATAAAGCAAACAAACCTGAAGGAGAGATCAGGCCTTTTGCTCATGAGTATATTCTGAGGTGTAGACCCCCTCACACACTTTGGAGAGGAATGTGTGAGTGAAAGAGAAAGCGGATGGCCAATCATGAGCTGCGGCCTCAACACATTACACACATATTAGTTTGAGCACTGGCTAGACAGTATCTATAGGCTGTATCATATTTGCTTGTCCACAGTTTTACTAGTTAATAAATGCGTCTTGATGATGCTGTGATGTAGGGCTGGACGAGAGTTTGAAGCTGCATTGAGTTTGTGCTGGCCATCCTCCAAGATAAGCAGCTCAGCATCTATCTGTTGCTCTGTCCCGCCTGGGTGTTTTGGTCATTCAGAGGAGTTCACCAGCGCTTCTTTCTTCTCCAGTTATTCCTCTTCAGAGATTGTGTGTGTGTGTGTGTGGGGGGGGGGGGGGGGGGGGGGGGCATGTCTCATGACAGATGTGAGGGGAGAGACGAGATTATCTGCATCATGCATATCTTTAAAGGAGATTATTAATAAATATTGTCTGACATCACCCAGCCCTACACCTGATTACACATTTCAGACCTCTGCAACATTTGAGTAAATGCCTTACAGTCATACAACCAGCTGTAATCCTGCATCTAGGTGTCGATCATCTACAAATCACACTTATAATGTTTTAAAATCAACTATTAAACCACATTAAGATGAAACATTATTGATGTGCACAAACTATTGCACAATTAACAGGTCAAAAGAGTGTAAAGAGGACGATCACTCATTGTCATTGATGATTTCAGCACACATCAACACTGTAAAAGGTGTGTATGATCTCTGACACTAGATGATGCTCAGCTGGGTTTACAGGTTTGCTATTCTCTTCATTCTCTGCTGAAGTGTGAATGTGAAAGTGAAATGTCAGATGTAACTTCACTTTACTTTATAAATGTCCACAGATGTCTGTGATCTGCTGAAAATGATCTGTTGGTATATTATCCTGCATTTATTCAGTGGATTCTTCAATAAGTAATGTGTTTAAGAATAGGAACGTTTAATACCCTAATATGATCCTACAGTGTTACTTTACTCATCATTATTGATCATTACAAATAATCCTGAATCAGTATTCCCTCGCATGACATCAGAATGTCCCTCACATGTCAAAAACAATCCAACTATGTGGAGGATCATTGAATAGCAGCACTTAATACATGACTTTAAGATGATCAAGTGTGACTTCTTCCTCCTCACAACAGACTTTACAGCTTGATGTGGTGTATTATGAACAATGTCTTTGCTCTGTACACTTCTACAGATGATGTCGAGTCCTTGTTGAGTGTGTGAGTGTGTGTGTTTGCTGATGCGAGGGCTCGATCAATAAGGAGAGCTAATCAGGATGTGTGTGTTCATCACTGCTGTTGACATGAGCAGAAACAGCAGTCAGCATCTTCACAACACAAAGAGATGTGTGATTGTCCAACTGTGTGATGTGGACTATTGCTGTGTTTGTAGATTGTCTGGCTGTATGGTGACAGAGGAAGGCTGTGGTTTTCTGTCTTCAGCTCTGACTTCAAACCCCTCACACCTGAGAGAGCTGGATCTGAGCTACAATCATCCAGGAGATTCAGGAGTCAAGCTGCTCTCTGAACAACTGGAGGATCCAAACTACACACTGGACAAACTCAAGTATGTGGAGCAGCACTGGCCTTGTGCTTTTACACTGAATGGCTTTAAAAAGACACTAGAAAGCTCTTTTGTGATCAGCTTCAGTTTTCTGTGAGGGTTATGGGGTAAGGACAGACAGAAGATACAGCTTGTAGAGTATTCCAGTCATGAAGAGCAAATCATTGAGTGTGAAATGAATCTCCTCTGTAATTGTTGGAGTGTATTGGCTCAGTTACAGTGACATTAAGCGGGACACACTGTACAGTTTCAGCATTTGAGCTGAGCAGAGAAACTTCTTCCTCCATTTGTGCTGAAGAATCCTACAATATCAGGTCAGGAATAGGGTTGGGGATTGAAGATGGATTCGGATTCTGGAATCAGACACTTGGATTAATGTTCAGACTCTTGTTCTAAAATCAACATCTGGATTCCTCTTCTCTGTGCACACATGTGTATTTTTCACTTGCTAATCTGTCAGGAAGTTGGGCGCTGGCGAGCAGCTTTAATAATCTGAACATAGTTTAGAGATGAACTGCAACATGTGCTCAAAGGCTGCATGTGCTGAAGAACGATGGCAAAGCTAAGTGTGATCACTGTAATAAATGAATGTTGCAGCAGGGTGTCTCCATCAACATGAGCAGTATCTGCGCTCGCTTCACCAACAGCAGAGGAAAAGAACGCACTGTGTTACATTCATTGTGCATCCCGGCTCAACCAACAAGTGTTGTGTGTTTTAGCTCAAGAGTTTGGAGCGTGTAGCTGAGCAGCTCAGTGCTAGCTTTAGCTTATTAGCTGAGGGGGAAACTAAACAGCTCATTCTCTCCATCTGTGTGTGTTTACAGTCTGGATCATGGAGGACACACGAGGATTAAAGCAGGACCGCGCAAATGTAGGACTACACGCACGCACACACACACACACACACACACACACACACATGCACAAACACTCTCACACACACACGCACAGACAGACGCAAACACACGCACACTCACACACACAAACACGCACACACACATATAAACACACACTCTCACTCTCTCTCACACACACGCACTTACACACACACACACACACTCTCTCTTACACACACAAACACACTCTCTCTCTCTCACACACACATAAACACGCACCACACACACTAACACACACTCTATCTCTCTCACACACACACACTCTCACACATGCAAACACGCACACACACAAACACACACTCTCTCACACACACACTCTCTCACACACATGCACATACACACGCACGCACACACTCTCTCTTTCTTTCTCTCACACACACAAACTATCTCGCATGCACACACACACACACACACACACACACAGCTGTGGTTATAAATGTGTGTGTTCTTGTGTTCAGATGTCTGTTTCCTCACTCTGGATCCAAACACAGCACACACTCAACTCATTCTGTCTGAGGAAAACAGAGAGGTGAAGTGGGTGAGAGGGAATCAGCCGTATCCTGATCATCCAGACAGATTTGATCATCATCCTCAGGTGTTGTGCAGAGAGAGTGTGTGTGGACGCTGTTACTGGGAGATTGACTGGAGTGGGGATAGTGATGTGCGGATATCAGTGTCATATAAGAGCATCAGGAGGAAGGGAGGAGGTGCTGAGGGTGTGTTTGGATTTAATGCTCAGTCCTGGAGTTTACTCTGCTCTTTCTTCAGTTTCTCATTCTGGCACAATCACATAGAGACTCATCTCCCAATGGAGGCGTTCAGCATGAGAATAGGAGTGTTTGTGGATCACAGTGCAGGAACTCTGATCTTCTACAGCATCTATAGAGACAAAATGAGCATCATCCACTCAGTCCAGACCACATTCACTGAGCCGCTCTGCCCTGGGTTTAGAATTTATCCTGGATCATCAGTGAAACTGAGCTGAAGACTGACGAGAGATTTACCCAGAATCTTCTGTAGGAGCATTTAGCAGCCCCAGGTGAAAAAAAATAATAATTAAATGCATTATAAAAATCACATTTTAGATCAGCTTTATTTTGTCTCAATAGCACAGTTGAGTACACTTAGATGTACTTAAGTTTATCTTAAAATGTACTTAATACTAATTCTTAGTACATTAAATACAAAATTAGTTTGGCAAAATAGAGCAATTTTAATACAGTATTTAGCACACCTTTTTTTACAATTTATATATTCTTTTAATATAATACTATTATACTTAAATTAGTCATAAATATATTTAAATGTTTAAAAGTAGGGTTCAAGTGTATTTCTAGTTGTAACTAAATATATTTTTTAAAATACAGATATAGTATGTTAAAAGCACATTTTAGTTCAACTTCAGGGTGTCTCAAAATAGCATAGTTGAGTGCACTTAGATGGTATTAAGTTTATCTTAACATATACTTAATACTATCTTTTAGTACATTAAGTACAAAATTAGTGTGCGAAAATAGAGCACTTTTAGTACATTACTGAAAAGTGTACTAAGTATACTTAAATGAGTGTATTTTAGTGCACTTTTTTTTTCACCTGGGATAACTTGGTGGTCTCAGTTATGCTATTGATAATTTTTTCAAAGTTTCTTATTTGGTTTTGTGACTTTTTGATATTATCTGTGCCTCATCAGTTGGAGATGGGGTCTTCGGGGGTGGGTTTTACGGGGTTATTTTGTGTTCTACTTGTGGTACTCTCTTGTTCGCATTTGGTATCTTGTACTGGTACAATTGTAATTTCTTTTAATGCATACTATCATTCATATGACTTTCTGTTTACATTTTTAATATGCTTAATTCTCTTAAATTAGTAACATGGAAAGTGAAAGGCATAGGCCATGTAATTAAAAGAAAGAAAATTCTAACATTTCTCAAGAAAGAAGGTGTATCTATAGCATTATTACTAGAAACACACTTGTCAGATAAGGAACATTTGAAGCTAAAAAGAGATCGGGTCGGCCAGATATACTTTTCCTCATTCACGTCAAATAGTAGGGGAACCGCAATTCTTATTCATAAAAATATTCCTTTCATCCTTGAACATGTCGAACATGATTCTGAAGGAAGATTTGTGTTTATTTCTGGTCTAATTCTTGGAAAACATGTCACTGTAGGCAATACATATGCCCCAATTGCGGACTGCCCTAATTTTATTTCTCAGGTGATTCTAAAGTTCAATCAGCTCTGCAAAAACATTGGCTTCTTAGGAGGTGATTTCAATTGCATACTTGATGGAAATCTGGATAAATCCTCACCTCAGATTTCAACGAGCTGCAAATCATCACATATAATACGTAACACTTGTAAAGACATCGGATTGGTGGATATTTGGATGGAGCTGCACCCGAAAGACAGAGATTATACTTTTTATTCTCACCCCCATAAATCTTATTCAAGACTAGATTATTTTTTCATACCTTCCGACTGTATACACAATGTGAGTTCTTGTCAAATTGGCCCTATTGTGCTGTCTGATCATGGCCTGTTTTATTTGGTCATTGATATTAGTATACCTATTCAAAAACCAAATTATTGGAAATTCAATAGCTCTTTTTTAAGTAATACTAGCTTTTGCTCTTTTATCAAACAAAAAATAATTTAGTATTGGCAAGACAATCAGAACTCCCCTGTTTCACCTGCAATAAAATGGGATGCAGCCAAGGCTACGTTGCGGGGTCATCTCATTGCTAATGCTGCTCTAAGCAAAAAGCTAAAGATACAAAAAAGGAAAGAATTAGAAGAACTCGCCTGGAAAAACAACATAAATGCTTGCCAAATCAAGATAATTGGATATTATTAAATAATGCTAAAGCTAAACTTAACCTAGACCACACAGAACATATCAAGAAATTATTATTTTATACTAAACAGCGGTACTATGAGTCTGGTAATAAACACAGTCGCCTCTTGGCCTATCAGTTAAAAAAGGAACAGAGTGAAAGAACTAAAAAAGCAATTAAGACATCTGCAGGTAACATGACTTTTGATCCTCAGGACATTAACAACTCTTTTTCAGACTTTTATAGTAATCTTTATACAACCGATTATCATGGATCATACAAAGATTTGACTAATTATTTAAATGAGATTTCTCTTCCCAGCATTTCTGATGACACTAGGACTCTTTTGAATGCCCCTTTTACTGAAGATGAAATCTGACAAGCTATTCAGTAAATGCCATCCGGTAAAGCTCCTGGCCCAGATGGGTATCCATTAGAGTTTTATAAGCAGTTTTGGCCTGAACTTTCCCCAATTTTAATGCTGGTGATAAATAATCTTTTTGAGATTAACTCTTTGCCTGAATCCTGGTCAGTGGCAATTATCAGCCTGCTTTTAAAAAAAGACAAAGATCCAACAAATTGTTCATCTTATCACCCAATTAGTCTACTTAATGTAGATTATAAAATTATAGCCAAGTCCTTAGCTCGACGGATTGAAAATGTTCTGCCTTATGTTGTTAATCCAGACCAAACTGGTTTTGTGAAATCCAGGTACGGTTCAGACAATATTCGAAGAGTTCTAAATAGTCTAGACCATTTAAATTTTACAAAGGAATCTGCATCTATTGTATCCCTAGATGCAGAAAAGGCGTTTGATAGGGTGGAATGGCCTTTTCTTTTTGCAGTTTTAGATAAAATACAGTTAGGATCCAATTTGATTGATTTAATCAAACGCCTATACTCTAATCCTATAGCCCAGGTTAACACTAATAGAATGCTGTCTAATAGATTTTCCGTAAGCAGAGGCTGTCGTCAAGGCTGCCCTCTTTCACCTCTGTTATTCTCTCTGGTTATTGAACCGCTGGCTATTGCCGTGAGAACTAATAGTAGCATACACGGTATTAAAATAGGTCTAGAGGAACATCGTATATCTCTGTATGCAGTTGATGTTTTGTTGTATCTTAAACTCCCTGACACCTCTACTGATGCAATTCTTAATGTAATTAAAAAATATAGTACTTTTTCAGGGTACAAGATTAATTTGGATAAATCTCAAGCTTTGTATATGCATGCTTCCTCTGAATCCATCTCAATCTCAAGGTACGTTTGGAATTACAAAAAACCCAGGCTTAAATTCTCACTGTTGATGAAACCAAAGGAATTGGGTGGGTTCTCACTTCCCAATTTCCAATTATACTTTTGGGCAGCACAAATCAAGCACAGGTTAAATTGGTTTATTTACAGATTTGATTCACGATGGGTTGGGATTGAATCTACAAGATGCTCTCCTAGACTCTCATGCTCTCTACCATTTATTCATAATATACAAAAAAATCAACATTTGATTAGTGTCTTTACAATAACAAATACGCTTTTGGTGTGGCATGATGTTAAGAAATATTTATCCATCCCAAATAACTTGTGTTCTAAGTCACCTATTACCTTTAATCTTGATTTTCCCACTACAATACAGAATATTGGCCTTTTGACTTGGAGATCAAGAGGAGTGTCAGAATAAGGTCACCTATTCCAGGATGGCCAAATGAAATCATTTGAGCAGTTAAGACAGGAATTTAGTCTTCCCAGTAAAAATTTTGATAAATTCCTGCAAATTCGACACTTTTTAGAGTTACAATTAAAAGAAGGTAATATACAATTTGATTTTACTGACATAGAAAAACAGCTTTTCTCTTCATGTACGCTTAATAATAAGATCTCTGAATTATATACGTTGCTGTCTAATACGGACCCTTCAACCTTTAATTCTTTAAGGGCAATATGGGAAAAGGATCTGAGGTCTAGTTTTAGTCATGAGGAGTGGCTATCTGCCTGCTCAAATATCTATCCCAAAAGTACTTCAATTTCAGTTCATGAGCAAAATTATAAATGTATTCACAGGATATATCTAACTCCTGTCCGCCTCCATAGAATATTTCCTAATTGTTTCCAGCTATGTTTCAAAAGTAAGTTAGACATTGGCACAGTGATGCATGTATTTTGGGACTGTGACAAAATTAAATTGTACTGGAAAGAGATTCACAAAATGATTTTAAAAATAACTGGAAAGACTTTTGTTTTGTCTCCAAACGTAAACCTTCTGAATTGTACTTCGGAACTGTGTCTTGATCATGACAAAGAATGCGTATTGAATTTTTGTATATATTTGGCCAAAAAATGTATATTGATATTGGGGTCAACTGTGCAGACACCTTCAGTCAATATGTGGCTGAGTCAGGCAATCAGACTTATGACCTACATCAAAGATCTGAGGTGTGCTGGCTCATTTGGTCCTCCTTCTGGACTTTCCTTGAAAATACTCAATAACTATGTCTTTCTAAATTTGTTTTATAATCTCTTTTTATTTTTGTATTTATTTAAGCATCTGTATGCATTTGACAGAATG
This sequence comes from Danio rerio, assembly GCF_052040795.2. Classification (NCBI taxonomy): domain Eukaryota; kingdom Metazoa; phylum Chordata; class Actinopteri; order Cypriniformes; family Danionidae; genus Danio; species Danio rerio. The sequence continues at coordinate 63,622,985 of NC_141024.2, read as the reverse complement.
TAACAAAAACTGCTGTACATATCGTTACGAGATACCAGTACCACTATTCTGTTGGAGGAAAAAAAAAAATACAATTAAATAAAAATCATAATGAAAGAGGTTTCCAAACCTTAAAGTCTTAAATAACTTCTGAATGTGATGGGAAAGCCTTCCTTCTCTAAAGGGCCCCTCCTTGCTGTGCCTATTGCACAAAAAATGTTAACAAATATATTCAGTGCCCATATCTGACAATATTATATTCTTGTATTTCTGACTAGGTTTTAAAGTTAAATATTTCTAATTATAGCAAGGGATTTTAAATGTATAAAATAGAATCCCTTTATGTCTTCCTACCAGTATGTTCCTCAATGACTCGAGTCTTGGTGTGCTTTAATCGTTCATCTTGTGTCGCTGGTCAGTTCGGTTAAATACCATTCTTCCTTCAAACGATTTAAATGTCCATCATCGGTGAATCAAGTCAAGAACTTTTACCAGTCTCTCAGAGTTCTTTGTTAGGATCTGTCAGGTTTTCCCTTCTTTCAAACATTGTCCCTTTAAAATTCAATTTCAAATTTAAAATTCTTTTCTTCGATGTCACTCCAAACTTTGCCAAGATCTTTGTTTCTCTTTCCCAGAGATTCCTATAATAGTTTCTTCTTCGCTATTTATTAGTCCTTTTTCTTTCAGATCTCTTGATGCCTCCGTTGACATCGTTGGATTTTAAGGTCCATTTCGTCAAGTGACAGTTCGTTTTAATAATAATTTCCACCAAGTCTTGGATATTATTCCCTTCGATTCCTTCCGGGTTTCAAAAAATCCGAATATTATTTCTACGGGAGCGTGTTTCTAGATCTAACAGTTTCTCTTGTAAGTTTTCTTAAATTTGTATTGTTTGACTAAAAAATTTCTTTCATCTCAGCAACGTTCTCCAGTTCTCCAACTCACTGCTCCACTTTGTTGACCTTTTCTGCTGTTGCGTTTAGGCCCGTGATCAGGCCATCCAGTTTTTGATTGACTTCTTGTTTAAAGTTATTTAGTTCCATTTTCACATCTTTTGCGAGGGAATCTTGGAAGGCGGTTAAATCAAATTTAATATCCATCTGGAAAGCTTTGATGTCCGTATGTATTGCTGCAATGCAAGCTGACAGGCTATCAGCTATCCCGTTCATCTCAGATTTTTCATCTGTTGATTACTCGTTTTTTTTTTTTTCAGGTTTCAATGGTTGTTTTTGTCCCCCTCTGTGTTATTTAAACATGGTTTAGGTTATCATATATGATGTAAAAAAAAGGATTAATACCAGTGTGTATGGGAGCTCTCTTTCTATTCTGCTACATGTGTCAACGCCATACCGGAACCATCCCATGTGTTTCTTAAGCTGCCCCGGATGAGTGAAACTGTACACATTGTGTACACACTGATCATGTCTACGGTTTACCTCCAGTGTGAATTCTCTCATGTGTTTTCAGGGTTCTTGAGTGAGTAAACCTCTTACTGCACTGTGAACACTTGTAGGTTTTTTTCTCCAGTGTGAATCCTCTGGTGCCGTTTCAAATTTGCAGCTGTGATAAACGTCTTCTCACACTCCAAGCACATATGCTCTTTCACTCCTGTGTGGATCATCATGTGTTCATTAAGAGACGATGATTTCCTGAAACTCTTCCCACACTTAGGGCATGTGAATGGTTTCTCTCCAGTGTGGATCCTCATGTGTAGATTAAAGGATGATGATTGGATGAAACTCTTCCCACACTGAGTGCAAGTGAATGGTTTCTCTCCAGTGTGGATCCTCATGTGTCTGTAAAGTGATGATGAGTTGCTGAAACTCTTCCTACACTGGGTGCATGTGAAAGGCTTATCTCCAGTGTGGATCCTCATGTGTAGATTAAGGGATGATGATTGGCTGAAACTCTTCCCACACTGAGTGCATGTAAATGGTTTCTCTCCAGTGTGGATCATCATGTGTTGATTAAGGGATGATGATTGGCTGAAACTCTTCCCACACAGTGTGCATTTGAATGGTTTCTTTCCAGTGTGGATCCTCATGTGTAGATTAAGGGATGATGATTGGCTAAAACTCTTCCCACACTGAGTGCATGAGAATGGTTTCTCTCCCGTGTGGATTCTCATGTGTTGATTAAGGGATGATGAGTGGCTGAAACTCTTTCCACACTGAGTGCATATGAATGGTTTCTCCCCAGTGTGAATCCTCATGTGTTGATTAAGGTATGATGATTGGCTGAAACTCTTCCCACACTGAGTGCATGTGAATGGTTTCTCTCCAGTGTGGTTCATCATGTGAATGTTCAGTTTGCTTTTGCTTGCCAAACTCTTTCCACACTGAGTGCAGGTAAAACAACTCTTGTCTCTCACTTTTATAATACCATCAGTCTCTAAATAAGTTTTGTCCTCAATTTTAACTTGATGTTCCTCCTCTTTACTCCCCTTATAGTCTTTAATTAGGTCTGAAATAAAAAAAAAAGTTCAGTTTTTAGTAAATCATTAAAACTCTCATCAAATCAAAAGCTGAAGTGAAAAGACAATAAAACATTGGCTACACAAACCTAATTTTGATGCACATTAAATGTATTATTAATATATTTATTATAAAAATATTTATTTATTAAGAATATTAATATTTATTCATATTTAGATTGATCTTGTCATATCAACCTCCTGGTATCCATTACACACATACACATTTTAGTGGATTCTTATGTAATTGATCCCAGATCATTTTGGTCATATTGATGAGTAGGGGTGTCACGATTCTCCAAATCCTCGATTCGATTACATTTTCGATTCTTAAGTCACGATTCGATTCGATTATGAATAATTAAAAATTAATAACAAATTAATTATTTGTAGCCTACCCTTTAAACTACCTGACCTGAATGGTCTTTGTTTTACCCATAAACAAATCATACAGTAAATGAATAAAGGCAAGTTACACACATAATTACCACGTCAATCACTTTTTTCTTGTGAATAGGCAGTGATCTGTGTCGTTATTATGGCGTCTGTAAAAAAGGTGCACCACCAACAGGAACCATCCAACAGTATCTGAGGTGTTTGCTAAAATGACTAAGTACTAGTGTGAAAGTAAAAGATTGAAGCAGTCTTAACTAGGTTAATTAGGTTAACCAGGCAGGCTAGGATAATTAGACAAGTTATTGTATAACGATGGTTTGTTCTGGAGACAGTCTGAAAAACAATTAGCTTAAGGGGCTAATAAATTTGACCTTAAAATGGTTCATAAAAAATTAAGAACTGCTTTTATTCTAGCCAAAATAAAACAAATAAAACTTTGTTCAGAGGAAAAAATATTATCAGACATACTATCAACATTTCCTTGTTCTGTTAAATATAATTTAGGAAATATTTTAAAAAGAAAAAAACAACAAAGGGGGCTAATAATTCTGACTTCCACTGTATATATATTTACAGTAATTTTTTTTATGTTTTTAAGAAAACTTAAGTTCATCAAGGCTACATTTATTAAATGTAAAAAATGTTAAATTGTTAAATATTTATCAAAATTTTAAATAACTGCTTTATTATTGTATGTAGTTTCAAATAAAACTATTACTCCAGAAATTATTGCTTTTATTACTATTACCATTAATAAATGTAATAATAATTAATATTAGTGATTTCTGAAGGATCATGTGACTGGAGTAATGAAGCTGAAATTTCATCTTTAAAATCACTGGAATAAATGAATAAATTAAATGATAAACTACTTTTGAACTTTTGATAAACTTTACTTTTGAATTTCATGATTTGTATTTATGATTAAATAATTGCAGCCTTGGTGAGCAGAAGAAGCTTAGTTTAACATTTTTAACAATCATACTGACCCCAAACTTTACACCAGTTGTGTATAGAATATTTTAGAAGCAAAAATATGCACTTTAATTTTAACAACCCACAGACATCGTCACCGAATATAAAGCAGAGGTCAGACTTTCTCATATATACAAAGCCTCTTTTCAATTGTCAGGTTTTGTAAAAATCGATCTATTGAATTAATCAATCTATTAAAGAAACGTTGGCTAGAATTCTGCATTATAGGCTTAAATTATAGAGAGACATAGCAGATGAACCGAGACTGCATCAGATCAATGTAAATCTTTCTTTCGAGCTGTCAGTGCGTAAATGAACAAAACAACAGGCCTAATACAACATATTATACGATTAAAATATGGAAAAATTAACAGATAGTAATTTCGGTCAATTTTCCTGACGGATAAACCGAGATCAGGCTGGATAAACAGCTCTCGGTAATATTTCAGCATGCTTTCACTTTCGCATTTACTGGTAAGAATGACATCTCGCCCTGCTCATCATTCTCTCTTCATATAGCCGTATATATGGCTATTACACGATCATAATACACTGTGATATAGCCTGGGTCATTAGTTCGTTGCATTGTTTTGTTTTCTCACTTCAATGGATCCGCTCAGTAGCACAGAGACAGTCTCATTCAGGCGATCTCAGACTGATTGATTTGGCGCTGATGCGAGCGCAACTGCTGAATTTATGCCAAACAAACATTTTCCCCATGAAAACATAACTTTATTTTTTATTTTCTGTGTTAAACACTGGCGTATGCTACGGCGCTGACGCATAGCCCTTCGCCGTGGCCGTCGGCGTCACTGACGTGCACCTCTCAAAAAATGTAACTACACGTCGCAACAACGCGTAGCGCAAGCTTTGTGATTGGTCGGCTTGGTAGCGCTGACGAGTCTGGGTGGGACCGAGAGCCACGCGAATGGCGCGAGCGATTGTTTACAAGCGTCCCGTGAAGGAGCTCCGGATGGAAAGTTTTGTTTTGTGTTAACCTCATAGTTAAAGTTGTTGCAAGTCCGCCGGTTCCTGCCTCAAAATGAGCGAGTTTGAGCCACTTGTACATCCCGGAAGTGTTCAGGAAAAGCACAAAAGCAGCGAAGAAACTCGACACATAGGAACATTTACACCTCAATGCCAACTAGCGTTTCGGAAGTGTTAATGCAGACCAACAGAGACAGCGCGCAAAAGTATAAATGCACAGCCACGCGCGTTGCATGCGCCGTGGGTTACGCCGGTCACTTGACGCAGAAGTATAAATCAGGCTTTAATATGACCTGTCTGACAAAGTGAAGTAGACCAAAAGAGCCTCAAAAGCTAGACATCATGTCAAAATCTAAAGATCTTTAAACACAATTAAGAAAGAAAATACCTGTGTCACGAGTAAAAAAATAAAAAAAAGAGTGAACTCAAATGCAGAAAAACAACAACTCTTTATTGAGGAATGAGTCCTGGAAAAAGCAAAAGTCAAAGTAAACACCCGGTCGTGTGAGTGCTAAGAAAGTGTCGTGGGAAAAAACAACCAGACACTTACTAGCGGTCCTGGACACAAATACAGGGTGTGTAACAAAATAATATGTACACAAACAATCGATAACATACTGACAAACATGAAGGGAAATGATGTGGTATAAACAGGAAAAAAGGGAAACAAGAGCTCCTGTGACTGCAAATAAAAGCAGATGACAAGAGATAATCTGTAACCCAGAACAGGAGGAGAGAGCAAAAGCGAGAAGTACAATGACAGTACTGCCTTCCTCAAGAACTCCCCCTGGCATTTCCTTAAGAGTGCTTTCACACCTGTGAATCGATTCAGTTGTTTCGAAACAGTTCACACTGTAAAGTTTCTAATCGGACCAAAAGAGCTAATGGCTCGTTTCCACTGACTGGTACAGTACGGTTCGGGTCGGTACGGGTCACCTTCAGCAGGCTTGCGTTTCCACCATAAAGGGTACCCTTTTGGTGGGCGTGGTGTATGACAAAGTTTAAGTCGACGTCATGCTCGCTCGAATTAATGTCTACAGTAAAGCTGTACGGGTCGTAAATACTTGTGTATAAATGTTTATTACTAACTTTTCTATGAACAGGTGTTGATTATAACTGCAGATCAATGACAGTGTGAAATAGGCTACTGTAACGTCTGTAATTATATAAAAACAAATACATAAATGCAACATATATGAACACATACAGCCCCTTACAGTCTCCGCTATATTATTATTAATTACAGAAAACGGCAGATTTTTCTTCTTGGTTTTGTGTCTGTTCACCGAGACGACGTCAAGGTTTGTTTGAGCTCGGATCATCCATGGCTGGCTATTATATGCATATAAAATTTCCATGTAATGCCTCGGCTTTGTATTTAAAAAACATGGCGGTTCCTTTGTTTACATTCAGTGTTGCTCCACAAGCTTGTGACGTATCTCCATAACCAACTAGCGTACAGCTGCATGTGTAGCTCCACCTTTTGGTACTCTTTCTCCTGTTTGGCACCCTATCGAAAGTGTGCCAAAAAAGTGGTATGGTACGATTTGGTTCGGTACGCTTTTGACAGTAGAAACAGCCATAAAAGCGTACCAAACCAAACCGAACCGTACCACTCAGTGGAAACGGGCCATAAAACAAGTCACGTGTGAGTAAACTCTACTCACATTGGTTAGTGTCAGGGTTTATTTTGCAGTGTCCCGCTCAGCTGTCAGGAGAGGTGGTGGTTTGGTGGTGTTTGACAAGGTGTGCACGACGTGTCTGAAGAGTGAGGAGAGATGCGGTGGGGAGGGGTGAGAAGGGTGCGCAACATAGCCTATTTGAGGATCGGAAGGGAGAAGCGAGCTTACCGAGAGATTATCACTCGTTTGCGGGAATCCGGAGACTCGAGAAACTTTCCGCCCTAATCATAATTCTCTCTTCATATAGCCGTTTGCCTATTACACATACATAAAATAGTGATATAACCGCGCTCGGATCGGACTGCTTTCTCACTGCTATCGATCCGCTCCAGAGTTCGTTTCAATTGAGCCGAGACCACCTCATTCAAGCGATCACAGAGCGATAGATTTGGTGTTGATCCGAGAGCGATTGGTGGTTTCACATATGCCAAACAAACCGCGCTAACTGGGCAAATGAGACAGATTCCGAAACAAAAGTGTAGGTGTGAAAGCACCCTAAGACTCCCTATAGACCTGATGAGACTGATCAATGAGAGAGCAGAATATCCAAAGCTGGAATCCAACATCTCTCCTCTGGATCCCGTTTACAACCGTGTGTAGAGGAAGCTCAACTGGTGCGATTGGTTCTCTTTGAAATAGACTAGACAAAAAGCGATGCTCGTGTAAGCAGCAAACCTTTTGTAAGCAGCAGTCAATTATTCTCAGGCACGTGATCATCCTTTCATTATCACTCATGGTATGTTTTTACCTGCTTTCTTTTGCTTACCGTTATTTCGTTTAACATAGTTTAATTATCATCCTTTACAATAACATTGCTTTAATATTAGATTAACTCACCATTAATTTAACTGCTGATCTGGGACCTTTAGCCAGGACAGATTACTGTGCAAATTTTAGATACATAACAATAGATCTTTTTAAATGTCAATTTAAAAAAAAAAAGTTTTGTTGAATAAAAAGTGCATGTATACAGCTATATATTTGCTTGTTTTGACACATTTAAAATGTGTGGCTAAGAAATACTTATATCTTTTTGGTGTGGTCAGAGATAAATTTGGTAAATCTTTAATTTTGAGCCCTAAAAACAGTCATGGGAAATAAAAACCAATTGCAATGTGACACAACCCATTTGCTTATGCACAGTGAGAAAGCTCATATACAAAAAACACAAATAAAATAAAAAATGAGGCGGCATGTGGACAACACATCTAAATCAAGTCATTTTAGCATGTCAAAGTCACATTTGTTAATGGGTCAATGATGTGACGCTCATTTTTTTGTCTCCATGTCGTTTAAATCAATTCAAGGTTACATTTTCAAAATAAATAAACAAATTACTTGCATACATTCTCTATTTTGAGGAGAAAGTACATTTTTTTTTTTGGTTTTAATCTGTTTTAAGATAATTTTTAGGGGATTATTGCAAGAATGTAATGTGGTGTAACCAAAAAAAAAAGGTTCCAAATAGTTTATCTTGTTTAAAAAATGTGAAAGCCTCAATAAAACATCGTATTAGCTAGTTTGGCATAATTTTACATTAGACATATTTAATAGGAAATAAAGGTAAATATAGCACAATTGTTCTACATATTATAATTAATTTGGGGAAATGTTGTAACCACCATTTTTTGAGCCATTTTGTTAATATTGTGCACAAGACATGCAAAGATTAGTAACTCTTTAAAATGTGAGATACTTTGACCTTTTTAAGGTATGGTCAGTTATTATTAGTTATGCATGTCAAATGGTAAGACCCCAGAAATGCACTGATAATTGATCAATATTATAAAAATAAGTATTATATTTAAAAGTTACATTTGAAATATTCCCACCAAGCCCATGTGCTTACACAGATGTTGATGATAAAGCCTGTCAAATTTGATTTTACGTTGAAATGTCAAGTGGTGTAACTGGTTACACCATTTGACTCGTATTGCAAGAGTCTTTCTGTTGAGGGCCAATTTAGTCAAATATCATAAGTTCATGATGCTGATTAAAAATGCAGCATAAATTAAACTACTATTTGCAACTATTTGTGTTCACAGTGTTGGATTATTTATTTATTTTAGTTTGAGAAAGTGGTGCTTAATCCCCAACCTTACTATTAAAGCACTGTAAACCTAGAATAAATTACACTGCACAACATAAATGTTTTTTAAATGTTAATCCATGCTTATATACACACATTATAATGTACACACTCTCTCATTTACACACACACACATTCATACACTATTGCCAATTTAGTATCTCTGATCCACCTATACTGCAAGTCTTTGGACTGGAGATCCCAGAGGAAACCCATGTCAACTCCACACAGTAGTCCTCCTGATCCATCTGGGACTCAAACCAGCAACCTTCTTGCTTTAAGACAACTTTTGTAAGAGAACAATTTTTTTTCTACTTCAGAAAGTCTCATATCTTTTAATTTGGACCGAATAAAATCGGTTTTTGAAAACGTTTAAACAGTTTTAGCCTTCTTAAATATTTTTTGGAAAGTATTTTGGAGCAGTAAACATGTCAGGCAAGATTATTCTGATGAATCATTGACTTCTGCTGTCTTCATTAGTTTCAAAAGCACAGATTTCTTTACGATTTTAAACGGCATCTTTGGATATATTTTCGGCGGGAGATACTGTTGTCCTGAAAAACTTAAAACATAAAAACCTATATACAGTAGGAATGAATTAGCAGAACATTTTGGCAGCTTTATACCTTAAACAGTTATCGTCCCATGCCTTAGCAGCATAACACTGTTTTTAGGATCTAAAAATGAATTCTTTAAATCTTCTTTAAGTCTCAAGCAAAAAGATTTCAATGTCTGCTGGTACACAAAGAATATGGTCACAACATTTTCTGACATATTTTAAACCAGGGTTTCTACAGGTTTCACCAAGTTAAATTTAAGACTTTAAGACAGTTTTAAGACTAATATGAATGAAAATTTTAACTCATGAAAGGCTAACGGCTAAGGAATTTTTCAAATGGCCCAGATGAAAAAGATTTTTATTTGCCTTATCAAAAAAATTATATTTAATACATTTAATAATAAAATAATAAATGAATAATAAAAACTTACAATATTTTAGATATTTCTTAGCAAAAGATTTTAAATATTGTGTAAAAACAAGCCTTTACCTGTATCCACACTATTTTTTTCCAACATAAACTTCGAAAAAATTTTTTTAAAAATAAACAAATATTTTCAACATTTTAAAAACTATAATAAACTAAATTTATGCACAACAATCTGTCCATGTCGATGTCCTCAGCAGTAAATACATGGAGCACATTTAAACAAATGTTATTGTAAGAAAAATTGTTAAACCATTATGATAAATAGAGTTCAAATTACCTTTTTGAACAAAAGTTGAAAGTTTTATTGAGATGAATTGTTGGTGATTGTATGGGTTTTGGCCAGATTACGAAGCAAAACATGAACAAAGGAAAATAAAGACTTGTTTAAAAAAGATTCAAGACATACAACACTGTATTTCAGTAAATTTAGGACTTTTTAAAGCCTAAAATTTAGATTTTGGAATTTACAATTTTTTTTTTTTACTCACGGAAATCCTTGTTTATACAAAATAACCCTGGTAACTAGTTATTATAATGATATTGTAATTCTAACTCGTATACTATCTGTAAGAACTAGAAACAGTGAAAAGTACTAAGCCAACACTATCACTGTAATAGCAGATATCTTCTATGAGAATACTTTTTAATTTAATGTTTTTATATATTTTATATAGCGTCAGTGCTCAAGAACTCAGTGGGGGTACAAGAAAAGCAATAACTAACTAATTAAGAAGGTAGGAGACTAATAATACATTAAATAATGACAAAAAAAACATGAGAACAAGTAACAAGAAGGAAACTCATTACTGTCTTTCAATGAGTGCTTATGTGCATTTAGGAGAACTAGGCAGCACACTCAGGGCTGCAAGATGGTTTAATTTAGTTTTCTTATTATTAAAATATTTCTGAATGAGGATCAGATGACTGAGTTGGTCTTTGAGAATAAAAATGAACCTGTTTGTTCCTGCAGATCTTCCTGTTTGACTGTGAATGTTTCTTCAATCTTCACATCTTCACTCTCCTCTTTAATAAACGCCATCTTTATAACAGTGTGGAGATCAGTCGCTTCAGCAGGAGTTTTTCTCTGTGTTTGGACACTTTATCCTGTTTTAAATGAACAAAACAATAAAAATTTCCTGTTTAAAATAAATAAAACAATGAACAGAAACAAAATAAACTCTCTTCAACACTTGCTTCAACAGTTTCTTAATATGAAAGTAATTAACAAAAGTAAATCAGGTAAAAGGTTTCATTAATACTTATTACACACTTTTCTGTTACTTTATTCAAACAATAGCCTGTAAATACTGAGAATAAATTAGTACTACATTGTATAAAGGGTTAAAATAATATTTCCAACAGCAGGAACATAATTTAACATCGAATAAAAAACTAAAACTTTAGAACTTTAACTTTAAATAGGTTTATATCTGTAAAGGTTTAAAAACACCTTCCTCCAGTTGAATCACAGCGCTGAAGCGGCGCCGCCTGATGACGTCACACGCCGCGTCAAAATAAAAGTATTTTTTGGTTAGCTTTTTTTCCATTTACTGTTGCAGTCATGACAAACCTTTAATGTAAATATTTTAAGACAAAGGTTTAATTTATTAAATAGGATAATTTCACTTCATTCTAAGTATGTATAAGAAATGGAGTACTAGTTTTAATCAGCTCATTTGTGGCTATTGTTTCTTGCTCTGACTTACCGGATTTATTTTTGTTAATTACTCTCATATAAAGAGAAGTTATTTTGTTTATGTTCATAGTTTTATTCATTTTAAACAGGACATTTTTATTGTTTTGTTAATTTTTACTGGGTAAAGTGTCCAAACGCAGAGAAAACCTATATATAATAAGTCAGGACTCATGAGTTAGTGGCAAAAAAAGGTTAAAAAAAATACTTTTATTTGGGTGTGGCTTGTGACGCCATAAGCCTGCGCCACTCTCGCGCCGTGATTCAACTGGAGAAAGGTTTGTTTTAAAGCGTTTAGCCTTATATAACGCGATTGATTAAAGTTTCAGGTTTCTCATTAAGTGCTAAATTATGTACCTGCTGTTGACAATATTATTTTAACCCTTTATTCAACGTAGTACTATTTAACTCACAGTAATGAGGTCTATTTAAATAAAGATAAGATAAACCTTTTGTTCCCGAGAGGAAATTTGTCTTGGGCAAAGAGAGTGCTATAAGCAGACAATAATATAAATAAAACAAACAAAACAATTAAGAACATACCTGAAGAAAGTTTAAGTGAAGTAATAGTAAAGTGTGTAAGTGTTTTAAGGTTTAATTTATTTTATTTATTTTTATTTCTATAAATAAGAAATAGACAGAGGTAAAGTTGGTTTTATATTCGCACATTCGTTCATTAAGAAGTCTCTTTATTGTTTACCATATTACTTTAAATATTCGATCAGATTTATTAGCATGCAAGTGTGACTTCTAAACAACATTAACACTGTTTATTTGACTGTGAACAATGTTGTACTTTGATAGTCATTGGCTGCTAATATGATTTTGCTATTTAGAGTTTGCAAATAATACTTTTTATGAAATTATATTATTAAGGGGAAAGTCAGAATGTGCAAATATAAAACCAACCTACCTCTATGAAATTGAGTACTAGTTTTAATCAGCTCATTTGTGGCTATTGTTTCTTGCTCGGACTTACTCTTTTATCTAATTTCTTTTTGGTAATGACTCTCACATAAAGAAACTGTTGAAGCAAGAGTTAAAGCGAAGTTATTTTGTTTCTGTTCATTGTTTTATTTATTTTAAACAGGACATTTTTATTGTTTTGTTCATTTTAAACAGGATAAAGTGTCCAAACACAGAGAAAAACTCCTGCTGAAGCGACTGATCTCCACACTGTTATAAAGATGGCGTTTATTAAAGAGGAGAGTGAAGATGTGAAGATTGAAGAAACATTCACAGTCAAACAGGAAGATCTGCAGGAACAAACAGGTTAGTTTTCATTCTCAAACACCAACTCAGTCATTTGATCCTCATTCAGATATATTTAAATAATAAGAATACTAAATTAAATCTATCCAGCCCTGAGTGTGCTGCCTAGTTTTTCTAAATGCACATAAGCACTCATTGAAAGACAGGAATGAGTTTGTTTCATCACTTGTTCTCATGTTTTTTTTTTTGTCATTATTTTATGTATTATTAGTCTCTCATTTTCTCTACCTTCTTAAGGTTATTGCTTTTTTTGTTCCTCTACTGTTTATAAAGCGTCCTTGAGCACTGGCGCTATATAAAATAAATAAAAACAATAAATTTAAAAAGTTTAACTGAGCTGAGGATGTTTGACCTACAGTATTCTCATAAAGGATATCTGCTATTACAGTGATAGTGTTTGCTTAATACTTTCCATTTGCATATGTCACAATAATCACAATTCCAACTTCTTTATGGGTTTAAACTTGTTTTTAGTAGTTGTTACTAGTTCTCACAGATAGTATCTAGAATTACATCATTATTATAATAACTAATTACCAGGGCTAATTACTGGGTCTTAAAATGTGTTAAATTCCAAATTTCCTTGCAATAACATGTTTAAACGTGCTCCATGTATTTACTGCTGAGGACATCAACCTGGACAGATTGTTGTGTATAGATTTACTGGGTAAAGTAAAGATTGCTTGTTATTACACACAATTTGAAATCTTTTGCTAAGAAGTATCTCTATTTTTTTATTATTATTGTATAATTAAATTAATTAAATTATAATATATTTTTGATCGGTCAATTAAAAATCTTTTCCAATTGAAAAATTCCTTAGCCTTTAGTCCTTTATGAGTCCAAAATTTCAGTCATAATGGTCCTAAAGTGTTAAATTTAACTTGCTCCAAAATACTTTAAAAGTTTCTCAAAAAAATATTTTGTGTTCAAAGGGGAAAAAGTTTTTTGTTTTTTACCCAGACATAAAAAAAATGTATATATATATATATATATATATATATATATATATATATATATATATATATATATATATATATATTAGAGCAGTAATCACAGTACAGTGAAAGCGTGATATTTTTATTCAAGGTTATCATACCAGCTAAATCTTATACTGGCTTATGCCTAATGCTGCTTGATGTTGCAAAGTCATACATTCATTAATTTGTTTTTTCGGCTTAGTCCCTTTATTATTCTGGGGTCGCCACAGCGGAATGAACTGCCAACTTATCCAACATATTATCCCATCTCTGGGAAGCATCCATACACACTTATTCACTCTCATACACTACAGATAATTTAGCTTTACCCAATTAATCTGCTTTAGACTGTGGGGAAAACTGGTGCACCCGGAGGAAACCCACGCGATCGCGGGGAGAACATGCAAACTCCCCACAGAAACGCCAACTGACGCATCCAAGGCTCGAACCAGCAATCTTCTTGCTGTGAGGCAACAGCATTATCTAATGCGCCACCGTGTTGCCTGTTGTAAAGCCATATTTCTAATTTTCTTGTTTTTCTTGTTTGTAGAGCAAGTAGCCGTTTATTATTTCTGGTCTTTAACACAGTTAACTCCCTTCCTAGACCATAATTGGAATGCTGAATCCATAAGAGAGGGAGGGAATAATGGATTTAACAAAATGGGAGCAGAAGGCAATGTTTGTTTATTATTAATGTGAAGTCTGAATTGTGACCATATTCTAAGTCAGTGGTTCCCAACCTGGGGTCCGCGCCCCCCAAGGGGGGCGCCAGAGTTCACAAGGGGGGCGCGGATAAATGAGGTGAGAGAAGTGAGAGAGGATAAGTGTTGAGGTAGAAAAGGGCATAAAAATGATCCACTATTATATAGGGCTTTGCAATTAATCAAAAATCCGATTTCGATTTCAAACGATTATAAAAAAAGCATTAATCGAGATAAATGATTATTGCATCATATACCGCCACTTTCCAGTTGTACAAGTGTTGCTCTTAAAAGCGCGAAAGAGCGCGTACTTATGTGTGTGTGCAGCACGCACACGCAGTCAGAAGCATATGCGGCCACTCAGCTTTCGCTCTCATTCACACACTGAAAGGAGCAGAGGAGCGCAGACATCTAGTCATCTTAACGTGAGCGCTTTAATGGTCAAATAGGTGTCAAAACGCGGTGTTTAGTGATTATTTATATTAACCCTCATTTGTGTAATAAACAAACGAGTTGAGGATTAAAAGACGTGAAAGAGAAACTATTAAAGAGACAGTGCGCTGTAATCCTTCTGCCGCCTGTTTTTATGATTATTAATCAAACAACGAGAAAACCCTCGCTGCTCTTGACTGAAGGACTGCTGTAGCTAGTGTTTTTCTTACAGTGAAGATGGTTAAAGCACAGTTTGTTTCATATTTTTATTCTATTGTATTTATTTCTCTTTCCTTTGCAGGGTGGAAAATAACTGTATGTATACACTTGAAGTCAGAATTATTAGCCCTCCTGAATATTAGCAACCCTATTCCTCCCCAATTTCTGTTTCATGGAAATATTTTTTTTACTTATTTCTGAACATAATAGTTTTGATTTCTCATTTCTAATTACTGATTTCTTTTATCTTTGCTATGATTACAGCACATAATATTTGACTAGATATTTTTCAAAATACAAGCATTCAGATTAAAGTGCAATTCAAAGGCTTAGTGTAATTAGGCAAGTCATTGTATGACAGTAGTTTCTTCTGCAGACAATCAAAAATATATATTGCTTAAGGAGGCTAATAATATTGACCTTAAATTTGTTTCAAAATATTTAAACCTGTCTTTATTCTAGCTAAAATAAAACAAATGGAAGAAAAATATTTTAGGAAATACTGTTAAAATTCCTTGCTCTGTTAAACATAATTTGGGAAATATTTATATAAAAAAAAAAATCTCAGGAGCCCTAATAATTTTGACTTCAACTGATAATCGTTTTGAATAATCGTGATCACAATTATGACCAAAATAATCGTGATTATGATTTTTCCCAAAAGCGAGCAGCCCTACTATTATACAGTTTATGTATTTTTAAGTACAAAAAAAAATCTAAACACATGCTTAAAATTCCAACATAATAGTAAAAATAATTAAAATAAATAACTTTAAATAATTATTTAAATTTTGCTCACTCACGCAATGTGCTTGTCAAAGTGTTGTAAAGGCAAAATCAAAACAAAAATGGCAGAGAAACGTAAATGCAGGGACTCTTCAGAGGCGAAAAAAAAGATATACATATATATACACATAGTATATACATACATATACACAGTACATATGTGTGTGTGTGCGTGTGTATTTATATGGTGGGGGGGCTCCAATGTTTGTATATGTTCATGTGGGGGGGCCCCAAAGAAAAAGGTTGGGAACCACTGTTCTAAGTGATCCATTAATAACTGGGTTATTCGTAAAATATTGTTTACTCCCTAGAATCGGGGCACAAAGTAGTGAGCGTAAAGACACTCAATTAGACGTGTGCTGTTCCATCAGTAACCAAAGTGGCCTCATCATGACAGATGTTGGATAACCAGAATATAATAGTATAGGAATTTGGCATTGCCAATCCACCCTCTTCCTCTTTTCTTTTCAAGAAGTCTTTTCTTATGCAAGGAATTTTTTAATCCCAGAGAAATGTAGAAATACAATTATTCAACTCCTTTAAAAATGACTTGAGAATAAAATTAGGCACGGTCTGAAATAGAAACCGAAATCTTTGTAATATTGTCATTGTAATGGAATTGATCATCCTAGTCAAAAAAAAAGGAAGGGTTAACCACGGCGTCATTTCTCGTTCGGCTTTGTCAAGACGACGACAAGGTTTGTTTGAGCTCGGGTCATCCGTGGCTCGTTATTATATGCATTTAGTATATCCATGTAATTTCTCAGCTGTCTATTAGAACATGGCGGATCCTTTTCTTACATTCTGTCTAGCTCCACGAGCTCGTGACGTATCTCTGTAACCAATCAGCGTTCGGCTGCGCATGTAGCTCCACCTTTTGGTACCCTTTCTTGTTTTTGGTACCCTTTCGAAAGGGTGCCAAAGAAGTGGTACGGTACGGTTTGGTTCGGTATGCTTATTGACAGTGGAAACAACCAACCGTACCACTCAGTGGAAGTGGGCCATAAGCTGACCGGATGATAAGATTCACATTTTAGTGGATCCTTATCCTTTTTAAAAAGTAGTGTTATAACAGCCGATGTCATGGAGGGGGTGAGTGATTCCGAGACAAGAACTTCAGCAAATAAATTGCACAACAGGGGTGTTAGCTTGGCAGTAAACTTCTAATAAAACTCAGACGGTAAGCCATCAGGGCCTGGTGTTTTTCCGGTTTTCAATTTTCTGATAGCATTTTTAATTTCAGAAGGTGTTATATTTCCTTCTAATGCCAACTGATCTTAATCACAGAGGGATGGTAATTCTAAATAATTAAAAAGCTCTCAATACGTTTAAACTTTTCCTCCTCCACGGCACTGTTAACGTGTGGTCTTCCCCAAGGCTCAATTCTAGCACCTTCACTATTCTCTCTTTACATGCTCCCTCTAGGTTCTATTTTCAGAAAACATGGCCTGCATTTTTATTTTTACGCAGACGATACACAAATCTATATGTCACTCAAAAAGGAAAATGAGTCCTCTGTTGTGAACTCCCTTTCACTATGCTTGGAGGAGGTAAAAGCATGGCTTTCTGAGAACTTTTTATTTCTAAATGTGGAGAAAACAGAAGTGATTTTATTTGGGCCCAATGATTTGTCTGACTGTAAATGCCCCAGGCTGGGTAAAATGGAGGAGTTCAGATCACCCCAGGTACGTAACCATAACATAACATTAGACCAGAACTTAAAATTTGGATTACTTTGGATTAAGTCTAGATTACTAACAAAAAGCCCAAAATATGCACACATCACTCCTATTCTGAGGTCTCTACATTGGCTACCGGTGACACAAAGAATCGAATTTAAAATCCTTTTCTTTGTGTATAAAGCCCTACATGGTCTAGGCCAGTGGTCACCAAACTTGTTCCTGGAGGGCCGGTGTCCTGCAGATTTTAGCTCCAACCCTAATCAAACACACCTGAACAAGCTAATCAAGCTCTTACTTGGTATACTTGAAACATCCAGGCAGGTGTGTTGAGGCAAGTTGGAGCAAAATCCTGTAGGGACACCGGCCCTCCAGGACCAGGATTGGTGACCCCTAGTCTAGGCCCTCATTATTTATCCCAACTGATTGTTAATTACACTCCTCCAAGACACTTGCGTTCCGCTGATCAGTTTTTATTAAAAGTTCCAAAGGTCAACATACACTTATAAACACAAAACAACACAATATTGAAACCTTGCATGTAAACTTGCACACACTTCCAGCTACTCCCACTCTTAACTAGCTAACATTTGTGGGACCTCGCATATAAAACAAAACAATTTGAACAGCTCTTGATGTTTCACTACAAAGCTACCCCATAATTGACTAAATATACTTGAGAACTAGGAATAACAACAAACATGCTATAGTGGTCATTTAAAACATAACCGCAGAGTGACATTAACTGTTGTATTGTCTTTGACAGCTCAGTGTACTGTCGTTGTTTTCTTCAATTTTATGGCATTTTCAAAATATCATATTTCGGAAAAGTAGTGTCATTTAATCACGAAGACTAGTGGCGGTTCCTTGTCGTCCACTGGTTTGCTGCTGAGAGTGCTGTGTGCCCAGTCAAAAAGTGGAGTCTTCTCAAGGTTCACGGTGTCTTTCAAGAGGCCAGCTACAAATTCCGTCACGTGGATAAACGCTTATTTTCCAGTATAGGTTAGGTTTAATTTAGGATAAGAGCAATATTAAACGAACTTTCAGGTTTTGAGTGAGGACCTCAACAGTTTGTGTCTTTACATGGCGCCGCTCCAACCAGAAGTCCAAAACAAACAATATAACAATAATCACAATGAAACACAAAACCCTCAGCACTTATAACTCAAATGAAAGTAAAGAAAAAAAATGCAAATGATTTTTGAATATGGGGAAAAATAATAATGATAATAATATAAGTACAGGAAGAAAAAAAAAACGAGAAATAAAAAGAGAATGTGGGCCAAAAAAACAAAAACTTTTGCTTTTTATCTACAGAGTAGGGGGGTTGAAGGGAAATGAGAGGGGAATGGTGAATGTGGAGGTGTGGATGTAAAGGTTGAGGGCGTCGACGAACTCAGCCGGTGAGTATTAGTCACGGGTGCCTAACAGGAAACTCTGACACTGTCGACTGCCGGATAAAGGCTTTCGGCAGCTGACTCCATGCCAACGAGATAAATCGATAAGTTGATTTTGTTCAGGACACACTGCACTGAAGTTTTTGGTGACACACTCATTCACAGACGTCACGAGCACTTCAGTAACAAGACAGCGGTCTTTGCTCTGTTGCTTCGATACGTACTTTTGTTTTTTGTTTCTCACAGCGAGTCGTTAAGTTTACACTGCTAGTCTCGATCTGGTTTCTCTACTCGTTTCCCCACACTGCAACAGTTCAGTCAACTTCTCTTTCTTGCGCACACCACATAATGCTGCCCTCTTCAACTCTCCTCTTTCTTTACACTCCGACCGATTTCCTTTTTGACTGTCATCACAGAAAACCCCAACAATCATAAATGCATAATTGTATGCTGTCATGGCTTTGCAGTCAAAATTTTTTGTTATAATAGAGGCCAATGGAGAAAAAAATACAGCCATGAATATAACGAAAAGGGAGTAAATTTGTCCTGAGTGTATTGGGTTTTTTTTTCCAAAGCATTTTCCCAGAATATGTCAAAATGAGATGTCCTCAAATATCAGTCCGTTTGCTGAAACACAGAGAAAGTTTTGGCCAAATTAAGCCTCAAAATCACCCCAGAATGGATGAAAAATGACCCAACAGCACACAAGGGGAAAGGTGCAAATTTCAGCCTTTATGCAGATGCTGTACAGATGTGTCTCATGTCTGTGAGGCAAATATTCTCAGCTGTTACCCCAGAACTTATTTTCTGATGCGTTTACCCGTCAGGCACAGAATAAACAAGTATTCCCTGTCTGCTTTACAAAGTTTAAAAAAACATTTTGTTGTGATTAGGAATATATATGAATAAAAACAGGCCATTTACAGCTTTCTAATATCTGTCTTATCAATATGACCAAAATTATTTTTATGATCAATTATATAAGAAATGCTGACAACTGGACTGACACAGTTTCAATTTACTATAACTTCTATGTTAAGCGTCTTTGACACTACTTACATTGCAAAAGCACTAGATAAAGATTAATTGAATTGAATCTGCTTAAATCTGTACACGTTAATGGACCAAACACAGTATGATCTGATTTATTTTACATTTAATTTGCATCAAAATTTCAGTGTGTGTAGCCAATGTTTCCAGTGTCTTTTCACTTTTCAGCTTTTGATGAGAGTTTTTAAGACTTCATGAAAACTAATGTTTTATTTATATATTTCAGACTTTATTGAAGAGAATGAGGGGAATAAAGAGGAGGAACATCATGTCAAAAGTGAGGAAAAAACTCATTTACAGACTGATGGTATTTTGAAAAGGAGAGACAAGAATCGTTTCACCTGCACTCAGTGTGGAAAGAGTTTTGGAAACAAAAGCAAACTTAAGATTCACATGAGGATCCACACTGAAGAAAAAACATTCACATGCACTCAGTGTGGGAAGAGTTTTAACTGCTCATCACACCTTAATAAACACATGAGGATCCACACTGGAGAGAAACCATTCACATGCACTCAGTGTGGGAAGAGTTTCAACCAATCATCAAACCTTAATCAGCACATGAGGATCCACAGTGGAGAGAAACCATTCACATGCACTCTGTGTGGGAAGAGTTTCAGCAGCTCATCAAACCTTAATAAACACATCAGGATCCACACCAGAGAAAAAACATTTACATGCACTCAGTGTGGGAAGAGTTTCAGCCAATTATCATCCTTTAATCTACACATGATGATTCACACTGGAGAGAAACTATTCACATGCACTCAGTGTGGGAAGAGTTTTATCTGCCCATCACACCTTAATAAACACATGAGGATCCACACTGGGGAGAAACCATTCACATGCACTCAGTGTGGGAAGAGTTTCAGCCAATCATCTAACCTCAATCAGCACATGAGGATTCACACTGGAGAGAAACCATTCACATGCATTCAGTGTGGAAAGAGTTTTAACTGCTCATCACACCTTAATAAACACATGAGGATCCACACTGGAAAGAAACTATTCACATGCACTCAGTGTGGCAATAGTTTCATCCAGGCATCATCCCTTAATCTACACATGAGGATCCACACTGGAAAGAAACCACCAATTAAGCCGCGGTTACATTTAGACTTCCATTTGTACACACTCGAATGCGTCAAACCAGAAACGTTTGTGCATCAAGTTTCGTAGTTCACTGCCTTGCAAAGTTCAAGCTTGGTGAACTTTGACCTGCAAAATCACATCACTTGACTGTGTAAGACCAATCGAAGATCAACACATGACCTCTCTGGACAGAAATGTAAAATATGGACCAATCGCTCACTTTTTTAATGTCTAATAATCTTGGTTAATCCGGCCTCTTTTCGCAGCTCTGCACAACTGAATGTCGCATGCTCAAACTCTAGTGTGACCGCAACTTCGGTGTGGGATAATAATAATAATAATACCTTTTATTTTTAGGCGCCTTTCAAAGCACTCAAGGACACCTTACAGCAGATTACAAGCACATCATAAAAATACAAGCAGTAAAAATGACAATCAGCATAATTAAACCAGCAAATCAGTAAAAGCTATCCTAAACAAAAACGTCTTTATCTGAGATTTAAAATTGGAAATAGAGTCCATCTGGCGAATGTACAAAGGCAGGGAATTCCATAACTTTGGTACTGTACAACTAAAAGCCCTGCCTCCAAATGACTTTATCTTAAAGTGTGGGACAGATAACAGTTCAGCAGAAAATGATCTCAGTGAGCATGAAGGAGTGTACAATTGAAGAAGATCAGAAAGATAGTGAGGGGCCAGGTTATGAAGAGCTTTGTATGTTAAGAGGAGGATTTTGTATTGTATACGATAGTGAACAGGAAGCCAGTGCAGGTGAAAGAGAATTGGAGTTATGTGATCAGAAGTACGCGAGCAGGTAACTATCCTAGCCACTGAATTCTGAATCAACTGTAGTCTATGAAGTTGTTTATCAGAAATACCAGAGAGAAGCGAGTTACAGTAATCAATCCGTTATGTAACCAAAGCATGAACAAGCACTTCAGTACTTTGTTGAGATAGTGAAGGGCGAAGTCTTGCAATGTTACGCAAATGAAAAAAGGCAGAACGTGAGATATTACTAATTTGATGAGTCTGATAAGGTCTGATGAGTTTCAGTAACTCATCAGACCTTAATAAACGCATAAAGACCCACACTGGAGAGAAACCATTCACATGCACTCATTGTGGGAAGAGTTTCAACCAATCAGCAAACCTTAATGAACACATGAAGATCCACACTGGTGTGAAATAGTATATGTGCTTGAGTGTGAGAAGACTTTTATTAGAGCTCTAAAATTTAAACTGCACCAGACGATTCACACTGGAGAGACCGCACAAGTGTTCACTGTGACAAGAGGTTTAATCAGTGAACACATCTGAAAACACAAAAGAGGATTCACACTGGAGAGAAACCGTACAGGTCTGATCAGTGTCTACAGAGTTTTGCTCAAGCGGCGCAGCTTAAGAAACACATGGACAAAAAGTTGCACACATGATATGAATGCAGCAAGACATTTTCTCATGTGCACAGGATGTTTCATGTCTGAATAATGTTTGAAAAGGCTGAGTGACGGTTTACTGTTTTCCAACACTCCTACACTGCAGTAGGTGGGGTTGTAAATGTGTCGCGTTTACTGTAAACAATGGTGGCGGCTGAAAGAACAACATTTCTATAAACATCTGGCAAACAGCACCTCTGCAGCTTATAATCTCTTTGAAAGTGATTATACAGGTGCGGATACATCTGTACTCTACTTTCCACTGTGTTCATATAGCTAGTGTTGTTTTGGATTATGTTCTCTGTACTCCCTGAATGAGAAATCCAGATTGGAGTATGTGGTAAATCCTGATTGGATGCTGGCATTGCTCATCAGTGGGTATATAAAAGTTGTTGTGCTAGCTACCCCAGGACCCTGTGGCTACTCGGGAGTCCTCATGTCAAGACCTGCCATCTCATTAACTCTTTATCCTCATGGTTTTGTTTTGCGTTACTTATATCATGTAGTTAAAGTTTTGTTGTGATTTATACACAAGTTTTTTAGCTTCATTATTAATTATCCCTAGACATTTGTTGGTTGCTGTTACACCTGGCTCAAGGATGTAACATAATGAGGGAGACGACAAGGAGAAGTATGATCAAAAAGAATATTTATTTAGCTCAATTTAAATGATATAATCAAAATATCAGTATCAGTATGTTCAATCAGTGTGAAATGCAAATGAATGGATGCGGTAACTGTTGTTAGTGATAGTGTATGGATGCGAAAGAAAGCATAAAGGCCAAATAGGAGCGCGGCTCTGGCCAACTGCCAAGTGAATGGACAGCCGCCCCGACAAACTCTCTGCCGGGGTTTAAATAAGGGCGCTGACCAGCATCAGGTGCGCTGAAGGCACGCCCCCAATCTGGAATCAAAATCAAAGACACAAAACAACAACGCAGTCCTAACACACCCCCCTAAAAAATAATCCCACATCAAATCAATTCAAATAATAACATACATACAGGAGTAGGTCAGGGACATCAGTGGGAGACCAAAAATACCGCCTCATCACTCCACCACAGGGGCACGTGACAAGGTAACCACGGCGATGCCCAACTCGAACACAACAGTTTTGCAATGTTATTCTTCAGCATGTGCTGAATCTCGGACTCTAATTTAATGCATTTATCAGAAGGGACACGATAAAAACGCTGGCGTTTGCGTGAAGCGTCACCCACATCATGCTCTATAAGATGCGTTTGTGATGGAACATCCCCAAATAATGATGGAAATTCTCGGATCAAATGTGACAGCTCCACCCGCTGCACAACAGTTAGGCGAGACAACAAATCCTCCAACTCTTTCAAAGTCTCAGAATTATTTAATCGAGGTGGCACTACAGCATCATCTAAAAACTTACCCCCCTCCCGGTCTCCCGCGGAGGACTGTCCCAGCGCCTCAATCGCCGGACTGATCACCCCAGAGGATTTAATATCAGCTTGACAATCTCGGGAGAAAAAGGGTTTCAGCAGATTTACATGGCAAATTTGGGTTATTTTCTTTCTGTCTGGAGTTGCAATTTCATAATTAAGATCAGACAATGAACGCACTACAGTATACGGTCCCACAAACTTTGCGCAGAACGGAGAGCTCACTAGTGACAGCAACGCCAAAACCTGATCCCCCGGTTTAAATACGCGCTGCTCAGACCGACGATCAAAAAGAGTTTTCATTTTTATCTGTGCCTTCTCCAAATTCTCTTTAGCTGCCTGACCAGCTAAAATCAAGCGCCTTTTAAACCCATTCACATATTCAAGTAAGCTTTGTGGTGGTTGTTTGCCTTTTAACTGATCGCCGAGAACAGAAAGTAAACCTCGAATTTTGTGGCCGAAGACTAAATCATTTGGGCTAAAGCCCAAACTAGATTGCGTGACCTCCCTTGATGCTAACAACAGCCACGGAAGCCCTTCTTCCCAGTCACGATTTAATTCGACACAATACGCCCGCAAAAGACACTTCAGTGTTTGGTGAAATCTCTCCAGCACCCCTTGACTCTGAGGATGCTGCGCACTGGAACGATGATGTTTAACTCCTAATTGCTTTAAAATCTCTGTGAACATTTTTGAAGTAAAGTTCGTTCCTTGGTCACTTTGAATGACCTTTGGAATACCGAAGATGGAAATGAATTGAGACAGGGCTTTTACTACGGACCGGGTAGTGATATTACGCAACGCGTAAGCCGCTGGATACCGAGTACTTTGACACATTACTGTTAGAAGGAATTTACTTCCCGATTTTGAGGGAGGTAACGGACCAACACAGTCTATTAACAAATATTCAAAGGGCTGCTCTACTGGAGGAATGGGATACAGTGGGGCTGGTTTCAGTGGCTGATTAGGTTTTCCGGTCACTTGGCATGTATGACATGTTCTAATAAACCGCGAGATATCTTTTTTCAACAGCGGCCAATAAAAGTGCTGCAAAACTCTAGAATATGTCTTTTTTACACCCAAGTGACCAGCTAGATCGCCATGAGACAAGTTAAGTACAACATCTCTGAATTTCTCTGGAACAACAACTTGAACCACTGACTCACCACCACCATCCTCGTGTAACGCAAGCCACTTGCGCAGAAGCACCCCATCATTAATATAATATCTAGTCGTGGCACTCTCTACCTCCTCCGGTGGGAGAACAGCAGCGAACATTTTTTCTAATCCAGGATCATCCCTCTGGGCAACAATGAATCCTGCACGAGAAATTTTTGACAAGAGAGACAATCCAGGAGCAACAGACTCAACAGGAACACGGGTATCATTTAGGTTAGACTCATTCAACGTTTTAGACTTAGATCGCATCACTACACATGACACATCTTCGGATAACTCACAACATTCTTGATCAAGAACAGAGGACGTGGTGACAATCGGTGCAGGTGTCATTACAGGCCACACACTCTCCCCTGCCAAATTATTTCCCAAAATAATGTCCACTCCCTCCACCGGCAAAGAAGGGCGCACTCCCATAATAACTTCGCCGTTCACAAGCTGGGACTGTAAACTAAATTTGTGCAAAGGAACAGACAATGTTTGAAGTGCAATTCCTCGAATCAAAACATTCTTACCGACATATGAACTGGATGAAAATGAAAGTATGGACTCCAAAATAAAGGACTCGGACGATCCCGTATCCCTCAAAACTCTTACAGGTACGCTTTCATGTTCCACTAAAAGAGAAACACAACCTTGAGAAATAAATGGTGCATACCCAGTGTTAACTTTAATTTCGGAACAATTTCCTTTTATAACGGAGTCATCCGTACTGCAAAGAGCTGGAGTCTGCGGAAAACAATTGGTCAAAAGCACAGGTGCAGTATTTTTATTTTTGCCTCGCATCTGCTTATTTTTTAGCAAAGGGCACTCGTTTTTCCAGTGCCCGACCTCCAGACAATACCGGCACGTTGAATCAGATATCGCTCTACGAGAATGTAAATATGGATCAATTTGCTGCGACTGTTTAAAGTGAACATTTCCATTTCCCCGATTCCCAGAACTAAATCGGTTTTTATGAGTCAGAACAAAGTCATCTGCTAATGATGCAGCTTCAGCAGCAGTGCGAGGTTTGTTCTCATTAATGTACACAGCAATTTGATCAGGAACGATATTTTTCAGTTCCTCAATAATCATCAATTCCCGCAACTCACTAAATGATTTTACATTAGATGTAGAACACCAGCGATCAAAATGATTACCTAGCTCTCTAGTTACTTCCACGTGTGTTTGTCTCTCACCTTTTCTCCACGTTCTAAAACGTTGGCGGTATGCCTCTGGAACCAGCTCAAATGCCTTTAATACAGCAGATTTTACGCTATCATATTTTTTCCTTTCATCAACAGAAAGAGCAGTATACGCCTCCTGGGCTTTTCCCACTAATACGGACTGAAGCATAACGGTACGGTCAGTCTCAGGCCAATCTCGTTCATCAGCAATGCTTTCAAACAACCAAAAAAAAAATACGTCTGGATCTCGCTCATTAAACACCGGCAACAACTTCAAATTATTAATGAGATTGAATGAGCCGTCTGTGCGATGAACAGGTGACCCGCTCGCATTTTGTAGTTTTAAACTCTCAAACTTAAGTTGAAACTCTTGGTTTTGTCGTTCTACAGCTAACTTTTGCTCATGTTTTATTTTCTCGAATTCCATCTCACGCTTTCTCATCAAATCATCCAATCTAAGTTTTTCGATTTCCATTTCACTAACGCGCATCTCTTTTTCATGCAACTGTTGCATTCTAATCAGCTCTTTTTGCTGCTCAAATGACATTTTCTCAGCTGCAGGATTAACCCCAGCTGTTGCTCGTCTCGACGTAACTGGCAAAACCTGAAGTTCACTCAATTTAACTCTAATCATTTCTCTAACCTCATCCTTATGCATTCGCTTATCAACGCCACTCAACCCGTATTGATCTACAATTTCCCAAAGCTGCTTTTTCGAGCACAAATTCAATAGCTCATCCGAAGGAGCACTACAAAATTCTTCCACTGACGTCATTATCAAAATCAACCAACCAAAGTTCTAACAAATACTCAAATAACCTACTCCCAATTACAATTTACGCAGGCAATTCTTACGGTCAAAATCTGTGCACAAGTTCATTAATTCCCCACCTAATCCTATCGAAAAAAAACTCTAAATAACTATTCCTAATCTTCATGCGCTCCCAAGAGTCGAGCCCTTTGAAGCACTCAGATACCGCTGGTGTGGAACTGAACAGATAGTTCAGAACTACTCCACGGCAGTGCACTCAACCCAGAAGCCGCACAAAAATAACAAACTAAATTAAAAAAAACAACGCAATGCGCTGCTACAACCTAACAGGGGAAACTTACATTAACACAGTTTTAAACCGCAAGAACTTAGATGAAATCAGTATTTAGCAGAAGATTGTCACGGGTAGGGAAGGTATTACTGTAAACGGTGTCTAGCTCTTGAAAGGACTCCTCATCAGCTCGTCTAGTTCAGTCGGTAAGAGCGTGATACCCTTAAACTCAGGGTCGTGGGTTCGAGCCCCACGTTGTGTGTTTCTATTGCCTCTCTCTCTCTCTCTCAGCAAACTTTCATTAGGGTTTATATAGCAGACCTTTTGACACAAAGTTCCGCCTTTCTACCACTGTAAGTGACCTATTACTAAGTCTCTGTGGCGCAATCGGTTAGCGCGTTTGATTGTTAACTGAAAGGTTGGTGGTTCAAGCCCACACAGGAATGAAATAGGCATTTTGCTGCCTTGCAACTGCTAACACGTGCACTGGGCATATATCCTGGGTCACATTCCGTCCAGCGTTACAAGATGAAATCAGGATTTAGCAGAAGATTGTCACGGGTAGGGAAGGTATTACTGAAAATGGTGTCTAGCTCTTGAAAGAGCTTCTCATCAGCCCGGCTAGTTCAGTCGGTAGTACATGTGACTCTTAATCTCAGGGTCGTGGGTTCGAGCTCCACATTGGGTGTCTCTGTTACTTTTCTCTCTCTCTCTCAGCAAACTTACATTAGGGTTCATATAGCAGACCTTTTGAAACAAAGTTCCGCCTTTCTACCACTGTAGGTGACCACTTCCTAAGTATCTGTGGTGCATTCGGTTAGCGCGTTCGGCTGTTAACTGAAAGGTTTGTGGTTCAAGCTCACCCAGGGACGAATTAGGCATTTTGCTGCCTTGCAACTGCTAACTGTACGCATTTCTACCACTGTAGGTTATGTTACCCTAAGTCTCTGTGGCGCAATAGGTTAGCGTGTAGGCTGTTAACTGATCGGTTAGTGGTTCAAGCCCTCTAAGGGACGAATTAGGCATTTTGCTGCCTTGCAACTGCTAACACGTGCACTGGGCATAGATCCTGGGCCACATTCTGTCCAGCGATAGAAAATGAAATTAGGATTTAGCAGAAGGTTGTCACGGGTAGGGAAGGTATTACAGTAAACGGTGTCTAGCTCTTGAAAGGACTCCTCATCAGCTCAGCTAGTTCAGTCGGTAGAGCATGAGACCATTAATCTCAGGGTCGTGGGTTCGAGCCCCACGTTGGGTGTTTCTGTTGCCTCTCTCTCTCAGCAAACTTACATTAGGGTTCATTTAGCAGACCTTTTGAAACAAAGTTCCGCCTTTCTACCACTGTAGGTGACCTCTTACTAAGTTTCTGTGGTGCAATCGGTTAGTGCGTTCGGCTGTTATCTGAAAGGTTGGTGGTTCAAGCCCACCCAGGGACGAATTATGTATTTTGCTGCCTTGCAACTGCTAACACGTGCACTGGGCATATATCCAGGGCCACATTCTGTCCAGCGTTACAAGATGAAATCAGGATTTAGCAGAATATTGTCACGGGTAGGGAAGGTATTACTGTAAACGATGTCTAGCTCTTGTAAGGACTCCTCATCAGCTCAGCTAGTTCAGTCGGTAGAGCATGAGACCCTTAATCTCAGGGTCGTGGGTTTGAGCCCCACGTTGGGTGTTTCTGTTGCCTCTCTCTCAGCAAACTTACATTAGGGTTCATATAGCAGACCTTTTGAAACAAAGTTCCACCTTTCTACCACTGTAGGTGACCTCTTACTAAGTCTCAGTGGCGCAATCGGTTAGCGCGTTCGGCTGTTAACTGAAAGGTTGGTGGTTCAAGCCCACCCAGGGACAAACTAGGCATTTTGCTGCCTTGCAACTGCTAACATGTGCACTGGGCATAAATCCTTGGCCACATTCTGTCCAGCGTTACAAGATGAAATCAGGATTTAGCAGAAGATTGTCATGGGTAGGGAAGGTGTTACTGAAAACGGTGTCTAGCTCTTGTAAGGACTCCTCATCAGCTCAGCTAGTTCAGTCAGTAGAGCATGAGACCCTTAATCTCAGGGTCGTGGGTTCGAGCCCCACGTTGGGTGTTTCTGTTGCCTCTCTCTCTCTCAGCAAACTTACATTAGGGTTCATATAGCAGACCTTTTGAAACAAAGTTCCGCCTTTCTACCACTGTAGGTGACCTTTTACTAAGTCTCTGTGGCGCAATCTGTTAGCGTGTTCGGCTGTTAACTGAAAGGTTGGTGGTTCAAGCCCACCCATGGACGAATTAGGCATTTTGCTGCCTTGCAACTGCTAACATGTGCACTGGGCATATATCCTGGGCCACATTCTGTCCAGCGTTACAAGATGAAAGTTATGGTGTAGAGTCGGGTTGGCAGAAACTACAAGCATTTCCGTTTTTGCGAGGTTCAGCTGAAGATGATGATCTTTCATCCAGTGTGAAATATCCAACAGGCAGGCTGAGATGCGAGCTGGAACCGAGGGATCATCAGGATGAAAAGAGAGGTATAGCTGGTTATCATCAGCATAGCAGTGGTAGGAGAATCCATGTCTCTGGATGACTGGTCCTAGAGATGACGTGTAGATCGAGAAGAGAAGTGGCCCAAGAACAGAGCCTTGAGGTACCCCAGTGTTTAGATGCTGTAGGTTGGACACCTCTCCCCTCCAAGACACCCTGAATGACCTGTCAGAGAGGTAAGATCTGAACCATTGTATAACAGTGCCCGCAACGCCCAGTGACTCGAGCGTAGATAGCAGGATCTGGTGGCTGACAGTGTCAAAAGCAGCTGACAAGTCCAGCAAAATGAGGACTGATGATTTTGAGTCTTCTTTAGCCAGTCTGAGATCCTCCACGACCAAGAGCAGGGCAGTCTTAGTTGAGTGGCCTTTCTTAAAGCCGGATTGCTTGTTGTCCATGAGGTTGTTTTGAGTAAGAAAGTCCAGGAATTGATTGAACACTACTTTCTCCAGAATCTTGGCCATGAATGGAAGCAGGGATACTGGTCTGTAGTTTTCAAGTAGTGTATGGTCCAGGTTGGGTTTCTTTAGCAGTGGGGTTACCCTAGCCTGCTTAAATGAAGTGGGGAATAAACCAGAGTCAAGAGATGTGTTAATTATGTGAGTCAGTGTTGGTATGACTGCAGGAGAGATGGCTTGCAAGAGTTGAGAGGGAATGGGATCGAGTGGACAGGTGGTTGCATGGCCAGATAGCACAAGTTTGGACACCTAGACTCAGAGAGCTGAGAAAAAGAGCTGAGTGTGTGTGGTGTTGGTGGTGTATCTTGCATGTTTGTTGTAGGTGCAGCAAATTGAGCACTGATTTTTGCAGTTTTGGTGCAAAAGAATGTAGCAAAGTCATCAGTAGTAAGTGTGGAGGATGCGGGTGGAGGAGGAGGATAGAGGAGGGAGGAAAATGTTTTAAAAAGTAGGCGAGGATTAGTGGCATTGTTGATTTTCAGACGGTAATATGTCTGCTTTGCAGAAGTAACCTCAGCTGAGAAAGAGGACAGAAGAGTTTGGTATGTTAAGAGCTGTGCAGGATTTTTAGTTTTCCGCCAAATTCTCTCTGCAGCCCGAAGTTTTGAGCGATGCTCACGGAGAGCATCCGAGAGCCAGGGTGCAGGAGGACTGGCACGGGCTGGCCTGGATGCAAGAGGACATAATCGGTCTAGACATGATGCTAGTGTGGAGCAGAGTGTATCAGTGGCACTGTTCGAATCAAGTGCAAAGAGTTTGCAAGATGGAGGAAGAGAGTCTGAAACAATGGTGGATAGTATATTGGGTGAGAGAGATCGTAGGTTTCTGCGAAAGGTAACCAGTGTTGGAGTGTGTGGCGGCTCAGGAGTAATGTGGATGTTGAGAGACAGAAGGAAATGATCCAATATTTGTAGTGGAGTTACTTTTGTTTGATCAGTGAAGCAGTGTCGTGTGTAAATAAGGTCTAGCTGATTACCTGATTTGTGGGTAGCAGAAGTAGGTGCTCTTTTTAGGTCAAAAGAGGCAAGCAGAGTCTAAAAGTCTGCAGCTTGCGGTTTGTCAACGTAAATGTTGAAGTCACCTAGCACCAACAAGGGAGTGTCAAAATTAGAAAAATGTAAATAAAAAGTATGTAAATAAAAAGTGACTTACCTTATTGGCATGACAGAATATTTTTTACTCTCCCTCAAGTGGTTTCAAACCTTATTGAATTTCTTCTGTTGATTACAAATGAAGATATTTTGAAAAAAGCTAAAAATCTGTAACCACTGACTTCTATAGTAGGAAAAACAGATACTATGGACTTCAATGGATGGCCCGCACTCACACTAATCGGGCCTAGGCACGCTTACGTCATCGATGCTGCGCTGTTCAATGAGCGCTCTCACTCAGCACAACGGAGATTTCTCTTGTTATATCGTTTCAGCCGTTTGATATGCAGTGACATGGAGTCAAATATTTCGCCAAACAGTCCTTAGGGATGTGGTGACACGCAGTCAGATATTTCGCCGAACAGATCCGCCACTTTTGGCGCTCATAAACAATCTTAAAACTCTCGTGCTGCAGGAATGAGGAGGTCTGCTGAAGGCACGCAGCTGTCGTGCAGTGAGGGGTTTGCGTTTTTAATAAACGACGGCAGTTTGCGTTCACTGAACAGTAAGAATGATTAATAAATCATTATGAAACAGCCCCTTATAAGGCACGTCTCGCTTTCAGTTTCGGGCTTTGGCGCGTTTTGCACTCACACACAAGCGTACCGTGCCAAAGCCCAAGTGAACTGCACTCAGGCCCCCCTCTTCCAACCGGGCCAGGGCCGGCCAAGTGAACCGTGCTTGAGCCCGATTCAGCGCACTTACACTTCTCAAACGATCCGGGAAACGTGCCTGGGCACGGTACGGATGGCATAGTGTGAGTAGGCCCAAAGACTCAAGTCTGATAAACTTACATAATATTCTGTGATTTAAGTTTTGTAACAACTTTCTAATTCATAATGTATCTTCTGTGAATAAAAGTGTTCTTCTTTGCATAATAACAATATATAAGTATACCCAGAGAGCAAAATTCCTTACAGCTCTACACTCAGTGAATCTTCCTCAGCAGATCATCTTTATCTGTCCTCATCTGCTTTTATCTCACCATTCAGCTTCAGTCGTCCTTCACTCATTACACACAATAAAACACAAATGAAGAGAAACATCTGCACAGCACACACACACACACACACATCTCATTCACACATATATTTCAGTAAATGCTGAATTTATCCTGAATCTGCATCAGTAGCAGTGTAATTGACAGCGTTCCTCTTTCTGACAGATAATCTGCTGAAAATGTTCTGCAGCATTTTCCAGTATTTATCAGTAAATAAAGAGCGGGACATTGAGCTGCTGTGATGTGTCATTAAAGCTGAGTTTTCATCTGTATTAGCTGCTAAAACAAGTGCTGAGAAACATCAAGAAACCTGTTTACGTCTTTAAGAACAACTTACAAAACAACTTACAAAACAAGTTTATTTGGAAGACTTCCTTCTAATGAATACTTACTTCTGTAGCAGTGAATCTGCACTCTTATGAAGACACATCACTGGTCAACACAAACATCACAGCATAAATAGTATTCTCTGAAATCATTGAGAGAAAGTATTTTATTGAGTCCAGCTTAATATGAGCTGCTGTGTAATCAATATTAATAATAACTATTATTCATCACATAATCAATCCTGTCTGGTTTTACATTCTCTGAACTGTAAATATTGCAGTGTATACACACACTTAATACACATATACACTTCATTGAACATGTATAATGCCCACCCTATACAGTACTATTACTGATTTTAATTGTAATGCATTGAAGCAGGGGAGCCGCTGGCCAAGTCGGGCCCTCAGACAAAATGTTTTCAGTAAGCCCCCTGCATTGTTGCTGATGGAAGTGAAGGGGTGGTGGGTGGCTCCCCTGTAATGATGTGCACCTTTTGTAAAGCTACTTTGAAACAATAATTATTGTGAATTTGTGTTATTATTGTAATAAACCTGTACTGAATTAATAATAAAAAAAAAACAAAACAGATTGAACAGGTAGTTTTGAGCATTTTAATTATTATTTAAGAAAAGTTCCAAAGTAACTGAAAATAATGACACAAGTCTGTGTTTTTCATGTGGAGTCTGTTTTTTTATTATTATCATGTCACAAACCAGTTTGATGTGTTTTTCAGAAGTGAAAATATCTTGACGTGCAAACTTGTTGTTCAACTCAACAGTTCAGAGAAATAGAAAGATCTACAGTCTTTATTTGAGGTGAGTTTGCTCTTTCTGTACTTAATATTATCTGTAAAAAAATGTTTATATATATATATATATATATATATATATATATATATATATATATATATATATATATATATATATATATATATATTATAAGCGTCATTTTATTATCCATCCATCATCTCTTTGTTTCTAAAACTTTACTGCTGAGCTGAAGTCATTAAGTGATTTAATTTCCACCTCTTTATATCTTGATCTAACAGATGATCAAGTGTGTTTCTGGAACAGGGTGTACGCTGGGTCTTAAAAAGTAGTAAAAGTTGATAAATCAATTGGGACAAAATTAAGGCTATTAAAAGGTATTAAAAAGTCTTGATTACGTTTTTATGCGGTCTTACACAAGCGTTTTCCAAAGTGTTTGACTCCAGATAGGCATAAATATATTTATTTTCCTCCTAATATTAACAACAGCGTGCTCGATCCACACAATAAGTTCGGGCTTGGGTGCGACTGGCCAAGCTACTCCATCCGGGTGATGCCACGTAATTTGCGACGAATGCAGGAAGGTGATGTGACGCTCTCCACATGTAGCAAAGCAGACAACAAAATGGGAAAATGTAAGTTTGGGTACTCCTGGTTGGAGAAAGAAGAGTTTAAACAGTGGCTAAAGCCTGTCACTGAAAACAATCACGTAATTTATTCTTTTAAGCTTCGTGTCTTTCAAGGTTATTTGAGTTTTGTTGCATGGTTGTGCTCCTTTGATTTATTTAATTACAACTGAAGAGTTTCGTTGCAAAACGAGATATATCCATTTTGAGAAATGTGGGTTATTTGACATTATAATTTAAGACATCAACAGTCAAGTTCATTCACAATTTCTATACATCAAACTATTACTTGAGCTCAGTTAAGGCCAGGAACACAATATTTTCAAATCCAGGATATTTTTTATTTAACTTTATGTCCATAAATAGTAAATCCATAAATAAAGTAAAAGAAACATGCCAAATTGCAACATATTTATCTTTGTCAAACATCTTAAATTGGTTTAAAAAACAATACATCATAAATTTATGCAATAGTATATACAAAGATTGATTAATAACAACAAGATTCTTAGTTAGTTTTGGCCAGAACGTGCATAACATAATTTTTACATTTATTTATTAGTTTTTTTTTTGTGCAAAATACTATATACCCACCTTAAGCTATAATCTACTACTGTAATACCATTAAGAAAAGCTAGTAAATCAATGTTTTGTTTGATAAGATTAAGTTCGTTGAACAAACGACTTGTAGCTTGTTACAGAAAGAGTGGAGGCTCCTTCCACCCCGCTGCTGAAAACCCAACCTGTATGATCAGAGCAATCGAAGCCGCGGTGTCACAGTTCTTGCTTTTGTTGCACAGAGTCCGTGACACAAGATCGCCTTGCCCCGTCATATTTAATTAATTATTTCACTGTAATAATAATAATAATCATCATCATCAGCGCCTGACCAGCCACTGTGGCTATAGTCGTGTTTCCAGTTACAATTTCACGCAAGAAAAAGGAGCGCGCATCACAACAGCTTTTGGCACAAGTGATCATCCTCTCATTTGGTATTAAAAGAATAAACTTACAAAGAACACTTAGAAATCTAGCCATGCAGACAGGTATATTGTGATGGGAAGGAGCGCAGGAAAAAAGCAGTATTTCACTGTAACCCCTGGCCTTTTTGACATCAGCGGAAGCTGACAGACGCAGTCTGCAATTTTATCTTGGTCCACTTTTGTAGCATTTTTATAAATTTTTGTGAAGTTGAAGGCTACATCTTCATCTAATAGTTTGTCGGCATGATAAAGACCAAAATTACTCGCATTACTGAGCAAAGTACTTCACCACCATGACTCTCTTCCCAGGGAAGGCTGAGTTGGTGCAGTTTCCTGAACGTTCTATATCCATTATATCGCACTTTGTGACTTTGTGTGTGTTTTGTGAAAAAATACATTAAATAATACATTTTGTACAAGGCCTAAAGTGTACATTCTTAAATGTTAATAATGGCAGCAATTCACACATAGATTAAGGTACATCTGAACAGTGATTTGCAATAATAAAATCCAAATGTCAAAAAATTGTGTTTATCGCATTTTGCAACCAAACTCTTCAACTGTTTATTAACAACTGTTTTTTCAATTAAAGGTTGACTGATTAGTTAACTTAGCTGATTAGTTAACTGATTAGAACTTGAAGTGGCAACAAGGTCTTAAAATATTCTAAGAAGGTCTTTAAAAAGTTTTAAATAGGTATTGACATTTCCTTTAGGATTCCTGCATATACCCTGTGGAAGAGAATCACAGAAAACTGTGCATTCTGATACTGATTTATCTGAGATTTATTAGTGTGTTTATTACTGAGTATGTGATACTAAGACTGTATGTCTTATCGTATTGTTGTGAATCGTATTACAGAAACTCACTCGACAGCTTCATTCTGATATAATACTGTGTCTACATTATTAATTACAGACTCATTCAGTAAAATGAGCAGCTTTTCTACTTTTTACACAAACTGTCCTTTTCTTCAGCTCACTTAAGTTTTGAAAACAAAAGACTTACAGAAGCCCTTAAATGTAAAAAACTCAAACTGCATTAATAGTAGCAATGATTGCATTTAGATTTTATTAGTAAATATGTGGAGAGAAAGAGCTGATTATCTTTATATCACAATAGTGACTTAGTGGATTCACACACGATCTGTGTTTGACATAATTATACATGAGATGAAAACTTTTCAAGAGTTTCGCCAATCAGACCAGTTTCTTTAGTTTTCCTGAAGTGCTCTGGTGCTAAAAATATTTGTGGTTTCCTCTAGAGTCTTCTACTGCTGGTGATATCTCTCTTAAACATGCCACATCTATCATGAAGGACAAACACACTTCCGGAAATCTGGATTTGTCTCCAGGATGCAGGTAGCCCTGTAATAAATGTCAATAATAAAATTAACAGAGAAAGATTCAGAATATTATATAAAATATATGGCCAAATTGCTGCAAGTTTCTTCAGTTGTTTGTGTTGTGACCAATTTGCAACACGTGTGCTGTCAAATTGATGAAGATCGTTTCTTTATTTGCTGGTGTTTTTTGTAACTGCAAGTGCTTTCTTAAATTGCAGCGTGTTAAGCTCTCTCGGCCACCATATAAATCACTGATCACATCCAAAATTTATATTGCATTTGTTATAGACATTTGGTTTTGTCAGACGGTTTCAGAAAATGAGCCTTCCGGTTTAATGAGGTACAGATGTAGCTACTGAAAACACTCAATTGAAGGAGCGTGACCGAGTGACACTGGTGTACAGTATTTCACACAAGCACAGGATGCTCCGACACAAAAAAATGCATGACCAGCAGGGGGCAGTTATGTAACATACTGAACTGGGGTCTGTTCTTCAAATGTGGATTATTGTAACACAGGTTGTAGATGAAAGATTTAATAACTCCCTGGAGTAGATATGTTCCACTGCTAAAATGACTTTGAGTCTCGTTATCAAAAAGTCTGAAAGTAAGATCACTCTGTGAAATCTTATCTACCAAAATGCTTAACAGGCAATTCTTGCCCCATCCCTTCCTGTTCTTTAAAAAAACATTGCAGATGGAAAGGGAGAAACCACCTCTTTTTTTGCAAACACACACAAACACTTAATATTGCAATAGACTTTTAGAAACAAAATTCACTCCAAAGTCCATGTGATGTGTTTATAATCTGTATATTCTCCCATGTAATACTTTAATTTTTGCCCTTTTTAAGGCATTAGTGTAACGAAGGGTCTGACACAGAGGGATCCATTTGCAGTAAGTTTATTAAACACCTTTTAATATTAAGCACACAGTAGATACTGGTGTGCGAACTGACATGAAACACAGGCTTATAAGGTCGATAGGCTGGCGGCTTGCAATCATAAGCCGGTGTAGCAGGCATGGGTCAGAAGCAGGCCGCTGGGATCAGAGTCAATGATTCAAAACAAGGTTCTAGACAGGCGGCAGGCAAGGCAAGGCAAGGAAC
The DNA here is from genome assembly GCF_052040795.2 of Danio rerio. Classification (NCBI taxonomy): domain Eukaryota; kingdom Metazoa; phylum Chordata; class Actinopteri; order Cypriniformes; family Danionidae; genus Danio; species Danio rerio. The sequence goes on along the minus strand of NC_141024.2, from coordinate 63,585,577 downwards.
TGTCCAGGTTGGCAACAGGAGATCAGGCAAGGATGACTAACAATCAGTAATGTCAACAAGGCAGAACAAGACTTTGCACTGAAAAGAGTGTAAGAGCTGCTTATATGCATGTGAGTGCAATCAGGTGATGTGTGTCAGGTGTGCAGCAATCAGTGTCTGAATGAGGTGAGGATGACGTAATGTCAGTAGTCCGGTGAGGATGACGTAATGTCAGTAGTCCGGTGATGATGACCTCTGCTGGCCAGCGAGGGGAATGACTGGGACAGAGCCGGTGACAATTAGATTATGAATTCATGAATCTGGTTTCATGAACATTTAAACTTATCATGTTGTGGTACCACAGCCTGTGATTCAGGACATTAAAAGTTTTAATAAATTAAGAGTTAAAAGTTTAACTGTCTGTCTTGGGACTGCCCAGACCTGCGAGGAAAACAATAGAAATCTCCCACACAAACTTTCAAGCCATTGGTTAGTCAAGAGAGAATGGGTGTGACCTGACAAATCACTTAAATCCATACTACTCTAGTATGGAGTAAATCCTATTTCTTCAGGAGACCCTTTTGTACATGCGACTCATCTGAGTCCTTTTTTCCCAGCAATTTTGTTGGATTGGCAAATTGTTTATCAAACAGTTACCTTGTTTATTTTCTTCATTAAAGTTCTATATTTATTACTTTATTTAAATTTTAAAAGTTATTTATAACATGTGACATGAAGATTACTGCTTAATGCACTGATTTTGGAGAATGAAGTTAATTAAATCTGAAATTGCAGCACAAATCACACTGAGGAATTTAAATGTTGAGGAACATTTATGTTTTGTTTCTTTTGTTTTTCTGAATGACCCATTTTACATCACAATTCAGAGAGAAATAGGTTTGATAACAGTGTTACACATTGCTGACCTTCCTCCTCAACAAAGGAGTTGTTTTTTTGACAGAATGAATGAATTCTCTCCACACTTTTATTATTTAGAACAACCCTTTCAGAGCAAACAGCCTTACTGTGTTTATATTATACTACTACAGTCAAAAGTACACCATTAGCAGAGCATATATAGCACTATTGCTAATAACAGTGACTCAGGAGCTTACACATGTTGTGCTGATGTTTTGTTACATATCTGTTTGTGTGTGTGAGTCTGTCTGTCTGCCTGTGTCTATCCATCTGTCTGTCTGCCTGTGTGCGTGTGTTTATGTTTGCGCATGCCTGTGTTATGAGCTGATGTTTGTTTACTGACTGAATGTGAATCTATGGCCCCGCTTAAACTAATATGTTTTAGTTTGAAAATGCATAAGTTTTGCTACGGTTACGGCATCCATCCACACAACACCGGAGTTTTCGAGCACCAAAAACAGAACGTTTTGGAAACGCTGAGCAGTGGCACCCCCAGATCATTTTGTTAGGGGTGGACAGAAGAGGCCATACCAAATCTTAAGGTGGCACACAAAAAATAATGTATTCAGTGTGATGTTATATTTTTGTTTCTGGTAAATGAAATAATGTGGTTTTAATTCACTTAATTAATTACTCCTAAAATATCGCAATTTATTCCTTGAAATAACTCAGCTAGTACATGTGCATCATACAGTATATGTCATGTCTAAAATTTATGAAAGTTAATGAATCAATAATAAAACAGACAAATGAACAAATTGTACAAAAGGCATTACTAAACACACGCACACACAATATACAGACCCTAATAATATCATTTATCCATATTCCTTTCTGAGCCACAATATTATTTATACTGCTTATTGATATACCTTAACCTTCTGGGGTCTGAGGGTGTTTTGGGGCTCTGGAGAAGTTTTGACATGCACTGACATTTGTGTTGTTTTCAGTATCTTAAAAACATTTTAATGGCTAAAGTGTTATTACACTGTAAACAGCACAAGTTGGGCTACAATCATACCTAAGCAGCATGTTTGTATGTGTATTGTTTGTGTTTTTGAGAAAGAAACGTTTATGCGTGGTAGGTGAAAAACAAAAAAAATTAATTCATTGAAACAAGGCAGTGAAACACACAGAGAACATTTGTGCACAAGACTTTTGAAAACTGGATTTTGTTAATTAAAATTTCTAAGTCACTTTTTGAGTGAAATTGGTTCATGCGAGAAGGCGTGAACTATCATTACTATGCAGTGAGTCACACCTGAGAAGACAAAGACCTGCATATTGAGCTGAATAATGAGCCATCAGACAGGTATGTGTCTAAAAGGGCAGAGTTTCAAGAATGAATCAAAGGAAAGTTTATATACTTTTTTGTTTGCAGTTTAATTAAAAATATTAATTACACAAAATAACTTGAGATACACTTGTGAGAGTCAGTACACTTTATAAAACTCTGCAAACTTTATAAACTTACATATAGCAAATCTACTGAAATCAGCTTTTGGCACAAGTAATCATCCTCTCATTCGGTATTTACAGAAATTATTTGAAGAATAAACTTACAAAGGACTTTTAGAAATGTAGTCTTGCAGAGGAGGGCAAAAAAAAGGCAGTATTTCACTGTAACCCCTGTCCTTCTTCTTGACATCAGCGGAGACTCACAGACGCAGGATTACTTTATCTTGGTCCACTTTTGTAACGTTTTTATACATTTTTGTGAAGTTGAAGGCTACATCTTCATCTAATAGTTTGTCGGCATGACAGAGACCAGAATTACTCGCATTACTGAGCAAACTTGGAGCACTTCTTGTCTACTTTATCTCTCTTTGCCACTGGTCCTTTACCACTGTTGTTTTCACATCTGGAAATTTACATATGAACAGCGCACTTACTGAGAGGCGGGATCGAGTTAGCTGTAATGAGGTGATATAGGAAAATCCGTACAGTCCTTACTTTTAAACAGATTACATAAAAATAGATAATTTGTTTTCGACTTGAATTGGTTAATGCAAAAGTAGACATAACAAGCTTTATAAAGATGCCATTAATCATCATCTTTGTTGAATATTTGCTGAGTTTCCTTTCATTTTAGTGACGTGTTTTTCTGACCACAGTCTGCTTGTGTCTTCAGTAATATCAATGCCTCGTGGGCGTGGTCACATTAAAACTAATGAGATCAGACTCCATTTAAAAGTAGACACTTCAAGCTTTCTTAGATATACATTTCTCATCTCTGTTAGTTTAGTTTTCGCGGAGTATCAGCGAATTTTACTGATGCACTACTAAAAGCAGTTCACGGAGAGAGAAAAGACAGAATGCCTACACTATTTGTTTTCCTTATTTTGCAAAAGCACACACATTTGTTGTTGTTGTGAGTGTACACAACAAAAAGTAGACACATAACAGATTCGATTGATGTATTGATCTCATTTGTACGATCAAAACTGAAAGTGTAATTTAAGTTCATTTCAGCAGTTTGACGACACCACAGGTCAAAACGCATATACGCGGTCTTCGACCCCAGATGGTTAAGGAAATATTACATTGCCACAATTGAATCCACAATAATTTAGTGGCTGCTATTTACTTATTCGGGTGAATTAGTGGTGCAGTAGGTAATGCTGTCACCTCACAGCGAGAAGGTTGCTGGTTTGAACCTCGGCTCAGATGGCATTTCTGTGAGAAGTTTGTATGTTTTCCTTGCGTTCCTGTGGGTTTCCTCCGGGTGCTCTGGTTTCCCCCACAGTCCAAAGACATGCTGCTGGTGAATTGGGTTGGCTAAATTGTCCGTAGTGTATGAGTGTGACAGGCCGGCCAGAATGTGTAAAAAAGTCGTTATCATATGGACAAGTCTAAAATGGCTTGTTCCAAAGAGCCGACCCTGCAACCATACGGGACTAAGGCCGAAGAAGAAGATTTATTTATTTATTCATTTAATCATTGACAAATTTTACATTTACGTAAGTATGTTTAAATTAATAATATCAACAGCAAAACCGTTGGAGTGGCCACAGGGGTGGCCATGGCCTTTTTCGTCTCAGTGTGGATGGGGGAAAATGGAGACATCTGAAAATGGAGGCGGGGCAGCAGACATTCACCTCTTTAATTGGGGCTTTTTCTCAATATTAAGTAGCCTAACGTTACACACAGTTCAATCCTGCATCTTCTCCTTGTACCTTCAGACTTCGCGAGTTTGATATGGGAAACAGACTCCCGAGGACATGTCGGTAAATGTTCAAAGGGAACAGTGTACTTTTATAACCTTATTCACATCACCCTGGCAACATTGTTTCACTATCTTCACAATAAAATGAAAACATGATATAAAGAACTGCTGTTTTCATTTTGATATTAACATCTGAACAGACAGCAGAAATGTTGAGGGGTTGTGCTGCATATATGACCGTCATCTTCACTGTATTTATATTTATAACAAAACGGAGCCTATAACATCACTGCCTCCTTTCATTTTCATTGAAAATACAAAACATACCCTTTCTTTTGCTAAATATCAGTTTTAATAACCAATAATGGCCATTATAAAAGTATAACGTACAATAAGTTTATACATTATAGGAAATAAAGGCAAGCGATCCGTCGATAAACAGAATGTACGTGGTTAGATTAATTACCTTATCTTTGCGAGAACAAGTAATAGATTCAAAAGACCAAAGTCGGGGAATATGTCGTTAGATAAAGACAACAAGGTGAATTAAATATCAAGTAAAGTGAGATTAGATCCAGCGGTAGATCCTTAAAGAACACTCCAACGAGCACAGCTCTCATCTGGCTAGATAGGCTGCAGCGCATTCTAGTGTGTGTGTGTGGTCACGTGATGTGCGTTTTCAGTGGTGTGGTGTCGTCAGAGAGCTGTTCAGAAACGCTGGGTGAAAGCTAATGTGGACGCGGATCGTTTTTATTCTAAAACACCGTTTTAATACTAAAACGGACTAGTGTAAATGGTGCCTATGTGTTTTTACAGTCTGGATCATGAAGGACAGCAGAGGATTACAGCAGGACCATGCAAATGTACTTCTACATACACTCTTACACACATATACACACATACCTATGGTGAGTGTTGTGTTATTAATATGTCTCTTCTTGTGTTCAGATGATGCCTGTTTTCTCACACTGGATCCAAACACAACAAACACTGGTCTCATTCTGTCTGAGGAGAACAGAAAGGTGACACGAGTGAGAGAGAAACAGTCGTATCCTGATCATCCAGACAGATTTGATGATGTGTCTCAGGTGTTGTGCAGAGAGAGTGTGTGTGGACGCTGTTACTGGGAGATTGACTGGAGTGGAGATGGTGTGGAAATATCAGTGTCATATAAGAGCATCAGCAGGAAGGGAAGAAGTTATGAGAGTTGGTTTGGATGTAATGATCAGTCCTGGAGTTTGATTTGCTCTTCCTCCAGTTTCTCATTTATACACAATAACACACAAACTCGTCTCTCTGTAGAACCGATCAGCAGTAGAATAGGAGTGTTTGTGGATCACAGTGCAGGAACTCTGATCTTCTACAACATCTATAGAGACACAACGAGCCTTATCCACTCAGTCCAGACCACATTCACTGAGCCACTCTATCCTGGGTTTAGGGTTCATTATGGATCATCAGTAAAACTGAGCTGAAAACTGAGAAACTGAGGAGAGATTTACACATAATCCTCTGCTCTGCAGGATCAGTCAGTAGTAGCGTGATTGCTAAAAACTAATTTGTTTTCTGTTGTTTTTAAAAATGCATTATTGTAAACTTGCCTCTTTGTTATTTTCTTTTATATTGTTTTCTTTTTTCTGTACAGCACTTTGGTTCCACATTGGGTGTTTACTGCAAGCCATATGTACAGAAAAACAGGTAATTCTTGTCATGTGTGAGTCTGAGCAACCATGTGTAAATACCAATTTATTAGCGCAACGATGAAACTAACAGCATGGTCAAAGGTTAAAAGCATGTAAGCCTTTTCTAGTGCTTCTGAAAAGATTTCTGTTATTTCTTAGAATTTATTTGTATTTGTTTTTCAGCTCCAAATATAATGCGACAGCTATTTTAAGTGACTGTCACATTTCGACTGTATTTCTAATTGTTAGACAGATCACATTCATCATTTATGGCTAAATTTAGAGTTTTGACTTATATCAGGGCTTAAAAAAAATCCATTCGGTTTACTTCAAGAAGAATAATTGTTTTTAAGTGTCTGTTCTTGCATTCCTTATTAAAAAAAAAAATAAAACATTATGTTTAACATAAACTGTTTTACTAAAAAATTACAGATTAATAATGTTATTTTATTACAAAGTATTGCAGGGCTCTAGAGTGCCCTGATTTCTTAACAGTGCAACTAAAAAAAAATATTTGAAGGGTAAAATTGAATGAATTTCCGATAAGTATTGTTAATGAAATATTTATTATGTGTATTTGCTCTTGGTTATATCTAAACTGGCTTTGCACACTTACACACGCTCTCGCTCACCAGCAGCAGTTGATTGACAGATGCTGCTTAAAGGCACTACACACAAAGCCCCATCACCTTGTACCCAATGGCCAGAGTAGTAACGAGGGTAGTAACGAGTTACATTTACTTGAAAAAATTCAATTAAAATTATTGGGTAACGTGTACTTTTTGAGTACATTTAAATATGTTTACTTTTACTCAAGTAAATTATTAGAGAAAAATCAGTACTCTTACTTCGCTACATTTCACAGCGTTCCTCCATTACTGTCAAATGATAATAGATATGATCCATATGTTTTGTTTGCAAATATCGCGAGGCGCCGCATTGGAGAGGTTGTGTCGCGAGAGGTTGTTATAGAGACGAGTCTCCCACTTTCGGTTTGGGCGCGCTGTATTGAGTGATAGCTGACGAGGGAGATGTGCGAGTTATACTGCTGTCACGCCATGGCCATCTGCAGTTCCGAAAAGTACGGTCATGCTGTCTGTGTAGTGAGTTTATCAGACCAGGTCACCCGGCGTCAAGTTCAGTCTGTTTTTACTCTAAGATGTCTACGACAATAGTCTCATAATGCGATGCACGCTGCACTTTGAACTGACATCACAGCATATAACTTACATGAATTCCAGCTCCAACCTAAAAAAAGTAGTGGTAAGTGTCCAAATGATCTCATTTTGAACCTTACTCATGGTAACTATGCAGGCCCGTAACCAGGGGGTTCGGGTGTTTGGAAAAACCCAGCCCTCAATGACAACTGTCCAGAATTTGTCCCATACATGAGCTCATTTGTCTTATTTTGACTGCTATGCCATCATAAATAGTGCAATTAATCCATTAAAAAGGCTTTAAGACCAAGCAGAATCCTATATTAAAATTAATATAAAAACTAATTTGCCTATTTTTGTTATCCATGAATTTTCAATCAAATCAAATGTACTTTTTTTACAAGAGAGGCAAGAAAAATTGTGAAGTTCTTTATTATTATTATGTTTTATATTGTTATTATTCAAATAGCCGAATTCTGACTGAGGACAGTTGAATGTTCTGGCCAGTTTGTAGGCTAATGCTACAATTTTTAATTTAAAACTTCAACAGATTCCTATTTCTTTATAACAATTTATGATCTAATACATTTGTATTTAAAAAAAACAGTATTTATTCATTTTTTTATTATTCTAAATCTTAAGGAATTATTTTAGTACATTAATTGTGTCATTATGATGACGACCTAACAGGCTAATCCAGCTAAAATAGTGCTTAAAATGTCACTAAAATACAGTATTTAAATCTCATACAATGTACATGAGGTGAATAACTGCAAAAAGGTCCACATTTTGAGAAAAAGACCCCTTATAACAGGCTGGCTATGGGCCTGCCATGGGATAACCAAGTAGCTGTTTAATGGAATAACAGATTATCCCAGTACATATTAGTCATTCCGTTTCCCAGATATTTTTAACATAAAATGGTTTATATATATATATATATATATATATATATATATATATATATATATATATATATATATATATATATATATATACACACACACACACACAAATAAAATTAATAATGATCCCCTATATTTTTCCCCAATATCTGTTTAACAAATAAAAATTTTACAACACATTTCTAAACATAATAGTTTTGATAACTCATTTCTAATAACTGATAGTAAATAATATTTGAATAGATATTTTTCAAGATGCTAGTATTCCGCTTAACGTGACATTTAAAGACTTAACTAGGTTAATTAGGTTAAAGTTAGAGTAATTAGGCAAGTCAGTAAGGTAGTTTGTTCTGTAGACTATCAAAAAAATATTGCTAAAGAGGGCTTATAATATTGACCGTAAAATGAATGGATTTTAAAAAAAATTAAAAACTGGTTTTATTCTAGAGGAAATAAAACAAATAGGGCTTTTCCAGAAGAAAAACAAATTATCAGACATACTTTGAAAATTTCCTGAATCTGTTAAACATCATTTGGGAAATATTTAAAAAGAGAAAGAAAAATCACAGGAGCTTAGTCCATTTATTAATCCAGGGTCGCTACAGCGGAATAAACCACCAACTAATCCAGCACGTTTTTACGCAGCGGATGCCCTTCCCATCTGTGGGAAACATCCACACACATACATTACGGACAATTTAGCTTACCCAATTCATCTGTACCGCCGCATGTCTTTGGACTGTGGAGGAAACCGGAGCACCCGGAGGAAACCCACGCGAACGCAGGGAGAACATGCAAACTATACACAGAAACGCCAACTGACCCAGCCGTGGCTCGAACCAGCGACCTTCTTGCTGTGAGGCAACAGCACTACTTACTGCATCACCACGTCGTCCTATATATATATATATATAAAAAAAAAAAAAAAAAAAAATATATATATATATATATATATATATATATATATATATAATCAAAAGTAACTAAGTAACTAATTACTTGAGTAATTGTTTCATAAGGTACTTTTTTACTCTTACTCGAGTTACTTGAGTACAGATTTTGGATACTCTACCCACCTCTGCCATCGACAAGTGCTGAAACACGCAACCAATTTTATTTGTTGACGATTTGCGTGTTTTGTTCCTTTTTAAAAGTCTTTTATTTTTCTTATTTAACATAATCTCCCCCAAGGGATTAGTTCAATTGAGTTATGTGCTGTAGGCTTTTGAACAAAACCCCCTGTATACAGTTTACACACTGCAGGTCTACAGTTCTGATGTGTTATGAATTACATGTTTTAAATGACAGTGAGACATGCTAAATTTAGTTTTTAATTGTAAAATATACATTAACCCAGAACAAAGTAAAATAATATTTATTAATGGCCTATTGGCAGAGTATAGTCGTTAAACTTAAATAGTCTAAGCATGTTTTTTATTAATATTATAACAAATTACAAACTAGCCACCTTTTGATTTTTTTCTGTATATTATTATCCAGGTATTGGAACAGGACACTGTAATATGTTGAAAATCACTAAAGATGCAATTAAAATTATTTTACCAAATATAAAATACATTACACAAACCTTCTAAAATTACAAAATACATAAATCTGTCAAGTAAGTGGCAGTTCATTCAGCTGTTGTAACCCTTGATAAACCAGGGACAAAGCAGAAGGGAAATGAATGAATGAAATCTGTCAAGTGCATTATTCAATAACATTAAAATTTACTTTAATTAAATCCTAACAATCTGTTGTTATTTCTGATATTTGGTATTTAAATTAAAAACATTGTAAACTAAGCTTGTTAGATTCAAATAATATAGTGTGAAAACATTATGAAGCATTAATATTTATGCATTGTCCATTAGTTACATTTTTTCAATTCCCTTTTATTTTTATAGCGCTTTTACAATGTAGATTTTGTCAAAGCAGCTTCACATAAAAGATCATAGTAAATTGAAATAGTGTAGTTCAGTATTTAGTGTTTAAGTTCAGTTCAGTGTGGTTTATTAGTCACTATTGAGGGCCTAAACACTGAGCAGCAAATATCGATGCGTAGCTTTAACAATTCCAAACCATGCAAGCTACAGGCGACAGCGGCGAGGAAAAAAAACTTCACCAATTGGTGAAAGTGAAGAAAAAAAAACCTTGAGAGAAATCAGACTCAGTTGGGCACCACTATTTTAATTTCTCCGCTGGCCAAACATCTTGTGCAGAGCTGCAGTCTCAGCGGCGAAGGTAGGAAGCGGGGCCTCAGCGTAGACTTGACTGTCCCTGGAGCGTCACAGGAGTCAGTCTCATGCTCTCCACTCCTCCATAACCACCCTAGCAGCTGCTCAGAATATGGTCTGGTCCAGGATATGGACACCTTAGGATCATCTCGTCACTGGTCTTGAATCAGATCAGTGGCTCTGCGTAGTCTGAGGGCTTCGGAATGAGTATCCCCAGGTGGAAATGGAGAATAAAGAAAATAATTAGCGTAGCTGCTGTTCATAGTGTATATAAACAAGATGCAGAAACCTGTGTGGAAACCCGCTAAGAGATGCATTGATTGTATGCTTTACTAAACAGATACATGTAGGTCTTTAATCTAGTTTTGAATTGAGAGAGTGTGTCTGAGCCTCGGACATTATCAGGAAGGCTATTCCAGAGATTAGGAGTTATAAACAAGAAGGCTTGACCTTACTCGATTTTGCTATTCTAGGGTACATTAATATAAAAAGCTCATCAGACATATAGGTAGAATGAAGTAATATAAATAATGTAAAGTTTTATACATTATATTTATCTTTTTAAAAATAGCCTACATTAGCAAATAAAACATCAGGTGGGCCTACACGGCAAAAAGGGGTTGTCTCAGACACTTTTAGAAGCTGTCATTCATTCATTCTCAGCATACGCAAGGTCTTGACCTCTTTTATTTTTTTTGTGTCTTATTTATCCTCATAGCATCCATGTAGGATAAAAGAACGGCATATTAACTTTGTCTTTTGTTAAAAGGTGTTGTGAAAATAAATCAGACTAATTCAAAGTAGCATCACTGCGCAAAAAAAAAAAAAAAACGTTATGAATGCATGTTACACTTCCGACTGTCCAGTATGTTTTCTTTAACTTATAATGCACAGAGTTTAAGGTAAGGGATGTTTTCATTTGCCATTCACTAACAGTCGGACAGGCTCATCCAGTTCATCAAACTCCCTCTTTTAAAATCGAAAGCGGAATAAAAACATGATTCTATTCATGCCTTCTGATTGGTTCTCGGGATATATCGGCTTTTGCTGTCAAAGGCAAGTGGCGTTAAGAGGCTTTTGCAAACAAACTGTTGTTTCTAAATCCGCTGACACTGCGATTCAGATGATTTGAAGCAAAAATATTTGTTGAACATGTACTACATGTCTAAAGCATTTGCTCTATGTCATTATCTCATTTTTGGTGGAAGTGGGGTTTAGCGGCTTTTGCATCTGAACTCTTCATATATAAAATCTTTATGTTTGTGTTTATTAGGTTCCATTAAGAGAAATAATATCGGCTGCTCAAAGCCTGGCGTTGATGCTCACCAACACCCTAGAGAACACAAACCATAGTAGTGAGAATAATTCAGCATAGCAGGGAGAGCAGAGAGAGAGGACAACGTCAAATTTCCAGAGCCAGTCAGTTCAGCAAGAAATGGCTAGTTGTAAGATTTAGTATTTCACAGACTGTATCTGTGAAAGTACTGTAGCGAGCACACGCATGCCACGTTGCCCTGGTCGCAAATCCGCCCCAGCTGTACCATCATCAGCACCGGATCGTTCACAGCTGGACCTCATCAGGCAGAGAGGCATATAAGCCAGACCCACGCAAGAAGAAGACGAGCTTCATTCACTAAGTGAAGTTTCATAAACTAATTTCGAGAGGAGCACGTGATATGATTGTGCACCGCTGGCCACTCATCCGTAATCAGTAATAATCCAATCAGAATGATCCTAGCTTAGTATATATGGATCACTTTCTCCTCATTGCACTATCTTCGTTTTGGAAGAATGCTTCCCGCTACAAACACTCCAGCATTTAAACTACGCTTCAGCATCATTCAACCTTCTGGCATGGAAGAACAAACAAACAAACAAACAATCAACAACAACAACAACTTCTCCAACCAGGGGTCCGTTCTTCGTACCTCGCTTAAATGATCTAAGATTATTTGGCAGATCCTGGATCTTTTAATCTTGATAACTGATCTCTCGCTAATTTGGTTCTTCAAACAAGTTCGCGAATCAGATTAGAATGTCTGGATGAACTGATCTGAGATCGCTGCGTGTGTTATGAAGGACAGATCTATCGATCCTCGAAATCATGATCAGCAATGCAACGATTGGCTGACGGCACAGCAGCGTAATGACATCATTTGATTAATATTCAATTATCCATGTGAGCAAAATTACAAATTAGCAGTAAAAGGCTTGTTAAATATGACACGCAAGAACTTTCCACATTTGTTGTGAGCTGCAGGCTTTACACTTTCATTTGTCAAGACAAGAGTATTCATTATGTATTTCAATGCAAATCAATGTATTTAGTTCTACATTTAAAAAAGATTTGCTTTCTTATAGTAGCCGTTTTTTAATCGGTGTAAAGAATAACTGGTTGTTTACAAAAGCATTTTCATATTGGTAAAGGCGTCTGCAACTTTTGTGAGGCATCAAATCACTGGCATATTAACTATCAAAACATGTTTATGACTGCATAAATGTATTATTGCTTTTAAAAAAAAGTCACATATTGTGCATTTCTATTATACACAATTTGTTCTAAAGCGATCTAAAAAGTTAATTTCAATAAGTTTTCTCTTTGCACCAGATGGCAGTGTACTTTCATTTCGAGGGTGCAGATTGCATACGTTTTATTAATATGTATAACTTTATTTATTTTATTAATGACTATAACTTTATATATATATTTAAAAATTATGTATTATTTTCCCAAGTGTATATAACTACTACTGTAAGAAAATATCAGAATTCGGAACATACTTTCTGTATTATCTTTGCTTGAACTGAGCCGATCTAATCCTGTTTATATGAATTGAACCTGCTCCCGATCAGGTTTGACCTAGCAGAACTGTTGCCATGACAACAACTCTCGGATTAGCTTTGAAGAACGAAACGATCCTGGATCGTGTCAAATCGTCAATATCCAAATCCAGCTAACTGAGTAATCCACGTACGAAGAACGGACCCCAGAACCCCGCTCTCCTCAAAACTCCAGCAGCTGCCTCGCCAGCAACCGAGCCAGAATCCCCGCTAGAAGCCGGCATATCAACTCTTCTATCTTCTACTTCATCTGCCCCTCACTACACAAGCCACAACCTCGTCTAAACTTATGACGCCGGCGATTCAAGCCACCGGAATGAAGCCGAACTCACTGATCACCTAACGTTAGCGGTCCACTTTCGGTAACGTGCATGCTTTAAAGGGAAGTCTGGCGAGAACAGCGTGAATAGAACGCTTTAAATGAAGAACTCACCTCTCAGCCTCCCGCTGGTCAGCAGATCCATAACATTCCGACAGCTGAAATAGTTCGATGGCAAATGACCAGGCAATCTAATCCATAAACATATGTCCACAACACCTTCATTCGTCGATATACATCCATGAAAAGGTGCACTGATATCCAAAACAGCTGCTGGTGAGAGTGGAGCCATACTTTCACGCATAAACATTGTAGCGATCTGATCTACAAAATGGCCGCCGGCCTTTGCACTCTGAACTCTTGACCGTGACTCCAAGGAGCCAATAGCTTAAAGGAGAAGTATCACCATCCAATGAGCTTTCCAAAACTGGAGATGGTCCCGCCTTCTCTCCCGACAAATTCATGAATGGACTGCGTGCAGAGACTTTGATCCCGGCCAAATAAGCTAAGATTTCCAATCATGTTGAGATTACATACATGTTACTTATCATGGATGGAGTAAAGCCATGATAAACATTACATTCACACAGTTCCTATTAAGTGGCAACATCGTTTTTTATGTTTGATGTAGGCAGTTGATATATTTACATTTTATTAATAATTACATATACATATATTTAAAAAAAAAAAAAAGTAAATAAAATTATGAAATGAGTATTACCCAGCAAGTGATAGACAACCTACACATCAAGCAGTAACCCTTTTGTATCACGCCATTTGTGACTCTCATATCAATACACCTGAACGTCAGTCAGTTTATAATGACAGTAAGAATCCATTTCCTGCTTGACTGCAACAAACAAGAGGAGGACATTTCTGGCCATGGAGTAGCCTTTCATACTTATACTTTGTTAAATACATTCGAGTTTAAAAACTTCTATATCAGTAAGGGATTTAAACTCCACTCCATTATCATCTCACCAGCTCTCCAAGAGGTTTCCAGGACTTCCAGCTTAGAAACGCCCCATACGCTCAGTTCTCCTTCTAATTACCACCCTGCAGGAGGACAAATGCCCACTTCTACAACCCTGGCACATTGACATTAAGTATTGGAACATGCATTAACAAAGGCGCTTCTATTCACAATCATCCATACACTTATGAAGACTCCTCCCACGAATATCAGCCAATACAATTAATCATGTCTGCTGTACATGTGCCATGTTGCTAAGATTTCATTTCTAATTCTCTCTTGTTTTCCATTTTAGAGTTCAAGACTGCCAGCTCCTGAAACTGCCCTCATTCAACCCATCACACTCTTCGTCCATTCCTAATGCATTTACACTCTTCGCAAAGATACTTTCCGCCCATACAGCCCACACCCTTGATACCATATTCACATATCCCCCCCCCCATTTACTCTTCATATCACTATTGACAATATTTAGCACTCATAATGCTCCAATGCTGACTATCATTTGTACTTCCGCTATAGCAGAGTCGCTCCGCCGAGCCTCATTCTCCCTCTGCAAACCCCCACCCCCCCCTTTTCTTCCCATTTATAGATGACACAACTGCCCTGTCACACGATTCTGATTTAGAGATGCTTATTGCAGTTCTTTGCTCCACAGGTTTTCCCCAGATCAACTCCCAATCACTTTTACACAGGGTGTCTCCGGAGTATCAGAAGGTGTTGGGGGCCGATAAGTCAATATAGAGGAGTTTGAGGGCTTAAAGTATTAGAAAGTCTTAGATTCCTTTACAAGGTAATACATTTATTGTTGTACAAGGTATCATCGTATGCTAAAGTTTGACTGTATTCAAGCCGTGAATATCAGGATACTAGGTAGTTACGTAATCAGTAAAATTCTACTAGGTTTGACAGCTTGCCGCTTGTTTACTGCAACACTATCAGTCTGCAGCTCTATAGGTGACAACCTGTCGAATCGGCTAGATTTTAATATACATGTTTTTTGTATTCAAACGTTTAGTTGGATTCATTTATTACATTTTAATATTTAGTAAATATTCCGTAAGATAAATCTCGCCAGCATTTTTGATTGAAAGTGGTGATAAGGTCTTTAAATGTGTGGGTAAAGTATTAAAGGTGTTGAATTACTTCTCTCATTCCTGTATACTATGTTTCAGAATATGAGCAGCCATCACAGAAGTACAAAGGGCAGCAACAAATCCAGATCCTAGGAAGGTGGTCACCTGATGCCTTCAAGACATACGTCCTAGCCACTGGCCCCCCAAAGAAGCCCAGATGGCTCTTGTCAGCCATAATCCCACATCCACTCAAGGGCGAGGGCATGACCCAGCCACCTTACCTTCTTCTTTTTCTTCCTTCTAGCCTGAGTAACACTCAGTTTCCTTCCCCAGCCACATAGGTAATTGGAGTTTCATCCAAGCCCCCCGTCACCCCGCCACCCTGGCCGTTTCCGCTGGAGTCTTCACAGCCCCCTTCCATTTCCCAACTCCTGCCGGACCCCGCCCCCCCTAAAGCTCTGACTTCCGCAGAAGTGTTACCCCGAGCTACGACCCCCGCAGGGGTCGTCTCACCGTCCCTTCCAGGCCTTAGCAATCTTTATTTATATATATTTATATATATATATATATATATATATATATATATATATATATATATATATACACCTGTACATAGATATATATATCTATAATAGCGCTGTCACTCCCCCGCTCCATCTCCTAACGGAGTGTTCCTCGAGCACCTAACTCATCCCGTCACCCTCTAACAGGAGTCTTCACTGTCCAAATCCCCTTTCCAAGACTCCTGCTAGAATAGGCCAGCTTGCCCTGTTCCCCGGGCGCCGACCCCCGCAGGGGTCAGTCACTGCCCCCCCCAGGCCACTGAAACTCATTATATATGTATATCTATGGACTTTCATTTATAGATATATATTTATATAGAGCGCTGTCACTCCCCGCTCTATCTCCAGCCGGAGTGTTCCACGAGCATCGACTCCAGCAAGAGTCTGGCCAAACTTGCCACTCACCCTCTAGCAGAAATCACCACCGCCCAAATCACACTTCACGATTTCTGCTAGAGATGGCAAAATAAAATAAAATAAAAAAATTGCTGCACCCAACTCCCGCAGCGCCCATTCTGACTCACAGAAGTCTCCTGATCACCCCCTCCAGGCCTTAGATTACCCCATTATATATATATATATATTTATATACTCTCTCATATATACATATATTCATTCTCTCCCGGGACAGCATGCCAAACCTGCTATAAGTGCCAAGCATATCTAAGTGGGAACTCTTGAAGTGAAGTTTCATAAACTAATTTCGAGAGGAGCACGTGATATGATTGTGCACCGCTGGCCACTCATCCGTAATCAGTAATAATCCAATCAGAATGATCCTAGCTTAGTATATATGGATCACTTTCTCCTCATTGCACTATCTTCATTTTGGAAGAATCCCCCCTTCCACCCCATCTCCTCCTTTTTCTCCCCTTCTAAAGGGGGAGCGATCGAGACCTACCTGATCTCGGTTCTCCTGATATGCTTCTAGACCGGGCGGGAGCCCTGGGCTCAAATATCTCCGAGCTCAGGGTTCTCTCCCGGGACAGCATGCCAAACCTGCTATAAGTGCCAAGCATATCTAAGTGGGAACTCTTGAAATGACTCCCTGCGCTAATGTTTGTCTCTCTAGCTCTCCCACAGCAGACTCCTGCTCGTCACGATTCAACACCCGACTACTCACTGTCCTTCACCTACTCCCCGGAGCACCAGAGCACCACATTTAAGAAGAGCACCGTATTTCACCTCACACACTCTGTACATAAGGCACCCTCCGGGGACTTGTCTGTAACCTAACGCAACTGTGTCAGTGTTTTCCCTCTGCCTCGCTACAGTACCTATGTGTTTTTCTTTTATATAAATTGTTCCATTAATGAGAAAATATTTGTAGGTCCTTTCCTGTGTTTTTTCGAAAAAAGCGTAGAGAGAAAAGCCGATTTGCACCATATAAGTGGCAATGCTAAAGCTTATTGATAAATTTTGACCTGCTGGACAAACAGCATGAAAAAACACCAAAGGGAGAGGCAGAGATGTAATTGTGAATGAATGATTAGATAAAGAAATGACTGATGAAACTTTTGGTGAATTTTGCAAAGCCTTTTTAAGTAAAGGAGAGGATACAACTTACTTCAAAAAAGCTGCACAAGAAAAAAAGATTCAATTAAATCACTGACCCAAGTGCAGTAATGGCACAGCAACAAATTTGTCATGGTATGGTTACCTCAAATATTCCTCAACATGGTCATATAACTCAATGACTTTCAGCCTTGGTGAGGCGTTCCAACCATGTAGATGCCCCAATCATTTGAATTCAAAGAATACTCAAAAAGAAATTAATTCATATCTTATGCAGACAATATATATCCATAAAAGTGTGGCCAGAGGGGGTAGACTCCACACTCCAGGACAAGTTTCAACACACAGACTGGAGTATGTTTGCTTTCCTGACCACCTGTGGCTCTCACACAGACATTACACTTCCTCTGTCCTGAAATACATCAACACCACCATAGACAGTGTCACAACCCAGAAACAGATCCTAATCAAAAGCCATGGATGAACAAGGAGGTGCGCCTCCTGCTGAAAGCACGCAACACTGCCTTTAGATCAGGCGATGCACAGGCCTACAGCACTTCCAGGCCTAATCTGAAGAGGGGCATCAAAAAGGCCAAGCACTGTTTCAAGCTAAAGCTTGAGGATCAATTTTCCAACTCTGATACTCGGCGCATGTGGCAGGGCATCCAGGCCATCACCAACTACAAACCCAGCCAGTCCACAGCCACAGATGTCTCCTTCCTGAATGAGCTAAATGACTTTTATGCCCGCTTTGAAAGAGACAATAAAGAACCCTACACCAGGATCACTTCCTCAACCGACCACTCACCTATCACACTCACCTCCTCAGAAGTACACACGGCACTGAGTCGGATCAATGTGCGTAAGCCAGCTGGACCAGACGGTATTCCTGGGCACGTCCTCAAAGCGTGTGCAGAACAGCTTGCTGGGATATTCACAGACATTTTCAACCTGTCACTTAACCCTCTGGGGTCTGAGGGTGTTTTGGGGCTCTGGAGAAGTTTTGACATGCACTGACATTTGTGCATTCAAAATGATGTGAGAATCATCGTGTTCACTTGCTCACAGAAAACAATACAATGAATTAAAATTTCTAAGTCACTTTCTGTGTGAAAATAGTTTATGCGAGAAGGCGTGAACTATCATTACTATGCAGTGAGTCACACCAGAGAAGACAAAGATCTGCATAATGAGCCATCAGACAGGTATGTGACTAAGAGTTTCAAGAAAGAATCTGAGAAAAAAATAAGTTTATTTACATATTTTTTGTTTGCAGTTTATTGAAAATGTATTTAACTATCACACAAAATATCTCAATAATAGTAAACCTAATAAACTCAGTTACCACAGAGGAATTTTAAACAGAACAGCACCTGTATTGTAAACAAATATTTATTTTTATAATATACATATAATTATAATAACAATTTATGTATATATAACATATAATTATAATAATACATATAATTATAATAATTATAACATTACATTTTTCATTATATAGGCCTATGTTTATCATTACACGCTATACGTTATAGGATACACTTTGTATAGCAATGAAACTATAAGTGGCCTGTAAGGACATATTTAATATCATAAAGGTTAGATTAAAAGACTTATCGGCAGGAATTCTGTCCTTTGCTGGGTCTAGATGTTCTTCTAAATGCATGCGCTCGTCATCAGAGTCGCGCTCTTCCTCTGAGGAGAAAGTAAATTCTTTGTCGCTGTTTAGTACTGTGCTTCTTCACCCGTGTAGCGTGCCATCGTTCAAACAAAATAAGTAACTATAATAAAGCTTGTCGTTTGATGCCATGTCTCGGGGCGCGTGTACATTATCACCTGGCTGGCTCACCTCAGTTCATTCCCATATGAACTGCGCCTTCACTGCGGGCGGGATCACGTTCGCTGTAATGGAAGCGACAGGAGAATCAGTACCAGCCCTTACTTTTATACGAATTACATGTAAGGAGATTATTTGTTTTCGACTTGAATTGGTTAATGCAAAAGAAGACATATCAAGCTTTCTTAAGAAACATCTCACATGTTTCTTTGTCGAGTATTTGCTGAGTTTCAGTTCATTTTAAAGACGTGTTTTTCCTGACACAGTCTACTGTTGCACGCTTCTCATGCAGGCTGTTTGTAATGTCAAAGCTTTGTGGGCGTGGTCGCAATAACTCTAATGAGCTCAGACTGAGAAGCTAGACATAGCGTTGCTTTCATACTGATTACTTTATCAAACAATATTTGTTTTCAACATGCATAGCTGCGTTTAAAAGTAAACACTTCAAGCTTTATAAAGATATGTGTCTCGTGTCTGGATGTATTGTTTTCGCTGAGTTTCAGCGCATTTTACTGACGCGTTTCTAAAAACAGTTCACGGAGAGAGAAAAGACAGAATGCCTACACTGTTTATTATCCTTGTTTTGCAAAAGCACACACATTTGTTTTTGTTGTGAGTGTACACATTTAAAAGTAGACACCTAACAGATTCGATTGATGTATTGATCTTATCTGTACGATCAAAACTGAAAGTGTAATTTAGGTTCATTTCAGCTCAATGAGGTAAAAACTTACGGTCTTCGACCCCAGGGGGTTAACCTAGCAGCTGTGCCAACATGCTTTAAAACCACCTCTATTGTGCCAATGCCCAAACACTCCAGCCCAACATGCCTGAATGACTACCGCTCCGTAGCACTTACACCCATCATCATGAAGTGCTTCGAGCGGTTGGCCCTGCCACATCTGAGAGACTCTCTGCCATCCACACTGGACCCACATCAGTTTGCTTACCGTGGCAACAGGAGCACAGATGATGCAGTCTCTATAGCACTGCACTCTGTACTCACACACCTGGACAATAAAAACACTTATGCACGAATGCTGTTTGTTGGCTTCAGCTCAGCATTTAACACTGTCATACCCTCTAAGTTACTGATCAAACTCAGAGACCTGGATATCGACACGTCTCTTTGCAATTGGGTTTTGGACTTTCTGACTAACAGACCTCAAAATGTTAGCTGAGGCAACATCTGCTCCACCACCATCACACTCAACACTAGTGTACCACAGGGCTGTGAGCTGAGCCCCTTCCTCTACTACCATCGACTGTAGGCCTGAAAAAAGATGACACTACAGTGATTGGTGTTATCAGCAACAATGAGACGGCCTACAGGGAGGAGATACAGCATCTGGCCACTTGGTGCACTGACAAAAAATTGCCCCTAACCCATCAGTGGGATGATCTTTGAGCCTGTCTCACCCCTGAATTTCCTGGGGACCCACATCTCAAAGGACCTTTTTTGGACCACCAACACCTCCAGCCTGGTCAAGAAGGTCAACCAGCGCCTATTTTTCTTAAGGCAACTTAAGAAGAACCAGCTTTCATCAGCCGTCTTGGTGAACTTCTAAAGCTGCACAATAGAAAGCATCCTGACCAACTAGCAGATTGAGGAACAGCTTTTCCCCCAGAACTGTCTCCCTTTTGAACTCTGCCCCTCACTGACCCCCCTCCTCCATGCACCCCCACTCTCCTCTAACTTAAACTCCTCACAATCACTGCACTGTTTAACATTTGCACATTTAAAATGTGCACATATTCATTGCACTACATTGCACTAATTCACTTATTTAAACTATACATACCCACTGCACATGGACATTTGTAATTATGTACACACCCACTGTACATACACATTTGTAATTATGTTTATCTATCTGCACACTTCTGATTATTAATAGCAACCTGCACATATATTCATATATTGTAAATCTCTGTTCATAGCTAATACAACCTGTATATAATGTTCATAGTACATCCATCTTTAAATATCACTATAGTTTTTCTATAACTGCACTTTATAACTTATACCTGTATCCTGCACTTGCTGTTATTGCACCGCTGGTTAGACCTAAACTGCATTTCGTTGCATTGTACTTGTACATGTGAAATGACAATAAAGTTGAATCTAATCTAATTTTATATGTAAGTGTGATTTAAATGTCTGTCTGATCCTGAAACTCAAAGCCTCAAACAGTGATTTAACACGATGCCAAAACATAATTTAAATACAATGTCTAATAACTTTACTTTTTAATCTCTTGAAAATGTTTGTACTCTTCTATATCAGTCAACTTGAGTGTTTCGGATCATAGACAAAGGCATAGACAGATCCTTACAAAATATAACTCTAAACATAGAGAGTCTCGAACTCGAAAGTTAAGATAAACCAGACCTTCCAGTTGAACAGAAAGGAAAAACCTTCAGTATTTTGAATTTGGACTGCATTACCTAGTTAGCCACTAGTGATATGTCAATCCTACAACAGTGCCAAAACATAATTTAAATACAATGTTAAATAACTTTACTTTTTAATCTCTTGGAAAGTTTGTACTTTTCTAAATCAGTTAACTCGATAATTTCAGATCATTCAGAAAAAAAATATGTCTTTAACACAGCGAGTCACAAAATTGAAAGTTAACCAGACCTTCCAGTTGAACAGGAAAAAACTGCTGAAAAGCAACAAGCTAATGTTCTTTATACAATATGCATTTAACCCTCAACTGCTATCTGACTTTAGAAGTAACTCTCTAACTAAAACTAAAATAATGGACTAAACCTGAGTTTATTGTGACAAAAAAATTATTTAAAGTTATTGGTCCAATACTGCTTAAATATTTTTCAGAAACACTGTGGATTTAATCCTAAATACTTTTTTATTCTCAAAAATATTCCTTTAACACACTTATCTTCAGTTTCAGTGGTTTGGGTGTTGTCTTGAGGACACGCCCACAGTCAGAAGAATCTCATGAATATTCATGTCAGTGCCACTTGGTGAAACCAATAATAATTCAGGATCAACCTGTAGATCACACAGGTGCGTTTTAGTGAAGCGAAAGAGCTCAAATTATGCTCCTGCTGCACAAGAGCATCTTTATTTCTGCATGTAAGTTTAATACTTCTACATTAGGCTTATTTGTAGAAATTATGAAGGGATTTTATAAGTGTGAGTGTGATTTAAATGTCTGTCTGATCCTGAAGCTCAAAGCCTCTCCCTCCCTCAAAACTCAAAGGGCTCTATTTTGACGGTCCATGAGCAAAACGGAAAGTGCAAGGCGCAAATGCATTAAGGGCGTGTCAGAATCCATATTTGCTAATTTAAGGATGGGAAAATCTGCTTTGCGCCATGGCGCATGGTCTAAAAGGGTTGAGTTTATTTTCTTAATGAGTTATAGGTGTGTTTTGAGAATCAACCAATCAGAGTCTCATCTCCCATTCCCTTTAAGAGCCTTGCATCGCGCCATAAGCACATTTGCTATTTACTTGACGTAAAGTGTAAGTGGAAAAACTGAGCATTTCACAAGCAAACAGTTAAACAGTGCATCTACCGCGCAAGAATGAGAGATAAATTATCTACTTTCACTTTCGCTCTCGTGGATAGGGAAACCTTTACGCACAGACATCAATTAGCCTATAAATAATTAATTTCGTTTGATAAGCGCATATATTTATTTCATAACTATTTCTAAATTCAGTTCTAATTTCCAGCAAACGAATAAATGAACAATAATAACAAAGTGTGTTCAAAGTGAGTTATTTCCTAAAACACATGCTGTGCCCCATATGGTCTAAAACCTGCAGGTGGGCAAATCTAAGCATGTTTTTTAATAAAACAAATATAAATATGGATATAATAAATAATACTGCTAATAATAATAACATTATACAAAAGCAAATTGTTATGAATGAACTGAAAAAGCCTCCCGAGATGAAGAAGACATGAAAGCAGTGGTTTTTTATATAAATGTAGACTAGAAAATAATGTTTTGCAATATTTTAATCCTTTATATTTATATCCTATATATATATATATATATATATATATATATATATATATATATATATATTCTTATTATATCCTATATATATATCCTTAATATTTTATTTTTTTACATATGTAAAGTTATTTGCGTATTACTCTACATTTTGTGTGTATTAAGCAGTGCGTAAGCGAGGCGCAACTCTGCGCTGGAGTTTAGACCAGGTTTGTTTGGTCTAATGAAAAACCTATTATAGTTTCTCAAAATAGCAGCGCGCCAGCAATGCGCCTCAGAACGCCTATGGGCGCACATATGAGCGCAAATGCATTTGCTATTTAAAGAGCGTGGCGCAACGCCTCAAAACGACTCTTGCGCCAAGCTGAAACTAGCAAACAAGTATTGCGTCGCGTGTTGCGCCACATTTCAGCGGGTGTATGATGGGGCCCAAGCCTCAAAGCTCAAAGCCTCTTGATCTCCCTCCCAAAAGCAGAAATTCCGTTGAAATCTTGATTTTGCACAATGCTTAAGGATAGTAATTCTGTAACTAATAAAAATAAAAAGGAAGAGATTGGGCAGCCCTGACTAATAACACACAAAATATCAAATCAATTAGAAGTATTAAAATTAACGATCACTGAACTATTGATTCCTTTATAAAACATAGCCATAGTGTTAACAAAAAGGACCCCAAATCCAAATAACCTCAATGCTTTAAACAAAAACTGGTGCTCAATTGTATCAAAGGCTTTGTAAAATTCAAGAAAAAGAATGAGACCATTTGAATGAATAGAATCAGCATAATTGATGGATAATGCCTAATGGATAAGGCATCATCCTTCGAAGCTGGAGATTGTGGATTCAAGTCCTGTTTGGGTTGTGTTTGTTGAGTTACTTTTAAGTTGTGTGAAAAAATCCTGACTTGTCTACTCAAAGCTTAGGTGTGATGATCTGAGGGCAATAGTTAGCTTCAATTTCTCAGACTTTGGCTTTCAACTAACGGTCTCATGTTAGGTAAATGATGATGAAATGCAAACAAGAAAATAGCTGCAGAAAGGTTGTGATTTCAAGTTAATGAGAGTGGCCTTGACTGGAATTCGAATATCTCAAGACCAGTCCCACTATACGCTAGAACCATACCCCAGGACCAAAGAGACACGAATGTGAATGATTGCAGAAAGAAAATGTTTGTCCATTAGTTCTTATTTTAACAGAATGCAAACTGGCATCGAGATCCTAAAGTGCAGTTTTCCATGCGGTGGCATCTTATTGAAGACATACAAGAGATCCTTGATAGAAGACTGGTGACATGGACCAGTGGCCTAATGCAGTGGTTCCCAACCTTTTTCTTTGGGGCCCCCCCCCATGAACATATACAAACATTGGAGCCCCCCCACCATATAAATACACACGCACGCACACACATATGTACTGTGTGTATATATATATATATATATATATATATATATATATATATATATATATATATGTGTGTGTGTGTGTGTGTGTGTGTGTGTGTGTGCACTCTTAAAAATGATGTGTTAAAAATTTACACAAAATATGTGTTAAACAGTTCGTAACACATTTTGTGTTACTGCAGACACATTGTGTGTTAATATTGTGCTTAAGTGTTTACACAATGACTGTGTTAAACACATTTAAACAGTATGTTGGAATAAAATGCATTTTTGTCTGGAGTCAAATGGCACTGTGTTATGTGTTTATGTAGTTTATTTATCATAATGGTAATATAAAATAAGCATTTGTGAAAATGTGGCTGAAAATTCTGTATTTCGGGATTTATGCTGTGTATTTGTGCACGCGCATGCGCAGTGACGTTCTTTTTCAACCGTCGCTCTCCGGGAGCTCTGTCGGATAATGCACCTCTCTACCTCAGGTGTGTGAAATTAATTAGAATTCGGCTACGATAGTAAATATTTCTTCCACTCTGCGTGAGAATGTTTTGTGTAAGTTGTCCAGGAAGTTATTTTTGTTACTTTTCTTATGTCTCCATGTTTCATACTCCAAATACACGGGTGACTTGGCAACTCGGTCATGTACCATTAACTTTAGCCGCCTAAGCTAACGCATCTGGCGCGTCTTTTGTAAAGCTGCGTTGGCACTCGGCAGAATTGTTAATAATAAGTTACATATTTAAGGTGAAAGACTGACCCTAAATATGTATTGCATTTTGGTATGAGAGTTGCCGTCACTTTAAAATCTCCGGCTTCGCGTCACTTTAAAGCCTCCGCATCACTGACACTGGAGGTAAATTAACGATACCGGACACAATTTATACATCAACGTTTTAATCATGATGTTATTTGATATAAAACATAAGATGCCGCTTTGCGGCAGGAATTTGAACAAGAATCCCTTTCCATAACATTAGTTTGGCGCTTTGTACAGACACCAAATGGCGCCGCTGTGTGAGCAAATTCATAAACAATATCTAACGTTAGCGTTAAAATATGAAGATCTTTATTTTAATCAACATTGCGCGCCATTTTGTGCTAACCGACTAGTCATATACTATTTAAAATGTGCTTTTTATTGTCATACTCATTGTTACATGTGTTTGTTTTCTCATTGTGCTTGTATATACATGGATTTCTCTCTTTTACTTGGATGATGGAAGTCGAGGAGCAAATTACAGTCACTTTAACAGTTTTACACCGAGTTCTTGCAACTGTCTTCATAGACGAAAAGGAAATATGGAGAAAACTATTCACAGTTGGCAGTGTTGGAGATCTGATAGCCTCAGTCAAACTTGAACTGTCTCAACAACTATCTCTTGATCGAATATTGAAATTTGACACAGATTTTCAAGAGTTCATTGACACTGATGTAAATGCAGGAGTACAGGAGCTTGACAAATTTCAAATGTATTTTATTGCAAGCAACACCCCGGACTCATTAGAAAGAAGTGTGCACTTATTACAGGTAAAACATTAATATCTTTCTCCCTTTATATTACTATAGATAAAAGTGAACATTTCAATAAATAAAATGTTTTTGGCATTTCTAGTGTCCTTTAACAGATTCAATTCAGACTGGCACCACAACTAGTTTGGTGACGCTGCTTGAAGAAAAAGCCCCTACAATCCTGAGAGAACATGAAGAGACTAAGACGCTGTCGATTTCCTCAAGAAAGATTCTTGTTAAAGTTGCTGTCAGTGACCTTGTAGAGAAACATGGATTGTGAGTATGGTTTGTTTATTCCACGTAAGGTGTATTTCTTTGCAAATTAATTAAATTACATTTATTTAAATAAGTGATATATTAAAATAAATTCTACATTTAAAAAAAATGTTTTAAATAAATACATTTAACAATCAGTTTATCCCAATCAATTCTAAAGTACCACTGTTTAGTCAGTTTTTTATTTTTGTGAAGGAGCAATTTGTGCAACTGTGTTTTTATTTTTAATTTTTTACTTTTTTTAGCTATCCATCTGGTACAGAAAAGCTGGCTCTAGCAAAAGAGATTGTGTCATTGTTCCCCTCGTTAAGGATTCAGGTGCCCTTTGGGGAAAATGAGGGACATGTAAGAATGTTTTTTACAATATAAACTGAATTGTTTAGGAATGTGTATGCAAGTTGCTCATGTATACTTGACTTTAACTAGTTCTGTTTTTGCATTACTAACATCAGGAGCATTTTTTTGATGGGCCATCGCACAGTGGATTTATTGAAATGAGATTACGTAACATCAGACGGAAGCTTCAACAGAGCCAGCGGGTGTACAGTTTGAAACGTCGTCATTGTACACCGCAACCTTCTTTACCAAGTCCAGATGAAACTGTACCAAGTGAGTAGTTGACTCTGATAAAGAGGATGCGACCATCACCAGAGAATTCATCATCAATAAAGACTGCAATCAATCAAACCTTCAGTTACCGAAGGAGATGGATAACAACAAAATCCCCAACTGTTGCTGAAATCTTCAAGGAATATCCTAGATTTCTTGACATGCCAGCTTTGGTAATAGACATGCTTAACTAAGACAGAACTTTACACAAACATTTTTCATAATTGTAATATTAATATTTCTTTGTTTCTGATTTTCTTTCTTTCTTTCTTTGAAGATGGACATTGAATTTTCCAAGCTCACCGATGGGAAAGAAGACTTGTTTATCCGGAAATGGGAAGGGACGATAATTCCAAGACTCAAGGAAATAGCATCCTTGGAGAAGAAAAATGACATCAGACACTTACTGGAGAAGGCTGAGAATCAGCATGATGGTATGAGTTTCAGCCAAAATGTCTGTTGCATGGGCATACTTTTCTAAACATAGTTTAAATGAGAAAATTTTATGTGAATATTGATATTCTATTAAAGATAAAGTATTAATTTCCAAAAAAATCTTAAATTCTTTTTTTGCATGTGACCTGTATCTTCACTTCAAGATGAACTGTGTTACACTATGTTGAAGATCCTTATTCATCTTCTTCCACCCACTGCATCTGGGAGAAGTTTTGCTGGGAGTAAATGCTGTGTGACTTCTGCTGTGTCCTACCTGTTGGAGCAAGTGCCGGTATAGTTTTTATTGTGTTAGCTTGTGATAAATAAAATTGTTTTTAATGGAGCAACATTTTCTAATGCTTTTCATTGTTTCATTTTTGAAGGCTGGTACCAACGTTACATCTTTGCTCGCTGAATCCATGAATGGGACCCTGAAGTCAGCTCAGCCGCAGTTGGTTTCCATCGGTTCTCTAGGACATGGATCCCAGAACGTAATTGTGGCAAAGAATGACTCTTTTGCTCTTCCACTTGATGTTGAAAGCCTGACCTGTGCTGTAGACAGACTTTTCAAATTCTACTGGCTGTGCAACCTTCAGTATCCATGCCAACTGTCTTCTGTTTTTTCTTTTTTTGAGTATATATATGACCTGTCTTTGTCCCAGTCATCTTGCAAACGATCAAAGGTCATGGAATTGATTGCTAAGGTGCAGTCTCGTACCTAATTGAAATAAGCATGTACACCTGTCCAAAGTGTCTTCAAAATGATTTTGTTGAAACAAAGGGGTTAATTTGGCATTTAAGGGAAGTGCATGCACTCTCTGATAGTTACAACCTAACTTTAATTTGTAGTCAAAATGGTTGCCCAAGAACTTATCATAATTTCAATTCCTTTTTAAAACATCTGAACAGAGATCATTTTAAAACGAATTCAGGCCCTTCTGACGAGTCAGGACATACAAAGAACTTAGATATATCCTATCAAATTGATGAAAGCAGAATAAATAATTTTGAGGATAATGTCCAAATGTCTAAAACAGAGCTAGTTCCTCAGAGCAGTTTAAACCTAAAAGACTTTTGCTTTTGCTGCCAGCATGTATGCCTCTTCTAATGTAACTTATACTGATGTTCAAAAAAGTATAACCTGCACAAAAGAAGTTATTGATCGTACCTTAGGTCATTTGCAAGAAAAGACTAATACTTTACTTAAGAACTTGGCAGTTCCGCTAGATAGTGCTGAAGTTCAAACACTTGTGAAGGATTTCGACAATGCTAGAAACATGTTTGGCGACATAGATACTACATTTAAACTAACTAAGTACTTTTCTGACAATTTTTCCTTTGAAAAACCAACAGAAGTGTTTCTTGGTCACAGATTAGATTGTCTTAGAAAGAATGGGGGGAAAAGCCAGGTGCTTGTGCCTGTCACATGTCAGTACATCTCAATAATTAACACAATTAAATTTTTATTTAGTTGTGACAAAATGCAGAATATGTATATGCAGTCTTGCGGTGAACGAGATACAATGCATGATTATTGTGATGGTGCTTAATATTCTAAACATCCTCTTTACCGAAACCATCCAAATGCATTACAAATTCAGTTATACTTCGATGATTTGGAAACAACTAATCCTCTTGGATCTAAAACAAAGATTCATAAAATGGGGGCTGTTTGCTTTACGAAATGTGCCGTCAGAAAAAAATTCTGTACTTTCCAATATCCATTTATGTCTCTTATTTAATTCTATTGATAAATACATTTATGGTTTTGACAAAATTTTAGAACCTCTTATAACAGACTTTAAAGAAATTGAGCAGAATGGTATAGAGGTCAAACTACACGATAAACATCAATTACTTTTTGGAACAGTCTGTTTGCTGACAGCGGACAATCTTGCCTGTCACTCACTCTGTGGCTATGTGGAAAGTTTCTCTGCAAACCGATTTTGTCAATTTTGTCTAATTGACAAATCAAGTTCCCAGATTATTTTTGATGAAAATAATACAGAGAGACGTACAAGGGAAAACTATGCATACCATGTACAACTCAATGATGCAAGTGCAACCGGTGTCAAACATAACTCATGCCTAAACAGCCTACAGTATTTTCATGTCACTGAGAATATTGGTGTAGACATTATGCATGATGTGTTGGAAGGAGTCGGACCTCTTGAGGTCAAATTGATGCTGCGGCATTTCATTTATGAAGAGAAATGTTTTTCTCTGGAACTTTTAAATGAAAGAATAGCAGCTTTTAACTATGGCTATGGAAATCAAAAAAATAAACCTAGTGTTATTGTCAATCTGAGGACATCTGAAAATGCTATTAAGCAGACTGCATCACAGATGTGGTGTTTACTTCTAGTCTTGCCTTTTCTGTTAGGTGATTTAATTGACACACAGAGCCCACACTGGCACCTTTTCCTAATGTTGAGGGAAATTTGTGACATAATTTTTGCACCTGTTGTGTCAAAAGGGCTTGATGTCCATCTTAAGCAGCTAATAACTGATCACCATACACAGTTCAAGATTCTTTATCCTGAAAGGAATCTAATTCCTAAACATCACTACATGACACACTACCCGAGTATCATGACTTTATTTGGACCGCTTTCAAAGTTGTGGTGTATGAGGTTCGAAGCCAAACATCACCCTCTTAAGCGACATGCCCAAGTTGTTTGCAACTTTCGTAATATTTCAAAAACACTGGCTCATAAACACCAGATTCAGCAAATGCACCAATGGAAATTAAGCTCGAAACACAATTCTGAGATGATTGTACCAAATGCTTTTCCAGTTGTAATTGCATCTTTGTATAAGGGTGACAAATTGCTTGACAAGCTTAAGACAGATACACATTTTGAGACTCTTACTTACACCAGTTCAATTCATGTGAGTAATAATATCAGTTTTTTGGGGACAACATACCAGACAGGATCTGTTCTGACTTTAAAAGCAGATGAAAGGGGAGAACCATTATTTGGTGAAGTTATACACATTATTCCCCAAAGTGAAAGAGAATGCGCACTTATGTTTCTGAGAGTTTTAAGAGTTAAGTATTTTGATGAACATCTTTTTTCCTTCAGTGTCATCAGAACAAATGATTTTGACATGGCTTTGCTGCCTGGGGACTTAATAGATTACAGACCTCTAGACATTGTGACATTTTGCAATCAGCAGTATGTAACTCCTAAATACAAAATTTTGTTTTAAACATGTTAGTGGTTGAAACTTTGGTAACACTTTATAATAACTACACTATGAATCATTTATTAAGAATTAGCAAATAGTGAATTTATTTTTTTTTAAGCATTAACTCTACATTATAAGACATTAGTAAGCGGTTCATAAATACAATTACAAATGCTGTATTCTTGACTTATAAGTACATTTATAATGCGCTTAACAATTGTACTTTTATACTTTGCTTCTGACTAATTTTTCACTACTAAATTAAGGACTGCATTATTTACAAACCATTTGTATTTGAAAGTTTGAATTATGAAACTACAATCATTAAGCACATTATAAATGCGCTTATAAGTCAAAAATTCAGCCTTTTGTGGCTGTGTTTATGAACCGCTTACTAATGTCTTATAATGTAGAGTTAATGCTAAACAAATAGTGAATTAACTATTTGCTAATGCTCAATAAATGATTTATAGTGTCGTTACTATAAAGGGTTACCTAAATGTTTAAGTGTTTTGACTAGATTTGACAATGATTTATTTTGTTAAGACAAGCATCTTACATGTAGGTGAATGCATAAACGTTGTGCTATGGTTACTTATTTCTTTCACTAGAGAATTTTAAAAAATGTATATGTTGGAAACTGTTTCATACATATTTGACAGTTTATATGGCGTGTGTAACAGATACAATTTCAATTTAATGAATGCTTTTATAAAGTGAGTTTTTATGTTATACAATGAATTGTTTGTACAATGAAATGCTGTAAAACATTTAAATGCATTATTTTCATGTTAAAAAGGAAAAAATAAACAGTATGTGAACAGTGTTTAATGTTTCCTGTGAGATTTTGTATATTAATTTATAATATATTTTACATTCAAAATTATAAAAACTGAATAGTAACACACAGTTGTGTTAAATACATACAATAACAACACATCTGTGTGTCAACTTATGCTGCACATTAATGTGTTACATTAAATGACACATTTTGTGTGTTAAACTTAACTCAACATGTGTTGTCCCTGAGCACACTCAGGACATGTGTTGAAAATAACACATGTTGTGTTGTTTTCAACACATTCGTTTTTAGAGTGTGTGTGTGTGTGTGTTTGTGTAATATTAATATATATAGTAATATGTATAGAAAATATATTAATTAATCAGTTTTAACTTGTCTTGGCCTTCAATAAAACCAAAATCTAGGTAGGCTTTGTCATACTGTCTAATCTTTTTCTTCGCCTCTGAAGAATCACTGCATTTATGTTTGTCTGCCATTTTTGTTTTGATTTTGCCTTTACGACACGTTGACAAGCACATTGCGCGAGTGAGCAAAATTTAAATAATTATTTAAAGTTATTTAATTATTTTCACTATTATGTTGAAATTTTAAGCATGTGTTTAGATTTTTTTTTTTTTGGTACTTAAAAATACATATATAATAGTACACAGCAAATTTTAGATAGTAGATTTAACTACCTTGGAGTTAAAATTAACACTCCCTCAGAGTTTATATGGGAACCACTATAAGTGTTAAAAATAACACTTTTGAAAGTGTTAACATTGTCAACACCAAGACAGTGTTAATTAGCAAACTCTTATTGTGTAAAATATCTGTTAAATTTCCAAAAAAATACCAGCAGCTGTGGTTGCCAGAACCTTTTTGTGAAAAACATGGAAGTTTTATATAACTGTATAAATTTACAAAATATAACCATATTTCATGAACTAATACATTGTTAATTTTACAAAATCATAGCTTAGTGCAAAAAAATGTAAATTCTTTAGATGCAATAATGTTTTCATGTGTGATTGCAATTAGCAAACAGATTTTGACGGCATTAGTAACTACACAGTTACCTTTAAACAAAAGAAGATGCAGCATAACATCAGATTTTCTCAGTTCATCTTGGACTTGAACAGAGACGCTATTATCCTCCACAATGGTGACACAAAAACCGTTTTGCTGTTTTTCTTTCTTTTTTTTTCATTTTTAGATTTTACGGAAAAATACCAGCAGCTGTGGTTGCCAGTAATCTGCTGTTTTTAACATTCATAAATTCAGTTTACAGAATATTTCTGTTAAAAGCACATTCAACAGTCTGTATTTTTTATCGATCTCACACTGCAAATTTTAGATTTGGTAGATTTAACTACCTTAGAGTTAAAATTAACACTCCCTCAGTGTTTATATGGGAACCACTATAAGTGTTAAAATAACATTTTTGAAAGTGTTAAAATTTTTAACACCCAGAGTGTTAATTAGCAAACTCTTATTGTGTTAAATATCTGTTAAATGTATGTCAAAATACTGGCAGCAGTGGTTGCCAGTAATCTGCTGTTTTCAACATTTTACATTCGTAAATTCAGTTTCCAGAATATTTCTGTTAAAAACACATCCCATAGTCTGTATTTTTAATTCGAACACACGTAAGCCTTAAATTCCACAGCAAAATCCTCACTAGTGTCCTCACTACAGAGGGCTGAACACTCAGACAGTGATGAAGTTATTGAGACAATTAAGTGTCTAATTAAAGGAGGATTGAGAATTGTTGATGAACAACTGTTAACAAGCAGAATCACTTAAGGACAGAAAAACACAAGCCAAAGATGAAATAAACTCAGAAAAAAAACTCTAAATAAAATAATAATCAATAAAAATAAAACAAATTACACAATAAAAAATGTTATTTTTCAACATCTTTAAAAAAATTCTCATTACATTAAACAACTTATCATGGAGCTTCACCTATTACTGACCTTTGACTTGATTTCTGTCATGTGAACTAAAGCTCTTAATGAAATTTCTGTTGTTCATTTAAAGTCACCATGATGGAGGACAGAGTCTACTTTAGTCAGGCTCTTCAACTTCTTGCTATAAATGTCTTTTATTTTGGCTGCTATAGTTAGTGTTAATTACACTATTTATACATTGGCATGGAAAGCCGAAAGAAAATTAATGTGTCAGTCTTTAGAGATTTTCTATGATAACATAGCCATCCTTTCCTGCTTGTTTTCTAATTCAATATCATATTAGTTATGTGTGAGAAATAAATAATATACATAAATGAAACCACTGAAGCTCCAATAATATAAAACAAAATAAACCCAATATTTACAATGAGAATGTTTGATCTATGGCAGAACTTAAAAACACACTGACATCAACAATTAGTCTTTGAATCTCAATGATGGTGACAAACAAAAAAATAAAAATCAAGTAAAAAAACACTCTAGTGAAATATCACCTCCCAAAAACAACACAAAATAAAGGAAAAGAAAGAGATTGTAAGAACATAAAGCTGCATAATTAATTAATGCTGCAATGCATGCTGGGAGCTTTGTACTATGCTGGCACCCAGCATGCATTGCAGCATGAGCTATGCCGCTTTTTTTTTTTTTTTTTTTAGCAACCACGGTTGAGGTTCATTTGTTGATTCTTGATGTCTGTGTGTTATATGAGTAAGCTGGAGCTTGAATGTTTAGTGCATGACACTCTAATTATTAGTTGCATCCTAATTGTTGAATCTTCTCTGAAAAGCAGCAGACTGCCTGTATTATTGTCCCTTCAGTTTTATATATAAACTATATTTTTATATTTTTATTTTTATGAATCAACTTATTAAACACCTAAAATTATATCTATAACAATTAATCATAAACAGTCAAGTTTCTCTTGATCTTTCTAGCTATAGCTAATGAATTTTAGAAACACAGCTATAACAGTCAGGGAAACGTTAGGCTATAAGAGTAAAGCTTCAAGAGCTCAAATAAGCAGCCTCTGATCTCCATGATGGTGAGGTCAAATGAAATATTTTTAATAAAAAAAATATAAACCTCTGTTCATTGTCAAATATTCTTACAGAAATGAAGCCAAACTGTAATCAGTGAAGCTGCTTATGCTATTATTTAATGGAGTTGTTTAATCCTCTGTTTTAATTCAGTTGGTTTGGTGTGAGGCTGTGTCTGTAGTTTTATTTCTTCCTTCAATTTCTTATTCCTTCAGTGATTGTGCTTGTTAACAGCAGGTGTTCAACAGCCGGTGTCTGAATTCACTTATTTGTGGTCATTCCCTCTGTCTAGTGGACTAAACTAATTGACTAATTTAAGGGCCAGGTGAATGAGGGTGTGGCGAGATTTCAGACACTCTGATTAGTTTCTCAAACACAAGGGTTTTCTACAAACGTAGATGCATGTTACTCTGTGTGACAAGGAGGCAAATCAGCTTCTAATGCTGATCTAACTCTAGAATTTTAACACTTTACTCTGAATTACCTCAACACTTGAAATTTAACACCGATGAATTTGCTGTGTAGGGCTGCTCGATTTTGGGAAAAATCATAATCACGATTATTTTGGTCATAATTGTAATCAAGATTATTCATAACCATTGCCAGTTAGTCAAAATTATTAGCGCTCCTGAGATTTATTTTTTTATATATAAATATTTCCCAAATTATGTTTAACAGAGCAAGAAAATTTAACAGTATTTCCTATAATATTTTTTCTTCTATTTGTTTTATTTTAGCTAGAATAAAGAAAGGTTTAAATATTTTGAAACCAATTTAAGGTCAATATTATTAGCCCCCTTAAGCAATAAATATTTTTGATTGTCTGCAGAATAAACTACCGTTATAATGACTTGCCTTATTACTCTAATTAAGCCTTTGAACTGCACTTTAATCTGAATGGTTGTATTTTGAAAAATATCTAGTAAAATGTTATGTGCTGTCATTATAGCAAAGAAATCAGTAATTAGAAATGAGATGTCAAAACTATTATGTTCAGAAATAAGTTAATAAAATATTCTTTCCATGAAACAGAAATTGGGCAGGAAAAGGTTTGTTAATATTCAAGAGGGCTAATAATTCTGACTTCAACTGTATACATGCAGTTATTTTCCACCCTGCAAAGGAAAGAGAAATAAATACAATAGAATAAAAATATGAAACAAACTGTGCTTTAAGCATCTTCACTGTAAGAAAAACACTTTAGCTACAGCAGTCCTTCAGTCAAGAGCAGCGAGGGTTTTCTCGTTATGTTTGTTTAATAATGATAAAAACAGGCGGCAGAAGGATTTTAGCGCGGTGTATCTTTAATGGTTTCTCTTTCACGTCTTTTGATCCTCAACTCGTTTGTTTATTACACAAATGAGGGTTAATGTAAATAATCACTAAACACCGCGTTTTGACACCTATTTGACCATTAAAGCGCTCACGTTAAGATGACTAGATGTCTGCGCTCCTCTGCTCGTCTCAGTGTATGAATGAGAGTGAATGCTGACCGGCCGCACGCTTCTGACTGCGTGATCGTGCTGCACACACACATAAGCTCTTTCGCGCTTTTAAGAGCAACACGTGTACAACTGGAACGTGGCAAAATATGATGCAATAATTATTTATCTCGATTAATGCTTTTTTATAATCGTTTGAAACCGAAATCTAAATCGGATTTTCGATTAATTGCAAAGCCCTTTATAATAGTGGAGCATTTTTATGCCTTTTTCTACCTCAATACTTATCCTCTCCCGCGCCCCTCCTGTAGGTTGGGAACCACTGGCCTAATGGATAAGGCATCAGCCTCCGGAGCTGGGGATTGTGGGTTCAAGTCCCTCCTGGGTTTTTCTTGAAGGTCTCACTTCTACTTGGGAGCAATGTTTGGTGGATGAAACACAGTAGCTGTGAAAACCTTCTTGAGATTTGTTTGCTTGTCATTAACTTCCTTCATTGTCCTGGAATCATACTCCTAGAGCAATGAGCCCTTTAGGAGCACTCTGCAGTGCCACAAAAAATTTTTGTGAAACTGGTCCAATCTACTTTTTGTTCATGCTGTTTTTGTTACGTGTGTCAGCAACTCCCTGGATTCATATTACAGTTCACAGGTAGTTTAAAGCGGCTCTGTGGCCTAATGGATAAGGCACCAGAATTCAAAGCTGGGGATTGTGGGTGCAAGTTCTACCTCGGTTGTCTTTGATGCAGTCCTTTTTAAGTTGGCTGTGCAGCACAATCCAGTGTGACCTTCAAAAAGCTAGGTTCATACCCTTAGGTCAAAAAGACATGACAATGGAAAACTCTTCAGAGAAGCTGTTTTGTCATTAGGTGTACACACCAGATCGTCTGAATGCAATATGGTATAGGGATCCTAAAGTGCTGTTTTCTGAGTTACAAGAAATTCCTGAGCCATACAACAGATATGGCAAATGCTAGTAGTGTCCTGAGGGATAAGGAATCAGCCTTCGAAGCTGGGGATTGTGGGTTAAAGTCCAATTTTGTTGTGTTTGTTGGGTTATATATAAATTGTGTGGAAAAAATGCTGACTTGTCTCCTCAAAGCTTAGGTGTGATGATCTGAGGTCAATAGTTAGCTTCAAATTCTCAGACTTGCTGCACACATCAATTAAGGTTCATCCAATCTTGCTCAAATCTCACTGTCACGTTAAAAACCTAAAAGGTTCTGCTAAGCTCTGGTAATGTAGATCTTGACTTCAAGTACCCCATGGCTTTCAACTAACGGTCTCATGTTAGGTGGATGGTGATCAAATGCAAACAAGAAAATAGCTGCTGAAAAGTTGTGATTTCATGTTAATGAGAGTGGCCTTGACTGGAATTTGAAACTCAAGACTAATCACACCATACCCCAGGACCAATGAGACACGAATGTGGATGATAGCTCAAAGAAAATGTTTGTCCATTAGTTGCACACATCTTATTTGACGGAATGCATACTGTCATTCAGATCCTAAAGTGCAGCTTTCCATGCGTTGGCATCTTGTTGAGTCCTTGAAGGTCTCACTTCAAGTTGGGAGCAATGTTTGTTGGATGAAACACAGTAGCTGAGAAAACCTTCTTGACATGTGTTTGCATGCCATTAACTTCCTTCATTGTCATCCTTATTACCTGTTATGAATAAAAGGGTAATGAGATACCTAACGCGAATGGCCATTTTGAATCCTGCATGGTGCCTACAGAGAAGAGACTGTGTAAAAACACAAAAAAGGTGCTTACATATAAAGGTGGTGCGTTGATCAAGATCCATAAGCAAATCTAACAACCGAATCATTGCCGCTACTTTTTTGTCTGTATAATTGTACATGTTAGACTAATTCAGATCAGAAATCCACTAAATGTTCATTAACTAAAGTCACAGCAAAAGCTGCTACAATCAACACACAAACACCAAAGCATCACTGCGATTTCTGTAACAGACATAGGGATCGTCTGGGATTTGAACCCGGGACCTCTCGCAACCAAAGAGAGAATCATACCCCTACACCGAAAACCCCTTTCAGAGCACTCTGCAGTACACACCAGATCGTCTGAATGCAATATGTACAAACACAAAAATGGTGCTTACAAATGAAGCTGGTGCATTGTTCAAGATCCATAAACAAATCTAACAACTGAATTATTGCCGCTGATGTTTTTGTTATGTGCGTCAGCAACTCCATGTATGCATATTACAGTCCCCAGCCAGTGAAAAAGGCCCAGTGGTGTAATGGATAAGGCATCAGCCTTCGAAGCTGTGGATTGTGGGTTCGAGTCCCACCTGGGTTGTCTTTGATGCAGTTCCTTTTAAGTTGGCTGTGCAGCATAATCCAGTGTGACCTTCAAAAAGCTAGGTTCATACCCTTAGATCAAAAAGACATGACAATAGAAAACTCTTCAGAGAAGCTGCTTTGTCATTAGGTGTACACACCAGATTGTCTGAAAGCGTTAGAGATCCTAAAGTGTATGTATGGTGGATGAAACACAGTAGCTGTGAAAATCTTCTTGAGATGTGTTTGTGTGTCATTAACTTCCTTCATTGTCATCCATATTTCCTGTTATGACTAAAAGGGTACTCTGTGCTTACATATAAAGCTGGTGGGATTTTCAAGATCTATAAACAAATCTAAAAACCGATTTACATTTACATTTACATTTAGTCATTTAGCAGACGCTTTTATCCAAAGCGACTTACAAATGAGGACAAGGAAGCAATTTACACAACCAAGAGCAACAATGAATAAGTACTAAAGGCAAGTTTCAGGTCTGTAAAGTCTAAGAAGGGAAGTGTTAGTAGTTTTTTTTTTTTTTTTTTTTTTTTTTTGTACAATTAGTGTGATATTCAAAGAGGCAATTGCAGCTTAGGAAGTGAAGTGGAGACTAAATAGTTGAGTTTTTAGTCGTTTCTTGAAAATAGCGAGTGACTCTGCTGTTCTGATGCAGTTAGGGAGTTCATTCCACCAACTGGGCAGATTGAGCGTGAGCGATTCATTGCAACTGCTTTTTTTGTCCGTATAATTGCACATGATAGACTGATTTACAGTAGGTGCGAGTTCAATGTGGCTCTTACCGCCATGGCATATAACGCCGCCGCTTTAAATGGACAAGCACGAGTTTTTAATGTATGACCGCAGTCTGTGAATATGCTGCCAGGGGGCACAAAGGGATGCGAACGGACAGAAGCCTAGACAGCAGCTGTAAATATGCTTTTGTTCTTATAAATGAAGATGAAACGATAAAACAAAGCATTAAAATTCCTTCATTAATCATTAAACATTTGTTAACATGCTTTATTATCATTGTAAACGTGTTAAGTGCAATGAGGATTCATTTTGTAAAGTAGAATTGAAGAAAAAAAGACAACTAAAATAAAAGCACAAACATTCAGAACAAATAAGTAGGCCTAAATAAATAAATACAGCAGTCTTTTAGCCTTAATAGAAAATAAAAAATAAAAAGAGATGTTGTTTGCTATTTTGATAGGACTAG
Organism: Danio rerio; assembly: GCF_052040795.2. NCBI lineage: Eukaryota > Metazoa > Chordata > Actinopteri > Cypriniformes > Danionidae > Danio > Danio rerio. The sequence continues at coordinate 63,546,243 of NC_141024.2, read as the reverse complement.
GACAGTCATTTAATAAGCTTTTTCATTTATATTTTCATTTACGTTTTTACTTACATTTTCGTTGTTGATTACATTTTACTATCTTATTTTATGTCTCAGTTAAATTACATAATAACAAACAGAGAATGAAAAATAAACAAATAACGAAAATAAGCCTAAATTAATATTTATTTAAAGAAATTGCAGCGAAACACTGAGAAACGGTCCGGCGCATGGTCTAAAGAGCTTAAGTTGAATGCTGCTTCATCAAAAGCATAAAAATAAATTGACCTACATCAGATCAGATCACTAAAAGTATAAAAAATTATTTTGCCGCAGGACATAAATTAAGTCCCGCAAGTTTATTTTTAATTATTTAGTTTTTTGTTTAGTTCAGTTTTTTTCCGAAACGTCAATGTTCTCATTTAAAGTATAATTGTTGTTTTGTTTGGTTTCTTACTTGTAGTAATGGCTCAGCATCTTTTGTATTTTAATTTCAATTTCAGTTACTTTGCGTGTGAAATATAATTCGCACATAACCGCGTAAAAAGAAGAAAAAGCTGTCAAAAGTTAGAGCTAATTCATCCAAATTAGCCATATTAAAATACAGCATGTATGTTAATACAGGCAGAGTGTGAATAAACTCAGGGTACGACTAAGATATGCGCTTTCCTTTTAAGGCAAGATTTGCGGTGAACCAAGAAGAGGTTTTACCAATCTGGTAAAAATCAATTTTACCAATGAGGTTTTGTCAATCATCATGCGCATGAGTCGATATGTTGCCTTTTTATAGCCTACACGCTATTATGGTGTATAATAATGTTGTGGTTTTTTTTTTTTTTTGCATGGTAAAGGACAATGCACAGTATATTATTGATGTAAACTTAGACTAAAACTTACCATTCATAAATGTGTAAGAATTCAAGCATGAAATAGCACTTTTTTTAAACTATTACTTTTGCGTATAATCGGAAAAAACAGTCATTTTTTTATTCTGTTTTTAAAGAGAAAAAAAGCAAAATACAAAAATAACAGAATGTTATCCTCTAAAAAGTCTCTAAAACTGAATACTCGGGGATTGTAAGGTTAACACATTGCTTAAAGGGCACATAGTTTACCCCTTTTACCCCAGAAAGCACTTTTTGGTACTCTCTGGCCCATAAAATCTAATCTCATTACGGCCTAGGCACTGCTTGGATTCAAACCCAGGAACTCTTGTTTACTAGACAGGCGCTTTAACCAGCTAAGCCACAGCGTCAGACAGGGGCCTAAAAAAAAATTTAAAAAATTAAAAACCTTAAGCGGTAGCGCTGCATGTGTGAATGTCTTGAAATATTAAAGTCCAATTGGTTAGGCATTACCACACTATGCTTTATAAAGCCATCGTCCAAAGCCCTCTTGAACGAGCAGCGTTCTTAAGAATTTGAGTTTTTTAAGAAACCGACTGCTAAACAGCTTGCTGCGTAAACACTTGTAAATCTTAAGAAGAAGCAACTGTACATTAGGCACTGCTGGGATTTTAACCCAGAAAGTCCTGTTTACTAGACAGGCACTATGACCAGCTAAGCCACAGCACCAATGGTGAAAAGAGGCAAGACGTTTTTGCACAAAGAGATTAAAAAAAGACTGCAAGTCTTAAAACAGCAACCAAAGAGGTTGCTATTTATTGATTAGCAAACCATGTTATGTCATACCTGTCAACACTGGGATGTAAAAATATGGGACAACAATTAGCTTTAAAAAGAAGACATAGCAAACATTAGAAAATATTAACAATAATATAAAATATTTTGCCAATTAAAATCTATGGTCTATACAGAAAATAAATCAAGTTATAAAATCCCATTTATTTTTACTGTATTTAAATATTGATTAGCATTACTACAGTTATTTAGTGAAGAGCAGCAATGTCTTATTTTGTTTTTTGATAACAGAGGTGTCACTGTAATGCCGAGTTCAGACTGCGTTATTTTAGCCCCGATTTTGGCTCGCCGACAGGTTTTGAGAAATCGCCGACAAATGCCTGAAATCACAGGCAAATCGCCGCTCGTGCACGTGAGTGACAATTACACAGTATGAACTATCAAAGACGCGATCTGAGAGAATCGCCGATGAGTCGCCGATGCCTGTGAGATATTTGGCATGCTAAATATCTGGAGCTGTCGGCGATTCAAATCATGCCGTGTGAATTGAGTTTTGACTGAAAATAACATCAGCCATCGCCTACAGCCAATGAGAGAGCAGCTTTCACTTGTGTGTGCGTGTGTGTATACCTGCTGCAGGCCAGCGGGAGGCTGGGGGAGAAGTTAAAAGCTCTCTTTTTCGGTTTATTTGGACCCACGAAATGGAGGAAAAACTAGTGGAGGTTTGACAGGACTCAGGAGCAACCGTGTCTGTTTGACGTTTCATACAGAAAGAAATTAGTTTATTATCAACGTTGAGGAGAAATGGCTAAATCCCTTTAAACCCAGGTGAGCAAACATGTACATGCTCTACCCTATTAAAGGCTTCTTTCTCATTATGTAGTTAATAACAAAAGATATACTACGTGTTTTTGGCTGAGACGTAGTTTGGACGAAGTTGTCAGCGATTCTTCCTATAGTAAAGTCATGCAATGTGAATGTCCCAGTCGCCGATCAATCTTGCAGTGTAAACAAAGCAGCGACGAAACGCTAGCCCAGATAGTCAAACAGTGTGAAAACATCTGTGACACGACTACTTTGAAAATCATGCAGTCTGAACTCGGCATAAGAATGCACAGATCTATAGGCTAATGAAAGCATTCGATTAGTTTAGTAACTGTTTGTGCTCATTTAAGAAAAAATAAAGTTGTGTTTTTAAAAATAATACAAGCAGAACAAACATGTTTACATATTATTAAATGTATGTGTCTGTTTAAACACACATAAATCCCCAAAGTATGCTAAGCTTACGCTCATCTTTAAATTGCATGTACAGAAGCGGATCTGGGAACAGTATATCACACAGAGCACGTCCAGTAGTCAGACTGCATGCATACACCGATTCAGGGGTTGCGTCGATCGACGCACAGCTTTAACAGGAAAAAAGTGAATGCAGACATTTTTATTAACATGCTTTCAAGCCAAAATAAAGCGAAAGCACAATTCTCTTGCACAGCTCTTGTAACTTATATCACATTTGAGATCGGCTCTGTTTTGACAGTACTTTCACTATTCATAGAAAGTTTAAACATACAGGGCAACTACGAGGAAATACTTAAACTTGATGATAGCTGGGAAAACCGGAGAGTTGACAAGTATGTGTCTAGCTAATTAATGGCTTAATCAATCACGGATACAGTAAAATAATCATCTTTGTTGTAACATTACCTCTGTCTTTGTCGCGTTTTTCCTCCTCTTCTTGTGTTTTTTTTTTTTGCCACCCCTGCGCACTAGACTGTTTGAGAGGGTTTGGGACGTTTTGACATATTGAGCATGTTGACCCATCAAAAAAAAATGAACACCGTAGCAGGTACAGTCTAATTATTCAGAGGGGGCGTCTTAGGCGAGTAGGTTTTATTATTATTATACTACTACTACTTAGTAGGCTATGCACTATGCAGTTATATTAATGTGGGCTTATTCTTTTCTGAATTCATACCAACTTGTTTTAGGCATAGTGGAAGTTACTTTTTTTTCTTCTCCCATTTCTGGCGCCCCCCTGGCCGTACTGCGCCCGTAGCAATTGCCTATACTGCCTATGCCACGGGTCGACCCTGCTGTGATTGATAATGTGACATTAGAATTTAACAACTCATTCTTAAAGCCAAATTGCTTAATTTGTGAACTTTTTGTACTTGGGGTTTAGTTGCACTGAAACATGATCTTATGTCTATTTTCTTATGTCATTTTATCCAATACATAAAACTGCCAGGAAAGTTTCTTTATACTGTAGCACATTTTATACACAATGGTAATTCAAAGTGCTTTACATAAAGAATGCAAAACTATTATTAAAATAATCACAAAAATAATCACAAAGAATTAAAAAAATGTTAACATTTTAATTTTAAATTAATTGATTCACTTAACAACAGAATAGAAATTGATTATACAAAAATACAGTGGGGTTAGTTTGGACGTAGCACAGTGCTCATTAAGCAAATACACCGCTAGACAAAATGCTTATTGTGGTCCTTAATGTAAAGTTAACATTATGCCAAGTCTTCACAAATGAAACAACACATGGGAAACGGCTTTAGCTTAAGTAGCTAATACTTAATTATACCTAATACTTAATAACTAAGTAACTAATGCAGCAGATTTACGCCTGTTCTTCTAATATGATTTTGCTATTTAGAGTTTGCAAATAACACTTTTTATGAAATTATGTTATTAAGGGGAAAGTCCGAATGTGCGAATATAAAACCAAATTTACTTCTATAAAAACATGGGAGAAATGTATCAATAATTCATGATGACTGCAACAGTAAGTGGAAAAAAATGTAAAGAAAAAAAACTTTTGCTAAATTATGTTCCTGCTTTTGGAAATATTATTTTTACCCTTTATACAACATAGTACTATATTATTCTCAGTAACCGAGGGTTATTGTTTGAATAAAGTAACAGAAAAGTGTGTAATAAGTGTTTTAATGAAACGTTTTACTCAATTTCTTTTTGTTAATTAAAAGTTGCGCACAATTTTGCCCCAGCCTATGTCAGTGAAGTGAACTTATTAGACTTTATTTAGCTTGTAGACCGTTAAGATCACCAGTTGATGACCAGTTTTTGTCTGTCCCTCGGTCTCGCTGCAAATCAAAAGGTGATAGAGCTTTCTGTGATAGAGGTAAAGTTGGTTTTTCACACATTCGTTCATTTAGAAGTCTCTGTATTGTTTACCATGTTACTTTGACTATTAGATTGGAATGAGCATGCAAGTGTGGCTTGAAAACAACATTGACACTGTTTATTTGATTGTGAACAATGTACTTTGATAGTCATTTGCTGCTAATATGATTTTACTATTTAGAGTTTGCAAATAATACTTATATAAAAAAATAATATTATTAAGGGGAAAGTCAGAATGTGCTATTATAAACCAACTTTACCTCTAAGGCTCTGGAACAGTCTCCCTCTGAACATTGGGATTGCTACATCATTGGATACTTTTAAATCTAACTTAAAGACTTATTTTTACTCTCTTTCCTTTGAGTGACAAATGCATGTTATTTTTTATTTGTATTTTAGTATTATTTTTAAACATACATTTTTTGTATTTTTAATACTAGTTTTTTAGTTTTATTGTGTAGTTTATTTTATTGTAAAGTACTTTGGATCAACCACGGTTGTGTAAAATTGTGCTCTATAAATAAAGTTTGCCCTGCCTAGAGTGGCAAAAAAGCTAAACAAAAGACTTTTATTTTGGCGTGAGGTGACGTCATCAAGCGGCGCCGCTACAGCGCGGTGATTCAACTGGAGAAAGGTTTGCTTAAAAAGTTTTACAGATATAACCCGATTTAAAGTTAAAGTACTAAAGTTTTAGGGTTTTTATACGATGCTAAATTATGTTAATGCTGTTGGAAATATTATTTTAACCCTTTATACAACGTAGAACTATTTTATTCTCAGTAATCGAGGGCTATTGTTTGACTAAAGTAACAGAAAAGTGTGTGATAAGTGTTTTAATGAAACGTTTTACCAGATTTATTTTTGTTAATTACTCTGATTAAAATAAACTGTTGAAGCAAGTGTTGAAGAGAATTTATTTTATTTCTGTTCATTGTTTTATAAATTTTCAACAGGACATTTTTATTGCTTTATTCATTTTAAACAGGATAAAGTGTCCAAACACAAAGAAAAACTCCTGCTGAAGCGACTGATCTCCACACTGTTATAAAGATGGCGTTTATTAAAGACGAGAGTGAAGATGTGAAGATTGAAGAAACATTCACAGTCAAACAGGAAGATCTGCAGGAACAAACAGGTTGGTTTTCATTCTCAAAGAAAAACTCAGTCATTTGATCCTCATTCAGATATATTTTAATAAGAATACTAAATTAATCCATTTTGCAACCCTGAGTGTACTGTCTAGTTCTCCTAAATGCACATAAGCACTCATTGAAAGACAGAAATGAGTTTCTTTCATTACTTGTTCTCGTGTCTTTTGTCATTATTTTATGTATTATTAGTCTCCCATTTTCTGTACCTTCTTAAGGTTATTGCTTTTCTTGTTCTCCTGCTGTTTGTGAAGCGTCCTTGAGCACCGGCGCTTTATAAAATAAATTAAAAAAGTTAAACTGAGCTGATGATATTTGACCCTACAGTATTCTCAGTGATAGTGTTGGCTTAGTACTTTCCATTTGCATACATCACGTTGATCACAATTCCCCTATTTTCATCAACTTCTTTATGAGTTTAAACTTGTTTCTAGTAGTTGTTACTAGTTCTCACAGATAATATCTGAGTTAGAAGTACATCATTATTACAATAACTAATTACTAGGGCTATTGTGTTTAAACAGGGTTTCCGCTGCGTCATAAAATGTCTTAAGATCCAAAATCAAACAAAAAATTTAAAATCTTTAGCTAGAAATATCTAAAATACATATAAAAAATTATTTATTTATTTATTATTGTGTTTATATATATATATATATATATATATATATATATATATATATATATATATATATATATATATATATATTTTTATTTTTTAATGGGGCAAATAAAAATCTTTTCCATCTAGACCATTGGAAAAATTCTTTAGCTTTATCCCTTTATGGGTCTAAAATTTCATTCATAATGGTCTTAAAAATGTCATAAAAAGAAACCTGCAGAAACCCTGGTTTACAGTTTGTCAAATGATGTGGATGCCCCCAATATTAAATATGCTAAATGAAATGGACTCTACAATAATTGTTATAAAACATTGTACAGTATTCTAAGCTATAAGATGTTGCTGTGGGATGACGTGAGACAAAACAAACTAAATATAGTGGAACAATAACATTTAGCATTGCACTGACTAGTGTGAAGTTCGTCAGTATTGACCAAATTCTTCATGTACCAGCAGGCGTCGCCATTGGAATCTTTTTGCTTGAGACTTTTTTTTTAAAGAATTTATTTTTAGATCCTTAAAACAGGGTTATTCTGCTTAGGTATGGAACGATAACCGTTTTCAAGGTATACCACAGTACGACAGTATATAAAAGGTTTTTTTTTTTACATTTTGTTATAAGTTTTTCAGGACAACAGTATCTCCAGCAAAAAATATATCCAAAGATGCCATTTCTTTTGTAAAGAAATTTTTGAAACGAATGATTCATTTGAATGATTCAGCCTGATATGTTTACTGCCCCATAATACTTTCTCCCCCGGTTTCACAAACAAGGTTTAAGGTTAGTCAAGATTAAATTGCATGTTTGAGTGGTCTCAACTCAAAATAACTTTCCGTGAGATAAAATACATCAGTGAATTTTTTTTCTCCAGGTGCACACCAGTAATATATTTTACTAAGGCCATTTTTATAAATTTGGCTTAAATAGCCTAATTTAACTAAGGACTAATCCCAGCTTAATCAAAGCCCTGTTTGTGAAACTGAGCCTCAAAGTTTCTTAAAAGAAAATATATTGTGTTCAAAGGGAAAAAGTTCTTGTTTTTTTACCCAGAGATTAAAAAGAATACATTTTAGAGCAGTAATCACAATACAATGAAACTGTGATATTTATATCCAAGCTTATCATACCGTCAGAATCTTATACTGGCCCATGTCTAATGCTGCTTGATGTTGCAAAGTCGTATTTTCTCATTTTATTATTTTTCTTTGTATGAATAGTCATGAACACATTTGTTTGTAGAGCAAGTAGCCATTTATTATTCCAGGTCATTTCTCCAATAGGCAACTAAATTGGAGGTTCTAAAACAATAGCATATAAGATCAGGTCACTACTATGGCCCCATTTACACTAATGCGTTTGCATTCATCAAATTTGCTTAAACCATGTGTTCTTAAGTATGGCTTTATTTCACAAGGATTCTGACAAAGCAACGTGAAGCAGGCGCTGTACAAAATTTGCGCTTAAGGAGGAAACACATCAAACTTAATAAATCATTTGAGCGCACATGGAATCATCTTAAAGGCAGACGAATGCAGATGTCTTGGACAGCTCGCGACATTATCTGGCACTTTCACTGAGTACATTTATATGGACACCAATACTCCCATTTTAATATGATTGATACTCTTCTTAAGAGTCTACCATGTAAACAGTTGTTTTTAAAAAAAAATTTATTACCTTAATGGAACACCGAGTCACGAAATGCGGAGGTTTTTCTTTCCGTTCGGTATGGGGTATCAATTTCTATTACAGCAAAAGTCTAAAGATTAAAAATGAAACGTACTAAATTAGATGTAATGCTGGAAAGCCTGGTAATGCAGCATTAATTTTTTTCATTAATTATTTTATACTGAAACGTTCCTTCTAAAAGTGCTTCCTTGGTCTTATGCATATTTCTTTGCATGACTACAACAGGAAGTATAACAGCAACTGCGTTAATTTTTTAAAAACATTTTATATATATATCAAATTAATGGCATGAGTTAACCCTCTAATTTTGACAGCACTTTAAATAAACAAATGTTTTCAAAGGGCAACAAATGTTTTTAAATAGAAAGCAGCAATTTGCAGCAGTTTCGAGAGCAAATAACAAATCCCACTGCTTGTGTGTGCACGGCTCTTTGTGGCCATTATTTTAAACTTATTGTGCTGACGTTAAGTAAATTTTGAATGTTACAGTATACCTCCAATGCATTAAGACTTTTCCTTGCAAGCTACAATTTGCAGTGAGCGTGTATTCTCTCTCTTGCGCACAAGCAAATATTTCAATGTATTGTGACAAATATTTAACTTAACGTTAATAGGCCTAAATAATGACCTATATTTTAAAATCTGCAGTTTCCTGTCAGCCCTCTTTCTTGCTTTGTTTCAAGCCGTACTTTTTGATTGTTTAAATTATTATATATTTGAACTTATATTTGAATCAAATGCTATTCACTCGCTGTGAACATTGTGGTGTCTTGTTTCAGAGCTCTTTCATTCATCGTAGTTGCCAAGGTAGCATACAACAAAATCATAATGATGCATCTGTGATCGACCTTCAGGGTTTCATGACAGTAACGTGCACGAGTAGTTATCTAGATTATTTCAGCTGAACTCAGATTTGTTACATCAAATGATCTTCAACTTGCTGTTATGGAACCAATTAAAGTGTGGACATTTAGTTCGGCTCACTAAAGTCAAGTTTTTGACTTTAATTCCCGCTTTTTTAAACCACTTTTATGAAACAGCCCCTAGGGGTTATAAAATAATCCTGGGTGTTCATTAACAGACGTTTCACATTGGTAAACCCTGGGGTAACGCTTTTATTTGTATATTTACATTGTCCCTGTTCCCGATTAGACAAACAGCAGGTAACCTTTTAAATGGCATTTCTGCTTCTTGTCGAGTATATAAAATGTCACCATATAGGTCTTCAGCTAAGCCTTCGGACATGCTCAAAGGCAAGAAAACTGAGACAAAAGTACAAATGAATGAAAACAAGTAGCAAAGTTTGTCATCTTGCCATATTCTCATCACTACAGTTTAAAGCAAATGTGGCATTAAGCATTTGCATAAGTTCATTCATTCATTCTCCTTTAGCTTAGTCTCTTTATTCATTAGGGGTCACCACAGCGGAATGAACCACCAACTTATCCAGCATATGTTTTAAACAGCGGAGGCCCTTCCAGCTGCAACCCAGTAGAGGGAAACATTTGCATAAGTTATATACAATAATGCAAACTCACAAATATAAGCTGAATTATCCGTAATTGCTATGAACATGCAGGATTTGTCTCAACCAGGTCTTCCAAGCAAGTTAAAAATGTTGAGTGGAAGATACACATGAGGGAACACAACAGGAGTAATCTAGACCGAGTGCATTTGATCATTTGCATTTAAAGTCACAGGCACAAAAAGAGCTGGGTTTTCCTCTGACCCCCCAAAATGAAATTTTCTGCAAGGTATATGATCTGATTTTGAGCTGAAACCCCAGACCCATTCTGGAAACATTAAAGACTTTCTTTACATCCTGTAAAAAAAGGTTCATAATAGGAACCCTTTAAAGGGATAGTTAACGCAGAAATGAAAATAGCCTCACCATTTACTCTCCCTCGTGTGGCTTTAAATCTTTGAGTTTCTTGATTCTGCTGAACACAAAAGAAGATATTGTGAAAAACATGCTGGCTTACTTTGTGTTCCAGAAGAAAGGAAATATTTAAAAGACGCAGAGTAAATGGTGAGGTCATTTTAATTTTTGGGGTAAACATCCATTTCATGCTTGTCGCTTTGTGCCTTCATACTAAAGTTCACTTTTCTTTTTTCTTTTTTAGACCTGATAGTGCTGAAAGAAGAGACTCAATGCAATAAAATGGAAGAGCAACACCAAGAAATAACAGCTGATGAAAAACCCACACTGACTGAAAAGACTTCATCACTCGGAAGACCTCGGAAATCCAAAACTGAGTGTAATTTTAGCAGTAAACAGCGTAGAAAGAGTTTCATTCAAAAGCGTAACCTTGGTGTTCACAGGAGAGTTCACACTAGGGAGAAACCTTACACTTGCGAACAGTGTGGAAAGAGTTTTGGTAAAAAGAGAAGCTTAAAGACCCACATGAGAATTCACACTGGAGAGAGGCCGTACACATGTCAACAGTGTGGAAAGAGTTTTAAGCAAATTGGCACCCTTAAAGGCCACATGAGAATTCACACTGGAGAGAGGCCGTACACATGCCAACAATGTGGAAAGAGTTTTAAGCAAAGTGCCACCCTTAAAGGCCACATGAGAAGTCACACTGGAGATAGGCCGTACACATGCCAACAGTGTGGACAAAGCTTCTATTATGCAGGAAACTTTGCAGCGCACAAGAGGATTCACACTGGAGAAAAGCCCTACACATGCCAACAGTGTGGAAAGAGTTTTAAGCAAAGTGGCACCCTTAAAGGCCACATGAGAATTCACAATGGAGGAAAAACACAGTGTGGGAAAAGTTTTGCTCAAAAACAAAAGCTTGACACCCACATGACGATCCACACTGGAGAGAAACCTTACAGATGCACAGAGTGTGGTAAAAGTTTCACATGTAAAAGCTCACTCATTAACCACATGAAAACTCACACCAGAGAGAAGCTGTTTGCATGTAATCAGTGTGGAAAGAGCTTCACATGTAAAGCTAACCTCATGAACCACATGGATGGTCACTCTGGAATCATAGTGTTCATATGTGATCAGTGTGAAAAGAGTCTCACACGCAAAGACTACATTAAGCAACACATGAAGACTCACTCAAGAGAGGATTGTTTTAGATGCAGTGAGTGTGGAAAGAGCTTTAAACAAAAAATATACCTCAGCGCTCACATGAAGCTTCACAATGCAGAGCAGAGTCCTCAACATTGAGACCTTGTCCACACAAACACGAGTATATTGAAAACAGCAGCTTTTTCCATGTAGTTTGGCTGTTCGTTGACATGAAGTTTATTTATAAACTACTTTCGAGAGGATCACATGCTTATTATTGTTCACGACTGGTCCAGCATTAGCTAAAACATGATTCACCAATCAGATGATTCCTGACTCACTATAAATGACAAGAGATTCTTACCTCTGTTATGTTCGTCATTATCTTTTAGACTCCCTAAAGCCCTGTTCAGACTACACAATGCCATTTGTCAGTTACGACAGATGAGATTTGTTTCAGAATATGAGATTTTGACTTGATCAAATCTTGATGTGTTGTGGGTAACAAATGAAGACTTTGGTTTTAAAACACTACACATTTATTTTGATGGACTCATCTCAGAAAAGAGAAAAAAGTTTTCTTCATGAAGACAATTGAACTTTCTATAGACAACTGCTCGCCTTTAAATATACGTTCATGTGAAAACTCCACCATTACTACAAATAAATCATTGTATGGGAAACCCAGTGTCTCTATTGTGAATGAGAACATCAGTGATTTGTTTGCTTACATGCTAATTTCAGTACTCAAATGCAAATCTAAATGTATTTACGTGCATTTCTTTAGTTTTTTAAGGGATAAAACAAAAAAAAAATTCATCTTATTAAAAAAATATCAGGCAGAATATTCCCAGAATTCTGATAAGTAGCCCAAACTGTGAACAAATGTAAATTTGAACTACTGCTCACATGTCCATGCAGATCAACTGATAAGCGTTTACACAAGCCACGGTCAAAACAAATGCAGAATCAAAACTTTTAAAAATCCTGAATCAATATTGGAGTTAGTTTTGCATGCTGGAGGAAGGACGACACCATGGCTGAAGTACAAGTTATGTGACTATTTACAGTTTCATAAGGGACCTTTTTCAGCATCGATAATGTAGATTTTTATTTAGTTTAACAACAAAACATCAGTAAAAAGCGCTATTCCGCTTAGCCTGCTTTACCTAGCTGAAGTTGTTTTTTTATTTACATTGCTTTATTTTTGAACAATGACAACCTGTATGGTCCCTATAATGTTCACCATAGGCAAAACAATAAGCATACAGTAGCGGCTTTAGGACAAAGTGTTTGAGAGAGTGAGTCAGATGAGAGACTGATGACAAGTTTTGCTTGCTAACTACATGACTGAAAACATTTATTCATTCATTCATTTTCTTGTCGGCTTAGTCCCTTTATTAATCCGGGGTCGCCACAGCGGAATGAACCACCAACTTATCCAGTAAGGTTTTTACAAAGCTACAACCCATCTCTGGGAAATTACTAAAAACATGCTAGATATAATACAGTTTTTGTTCAGAATTGTAGTATTATAAAGTTCAACTGGCAAATGACATGATTTAGTGGGTCTCCGTCATCTTTAATGAGCGTGTTCGCGATTTCAGGTGGTGTGGCTTTGGATGACATGGGAGGGATCATATTTGAAAGATATTATGCTTACTAGTTCCCTTTAAAGGGCACCTATGATGCAAATTCACCTTTGGAAGCTGTTTAGACAGAAGTTCATTGTTGCAATAAGGCTTAAATGTTTTCCACCACAAATACATCAAATAACCTTGTTATTTTGACTCTCGGCTTCATCTGTCTCATCATGTCTGTCTCTGTACTGTTTATCCGAACATGACGCAGTAAAAGTAGACATGCATGTAGGAACGATGGGTTGGGAGAACCAGCTCATTTGCATATTAAGGCAATAAAAAAGATGCTAGAATGTCAACTTACCCAAGAATGTTTATCTTCAGCAGGCTGTAATACATAATTTGAGGGGTATTTTGAGCTGAAACTTAGTGAATATAAGTAATTCGAATAATTAATATTAATGGATATCAAACATTGGACGATTCAGTACATTAATAAATTACCACCGTGAAAGTGGCACCATAACAGCGCTGTTGTGGTCCAGTGGTAAGCACATCACGCTATGAAGCTGTCCGACCCAGGTTTGAATCTCACCTGACTAGATATTATTATTATTTTTTTAATGCAATGTAAACAAAACATGTTAGACAAATTACTATTAAAATGATTATGTGTGTATAAACGCAGATAATAACAGTTCATTTAAACAGCTACTTAGTTACTTGGGTTTTTATGCATGACATTTGTTTTTCTGTTTTATAAATACTTGGTGTTAGCAAAGATGGCATCCAATGCACAATTAACCAAAGCCAAAAGTATGAAAAACATAAAAATCTTTTCAAGTTTATAGCCGATTTTCCACTACCATGTTAAACGGTGTTTCCTTAACCGTTCTATTCGGTGCTGATCCAGACCAGAAAAAAAAAAAAATCATAAATAAATAAAATAGTTTCATTTTCCAATCTGCTGCTCTTGTTCTAATACAGATGCCTAAGTTGTTGCCTTGGTAACCTGAGTGTAATAATGGAGTGTCATATAGACCTGGTGACATCATGTACAGGCATACTCTATCAGTTCAGTTTACTGGTACTGCAGTTCACATCTGTAACCATACCAAATGGTGGAAAAGAAGATAATGTTGAATTGGAATTTTTCACTCAAGAGTTAAACAGTAGTGTTATCATGAGTATTCATTCTGTCCGAAACTACAACATATATCAATGTTACTTAGGTTATATATTTTATTTATTTTTATAATTTAATTTTAGATAAAAATAAATAAATAGATAAATGTAATGCATCTTTAATGTAAAAAAAAATAATATATATATAATTTTTGTTTTATTGAAAACTGACATTCTTATTCTTTTTCAATCAACAGGACCCATCGTATATGTAATTGGTGACAGCTACATTCGCCGTGGGGAAGAACGGGCAAGGCAAACTGTTGGGACCAACCTTGGTCTCGACGCCCATATCAGGTGGTTTGGCTGTGGAGGCTTGGTCTGGAGAAACCTTGTCTCTTTCTTTCGCCGCTGTCTTGGAGGAAGAGCTGTGCCAGATGTCCTGCTTATTCACTGTGGCGGAAATGACCTCGGTAACATCAAGAGTGTTATACTTGCCGCAGTGATGAAGCAGGACTTGCAAGACCTCCATAGGCAGTTCCCTCAGATGAAGATCATCTTCTCTGCCATCACCCAGCGATGCCTGTGGAGGCTTGCTGAAAGTCTGAGGAAGGTTGACAGGGCGCGGCGCTTTGTCAACCATGCGATGGCTACTATTATGGTGTCAGTTGGTGGTGCCATTGTTCATCACCCAGAGATAACATATAAAGATCCTGGCCATTTCTTACGTGATGGAGTTCATTTGACCCCTTTGGGCAATGACATATTTTTTAAAAAACCTTGCCCAGTGTCTGAAAAATCAAATCCAGTAGGGTGATGCTGGTTTTGGAGTTTCCACAAAGTTTTGGGATGAAAAATGGCCAAGATTTTTTTTTTTTTATATGGTGATGAATAGGGATGTAACGGTATCAGAATTTCACGGTACGGTAATACCTCGGTATGAATGTCACGGTACGGTATTTATTGAATCATTTACAGGAAAAAACAAAACTTATGAAAATACTCCAAAAAAAAGTGCCAAAAGTGTCAAAGACATACAAATTAGCCATCTATCTGTAAGCTTTGAAACAGGAACTTCAATTTTAATAACAAAAAATTATTAAACCATGTAAAAAAATAAAGTTCAATTTAGTATTGTTGAAAACTCATCACATTCAACATTTAATCACACTCAGCCCATCTGCCCAGATGAGAGCTCTGCTAGTCGGACTTCTCATCAAGCATCTCCCGCTGGATCTAATCTCACTATATTTATTAAACGGGATATTTCATTTATCTTGTTGTCTTTATCTAACGACATATTCCCTGACTTTGGTCATTGGAATCTATTACTTGTTCTCAGGTAACGTGTTTTGGCTGAGCGCAAAGATAAGTTAATGATTAATATAACCACGTCCATCCTGTATATTGACTGATCGCTTGCCTTTATTTTCTATAATGTATAAACTTATTGTATGTTATACTTTTAAAATGGCCATTATCGATTATTAAAACTGATACTCAGCAAAAGAGAGGCTGTGTTTCGTATTTTCACTGAAATTGAAAGGAGGTAGTTGTTATCGGCTCCGTTTTGTTATAAATATCCACACAGTGAAGATGACGCTCATCTTATGCAGCACGACGCCTCAACATGTCTGCTGTCTAAGTTGCTAATATTAAAATGAAAATAGGCAGTTCCTTAAATCATGTTTACATTTTATTGTTGAGAAAGTGAAACAACGAAGCCAGGGTGATGTGAATGAAGTTATAAAGTACACTGTTCCCTTTGAAGATTTACCCGTGTCCTCGGTATAATCTGCTTTTCCATATCAAACTGAGAAGAAGAGACTGCAGCCTTGATCAAACTTGCGAAGTCTGAACTTACACGGAGCGAATGCAGGACTGAACTGTGCGTGTTAGGCTACTTAATATTCAGGAAAAGCCCCAATCAGAGAGGCGAATGTCTGCAGCCCCGCTTCGGTTTTCAGATGTACATGACAGATTAAAGTATCGCACACCAGACGCGCACATTCGAATGATATTTAACATGAAACTAATCAGATGGCGCTCTGTGGCGCGGCTGAAAAATGAACTGCATCCTGAGCCGTTGCCGGGCGCCGCCGACTTGCGGCGCCGGTGTGTGTATCCTGATAGAAACCTATGTTTAGAATTCTAAAATACATGGCGCTGCGCGCCGCCGAGCGCCGCTTCTGGTGTGCGACCTGCTTTAGAGTTTTCCAGCTCTTTTCATCCCCGCTTCTAGCAGCACACTCCATTTCCGCATTACTGGATCTGTAGCGACAACAGACCGCAAGGGATGATGGTCAAGCATGGGCTGATGGCAATTGTAGTTTTCGCTACCTCCCGTTCGCTTCATTCGCCTGAGCAAATTTTCTCAGAAGACCTATAGTTTTACCGAGTCATGCGACTTCGGTAATATCGAAAAAAAATAATATTGCGGTATGACGGTATTTACAATACCGTTACATCCCTAGTGATGAACAATGTGTGCGTGTGTGTGTTTTCTTTTGTTTGTTTGTTTGGTGTTGTTTTTTTACCTAGCCATCGCACTTCAACTTTTTCTCCCTCTTGTACCTTTTCTACTTATCTTCTCCAGACCGTATGCTTCTTCAGCCAATCCACCTGATAAACTTCTTAAACGTAACACTTTACACTACAGGGCACATAATTAATGTTAATTAATGCATTTACAAACATAAACTAATATATGTATCATTAATTCATTGTTTGTTCATGTTAGAAAAAACATTAACTAACATTAACTATGTGTCCCATATTTTAAAGTGTTACGTCTATTTTTCCCCACAGTGAATGTAGCTGTTATGATCACCAGCTGGGGTGTGCACAACTTCTACTAGATGGCACTCTATTCCACATCTGGATTACATTTCCCATAAAGCTTGCCACCTCTACAGATGACAATTTATCAGGACAATTTTCTTAAATGCTGCTTCACCTTTTTCTCTTTTGTGGACTATTTAAGACTCACACATCAGAAACTGCACATGGATTGTCCAGTTTGTTTGAATCATTCCTTTCAGCCAGGATGAACTGATTCAGGTTTCAGGAATTATATATTGATGATAGTTTGGCATCCTTTCACCACATTTAGCAGAGACACCACTTACCAGCTTTGGACTTTTTCATTGTCTACATACAAGACATTTTTGAGAAAACATTTTACACTGTGTGCAGAAGCCTGCTGAATTGGAAAGGGATCTGTGTCTTCTTGAGGATATAATATTTTTCTGTATGCAATATCAGAGACATTTAAAATTTCCTGGAAGAATTTGGAAGATATGAAGTTCCTACATGATCGTGCATTTTTTTTTATTCATTCATTTTCTTTTTGACTTAGTCCCTTTATTAATCTGTGGTCATCACAGTGGAATGAACCGCCAACTTATCCAGCATTTGTTTTACATAGTGAATGCCCTTTCAACCACAACCTATCACTGAGAAACACCCATACACTCTTATTCACACACACACATTATAGACAATTTAGCTTACCCAATTCACCTCTACAGGTGTCAGGGTAATTAGGCAAGTCATAATGTAACAGTAGTTTCTTCTGCAGACAATCAAAAATATATATTGCTTGAGGGGGCTAATAATATCGAGCTATTAAAATAGGTTTCAAAATATTTATACCTGCTTTTATTCTCGCTGAAATAAAACAAATAAGCCTTTCTCCAGAGGAAAAAATATTATAGGTAATACTGTAAAAAAACCTATTAAACAACATTTGGGAAATATTTATATATAACAATAAATTCACAGAAGGGCGAATAATTTTGACTTCAACTGATAATCGTTTTGAATAATCGTGATTACAATTATGACCAAAATAATCGTGATTATGATTTTTTCCCATAATAGAGCAGTCATAACTGTAATATAACCGGGCTAGAATCGTTTGTTTTCTCACTACAATCGATCCGCTCCAGAGTTTGTGTCAATCAAGCTGAGACCACCTCGTTTAAGCGAGCTCTGAGTGATTGTTTTGGTGCGGATCCGAGCGTGATTGGTGGTTTCACATATGCCAAACGAACCACGCTAACTGGGCAAACAAGACAGGTTCTGAAACAAAAGTGTAGGTGTGAAAGCACGCTAAGACTCTGATTTTAATTTATAAAGCAGTCCATAGGCTAGCTCCTGATTGCATCAGTGATCTTGTGACACTTTCCACTCCTGCTCGCAGTCTACTTTGGGTCTTACCCTGTTCCAGCCACGCTTCAGACTTAGCATCATGGGTGGTCAGGCTTTTTTCATATTGTTTCGTATCTCAGCAAAATGATGGAATGCATTACCCATTAACATTTGGAATATTGTGTCTCTGGACTGTTTTAAGAAGCTTCCTAAGACTAACCTCTTTAGTCGTGTTTTAATGTGTGATCTGATGTTATCGTACTTATTGTTATATTTACCTATTTATTGCTTTTACTGTTTTATTGTTTTTGCCTTGTACACGCTTTGAGTTTGAGAAAAGTGCATTAAATTAAAATAAAATGTATTATAATTAAATATAGATTAGTCTAATCTTTCTTTACATTTTTGTTACTTTCAAACACACAATTTAATTACTAATAACAGTATTTACTAGTAACAGCAATACAGATTAAGTGGTAATATTAGAAATGACCAATCACCTTTTAGATGACATAACGCAGAAGGGATAAGGCTCACCATAGCACAAAGATAAAAAAAAAAAAATCTCTGGCTGACTGATGGACACTGTACTTTGAGTCAACTTAACTTACAGTCACAGTTTTGCAACTGACATACCTTGATAAAGCAAGGTGTGAGATAATCAAACCTGAATTCAGGGTAAATATGAAGGGCATTAAAGCTTAGAATCTGGATTACCTCTTTATTGTAACACTGCCTGTTAGAGTCCACCCAGTTGGTCCAGTGGTGGTATAATATCTGGCGGGTGAAGGTTTCTGGCATTTTTGTCTTTTAATAATTTGACTTGATGACAATTATTATTATACTTTATTTAATTATGAACAAGGTTTTGAGTTGAAATGTGAAGTCATTAAAGTATCTGAGGTATTGTAAATGGTATCTTAAATCATACATTAACCCAACAATTATTTTTACTTTATTTTCTCCAGTGACACCCCAGAACAAGTAACCCATAGGTACAAACTTGTACTTAAAACATATAAAAAGAATCTAAGCATTCGGGATTGCTTAAAAAGGCACAAGGTGGATAAATCTACCTTATCCCTGACAAGTATAATTGCACAGGTATGTATGACCACAGATGTTGTAATAATTTTAGTGTTGTTGCTAAGTAGTTAAACAAAAAATCTTAGAAAATTACAGCCTGATCTAAATCTTTAGGTGATGCATTTATATTTTTTTGTTAAGATTATTGAGTGATTCATCAGTGCAATCATTCTTGGTATGTATACTGCTGCTGCTAAATTATAGTTTTTTATTATCTGGTTTTATCTTTTTTGTTCACCCTATCTATATCAGAGCATAAGCTAATCAGAAACAATGTTCTTTATTGCAATACAGTTCAAAAGCAGCATAAAATACAGCCTTTAGATAAATAATATTGGAAATAGAAATACTGGACATTCACCTTCTTGAAGAGTTTAGATCCAACCCAACAAAACAAACTACTTTTTAATCTGAAAGGGTTTATGACAACTACTCACAGTAATAATCAGTTTAATGAGGGTTGCATAATCTGTTAGCCTGATATTAATTGGTTTCTATTGCTATACCTTTTTAAAATTCTACAAATTAAATTTCTGCACTTGTGATTACAGGTGGCAATTGCTTCAGAGGGAGAACTGTATCAAGTTCCAGCATATTTAAATGGAACAACACTCCAATGCTATTCAAAAGAATTACAACAGTTCCTTGTGAAGAAGGAACACAAGCTGTTGCCTATAAAAAACAAGTTCAGGCGTTGATCTTTGTTTCTTTGTATCTTTCTTTCTTCCTTTCTGTGATATATTGATGTTTGCATTTTTGTATTTGAAACAATGGGGACTCCGTAGTACGGAAGTAGTTGATATAGTTCTGAGTTTCGGATGAAAGCTAAAAGTAAAGCTGTTGTTTAATACGGACGCTCCGACTCAAGTGTATCTTTTACAGTCAGATATATCACAGTAAAAGTTGGCGACGAGGATAAACTAATGCTCGGATGATGGCACTCATTGGAAGTATAGGTGAATTTGCTCCGAAAGCAGAATCTTGGTCGGCCTACATTGAACGGCTGGAACAGTTCTTTGTGGCGAATGAGATAAGCCAGGAGAAGCAGGTTGCAACACTCTTGAGCGTGATGGGGGCAACAACCTATGGTTTACTGAGGAACTTTGTACGACTTATCCTTTGGCTTTTCTGGTTGTACCAAGAAATTGTCGACACCTTAAAGAGTCATTTTGAACCAAAGCCGTTACTGATTGCCGAAAGATTTCGTTTTAATCATTGCAATCAAAGAGCCGATGAAACAGTTACGGAATATGCAGCGGAGCTGAAACAGTGTGCTGTGAGTTGTGAGTTCGGGGCAACGCTGGATGAAGCATTGCGTGATCGATTCGTGAGTGGAATCCGCAACGAAGCCTGCCAGCGACGGCTGTTGTCAGAATCTAATCTGACGTTTGCACGAGCGTTCGAAATCGCATTAAGCATGGAGACAGCTGAGAAAGACACGCAGCAGTTGCGAGGGCATGACTCGCACTCGAGTGTTGTACATAAGGTGGAAGTGCGACCTTTCAGTCAACGAGAGAAAAAGTGCTATAGATGTCATGGGAAAAATCATAGCGCTCAGGTATGTCATTTTAAGGATGCAAGGTGTCATAACTGCGGAAAAATTGGGCACATTAAGAGAGCATGCAGAGGAAAGATGGAAGTTGGAAAAAGGAAATTGTATGCAGAGAAGAATACTAAATATGTGGAGGCAGAGGAAGCTGAATTACCCATGTTTTCACTACGGGCTGAGGAAAATAGCAAAAAGTCATTCACAGAGACGTTTGATGTAAATGGCAAGGAAATTATGATGGAAATTGATACTGGCGCGGCCGTGAGTATCATATCTGAGAAAGAATTTAAGGCGGTATTCCCAACTGAGCCACTAGAGGTCGCCAGAGTCAAGCTAAAAACTTATACAGGTGAGCTTATGCCTGTATTAGGACAGTTTGAAGCAAAAGTGAGCTATGATGGGCAAACTGAAGTGCTAAGTTTGATTGTGGTGAAAGGAGAGGGGCCTTCGTTGTGTGGCAGGAATTGGCTGCAAAAACTCTCATTGAATTGGAGGAAAATTAAGCATGTCAGTCAAGTGCAACAAGTCACGTCTATTGAAGAGGTGCTGGAGTCATGCTCTGAGGTGTTTAAAGAGGAATTGGGCACACTCAGAGGGCTTAAGGCAAAAATACGAGTTAATCCTGAAATTTCTCCACGTTTTTGTAAAGCTCGTCCACTGCCTTTTTCAATGAAAGCTCAAGTTGATGCAGAATTAGACCGGTTGGAGAAGGCTGGCATAATCACGCCTGTTAAATACAGTGAATGGGCAGCACCCATTGTGCCAGTGGTAAAAAAAGACAAGACTCTAAGATTGTGTGGAGACTACAAATTAACTGTGAATCAAGCAGTCACTACAGAAATTTATCCACTACCGCGGATTGAGGAGTTGATGGCTACACTGAGTGGAGGTACCATTTTTTCCAAGATTGACCTGGCTTCCGCGTATCAGCAGGTCCTTCTTGAAGATGAGTCCAAAGAGTTGCTAACCATCAACACGCACCGAGGATTATTTGTCTATAATAGACTTCCCTTCGGTGTCAGTTCAGCGCCCTCTATTTTTCAAAGAATTATGGAGAATCTCATGAGAGATCTTGATGTTATTGTTTACCTTGATGACTTATTGGTCACTGGAAAAACAGAGCAGGAACACCTGCAGAGACTACAGGCGGTGCTGAAAAGACTCCAGGAGAACGGTTTGAGGGTAAAAAAATCTAAATGTGAATTTGGAAAAAGCCAAATTGAGTATTTGGGATTTGTGCTAAACAGCCAGGGCCTTCATCCATCCCCAGACAAAGTGGATGCAGTCAAGAATGCACCAGTACCTACCTGCGTGAAGGAGCTGAAAGCTTTTTTGGGGTTGGTCAATTACTATGGCCGTTTTTTGCCCAACCAGAGTACTATGGCTGCCCCGCTCTACAGACTGCTGAGAGATAACGTGCCATGGGAATGGAAACAGTCTGAGCAAGAAGCTTTTGAAAAATGTAAAGATTTGCTGACAAACGAAAAGGTTTTAATTCACTATGATCCTAGTCTACCACTTACTTTAGCTTGTGATTCTTCTGCCTATGGGATCGGCGCTGTGTTGCAACACACCATGCCCACCGGAGAAGAACGTCCCATTGCGTACGCCTCGCGGACACTGTCACCTGCTGAAAAAAAGTATTCGCAGATTGAAAAGGAGGGGTTGTCGCTGATTTTTGGAATAAAAAAATTTCACCAGTACCTTTGGGGAAGAAAGTTCAAGATGGTAACTGACCATAAACCTTTGTTGACTTTGTTTGGAGAGCACAAAAGTCTACCCACCATGGCAGCAGCCAGAATTCAAAGGTGGGCAATCATTCTGTCCGCTTACGATTACCACATTGAGTACTGTCCCTCAGAGAAAAACAGTAATGCAGATGGCCTTTCACGTGTTCCCTTACCGGAGATGACTGATGGGGGCACAGCTGCCCTATCAGAGCATATTCATGCACTAATAGCGGAGCACTTCGAACAAGCTCCTTTGAAGGCAGAACATGTGTCTCGTGTAACACGCAGAGACAAGGTGTTATCCAAGGTGCTTAAATATGTCATGGAAGGTTGGCCAATGAATGTGGATGAAAATCTAAAGGCCTATCACTTGCGGAGGTTAGAACTGTCGGCAGAGAGAGGATGTGTACTTTGGGGCACCAGAGTTATAATTCCTGAAAAACTGAGAAAAATTGTGCTGAAAGAGTTGCATGTCGGCCATCAAGGGATGGTAAAGATGAAGGCACTTGCCCGCAAGTATGTGTGGTGGCCTAAAATGGATGCAGAACTGGAACAGGTTTGTAGAACCTGTGAGCCATGTCAGATGGAACAAAAAGCACCCCGTCAGGTTCCTTTACACCCCTGGGAATTTCCTGGTCAGAGCTGGAAGAGATTACACATAGACTTTGCTGGTCCTTTCTTAGGACACACATTTATGATTATTGTGGATGCATATTCAAAGTGGCTGGAGGTATTTAGAATGCCTAACCTTACTTCACAATCCACCATTTCAAGGCTGAGAAGGCTGTTTGCAGCATACGGACTTCCGGAACACATAGTCACAGACAATGGAACACAATTCACTTCGGAAGAGTTTAAAAATTTTATGCAGCAAAATGGCATTCTTCATTCCACAAGTGCCCCAGGTCATCCCGCTACCAATGGCCTTGCAGAAAGGTATGTGCAGACATTTAAAGGGGGAATAAAGAAACTTGCACACGTGACAATGGACTTGGAGGATAAGATCTCACTGTTTTTAATGCAGTATCGCACTACTCCGAACTGCACTACAGGGCAATCACCAGCCGATCTTTTCCTTAACAGACATGTGCGCACTCGGCTGGACTTTGTTCACCCAGATGTCACTGTTGCTGTTCGCAGGAAACAGTACCTACAAAAGTTCCATCATGACAAAAGGTCTGTGGAGAGATCATTCTCTGAGAAGGATGCGGTTTACCTTCGTAATACCACAGGAAAAGGGAACAAATGGGTTCCTGGAGTGATAGTAAAGCAAACCGGTCCTGTGTCTTATAACGTTCAGGGACAAGAGACAGATGGCACTTTCAGGAGACATTGTGATCAGTTAAGACCACGGGTTGTAGTGGATGATCCTGTTGAACAGATGGACTGCTCTGAGACTGGGACTGAAACTTCCGTTAGACCCTGTGCATCAGAAGAGGAGGAACCGGTCATTTCAGAAACTTCTGAAAAGGACAGTGTAGGAAATACAAGCATGGCACAGGGTCTACGTCGCTCATCTAGAATTAGAAAGACACCAAAACGCTATGAACCATAATGCTTAGGAATTACAACTGTGCAAATGCAACAAAGTTTAAAATTTGCAATGGTCTCGTAATATACTAGGTTTAGTATTTTTTTTTCTCTCTGCTGTTGTGTTAATGCAAGAAGAATTTAACAGCTACTGTTAGTTTTGATAGTAATGTTGTTGCATGTGCAGTTTTTTTTTTATGTGAAGGTAACAGTAAATGTACTGTGTTTAAAAAGGGGGGTAATGTGATATATTGATGTTTGCATTTTTGTATTTGAAACAATGGGGACTCCGTAGTACGGAAGTAGTTGATATAGTTCTGAGTTTCGGATGAAAGCTAAAAGTAAAGCTGTTGTTTAATACGGACGCTCCGACTCAAGTGTATCTTTTACAGTCAGATATATCACACTTTCAATTGAGTAAATAATTGCAGCTTTTTTCCATCTGTTCAAGTGTTTATAATTGTTGTGTGATAAAAGTTTGTAAGAAAGTTTGTTTAAGAGTTTGTTAATAAATGTTAATAATAAATAATTGTTATTGAAGTTGATGAAATTCATGTTTTTGCTTGTGCTTATTATGGTATGCGCTTTTACAAGTACTTTGAACTTAAAACAGCTATATTTAATTACTGTGTAACTAAAGGGAACAAGGCTTCTTCTTTTGGGTGAATACCCCCAAAACTGCTGATAAACACCAGCGATATTGCATAATTAGGAGAGTATCAAACTTCACTATGGCTAGAAATTGGCATTACTTGAAGATAAATATAACAACTGTCTGCAGTGAGTGCTGCAAGTAAAATGATTGCACAATATTTAGCTGAGATACAACTCTTACAATATAAAAGAGATTTCATATATGACGTGTAATTACAAATAAAACATCTCAATGGAAAATAATCTTTTCCTTATCTTTTTCTCCTAAAAAAAAAAGAATCTATAATTTGGATCTGTACAATGAATATTTTTCCCAATCTCTACAATATTTAGGTTTTGTGACCCAGGGTCACATATATTTGAGAAACCATTTTATTCCTGTATAGGAGTAAGAGCTGGGTTTAGACACGTTTTTTAAATATATATTTTCTGTACATGACGTTTTATATTACATCAGAAAAATGGCTCTGATAAAGAGACGAAATGTAAAGTTGTGTGTAGCATAGAGGAGGCTGACCAACTTTTTAAAGAATTTCATGCAAGCAACATTGGTGCACATTGTGGGCAACTTAAGGCAAGAGATGCGATTTCTTAAAGATTTTACTGGCCTGACATGTCAGAAGACATTGTGAAATGGGTAAGCTAATGCACTTTATGAATACTTCAGTTCACTGAATTTATGAAATCAAAAAATTGCATTACTTTTAACTTAATTCATATTATCATTGTTTGAGGTTTCACGGTGCACTGTTTGCCAAAAAAGCCGGAGATATCTAAAACACGAACCAGATTATATTCCAATCAAGGTACTACATCCATGTTTCTAACATTGTTTAATTGTCAGTGTTTTTGTGCTTTCTTTGTCTCCCTCTTGTGTCTTTATTTGTGTGCAGTTACACCTGTTACCAATTCCCTTGTTTCTCCATCCTCATTGCTCTCACCTGCTCTCCCTGATTATTTGTCTATTCAATCTCCCCTTCTCCCTCGTTCTGTGCTTGATAATTGTTTGATGTCAGTAAGCTTTCTAAGATACTTGTTCTACCTGTATCCAAGTTTGTTTAGTCTTGTGAACTTCGTCTTGTCGTGCTCTGTCTCTACCCGTTTGTTGTTTGTTCCACTGTGCTTTGGCTCACCTCTACTCTGCCCACAGTCTGTGCTTGAGTAAAGCCAATCCATACAATCTCCTGCCTGAGGTCTGTTCTATTATATTCAATGGTTTTGATGAGGAACCTTTGTGTTCGACCTGCCAGCATCGCCCAGGAGAAGGCCCTGTACTTTGACTGCCTGTGTTTTATCTGTTACAAATGAGTGACTCTCTCATAAACCCTAGAAAAGGAGTTTTGTCTTTGGTTGAAATAAACTTTGTTGAATTTCTCCCTTGCTCCTTCAGAACACTGATATAAATTAAACTTTTGACAACAGTACAAATGTAAGATTTGTATTAAAGCGATATTTCACCCATAACTGAACATTCTGCCATCTTTTACACACCCTTCACATGCTTAAAACACATTTGCATTCCTTTATTCTGTTAAAGGAAGATATTTAGAAAAAACAAGTGACCGAAAACAAATGATGAGGTAATTGTCACATTTGGGTCTATCTATGTAATCTATGTCTATCTATGTAACATTTTGCATGTATCTAACAAAATGTCTTATTACAGTCCAAATGTTAAAAGTCAATGCTAACCTTCTGTTTCTGTCTGGTTTGACAGACCACTGTTCCATTTGAGCTTGTTGGAGTGGATTTGGTAGAGAAGCTGGTGAAAACGGACCAGCAAAATCAGTATTTTTTAGTCATCATAGACTATTGCACAAAATGGGCACAAGCATATCTGCTCAAAACCAAATGTGCAGCAGAAGTAGCACAATTCATTCAAATTTATATATCAGTTTGAAGTCCCCAAACGGATCTTAACAAATCAAGGAAGGGAGTTTGTCAACACTGTAAGCATTTGTATCCTTTTTTACAAAAAATGCTTCAAGTTTTCATTCTATGTATTTACCTTTTATGTTTTAGTGTTATTAAAGTACTTGCAAAGCTAGTGGAGGACAAACCTAGCAACTGGAACCAATATTTAGATGCAGCCATGTTTGGTCTGCGGACCAAAAAACAGCTTACCACAAGGTTTTCTTCTCATGTTTGGGAGAGAAGCAAGATGCCCTTCTTAAGTCCCAGAAAGCTCAGGTGAAAAATATTTATTTTTATAATTTTATAAAAAGTGCCAGGTATATATATATTTTCAAAGCTGTATATAGTAAATGCAAATGAAGATAATATATTTCTCATTAACATGTTGCCAAACGTTGATTCTTCATTTGAAGTAGAGTGCTGTGAGGAAGAAGTGGCTGTTGACATCAGATGCCATGAGAACATTCTGCATCTAGTGGAGAAAAACACAGAAAAAACCCACAAAAGAACAAATCGGCGACTTTCAAAAAGGCAACACCAAAGCCTTAAGGTGGGGGACATAGTATGGAGGAGAAATGTTCGCATTGAACAACGAAAGGGAGGAAAACTTGACCCTGAATATTTTGATCCCTTTATGGTGACCAAAATAGATAACAAATGTGCGGTCCATTTCAACTCTATAGGACAGTCCACGCAAAGGGTCAACATTGATCATTTGAAACTCCACCATGAGGAGAGGCCAAGAATACCTAAAAAATCAGGAAACATCAGTTTTCTCTTAGCCACCTCAGCCCCATTTTCAGTTCAACCTCAAATCACTTCAGTCTGTCCACCTCAGAATGTCTGTTGTCCAGCTGAAGACATTTGGCCTTCTCCTCCTCCATCTCCACCTCCTCCTCCTCCTCCACCACCTTCACCTCTTTCTCCTCCAGCAGGACAATCCTGTCCAATCTGGTCACAAAAAAATGTATGTAACTTGGAAAACGTAACTTGGACCTTTTTTAGCTTAAAATGGCAAATACATCAAATAATTGATTTCCTTCATTAATATTCCTTCATTACACAGCGATTCAAGATGCATGGGGAGAAAAAAATGCACATGTTCTGCTTTCCCGCATTGACAATTATAAACTCTTTTACTGGGACATAGTTGGGACAGCTCCCAATAAAGAAGTTGAGAGTGAGGTAAAGAGAGCTTTGTCTGCATGGCATGTATGTACACGTTTCAGTAATGCTTTCCTGTTTATTTACTATTTCTATATTTCTAACGTTTAGGTGATCAATGCATACATGGCCCTTGTTGTGAAAAAAACACAATTTTGCACTAGAAAAAAATACTTCATATTGACACATGGAATTAATAGGATAGAGGAGGGAAAGGGCTCAAGATTCAAGGTAAGCATATAAGAACTGTTTTTGCTCATATATGAAGTTACCTCAAGCCAAACTCAAAGTTTATGTTGTGAATTTTATTTTATGTACTTACCCTTGTGTCAGGCTTTGTGTGATTATCATTTTATGTCTAGTTTTGAAAGTAATAAATTATGTTTGCCTTTTTAGTGTGATCCAACAAAATACGCTTTCATGTTGGGAGCTGGCCATGAGCCTGGGCACTGGATATTGGGAGTAAGATCAAATATTTTGATCTATTTACTAAGCTTTAAAGAGAAATACTGTACCATATTTTTAGTAGCAGTGAAGGCAAATCCAAGTTTACAATTCTACCGGTAATCTTTCCTTCTGAGAAAAGGAGCCATGTATTGGATCGCCTCGGAAAGGATTCTGGCAAAATCAAACAGTGTTTGGAGTCAATTAGGTAACCAATGAATTCATAAATGTAGAAACGGTCTCAATAAAAAAAGGGATTTTTTGAGGGGATATGTATTATATATATATATATATATATATATATATACTATATATATATATATATATATATGCATGTATGACAAATTGTGTATAATTTAAATGTTTAATTTAAATGTATAATTTAATGTATAATTTAAATTTTGTTGGGGCTTTCATTAGAAAATAAAAGCTGCCAGGTGTCCAGCCAGCACAGAGCCTCACAGCCTCCAAAATGATGCCACCTCATATAGCATATCCTAAAAGTAACTTTGCTTTTATTCTGTTATTGTAACTGTAGCATTTCAAATAATATTTCACTTATATTATTTGAAATAATATAAGTGAAATCACCACCTTGTTCTTGGGTAAGGACCTTTCGAATTAATTTGGTCAATATCTTTCCTCTGCCTAACCCTGGGAGAAATAACATGTATTATTTCTTCATTACAGATTCAGTGTGACCCTGACCCCACAAAGCCATACAACAGTGCAGCATGTTAATCCCATACTCTGTCTTTAAGTTAATAGTTCAAGTTTTGTTAAATTACATGTTATCTTGAATTGAACCTTTTTTAAATATACACAAATAAGTAAATAAAAACATTTTATTGCAAATTTAAAGTATGGACTTTCTGTTTTAATTTGTGTGCCTACATTCTGTTTAACCAGCATTTCACACACATTCACAACATTTCACAATATTTTCTTTTAAATTTAAAAAACAATTAAGAAAATGTATAAACCTATTTCAGGAAACATTTAAGAGGATCAACCATAATCTACGTAACTGCTTACGGGGGAAAAAGAAGGCAAAAACATACTGATTTATTTATTTATTTTAAATCATAAAATTAAGGTAAAAAACTTGCTGTACTGCTTATATTATAGTAAAATGGTTCTTGGATGGGCTGGTAAATAGATTTGAATTTAACATCTTTATATCAAAGGCAAGGAAAATATATTGAACGGAGAATGATGCGCGCTGATATTGTGTTCACGGGAGCCTAGTGCGTTCACGTGATGGCATGTACGCTGTTTACGTGTCCAATCCCGAATAAGGGAGTGTTTTCAAGCCAACTGTGAGAACAGCGCCTACTAGGGTCACAGAATACGAGTCACAGAATTCGGTGTAACACCGGCACCCACATGACCACTACCTTTACTTTTTCTCCTTTTAATTTATACAACTCTTGTAACATTTCAATAACTAAATCTTGACTACAGTCTGAGTGTTTTGTTTCAATACTTAAGAGCAAAATTACAATCTGAGCCAACTAAACTTTCCTTAATTCCCGCATCTTTCACCCATTGTAATGCTAAACTTATTGACAACATTTCCCCAACTTTACCCTAATTGACCTAGTTAAGCCTTAAAATGTCACTAAGCTGAATACTTGCATCTTAAAAAACATGACAGTGTGAATTGAACAAAGCACTGCAAAGCGTTTCACGGACCAAAGAGCCCAACTAAACCAGCCCCTCACTCCATTACGGTGACACAAAAAACAACTAAATTTCTGTTGGATCTTAATCAGATTATGGAAGTCCAAGCAGTCAGTAATAAGTGTTTCTGCTGTTGTTTGTGGAGTCGTTTAAGGATCCTCTGCTGAGACTGAAGCTGTTTTATTTTACTTGATTTTATTTAATGCTGTAACTGAAGTCACGCTTTGTGTTTCTTGTTTCTTTCCTTCAGAAATTGTGATTATAAACAGCAGGTGTTCATCAGTGTCTGAATTCACTCATTAGTGTTCATTAACTCTGTCAGGTGAACTATATTGGTGAACTAGTTGATGGAATAGTGAACAAGGGCACAAAGTGTGATTTCAAATGCAGACTTCAAAATGTCGAGTCTGAACTCTGTTAGCTTACAGTTTTCAGCAGTTGGTTACTTTCTCGAAAACAAAAATGTTACCCAGAATACACTGTTTTTAACAGAATATTACTGTTTTAGTGAAAAAAATTATTTTACCGTAGAATCTGACCGTTTTAACAGCAATGTTTTACAGTGTCGCTCCAACAACTGTCACTCCAACTGTTCAGCTACCCTTTCCCTCCATGAATCAGTTTTCAGCAAACCGGTCCAATAAAGTTGCAGGGTCTTTGAGCAAGCTGTTACCACCGTATAGTAAAGACTCTAAAAAAATTTAATTCAACCCAGTCAAGGGAGCACTTTTTTTTTAGCTGTGCTCTAGTAAACACAGCATAAATCCCAAGTGTTGAAGAAGGTATGTGCCTTCAGGCAAGTGGACTTGGGAAAAAAACTGAGGTTTTCTGATGTGCATTGGACACCACAGAAATTCATCGATATTGTTGAAGATGCCTTTCCTCCTCTTAAACATTCTGGAGGCTTTAAAATAATGTGTTGCTGCAGGAGCAAGCAACTCATTAATATTGTTATGCCACCAGATGGTTATTCAGTAAACTTTCCCAAGAACAGAAGCAGTTTGAACAAAGCTGTGGCGTACATTGTTCCTCTGCAATGTAACCTTCCTCTGAATGGTGATCATCAAAAGGTAGGTAATGTCAATAACTTTTTGTTGTGGGTTATATGTAAATTTTCCCTTAGTGTTGTTGTGAATTACATTTTAGGAAGACAGTATGGGACAAGGGGAGCCTTTGCAGCAAACATGGGTGAACTGCAAACAAGTAGTTCCACTATATGTTATGGAAAGTCACAGAATACAATGTAACACAAGGTAAGACAGAGTCATGCCTGAAATCCTATGTATTATTGCCAGAGAACAGCTAAGATTTTGTCCACAAACCTTTTTAAAATAGGAATACTGCTCAATCTAAAGTAACTTTTGGAAATATAACTAACAGTAGGAATAGTATAAAGTACATTGTAATGATCTTCCGATTCAATTCTATTCCCTGAACATGTCAATATGGCCATTAGTGAGTAAGGGTCTGTCCTCACCGACTGCATTTTTCCACTCTACCACACGGGTTTACCGTTGTTTTCTATGTGAACACATGGTTGATGGACATGTTTGACTTTTAAGCTTGAGTCTTTAGAAAGGCCACGTATGTGAGCAACGTATTTTTTAGACTGTACAGTCATAACTTATTTTCAGAGCAGTGGGCCAATCAGAAGTAATCATAGGTGGGACAATCACTGCCAGTTTCTGTTTGCACACACTGTGTGGTGGTTTCCAGCCAGGTATGTAGGCATGCGTGCAGATGGTGAACTGTGAACCATAACATGCATCACAAACACACATGAACGGCAATAATTTTTTAAAGTCCGTTTTCTTTTTTTCAGTCAATGTCACCTCGTCAAGTCTTTAAATGACACTGTAATGTAAATGCTAGTAAAACTTGTGTTTAATAAAATTAAAAAATAAACATGCGTTTGAAGGCTTCGACTGTTCTCCGGCACTTGCCGACTGTTTGCAAATTCAAGACCATGGTGTTTCTGAGCGACCAATCCGTTTCTGATTAATAATAGCCTATGCGTAGCAGAGTACAAGTTCAAGTTGCTTTATTGGCATGACATTCAGTACAGTATTGCCAAAGCACTTCAAATATGAAATATATTAAAACAATTGAAAAATAATAATAATGATAATAATACAGATAAGGTATAATGACAAAAAAACAATACATTTGATAAATATAACAACAACAACAATAATAATAATAATAATAATAAAAAGTTTAAATAAGATACATGAACTTACATTAACTATTTCTTATGGTGTGTAGGGTGTATACATATTTTGCAGCTAGTCTAGATGTCAATTCGTCCTCTCTCAAGTTCAAGTTGTTTTATTGGCATGACATTCAGTACAGTATTGAAAAAGCACATCAAATATTTATATATATCCTGAATATGTTTATTCAGGAGGTTCCAGTTGTCCCAGAAATTGTTGGAGTCAACAGATTCTTCAATTGTTTTGAGCTGTTTTTGGGTGTACTCTACTTTCTGATTGTGTTTTTATATTTTATTAAGCTCCTCATAGTACCGAAGACGTAAATCTGTATTCTCTGGTTGCCTGTGTTTTTGATTTGCTAATTGTCTTAATTTTTTCCTCATTGTTTTAACCATGACTGAAGTTTTTTTTTCCTTCTTCTTTTCAGCAGCAGCAAAAGCCCCTACCCCTCCACAATGGAGGCGGATATGGCTGAGGTTGCCTGTCGCCTCAGCCAGCGGTGCGAGCTGCATCCCAGGACCCAGATGGAATTTCGCAGCTTCTGCGTGGCCACACTAGTGTGGCTACACCGTCTGGGTCATGTAAGCGTTATGGAGCTTAAGGTAAGGCCAGAGCCAACACCTTTTAGTTGCGTTCAAAACACTGACTTGTTTGCTTGTTGAGCCCTGTAACAGGCCTCATATCTGTTCTTACGCTCTACACGCACAGGTGCGGGAGTGGCTGGGCAGGCGGCCAGAGGGGGACGCTGTCATTCTGACGCCTCCCAGCAAAGCCATGAGCCTGAGCCAGAAAGAGGAAGAGGCAAGTTGATCCTAAACAAAGATAATTACCATAAAAAATTTAATGACTAAAACTGTCTGGTGAGAAATGCCAGTGTAGAACATTTTAATTCATGATTAAACTGATGAGCACGTATGTTGTAAAGTGTAACATGTCTCGTGTGTAACCTATGCACCTCTCTCTTTTGCCGCAGTGGCTGGAGTGCTATTTCAGGCACGTCCGGCCACTCTGCCTTCAGGCTCAGGCTTCGGGAACGGATGACAGAGGATGCTTCTTCCTGGGAGCGACAGGACTCCCCCTTACTAACCCCATCGCAGACATCCAGCGCCTGAAAGCAAAGCAAGTGTTCTTGTAAGCTGTTAATGTTTTTAGCCTGTTATTTTGTGTGTAAATTTCTACCCATGCACTTTTCAGGAATTACAAATACATACATACATACTAGAGCTGCACGATTCTGGCTAAAATGAGAATCGGAATTTTTTTTTGCTTAAAATAAAGATCACTATTTTCTCAAGATTCTATAGATGTAAAATAAAGGTATGGTAAAAACAAACAAATGGCACAACATCGATAATAAAATTTATGTGTAGATGTAAATAGTTCTATTCTGCTTATAATAATTCTGATGTTGAATTATTATGTTTGAGATATATGTTTGCAATTTGTCATTGGCAACATTATTAGACAGTTGTATTCACTGGTAAAATCAGACATTTGTCATTATTAAATTATATTCAACAGTATATTGGCTAGAGTAGTTATACTGACACTGTAAACATTTATTTTCATGCACAACTGTGTGTTCGCTATGAAAGAAAAACATCAAACGCTTGAAATAATCATAACTCTATAATGCGATATGATAATTTAAATGAAGTGCACACTTTCGGATTTATTTTGACTGCTGTTCATACTTCGCACGCTGTTCCCAAACGATCACTCTGTGCCACAAACTGAATATTATTTACAACTTTATTACCTGTTACTCGCAACATATGCAGGTTCTGTTAACAAAAGTAGACACGCGCACGGCCTCTCTGTGATAACAGCTCACGGTCTGCAGCTTCCGTCACATGTGATTTCCTGGCCACGAATACAGCATAATATTAATTCAAAAATGACATTTTTAGGTGAATTATACCTTATAAATACCGTATATGACTCATTCAACATCATTTGGAGGTGTCAATGTCAAATGAGTAACGTGTGTGAAACCATGAAAAGACTCGTGCAGCCGCCTTTTTTTCTCTCCTGAACTTGAAAATATGATTGACAGAATCGTAGAAATGCTGGATTAAGATCGTCTAGGGCAGGGGTCACCAATCTCGGTCCTGGAGGGCCGGTGTCCCTGCAGGGTTTAGCTCCAGCTTGCTTCAACACACCTGCCTGAGTGTTTCAAGTACGCATATAAGACCTTGATTAGCTGTTCAGGTGTGCTTGATTAGGGTTGGAGCTAAGATCTGCAGGACTCCGGCCCTTCAGGAACAAGTTTGGTGACCCCTGGTCTAGGGGGTCAAATCGAGATCTTGTTCTTTTTGTCCAACTCTAATACATACATACATACATGCATACATACAAGAAAGAAAATGACCTCATATTCTGTCTGGCCCCAGCCATCACTGACATCTTGCTCTATACATTTCAACAGGTAAAGTTTACATCATTTTTGTTGGAAAATGTAGTCCATATCGATACCCTACCCCTAAACCTAGCCATAACTGTAAATTACTCCCTAAATTAGAGTTCAATAATAGTTGGATAACAATCAAGTAGATGTGCATAAACCTAACCATAAGCCTAAACTGAACATAAACTGTAAACGTCGTACCCCTTATTTCTGATGGGCTGATTGGAATGTTGTTCAAGGATCAAAATATAGATGTTTATCCAGGTACATGAGGGTGAAATTAGGTCGGCGATGAGGTACATGCGCAACTTTTAAGAAGAATCCAGGAAAACACAAAAGAGTGGGAGTTGTAGAGTATGACAGTAGGCTGATGTTCTAATCCAGGCGGATGTAGTGCTGTGTTCTGAGTGTCAAGCAGTTCTACCTGGTTCTGATTGTCCTTTTCGCTGACCCCCATATACTATAGCTGTCTTTAAGGGCCCTGTGTTCTGACCACCAGATTGTGTTCTGATCTAACTGGTTCTATCTGTATCATTCTATCAATATCAATTCGAATAGCTTGAATTTGATTGTTGTGTTTGATTTTCTTCAGAGTTACTCTCAAGTGTTTTGAAAAACAAATGTGCTTAATTGACCAATTCACAATCCATAGTTAACCAATCAGGGCCTATACCTGCACAAAAAAAGCACCAAAAGTACAGCATCCGTTACGACCTGAGTGACTCTCACACACAGACACACCAGCGACACGCACGCACCACATGGCTGCAATAAAGGAAAATTTTATGATTTGTTGTATAAACACTTCTTATATATTCGAATGTTTGAGTAACTTGTGTATTGCTTGCGTCAATATTGTAACCTAATTGTCGCGTTATTTGATGCCTTGAGCGCTTTTCATAATGAATCTCGAAGCTGCTTTGCAGAAAGTGTAGCTTGATGTATCAAAGTGACGCCAATGTTTGTGATCATATATTAATTCGGGCTGTAACGTAAACGTTAGATTCTTAAGACTCTGTGAATTTTAGTGCAGAGCTGGAGTTCCTAAGGGCAACGTTAACTGCATTTGCGTATATTCACATACAGACTTACCTATAAACTTTTCAAAATAATGTCAGAATTAATGTCATTTCCACGCTGCATATTTTTAACCAGGATGTTTCAATCATTCTTGTTAACCTACACGTGCAGCCAAAAAGGTATTGACTTTGATCCACGCAAAATAGGAATTTTGAAAAATAATGCATGAAACAAGTTAACTTAAGTCATTGCTCAAATGTGAAGATGCGTGTATTTTTTTAAATCCACCCCACAAACACACCTACATGTGCCTAAGGTCAGAGGAAGTGACAGGGGGATTTGACTAAGTTTGTTCGAATATTTTAATTCATTCATTCATTTTCTTTTTGGCTTAGTCCCTTTATTAAGTCCCGGGGTCGCCACAGAGGAATGAACCGCCACTTATCCAGCACATGCTTTACGCAGCGAATGCCCTTCCTGCTGCAACCCATCTCTAGAAAACATCCATACACACTCATTCACAACAGACAATTTCAGTCTACCCAATTCACCTGTACCACTTTTGTTTAAACTGTGGGGGAAAACGGAGGAAACCCACACGAAAGTAGGGAAAACATGCTAACTTTACACAGAAACGGCAACTGACCCAGCCGAGGTTCGAACCACCGACCTTCTTGCTGTGAGGTGACAGTGCTGCGCCACCGCGTCCCCCACAAAAGAATAATGTGTGCCGTTTTAAAATGTTACAAGCCCTGGTAGCCATTTGGCATACAAATTAGGGCGAAGGCAAATTTTCAACCTACTTCAAAATATCTTTGTTTTTGTGCAAACATTGATTGCTCAAATGTGAAGATGCGTGTGTTCTTCTCAATATTTTTCAGGAAGGAAAGGCTCCTGATCACAATACTGATGACGAGATGCGAGATGCCACCCATTTGCAAGATGTAAATGTGCCAGAGCTCAAAAGGAGAAGATTGAGTCTAAGTTTTTTTTTTTTACGAATATCTTGATTTGTTAATTTTCTTTTCGACTCAGTCCCTTTAATAATCCGTGGTCACCACCGCAGAATGAACCGCCAACTTGTCCAGCACATATTACACTGGCAAAGCCTTATTTATAGTACTGTATGCCCTAATTCGCAGATGGGACAGGGTACTTACTTCAGAATATCTAATAGTTTGTTCCTGTACAAACATTGATTGCTCAAATGTGAAGATGCGTGTGCTCTTCTCAATATTTTTCAGGACGGAGAGTCTGAGCATGTCGGGGATGTTACTGAGAGGAGGAGGGAAAACAGCCCAAAGCCACATACAATCGTGAGCGAACGGACATCGACTGAAAGAGAGATAGAGATTGTAAGTTTATTAAAATATATTCATTCTTTTTCTGTTCGGCAGAGTCCCTTAATTAATCCGGCATCGCCACAGCGGAATAAATCAGCAACATATCAAGCATCCTTGTTTTGTTTTGTTTTTTTTTTTTGTTCCTGTACAAACATTGATTGCTCAAATGTATAGATGCATGTGCTCTTCTCAATAATTTTCAGAAAAGCCAGTCTTCCCGATGTTGTTTCTGTGAAGATGCATGTGTTATTCTGAATATTTTTCAGAAAAGCCAGTCTTCCCGATGTTGTTTCTGTGAAGATGCATGTGTTATTCTGAATATTTTTCAGAAAATACAGTATTCCCATGTCGTTGATGTTACTGAAAGGAGCCACCGCAGCCCAAACCCCCATACGAATGTGAGCGAGCACAGAGCAACTGACAGAGAGACTGTAATTTTATTAAAATATATTCATTCATATTCTTTTTCGATTCAGTCCCTTTATTAATCCGGGGTTGCCACAGTGGAATGAAACGCAAATTATCAAGCGTCCTCATTTTTGTTTCTGTACAAACAATTATTGAAATTATTGCTCAAATGTGGTGATGCGTGTGCATGATGCGTGTGTTCTTCTCGTGTCTTCCGATGACAGCGATGTGACAGTAACGCGAGAACCCACTCCAGAAAGAGACCTACGTATTCCTGAGCTGAAAAGAACCGAAAGTGTGATCGTAAGTTTCTTTGAATATTTTAGCACATTTAATTAAAAGCACATCTTTGGAGACTTGATGTGAAAAAAAAAAAAAAGTGTCTTAATTTTAAATAGTGACTTTGTATAGCTACAGTCAACATACACCAGTCCCGGCCGCGTTTTTAATTGTCAACGGCAATCCTGTTGACTAGAACATGTCCACTGCACTTTGTCGACTCAGGGCTCCATTTTGACAGTCCATGCGCAGGGCTCAAACGCATTCAGGGTGTGTTAGAATCCACTTTTGCTAATATAAGGACGGAAAATTTCGCTTTGCGCCGTGCCGCATGATCTAAAAGGGTTGAGCTTATTTTTTTAATGAGTTATAGGTGTGTTCAGAGTCTCAGAGTTCAGATCAGAGTCTCACCTCCCATTCCCTTTATGAGCGCAAATGCATTTGCTATTTAAACAGCTTGGCGCAAATCGTCAAAAAGCACCTCTTGCGCCAAGCGGAAACTAGCAAACAACAATTGCGTCGTGCCTTGCACCACATTGCGCCTGGTGTATGATAGGGCCCTTAATGTGTTGCAAATTAAAAGTGGCATCGTTTCTATAGTTTGGACACTGAAACTTTCACTTTAGACAGACCTTTATAATTTTAGGATGTTGTTGGTCATGTCACTTCTGGTCAAAATATTTAACTTGTGCCTTTTATTCATAGCTTACCAAGAAAATCCTTGGATATGGTACAGAGGAGTCTAACACGAGTTCAGAGATGAGTGAGGATGACGATAACCGTTCTGGCCAGGATGTCAGTAGCAAGAAGGAAAAGGTAAAGTCAGCAGCAAAGTCTAAACTCCATCCATGTTTGATAGTGCCATTGCGTATTTCGGTTTAAATCGCCTCAGGAAAAAAATATTACATGTGTAAGCATAATAGCAGCCATGCACGCATGCTAAACAACTTGTTGGGTTGTTCGTAAATGTAGCAGCACCCAAACAGCAGCTGGGGAGACCTGCGCCAGTCACTAAATCCAGCATAGGTGCTCTCAACCCTCCGCCACATTCTGTCTTTATGTTATGCACTGTGTTTTTCATTAAGTCAACTGTGCTCCATGTGCTCGGGTGTTGTATCAAATCTGACCCCGAGGACAAATCTGACACAGCGGCTCGCAGCTATCAATTACAAATAGTAGACGTGTTGCTGTAATACATGAAGACTAATTGCAAGGATCTTATTATTTTTTTATTATTATTACTGGGTGACGTGCATTTAAACATGACAGATTTTCAGCCATGAAGACCATATATTAAT
The DNA here is from genome assembly GCF_052040795.2 of Danio rerio. NCBI lineage: Eukaryota > Metazoa > Chordata > Actinopteri > Cypriniformes > Danionidae > Danio > Danio rerio. The sequence goes on along the minus strand of NC_141024.2, from coordinate 63,507,389 downwards.
TACTTTTGTTTTGTTTTTGAGTCACTTTTTCTCTAATTACATTTTTATCCTTTTCAGGACCCAGACAAAAGTGTTCCTCGGAAAAAAAATTCAGGCAATGGAGGAAATCCTGATGGACTTTTTTTTTTTTTTTTTTTCCCTCCTTTCCTCTTTCCGTCTTTGTTGACGACAACGTGTGCATGACAAGCTGTTTTGGCATTTAATCTATAACCTGTACACATGTCTATTTTCATGTTACTAGTGCTTAATTTTTAGGTACAAGTGTTTAATCTTTGTTGAAATCTAATTCTGCATGCAAAAACAAAACTTTAACATTGAAATAAACGTTTAAGACAATTCTGTGTTGTATTGAGTTTTTACATTCTGGAAAATGTCGCTATGTCTCCATTAATTGTTATGCGCAGCTCAGAATATAAATTTAAAAAAAAATGCTTGATGGAAAGCCAAGATGCTCAAAAGCTTTAAAAATGCATGCCCAAGTAAAAAAAAAAAAAAAAAATTACATATATATATATATATATATATATATATATATATATATATATATATATATATATATATATATATATATATAGATAAATGTACAATTAAAATTAGAATTAGTAAAAGCAGTCTGGCGGTTAGGTCTAAACGTTTCAAACGTTGTCCACTAGAGGGCAGCAAATGTCTTTTTATCACCCACCTTTAATGTCACTTGCTGTTTCATAGAGGTGCAGTTTCTAAAATAAATGCTCAATCACGGTCTTGATCTATACACTGGCTCAACTCTGCTCAGTCTTCTCCTTCAGTCGTAAGTGAAGTGCACTTGTTCTTTGCTTTGAGGAGTTAAATCATCGGTTAGAAAATGCTATCACTAGTTAAACCATTACTTGGCATAAAATAAAAGCCACACCTCTTTTGCCTGTGACGACGTGCTGTCAATCATACTGTTATTCAACATCCAACTTTATCTTCGGCGGATCAAGGTAACACAGACTATTGTTATTTAAATAGTTCTTTTACTGTTATAGTGAACAGTCTACAATTTTCGCAACATCTTTCGACGTGCTGTCAATCAAACGGTTGCTGAATCATTCTGCTTCGGTGAAATGACCACCTAATGACTAATTGGTACTTTAAACAATCAGGGCCAGATTAAGCAATGGGCACAGGGGTCCGTCCTCACTTAGAGTTTGCCTGCTCCTCATCACGAGTAAGAGAAGTAGGAATCATTATTAAGTGCGTGTATCATGGAGGACTCATATTCCTCGAACTGGATTGGAGAGGTGTTATCCAAATCATGTGCATTGTAAGTTTGTAGAAGTCATACATTATAAATACCCTTAAAAATAAATGTTAGTACTGCTACAGTGAACTTGAACAAGCATATTAAAATCCATTAATTTCCCCTAGTTGTATTAGTATATATATATATATATATATATATATATATTTTTTTTTTTTTTTGTGTGCTTTAAATGCTTTAAAAAAAATGTTAAATCTTTGTAGACTAGAAATATATGTACTGTATATAATTTTTTTTTAAATGGGGGCAATACATTACAGATACAATTTTTTAACAAATATTATATTAATCTTATTTTTTTTATACAACTATGGGGTGCGGCTATAGGGGGCCTACAAGACATTGTGCCCAGGGGCCGCTGAGTTACTAATACAGGCCTGTAACCAGTGTATAGGGAACACGCTGGTATTTTTGCAACCGCAGTAAGGTGACAGTCACACACCCTTTGATCGTTGCATTGATGTCCTCTATGGTTAGACCTCAAAAGACTTTTCTTTACTGAAAAAAGTATACATGAGCAATTGTATGCAAATGTCAACTTGCCATAAAAAAAAGTTTTACAATGCTTTAAAACTTCTCAAAAATGTATCTGTGTATTCAAACTATTATACTTGATTTAGCAAAGTCACACAAGTGGCAATCTGTCACATCCAAAACAGAGAGAGATCACATCCATAAAGATGGTTTTTCCTCATAAATACAGACATGTAAAATCAGATCAATCAGTCATCTTTGAACTACAGTGGTCCAACACTTATCTTTTCGATTAGCACCGATTATGTTGGGTTGTGCAGTTTAATTTAAAGAATTTCAACAAACTATCTTGTATACTTTAAACTTGCAGACTGTTTCGTCACATCCATAACGCATGTTTATTTTTCGAATTTTAAATATAAAAAATGTTTCCTAATTGATATTTTTCTGCTCCCACAATTCTGTGACTATTTTCATCCTGAAAAAAGTATAAAGAGATGTTTCAATATAGTGTTAACATATACTTCATCTGTCACTTTATATTTTGAGATTTTACTACAAATGGCACATCCATAACACTGGAATTGCTCATATATATATATATATATATATATATATATATATATATATATTGTGGCGGACCTGCCAGTGTGGTTAGCAGCGTCCTCATGGAAACGACTCATCACACCTCATCACGGGCTGATCAGGGGCAGCTGCTGCTCATTGGGAGGAGAGTATTTAACAGACGCTGTCCTCACAGACAACGAGCACGATGACAGCAGGCTACACGCTGAGTTCTCTCCTTCCACTGGGCACCCTGATCGGCACTTCGCCCTGCACAATCCTTGGACCCTTGGACACAGAATTCCAAAGACGACAGCGCCAACAAAAGTGAAACCGAAAGCGCCATAGACGAAAACGAAAAAGACCCGGCAACAAAAGACCTGACAAAGGACCCAACGACAGTGCCGACAGACCCAACGATGACATCGACAACAGTGTCAACGATGAAAGCGCCACCGACGACAGTTATAAAGAGAGTGACAACATAGTCTCGCAGGCACCTGCTTTGCCAATGCCAGATGCCAAAAGAAAGCGGGATGAAGAGGAGCTGGACTATCTCCTGCAGAAATTTTGGCCCAAAAAAAATTATTGCAGGGAAAAGCTTGATGAAAGGCAACAAGCCATTTTTTGCTTAATGACAACGGAGCTGAACATAAAAGGTGAGTAACCCTGTGTAAGATTTCCAAAAGAAGTTAGATTGCATGTTACTGAAAATAAAACGCCTTATATCTCTTTCAGACAGGACCAACATTGATTAATGCGCTGAAAATAATCCAACAAGGTGTTTGCAAAGGCGTGAGGCCAAAGAACTGGAGTCCCCCTGGAATAAACAGTTTTATACAATACATAGTAAAAAAATCTAAACTTATGTGAAAAAAACCCGCAAGAGTAACACTTGAGAACATTTTTTATTTTTTTATAAAAGTGTAGTTTAGATTTGTTTTTACATTTGCATGCTGTTGTCTCTCACACGCGCACACACACACCAAACATTCTAGTGTCATGTAAGAGGCAAATAAACTAAAACAAATGTGTTAAGCACAAATATTTATATGCAAAACCTTATGCATTTCTATCTGACTTATACATCTACATCTAGAGTAACGTGTTCAGAGTAAGCAACTGTGAGGGAGATGCCATCCATCACAAGGCTGAGGGTCCACACAGCATGTCATCTGCCGGGTGAAGCAACAAGCTGGACAGTCATCATCTCTTTCTATTACAGCAAGCATCAACCAGATTTACACAATGGCTTGCCTTCTGCCCTCTTGCAAAATGCATTTGTTTCAAGTAGCAAAAATGTGACGAAGGGGATACCACCTCCAACTAATTTTTAACAAGGAAAACACAAAACTATGTAAATATAAGTAACTAGACATTTGCACGGCAGTTATGTAAAAAAATACATTAAGACATTTCCGCTGCAGCATAAAGATTTTTTTTTTGACATGTGTAAAGATGACACTATTTTAAACAAAAAAGTTGTGAGTGTTTTGTTCAAATCTGTAGTCATCTTGACAGGTAAAAGTAAAAAAAGAAAAAAAAGGTCAGCTTCCCCTGAAACAATTTGATGTTATTTTAGATGAGCTGGATCATCATGTCATCCAGAGTATAAATAACCTTTCACTCAAACTATGCAGCTTATCGGACTTCACTATCGACCTGAAATGCTGATCTCCCTTCACTCCACCCTTATAGGACAGTGAGAAATAACCCATAGTTAGTAACGTTCATACTTATGGATATTGAGGACACAATGTACACACACACACACACACACACATGTAAAAAGATAGACAGACGGATGGATGGAAATGATACAGGTATGTAAAAGAAATTAGCTCATTCTATGGATATTAATAATCAACAATAACTTTTTTTCTTAATTAATATTCCGGCTTAAGCTTCGGTCAATTTGGTCAAACAAACATATGATTGTATATGATCCTGCCCGCTCAACCAAAGCGGACTCTCAGATTATGAATATTAATTATCAACAATAATGAATAAATATTAATCATTAACATTCTGGATTAATTTATTGTTAACTTGACCAAACAAACATAACCAGAGCCGCCGCTCTTCCAAATGGACACGGTAATGATCTATTCATTTAGAAAAGGGAATTATTACTACTTCTTGTAAAGTAGAATAATAATTTATAAGCTTTAAATCAACTTATAAAAGCTAGGCAGGGAAATCTGTCTTTCAGTGACTTTTTCTGTGAGGCAAACAGTACAATTCGTTTGATTATAATGGGATTTATAGACTAGTCAGACGGATAACAAACAAATGCACGAACATACATAAAACATAGAACAAAGGTAAACCATGTGGAGATAGACTATACGGGTCTATAGAACATGTAACAAACAGAGAGAGATAGCAAAGCGCGGAAATAGAGATTTCAGATAAAGAGTGGCAAAATATCTTTCAGTTCCACACACACCATTAAGGATCACCAAGATTATACAAAACACCTTTTTGATAAAAGGGGCACAGCTTATCAGCATAACTAAAAACACCTGGACTTTAATGTCTGGAGGTCTCTCTCTTTATGCGAGTCTCTTCCTTGTCTGATGATTCCGGTGCTGTCCTTCTTGATGCGTGGAGTTTGCAATACAGGTTGGAGGAACGCGATCGCAACTTTAAACTGAGTTTATTTTGCCGGAAAATAAGAAAACGTGGGTTCGGAGCGAGCCACGCGGCATAAAGGAGCCGCTAGACCTCTTAACGGGATGGCCTCCTTGAGCAGTACCCGACATGAACAGGTACATCAACAATAAAAGTACATAAAGTACATCAACATAATACTCACACTTATATTATTTATGCTCTAAAAAGGCCTAAATGAACCAGGCATACGGGTTATAAGATAGGTTGTACAGGTAGGAAAGGTCAGAAATGAGATACAAGGTTTGAAAGCATAACATTTTAGTTTTTTGCTGGTCCCTGATTTCTCAGCCCAATTTCTTTTTTTGGACTAGTGTCCTTGTGAGTGTGTGTGTGTGTGTGTGTGTGTGTGTGTGTTTGGGCAGAAATGTCTTTGAAGCTCCCGGCCTATCTCTCTGGGTGGCTCTGGATAACGAAAGGTGTCACGGATACCCAGACTTCGTGGAGCCCGGAGTCGTAAAGCCCACGCAAGATACTCCTTGATAAAAATTAATAAGTAATTTTATCTGTGGACTGTACGCTACAGGTAATTAAAAATCGATATGAACTGTGAGAAACTGACACGGCTAGCATTTAATTGGTTTTCTCATATATAGCATAATAACAACAACCTCAAAATGATCGAAGTAACTCGAAATGTAACATTTTAACCCCCTACATTGTTTAAGCTATTATCATGAACAATATAAGGGTCTGAAATCGCCGGTAAGACTGATAGCAACAGAGCACCACCAAGTAACTTCATTGACTGTAAACATGTCTCATATGCTAATATGATTTCTCCACTTTGACTTTCCAAAGAATCCTGCCTGAAATCATATTAAAACGGTCAAGGTCCGAATGTGTGAATATAAAAACAAACTTGACCTCAGTGGAAAGGTGCCCGTTTTCCATAATTAAATCAGCAACAAACAACCAAACTGCATTTTCAGCGACAGATTACAAAGTTTGTGAGCTACGCAGGCGATCTGTTTTACCAAAAAGTTTGGGCAAAATCTCATTTTATCAATTTAAAAGGTCAAAACAATTGTTTTACTTACCGAAATCAAATTACCTCAGGTCAACACGGTGGGCGGAGTCAATGGATTTGATTGACAGCCTGAACGAGATTTACTAACAAGTTTTTTTTTTTCAATGTTTTTGCCTAATCTATATTTGTTAAACAGACCGCCGTAAAAGGGGATCCGCAGCATTGATTTATTCATATAAAAAAAATAAAATAAAAAAAAAGGCATGTCCTAGAGAACACAACACAGATCATTTTAATTGAGACCAAAGTTTTGCAGGATGTTTTGATGCTGACTGTGACCACCAGAGACCAACACAAGATGAGCAAGATCCAGGGTCTCAAAATCAATTCATGGAGGGCCGCAGCTCTGCACCGTTTTGCTCCATCCCTAATCTAACAGAGCTGATGCAAACAATCAAAAGTGTTCACAGTTTTGAATTATTTGGATCAGCTGTGATTTAGTTTGGGCTGGAGCAAGAGTTTTGTTTATTTATTTTACTTATGATTTGCTGTCTTTTCCTTCTGCTTTTCCCTTGTACTTGGATTTGTGGGCCAAAGTGGCTGCAGGAGGTCGTCCAGCTCTTTACTCCTCTTTCTTTTGGCATCCGGAATAGACAAAGCAGGTGCCTGCGAGGCTATGTTGTCACTATCCTTGTTGCTGTCTCTGTCGTCGGTGGAGCTTTCATCGTTGGTGCTGACGCTTGCCTTTGTCGCTAACCCTTGCCCTTAAGTTTCTCCATTTGCCTGCTCTGGTCTGTGATGGTGGATTTTCAGAGGTCCTGGATTTGACTACCTTGGCCAGGAAGTCCTCCTGCTTCTCAGGGGGTTCTTTGAGTGTCCTTTTAATTTCTTGATGAGCTTCGTTTTGTTGGTGTCGTTTGGGTCATGCGAAACACAGAAAAGGTGAGAATTATCATCAAGTTGCTTCGTTTTCTAATGTCAAAGTCATTTTATTTTTTCTCTCTCTACATTGCAGTGTTAATTTTTCTGTTTCCTACTTTTTGCTTGCAGAATCCTGCCACCTGATTCCAATCTGTGCAGCTAATTTCCTTAGATGTATAGACCTGAGGGGCTGGTGGCTTTATTGGATTTTTTATTTTGGACCCCCATATCCGGACATACTTTTATTTTACATTAAGTTGCATATTTTCTTAATAACAAAATAAACCAATGCTCGCCTCATGGCAATCAGAAAGATGACTAAGGAATGTGTTTGTCTCATAATTCTTGGCATGCTTGATGCTAGGATCAAAGGGTGTGTGTGTGCACGTCACTTAAAACTAAATACTAGCGTATTACCTATAAACTGGTACAGTGCCCATTGGTCAGTCATTTCACTAAATTACGGTAAAAGAGCGATTTAACCTACTACGTTACACATTGATAATTTCTGTTCTTTGTTTTGATAAACTTACTCTTAATATTGTATTTTTGATCTTTATATTCCTAGATCATTTGAAGTACTTTATCTAGAAGATACTTCTATTAATCTAAAAAAAGGAAAATAAATATCTATTTAAGATATTTTTGGCATCAAGTAAAAAAGCTATAACCCGGAAATGGTATAAAGAAGAGCCACTAACTAGATGAATGGTTCGAAATTATAGCAGAAGTTAAGGAAATGGAAAAATGACACATGCACTTGGATTACAATTAGAAACCTTTGAAAAGAAATGGAGTAAATTGCTGACTTTCTCCTCAACAACAATATAATTATAACTGAACATTTACATAATTCTATAGGTTATGTATCATTGTGAAAATAAGTTTGTTATATAAATATATATATAACAAACAAGAGATGCAAGTAAAGCTTAAAATAATATCATTGATGGTGAAGTGCACCATTTCCCAAAAACTATCAATTCTTGAACACTGCCAGAATATATGCACATGATGTGCCTCTTTTACTCAGCAGTTTCTCCAACAAGGATAAATAGTCCCGGATTGTAATGATTTAATTTTGGGTGTAATTTAAAAAATAAAAATAAAAAATAAAAAAATAAAATCGAATTAAGTCTTTCCAACAAAACTCGCGCCACATTCTTGAGCTTGTTGAGGTGTGTGGGACAGCACATATTTTAACCCATTGGTCTTAATTTAGTATAATGCCTACTTCATTTACCAATTTTAATCTTATATAGTCTGTTGAGAGTCCTCTAGAATTACTTATTGCTCTATATAATTTAGAAATTTTTTAGTCATACTTTTCTTGTATGTCTGTACAAAAATCTGAACAAGCTGGTTGTTCCAGTCCTCATCCTGTATTTATTTTGTTTAATAGTCCAGCAACTGTAAAGATCTAAATACATCTTGCTTTTGAAGACCAAACTTATCTTTTAAAGTTTGGAAGCATTCCATTCTGCCATCTTTTATAATTGTACAAAATGAAGAGATTCCTAAATATACCCATCGTTTAAATCTATTATCCATAGTTACAGGATTGAAATCAGAGTCATGCGCCACCCAATTCAAGATTTTAATTTGTTTTTCCAAATGAAGTTCCTTCACCACTGTATACTAAGTTTTCAGAGTAAACTCTGTTAGTGGGTTAAGATACTGGATCTTCATCTGGAAATTAGTTTATTTTTTTTTTTTACCTATTAATGCTTGAATTGGTATTTCCTGAATTTTGCTTTCTATTTCCTTCCATCTTGTTTCTACTTCAAGATCACACCAACATGCCAATGGTCTTAATTGTGCTGCATAATAATAATAATAATAATAATAATCTTTGAAATTATAATAATTTTGCCCTGTAATGTCAGACAGGGCAGAACAAGACTTCGCACAGGACTTCTTTTGTTTTTATTTGGCGGATCGCACCAGTTCTTGTGCATTACCCCCCACCTGCCTGTAACCTGATTCAGAGACTCTACTGTTCCCATTATAATCCCTTCCCCTAACCTAGTGAGAGACTTCGTATCCGCCAGCGCCGTGTCTCCAGTTCCTCTGACTTCTGCTCAGTCCTCCCACTATGTCAGGTTCAGAAAATAACTCCCTCCCTCCCTACCTTAAACTTTATAAATTTGCATTAAAGTAATTCTAATAATGAAATATTATTAATCAGTCCTGTGTCTTTTAAAAATCTAAACAATGCAGTGTACTTAATATGCCTTCCTACCTCAGGATTAAATAAAAATTTCAATGTAAACTCATAATCTCTTTCTTGACTTCTTCCCATAACTCTCTTCTTTCTTCATTATACCGCTCACAATGCATGATCACATGTTCAACAGATTCATTTTTCCCACACTCATAGACCTGTTCTGTGCTGTGCCATTACCTTCAATGTACTGTTAGGTCCAGTATGCCCAATTCTTAGTCTGGATAAAATAGTATCCTCTTTCCTTTTGAGTGCCTCACTTTACCTACTTTTAGCTGAATATTGTAAATTTGTCTTCTATTCTTTCCTGCTTCCCAATGGAGCTGCCATTTCCCCATTATTTGTTTCTTTATTTTTGCTTTAACTTCAATTCTACTGTAATTCACTTCCATTCCTATATTCTCTTCCATAGTAGCTTGCTTTGCCATTTTATCTGTTTCTTCGTTTCCTTGTAATCCCACATGAGCTGGCACCCAGATAAACACTACCTTTACTCTCTCCATCTAATTTATACAACTCGTATAATATTTCAATTGCTAAACTTGCCTACAGTCTGAGTGTTTTGCTTCAATGCTTAAGAGCAGAACTGCAATCCGAGTAGACTAAAACTTTCTTAATTCCCACATCTTTCACCCATTCTAAAGCTAAACTTAATGCCAACATTTCCCCTGTATACACTGCCAATTTGTTTGAAATCCTTATTTTTTTTAATTATATTGAACTTTGGAATTACATATGCTATTCCTAGCTGGTCATTATCTGGATTTTTTGATGCATCTGAATAAACATGTATCATATCTCCGTATTCTTCTATTAAATATTCCCTTACATACATTTCCTCCAATTGTCCCATTCCCTCTTTTTGTCTGTTTTCTAACATTTTTAAATCCACTACTGGTTGAGGCAGAACCCACAGAGGTACAGCAGGTATAATCAGTCTGGGAGATATACTTAACTCTTTAATGTTCACTTCCTCTACTAAATGTTCCACTATCCACCCAAAACAGTTACATTCACTTTTTCCATACTCCCAGCATTTCTGTAAAACCTTAATTGTAGGGTGAGACTCCTCCTGCCCCATTAGATTAACCCAATAAACTGCCGTTAACCGTTTCCTCAAACTAAGAGGCATTTCTCCTACTTCAACTAGAAGTGCTGACACAGTAGATGATCGGATCGCTCCACAACAAATCCTTAATGCCTGAGCCTGTATTCTTTCTACCTTCTCTAGATGAGTCTTTGCTGCTGAACTGTACACTACACAGCTGTAATCCAACACTGATCTAATCAGTGTAATATATATAGTTTTTAAAGCCAATCTGTCTGCCCCCCAGACCTGCCCAGCTACACATCTCATTTTGTTCAGAACCTTTTTGCATTTATCTTCCATCCTTTTAATATGTTCATTCCATGTAAGTCTATGATCTAACCACATACCTAAAAATCTTTTTTTTGATACCCGTTCTAGCAGTTGATTATATAACCTTAACTTCAAATTTGTTCCTTTACTTTTTTTGTAAACAAGACCACTTGCATTTTTCCACTGAAAACTTGAAACCCCATTTAAAATGGACCACTCTTCAACCTTATTTAATGCCTCTTGCATTTTCCTCATAATATAATCTATATTTCTTCCCCTAAACCACAAAGCTCCATCATCCGCAATTAAAGACCTACTTATCCCCCCTATCTACTTTCTCAAATACTTCATTAATCATTATAATGAAAAGCAACGGGCTTATGACACTCCCTTGAGGAGTACCATTCTCTGTCAATTGTTTTGGTGTTTTAAATTCTCCTACTTTTACCTTAATTGATCTCTCTTGCAAAAAAAAAAAATATTTAACCCAATTAAACATTCTCCCTTCTACTCCCATTTTTTCCAGTTTTATTAACAGTCCATCATGCCATGCCATATCATAGGCCTTTTCAATATAAAAAAAAATACTGCTCCCACTGATTCTTTATTCATTAATGCTTTTCTTATATCTGTCTCTAAACATACTACTGGATCCATAGTCCCTCTACCCCCCAAAGCCACTCTGATTTGGTGATAATTTCTTACCCTTTTCCAAATGATACATTAATCTGTCAGTTTTTTCCATTATTTTACCTAAATGAGATGTAAGTGCTTTTGGTCTGTAGCTGTTTGGATTACTATAATCTTTTCCTGGTTTCTTAATTGGTATAATTAAAGCTTCTTTCCAACTCGTTGGCAAAATTTCTTCTCTCCATACCTTATTGCAAAAATCTAGCATAATATTCAAAGCCTTGTCACTTAAATGTTTAATCATAGTGTAACTTTATCTAAACCAGGGGAAGATTATTTTACTCTGTTTATACTCTTTTCAGTTCTGCCATTTCCAATGGAACATCCAAAACACTGCCTGTTTCTTCTTTCCGTTGCTTTATCATAGGATTACTTGATAACACCTCCTCCCTGATCCTTACTCTATCCTCACAAAAATTTCTAGAGTTTACTTTGGTGAATGCTTCTCTTAGCATCATAGCCTTTTCTCTGTCATTCACTGCCATCACGTTTCCTTCTTTGAGCACAGGAATTTCCACATCTTTTCTAATTACTCTCATTTTTCAATCATATTCCATATTTCCTTTTCTGGTGTACTTCATATTTTGTTACAAAATTCCCTTCAGTATTCTTTTTTTGTTTGCCTTAATACTCGCCTAACTTTTGCTTGAACAGTTTTATATTCTATTAAATTTTGAAAGTTATGTGAATTTGTCATTTTTTTTAAAAATGCCTTCCTTTTTCGTTTTATGACTTCTCAGCATTTCTCATTCCACCAAGGCACTATCTTCCTCTCTCTTCCCCCTTTACTCTTTGGAATATATTTTTCAGCTGCCTCCATAGTTACTGCTACTATTCTGTTGTTTTTTCATCATCGTCAGATATCTCCTTTTTATCCAGTGTTTTTAACCCTTCTTCACTAACTGACATAAATTCTTCCCAGTTTGCGTTTACATAAATCCATCTCCCACCAATCTTTGCACAAGACTGAGTGTGTGAGCTGCTTTTATGAGTGAGTGTGGTTCATCAGTGTGATGTGCTGCAGGTGTGTGTGGTAATTAGTGTTTGTGCATGACGTCATGGTTAGAAGTCCGGTGACGGTGACCTCTGCTGGCCAGCGAGGGGAATGACTGGGACCGAGACAGTGACATTACAGGTCAGCTGCATCTTGTGTTAACCATACTCCTAAGTATTTAAGGGAGTTTAGTTTCCAATTATTATTTAATTTATGTTGAAGTTTATTGTTTGGGTTGTAGCCAAATTATAAAATTTGAGTTTTTTGTATATTTAATTTGTACCCAGAGAGTTCTCCAAACCTTTTAAGAACAAGAAGCAGACTAGAAAGTGATTCATCTGGATTGGAGAGATATAGTAGCACATCATCCGCATATAGAGCAATTTTATGGTCTACCTTATTAATGTTAATCCCCCCAATTGATTTTTCTTCTCTAATTGCCTGGGCTAGAGGTTCAATGTACATGGCAAACATCAGGGGAGAGAGGGGACAACCCTGCCTAGTTCCTTTTTCTATTTTTATCTTTTTTGAAAGACAACCATTTATTTTTATCCTAGCCTCTGGGTTTAAATATAAACATTGAACGCTTCTAACTGTATTTTCTGTAAATCCAAATCTATATTAAACATTAAATAAATATTCCCAATTTACACAGTCAAATGCTTTCTCTGCATCTAGGCTAACTAAAATTGCTTTAATGTGATCTTTTTTAATTTGTCGTATTGCATGAACTATGTCTATCAAATCAGGTAAAAATGTTTCAAGTCTCTTGGCTAAAATAGAGGCAAATAATTTATAGTCTCCATTTAAAACAGACACAGGTCTACATGAACTACAACTACAGTGTTATCCTTCCCCTCTTTAGGTATGACTGAGATAATTGCTTCCCTCCAAGAAAGGGGGAATTTCTGCCTCTTTAAGTGTCCAATTAAATGATGATATAAGAAGAGGTGAGATCTCTTTTTTTAAATGTTTTGTACCATTCAGAAGGTAGACCATCATTGCCGGGTGTTTTATTATTTTTAAGATTATTTATAGCTTTATCTAATTCCTCCTCTGTAATTTCTTTTGTTAGGAGACTATTTTGTTCTCATCTAATACAGGGAAGATCAAGAGAATCCAAAAAAGCTTTAATTGATGTATTATTTACCTGTGTCTGTTGTGAGTATAAAGATTTATAATAGGTTTCAATTGCCTCTTTAATTTTATCCAGACTATATACTATTTTTCCTGAATAGGGGTCCTTTATCTTATGAATTGAAACCTTTTGTTGTTGTTTTATAAGTTTCCATGCTAGCCTTTTTGTTGCTTTTGGTCCCGTTTCATAAAAGGCTTGCCTTAAGAATTTTAATTTCTTTATGTCCTCTCTATACATCTCATCTGTTTTATTTTTTATATTTTTGATCTTCAAAATCTGAGTATCTTTACTAGTTGCATGTTGTTCTGTTAATTGCTTTAATTCATCTTCAAGATTTCTAAAATTGAAGTTCTTTTATCTTCTTAAGGGTTGCTGTAATAGAAATGATCTTGCCTCGTAATACAGCTTTAGCTGCATCCCATAAGATTATAGGACTTACTTCCCGATTATCATTATTCTCTACGTATAATTCAATTTCTGATTTAATTTGGGCCACTACTTCTGTTTTCCCTTGTATACTTGTATTTAGCCTCCATGTTTTATCAGCTTTTCTGTCATTCAAATTTAAAGTGAGGTATAATGTTGCATGATCTGATACATCGGCCGCTTTCATTTCACATTCTTTTATCCTGTGTCTGTCCCTGCTAAACATAAAAAAATAATCAATCCTACTGTATACTGCATGGGGTAAAGAATAATAGGAGTATTGTCGTTTTGAGGGGTAAAGATCTCTCCAAACATCTAATACTCCAAGATCTTTTAATGAATTCTTAAAACTTCTTATTTGAGCCGTTTTAATTCTTTTATTATTGGAAGTGTCCTTTTGTTGGTTATGAACTATATTGAAATCACCTCCACATATTGTTATTCCCTTAGTCTCCATAGCCAAAAGGTTGATTATTGTATTGAACAGCGTTTTACTGCCAGGGGGTGCATATATATTTACTAAAGTGATTAATTGTTTATTTAGTTTTCCCTGAAGCAAAATATATCTGCCTTCTTTATCTGATATCTCTTTTAGCAATTCAAAATTAAGAGAATTATGTATTGATATTGAAACTACCCTTTTATTATTTTTCCTAAAAGAACTATAAAAAGGTTGTGTATGTCCAAATTTTTTTAAGTTTATCATGTTCAGATGGGGAAAGGTGTGTTTCTTGCAAGAATATGATTTTTTTCATGTTTCATTTTGGCTATAAACTTACTCCTCTTAATTGGATTATTTAACCCATTTACATTTAAAGATGCAATTTTAACATATCTCTGCATGGTAATTTCGAAAGTTAAGTTGGCAACCTTTAGAACTAACATAAATGATAATAAAACTAAACAAAGAACCAGGAAAATTGGCTTCCAAAGTTGTGGGCCACGTTTGACCCAGCAAAACCCAGCTGAAGTCCTGGGGAGAGGGATTTATTCCTGCCTCTCGCAGGGGTCCCTCATTTCTAACATACCAATCTAATCACTTGTCCCCGGTCTTTTTTCTTTTTAACTCAGATTATTAACTTAAGTAAATATTATTTTAAACAAAATGATTTCTATGGCCACTCGAGGATTCCAACCAACTAGGAGTCATGAGGATTGTTCAAATACAAAATGAAACATATTCAGTCCAGAACGACGTAGTTTTTACCTTTTAAATGACTCTATCGAGAAGAACACATATTCAAACAAACTGTAGAATGGTTAGAGTTCAAGTATTTCAGCCGAAGTCAGTTCGTACTCATAAAGTAGAATTAAGGTGCTTCAAATGTGACGAAAGGGGACATTTCGCAAGCACCTGTACAGCTGTGTCGGGCCCGGATTGTAAATTGGCCCTAATACCTGCAAGGAGCTTGTCACGCCGAGTTGGCTTTGTCCGCTCGATTGATCAACGCGTACGCCTTGTTTTATCCTTGCAGGCCTAACTTCACTGGTGAAAGCACTTGTGGGGTTTCTGTAGTGTAGTGGTCATCATGTTCGCCTAACACGCGAAAGGTCCTCGGTTCGAAACCGAGCAGAAACAGTGCTCTTCTTTTGGCGAGAAAATAATAGCATCCACTGCCGCACCAGCAATTATCTTTGACAGGCACCCAATCAAAAAGGGTTATCAGCTCGATCTGCTTGAAGGTTTCCGTAGTGGTTATCACGTTCGCCTCACACGCGAAAGGTCCCCAGTTCGAAACTGGGCGGAAACAACCTCTGGCTTTTATGACAATTGTCAAATCAGGCTTCTGTTGAGTACTGACGTTCACTGAAAACATTCTTTCTGCAGAGCGGTGTGAGGCTAGAAGTTTGAATTCAGCTCAGTGTTTACCGCCCCTCGCGGTGTCGCAAACTTGCGTAGAATCTGATTTCTTTTAGCTTTGTGTTGTGCATGAGCAGGTGGCCAGTGCGTTTGCTGGCCCTTCACGGTGCAGACCGTACAAGACAGCTCTATAAAAAAAGACTATAAATACTTGAAGCAGCACTGGCCTATTGGTTTCCGTAGTGTAGTGTTTATCATGTTTGCATTACACGCTAAAGGTCTCCTGTTCGAAACTGGGCGGAAGCATACAATTAGCGGACACTTTTGTCCAAAGCGACATACAATAGTGGAGGTATTCAACAAGACAAGGCAATGCATACGAAAAAGGGCTATTTATTCCAAGTAATTTGTTTGTGCTCAGAGAATTTAGTGCTGGAGTAGGAGTTTCGTTTTCTTTAGAGAGAGGGATATTCACCGGGGTTCGGGTGTACTCTGAAGAGATGGGTGTTAGCTGTCGTTTGAAGGACACCGGTGTATCCGTAATCCGAGTGGGAATGGGAAGGTGATTCCACCAGCGTAGAACATTGAATGAAAACATTGTGGAAAGTGACTTTCCGTCTCTCTGCGCTGGCACCACAAGACAGTGCTCTCACCCTAACCGGAGGCTCCTGTGGTTATCACGATGGCTTTACAAGCGGAGGGTCTCCTGTTAGCAACTGGGCGGAAACATTCAGATTTGCTTTTACGCACATTCTCAATTGGCTCTCTGCTCACTGGATGATCCACGATACAAGGGCATGGATCTGTCAAATGTCATGACTTGACGTTGTACGAGGATTTGACGAAAAAAATGCCCTGCAAACCTTAAAAAGCAACACCATCCCAGGACAATTCTTTTGATCCCCTTTCAGTGCACTTGCATTAAAGCCCGCGTGATGCGGCACTTTGTCAGTGTTACTGTATCGTTCGGACATGGGGGCAGAGAGTTAAAGAATTCAGCCTGAGCACACTGCCACAGGCTCGGTTTGTCAGAAGTGGGATTCGAACCCACGCCTCCAGTGGAGACTGCGACCTGAACGCAGCGCCTTAGACCGCTCGGCCATCCTGACATGCAAGCTTGGCAGGAGCTGTCTCCTGGGAGTCACACCGCAGTACCGTGACATGGAATCTGGTGCTTCACAGCTTGCCCAGCTCCGGCTGTCCAGCTCATTGGCGCTGCAGGCAGCTAATCTGTGCTCACCTCCTGGGGCTGCGCCTAGTTTCAATAGCCAACACTTGACAGCTGTCATTGCTTACGGCCACACCACCCTGAGGGGGCTATAGAGCAAACAGGAAGTGAGTTGGCAGCAGTAAGGAGAGAAAGGCTCTCCCCATTTTGTTTGTCTACCTTTTTGTTTATTGACCTTGAGTGTTTTTGTTTCTTTGTTTTCTTTTTGTCTTTAAAAACCACCTAACAGCAACATTTTGCTGACTGAAGGGTGGTTATGTAGTGTGTTTTATTTTTAATCATGGACAGATTCCCCGGCAACGACATGGAAATGGAGGGACTTGCAAGAAAGGATAAAGAAAATGGGCTGGATAATAGACGGAGAGGTAAAGAAAATGGACTTGACAACAGACAAAGAGATAAATAAAATGAAGAGCCCGGCCAACGAAGAGGTGAGAAAGGTAAGGATAAGCAAGAGGTACAAAGAAGAGTATGCACAAAGGAAGCAACAGTAACTGTAGAAGTAGAAAATGTAAAAGATGCAAGAAGATTTGATATAACCAAAGCAGTCACGGAGCTGATTGGAGAAGGAAGAATGCTGGCGGTGAGACCCAAACAAACAAAAGGAGTATGAAGTAACAATGGAGACTGAAGATGACACTGAAATTTTAATAGACAATGGATTGACAATTAAAGGAGTGAAATCTGAAGTACGGAGGTTACAAAACAGAGACTATGTTGTTTCGTTCAAGCATCTGCCTGTTTACCTAGCAAATGAAGAAATTTTAAGCAAGCTAGAGAGATGGGGAGTTTTCCCCATATCTAAAATTAAAAGAAGATTGTATCCTGGCACAAACATAGAAGATGGAACAAGGTTTGTAAAAAACAGATTTCCGGAAGAGATGGTCTCCTTACCATACAGTACCAAAATCGAGACGGCGGAAGCGCCACAGCACTTTAGAGTCATGCACACCAATCAGGTAAAAACCTGTCGACTATGCATGAGCTCAGAAAATGTGATGAAGGAACGCCCAGAATTCAGGTGCTTCAAATGTGACGAAAGGGGACATTTCGCAAGGACCTGTACAGCTGTGTCGGGCCCGGATTGTAAATTGGCCCTAATACCTGCAGGGAGCTTGTCACGCCGAGTTGGCTTTGTCCGCTCGATTGATTACGCCTTGTTTTATCCTTGCAGGCCTAACTTCGCTGGTGAAAGCACTTGTGGGGTTTCTGTAGTGTAGTGGTCATCACGTTCGCCTAACACGCGAAAGATCCTCGGTTCGAAACCGAGCAGAAACAGTGCTCTTCTTTTGGCGAGAAAATAATAGCATCCACTGCCGCACCAGCAATGATCGTCGACAGGCACCCAATCAAAAAGGGTTATCAGCTCGATCTGCCTGAAGGTTTCTGTAGTGTAGTGGTTATCACGTTCGCCTCACACGCGAAAGGTCCCCAGTTCGAAACTGGGCGGAAACAACCTCTGGCTTTTATGACAATTGTCAAATCAGGCTTCTGTTGAGTACTGACGTTCACTGAAAACATTCTTTCTGCAGAGCGGTGTGAGGCTAGAAGTTTGAATTCAGCTCAGTGTTTACCGCCTCTCGCGGTGTCGCAAACTTGCGTAGAATCTGATTTCTTTTAGCTTTGTGTTGTGCATGAGCAGGTGGCCAGTGCGTTTGCTGGCCCTTCACGGTGCAGACCGTACAAGACAGCTCTATAAAAAAAGACTATAAATACTTGAAGCAGCACTGGCCTATTGGTTTCCGTAGTGTAGTGTTTATCATGTTTGCATTACACGCTAAAGGTCTCCTGTTCGAAACTGGGCGGAAGCATACAATTAGCGGACACTTTTGTCCAAAGTGACATACAATAGTGGAGGTATTCAACAAGACAAGGCAATGCATACGAAAAAGGGCTATTTATTCCAAGTAATTTGTTTGTGCTCAGAGAATTTAGTGCTGGAGTAGGAGTTTCGTTTTCTTTAGAGAGAGGGATATTCACCGGGGTTCGGGTGTACTCTGAAGAGATGGGTGTTAGCTGTCGTTTGAAGGACACTGGTGTATCCGTAATCCGAGTGGGAATGGGAAGGTGATTCCACCAGCGTAGAACATTGAATGAAAACATTGTGGAAAGTGACTTTCCGTCTCTCTGCGCTGGCACCACAAGACAGTGCTTCAGGTGCTTCAAATGTGACTATATGGGACATTTCGCAAGGACCTGTACAGCTGTGTCGGGCCCGGATTGTAAATTGGCCCTAATACCTGCAGGGAGCTTGTCACGCTGAGTTGGCTTTGTCCGCTCGATTGACCAATGCGTACGCCTTGTTTTATCCTTGTTTTATCCTTGTTTTATGGCTCTCTGCTCACTGGATGACCCATGATACTAGGGCGTGGATCTGTCAAATGTCATGACTTGACGTTGTACGAGGATTTGACGAAAAAATTCCCTGCAAACCTTAAACGACAGACGTCTGCAAAAGATTGCAGTTCTTGAAACAAAGTTACCTCTGATCCGAGCAGAAGCGTTCGCTTACTCAATGGCAGAAAAAATGATGACCTTTCACACAGTCTACATTCGTTCTGTCAGTTTCTCTGCTTAGTTTCTGATTTGGTCTATTTGGACATGTCGACCTCCTGCTTTGCTGCGGTTCGGACCGCCTTTGCCTAGAGCTCCGTGCTTTGCACTCTTGCCTTGTATATTTTCGTCCTGTTTTCTTACGTCAGCCTATCAGCACAGTGCTCAAACGACATAGCTTGAAGAACACGACGGGATCTACAAACGTTCCGCAAAAGAACTTCACTGACGAAAGCGGAAGCGCTAACGAAACAACCTCTCGCTGCAAGCACCTTACATTCCTGGGACGGGAAACCACCGACGGCTGGCTGCGAAATTGCCTCTGGTTCAGATTGGTTTAGAACCGTCCCTCTGCCTAAAACGCCACAGACGTCTGCAAAAGATTGCAGTTCTTGAAACAAAGTTACCTCTGATCCGAGCAGAAGCGTTCGCTTACTTAATGGCAGATAAAATGATGACCTTTCACACGGTCTGCATTCGTTCCATCAGTAACAGCGGCAGGCCGGCAAATAAAATCCTGACATTCCACAGGGCACACTCGCTTGGCGGAAAAAAGCCACCGGGGGCTCTCTTTGCGTGTTCCTTCACCTGGTCAAACCGCTTTGAGGGGGGACCTTTCGAGTAGTTTTCTGCGTCAGAACAGACTCTTCCAGCGACGGGTGGGCAGGCCTTCCACAGGCGCGCGCAGCTCTACTGGAGCAAAAGAGGCTTGGCAAAGGACGAGGAAGAGAGGGAAGCGCCGCTCCAGCCGGGTCCGACGCTACTGCCTGAACTCTGTCTTGAACCACTGTACTCAGGGGAGAGCGCGAACGCAGTCCCCCACTACCAGAAATTATGACGTGGAGATTCCAACATTTGGGGAATTCGCAGGGGTCAGCGTGGCCGGAGTGCAATGGCCAAGCCTTGCCCTGGGTGAACCACCTTCTTGATCATGGTATCTCCCCTGCCAGGTAGGTATGAGTTGCCGGGTGGCGCAAATGGCAGCCGCCGTTTTCTATCGGCCGTACTCCAGGGCGGTGATGCCCAGCAACCGAGCGTGGGGAATGGGCCAGCAACCCCTGTCCCCTGACGGCGCTGTACTTGCAGCAGACGTGCCTGTGCCTGCAAACCACTCGCTAGTAACTGTGGCAACGCATGAAGAGTTTGAGCTTCCTCCAGATGCTTGCTTTGTGTTTTGTCATCAGTTGGGGCTGCCAACACATGGATTCCACTGGACGCACTTGATCTGGGGATAACAGACCCTCTATGGGGGGAGGGGAGGGGATCCTCCTGTTCTTTCTTTCTTTTCCTCCATCTGTTTTCTTTCTCTACAGATGCCGTTTTTCTCTGCTTAGTTTCTGATTTGGTCTATTTGGACATGTCGACCTCCTGCTTTGCTGCGGTTCGGACCGCCTTTGCCTAGAGCTCCGTGCTTTGCACTCTTGCCTTGTATATTTTCGTCCTGTTTTCTTACGTCAGCCTATCAGCACAGTGCTCAAACGACATAGCTTGAAGAACACGACGGGATCTACAAACGTTCCGCAAAAGAACTTCACTGACGAAAGCGGAAGCGCTAACGAAACAACCTCTCGCTGCAAGCACCTTACATTCCTGGGACGGGAAACCACCGACGGCTGGCTGCGAAATTGCCTCTGGTTCAGATTGGTTTAGAACCGTCCCTCTGCCTAAAACGCCACAGACGTCTGCAAAAGATTGCAGTTCTTGAAACAAAGTTACCTCTGATCCGAGCAGAAGCGTTCGCTTACTTAATGGCAGATAAAATGATGACCTTTCACACGGTCTGCATTCGTTCCATCAGTAACAGCGGCAGGCCGGCAAATAAAATCCTGACATTCCACAGGGCACACTCGCTTGGCGGAAAAAAGCCACCGGGGGCTCTCTTTGCGTGTTCCTTCACCTGGTCAAACCGCTTTGAGGGGGGACCTTTCGAGTAGTTTTCGGCGTCAGAACAGACTCTTCCAGCGACGGGTGGGCAGGCCTTCCACAGGCGCGCGCAGCTCTACTGGAGCAAAAGAGGCTTGGCAAAGGACGAGGAAGAGAGGGAAGCGCCGCTCCAGCCGGGCCCGACGCTACCGCCTGAACTCTGTCTTGAACCACTGTGCTCAGGGGAGAGCGCGAACGCAGTCCCCCACTACCAGAAATTATGCAGTCGAGATTCCCACATTTGGGGAGTTCGCAGACATCTGCCCAGGGAACGTGCAATGGTAACTGTAGACTGTAGACTCTCGTCCAACGAGAAGCCGCGATTGTCTACAGTTTGCTTAGACCCTGGGCTAATCGGAGGGATGCATTGTCTAAAGTTTAAAATCAGGGCCAATCAGCGCTGAGGATTTTCCAAAGTTTCTCTTGCTCTGAATGCTCAATTTATCGGGTCAGAAAGTTCATCTGCTGTCGAGATTAATTCGTATGTTAAAGTGATTTTGTGTGGAAAGTTATTTTTATACTGTTATATTGATGCACAGTATGTTTTGTTCACGACATGTTTGAAATATCTCACTTTTTGAGCAGTATTCGTGAGGCTGCGCCTTCAGAAAGTACACCTGTTGTTGAGATTTCGTGTGGTAAGTTATTTTTATACTGTTATATTGATGCACAATATGTTCTGGTTACATCACGTTCGAAGTTTTTCACTCTTTGTGCAGCATTTTGTCTTTGTTCGTGAGGCTGCGCTGTCAGCAAGTACACCTGTCATAGTGATTTAGAGCGGTAGGTTATTTTTATCCTGTTCTGATAAACAGTATGTTTTGCTCACATCACATTTAAAATATTTCACTGTGTGTGCAGTATTTTGTCTGTGTGCCTGACGCTGCGCTGTCAGACGTTCATCCATTACAGAGATTTTGTGCGGTAAGTTATTTTTATTGTTACATTAATGCTAAGGTCACATCATGTTTAAAATATCTCATTCTTTGTGCAGTGTTTGGTCTGTGCTGGTGACGCTGTGTCGTCAGAAAGTTCACCTGTCCTAGAGATTTCGTGTTGTAGGTTATTTTTATACTGTGATATTACTTATATGTATATATGGCTGCACAAAACCTGAAAAAGTTTAGCTTATGTATTATTTTCAACGCTCGTGTCGGTTTGATAGCTCCATTCACATAGTAAACAGTTGTTTCATTAAAATATAGCAACCATCATGCTAATTAATAAATATCCCTTCATATACAGCAATATATGTGACCATGACAATTATTATCATTAGTTGTTACTATGAGAAGTAAAGAACATTTTAAGATCTTAGCTGGGACAAAACATATGATCCAAAATTTGAGCAAATGAGCAAAATTTGAGCATATGAGCAAAATTTACTCAGCAGCAGAGTAAAGTTAATGAGCCGATGATGAGTTTAATTAAGTGATGATTGAATACTGATGATGAACACCTGCTGTTAATATGCAGAAACAGAAGAGAAGCAGCAGCAGCTACGCTCATTGCTTACCTGATTGACTTTATTTCTGTCAGATGTTCAAAAAATCCATATGAGACTGTGGCGAGGGGGCGTGGCCGAGAGCCGTGGGAACGGAGTAAGGCCACCGCGTAAGTGGATACACCTGCGGTGCGCACCTGCCTCGGATCCCACGGAAGGAGCTCTGGACCATAAAAGGAGGAACTATGGCAGAGGAAGCCGAGAGAGGACCGGGCCCGGACATATTTTACTTTTGCTTTCAGTTTGACGGCAGTCTTCGTGAGGAGCTGCCGTCCGTCCGTTTTGGTTTAGACACGGAGACTGCCATCCCTGTTATTAATAAATATTTTAAAACTGCGTTGGTTCTCCGCCTCCTTCTTTCTGGCGGCCAAAGGGCCATGAACTTTATTACAGTGGTGCCGAAGCCCGGGAGAAGGAGGGACGCGTTGTCCAGATGCCCTTGCCGCTGAGAGAGGGGCGAGTGTTTGGGAGTTAACCAGAGTGGGGGAGAAACCTGTTCGTCTGCCCAGAGTGCCGGGGCGGCCTGAGGCTGGCGAGGAAAGGATCTGCCTGCTGCCGTCTCCCAGCATGGGGAGGAGCAGGAGACGCAGGGCTCACCACCGAAGGGGAAAGTGCTGAAGGGAGCCATCCCACAGAACCCGGGGGAGTTGCCGCGATCCACCATGATGCCAGAGCCTGCATCCATCCACGGAAGCGGAGCAGGAGACCAGAGATGCCGCCAGCCAGCCAGGAGAACCGCCGCCGGACGCCAGAAGACAGACGGGTGGATAGATTCCTCCACAGGGCTCCCAGCACGTCATCGCATCTCTCAGCTGGTGGAGGACCGAGTGGCAGCGTGTCTGGAGAACCGAACCCCAATTTTTTTTTTCATTTTCCTCTCTCCCCTTTCCTGGTGTACTCTGTCTTTCCTTTTTTTTCATCTCCTGTTCTCTCGGCCCATCTCATATAGGTCTCGCAGGGGCTGTGGCGCCAACCCCCCCATTGTCTCCGTGAGGAGCTGCCGTCTCTGTTATTAATAAATAATTTTAAACTACGTCGGTTCTCCGCCTCCTTCTTCCAGGCGGCCAAAGGGCCGTGAACTTTATTACAGAGACTTATAGTGAAGTCCAGTGTTGTAATGAGAAACTAAATCATTTGGTGATGAAAGGTTAGTAATTTCAGGAAGAGAGTTAATACTAGCAAAAAAAGGATTTTAAATTAATATGTTTTATGTTACGGAAGGAAATAGTACGGAGAGATTTGGTGGAAGAAAGAGAGAGTGCAAAATTAAATCAGAGGAGAAAATTATCCGTTATAGGGAGTTCCTCAGCAGAGAGGTCAATGGGTGAAACACCAGAGCAGCAGATGAGGTTGAGGGTGTGTCCTTTAGAGTGTGTGGGAACATTGACATGCTGTTGAAGTAAAAGCTCTCAAGACAGGATATAACATCTCTTGTAAGGGAGTTATTAAAATTATCCACATGAATATTAAAATCTCCTAAAACCATAATATTAGGTGAGAGGGTGGTAATATGTGTTAAAAAGCAGCAAAGTCATTTAGAAATTCATCATTTAGTTTGGGTGGACGATAAATTATGAAAACATTTGTAGGTGTGGATCCAGAAAGTTTTGAAATCATAGATTCGAATGAAGGAATAATGTGAAAATGTTTTTAAAGGAAAATGAGAAAGATTTTCAAGAATGTGTTCTCAAAAATTTCTACATTTGTTTCAGAAACAAAGTGCATAAAAGACCAGTTTCAGAACAATTTTGGAAAAAAATATTTGTGGAAATAGACAAAGAGGGAATCTGGAAGAATTTAAAATGGAAATATTTAGACGCAAAAATTGAAACGTTGGATTATTTCATCAGACATAATGTTATTTTCACTGAAACAAAACTGGCACAAATTGGAAGCAGTGAGAATGCATTATGCAAAATATGTGGACTGAAAAATGAAGGTATTATGCATTTGTTTTTAAAATGTGTTGAATTTAATACATTTATGGCAAAGTTAAAAGAAAGTATTAAACAAATGATGAAAAGTAAAACTGATTGAGGAGGAGACAGAATGGTATAAAATGTTTTTATTTGGTTTTAATTAGGGATGCACCGATATGGATTTTTTGGCTGATACCGATAACCGATAATTCTTCAGACTTGGAGGCCGATAGCCGATATGTATAGGCCGATAATAATAAATATTTCAAATTGTTATATTTTTATACAGCAAACTTCATAAAAGATTGAACTGCTCTTATGAACTGAATAGTCTATACTTGAAGCAAAAAAGATATGATTTCGAAATTGCAAGGTGTCAACATCGGATCGATAACGATAATCTTAAAAATAGCATTTATCGGACAATAACGATATGGGCGCCGATATATCGTGCATCCCTAGTTTTAATGGAAGTAAAACAAGAATTGCCTATTTGTTTCTATCAGTTGCAAGAACTGTAATTTGAGAAAGGAGAAACATTGTTAAAAATAAACATGCTAAAATGGAGTTATGGACAATGTATAAAAGAAACTGGAAAACTATATTAAAACTGTGGAACAATATTTTAGAATGGAAGAAAAAGAGACTGAATTTTACAAAACGTTTATGTTGAATACTCCTTATATTACGTACTCACTAGATGGTTTGAAAATAGATTTGCCAGAATGATTATGCTTGTTGTTTTCCTGTTTTGAAACCAACATAATGTCATAAGGAATGTTTGTAAATGATATTTTTATATGCTTCTGAACTGATGTTTTGAAAAAAAAAAAACATATACTTGGATCGATACAGAGAATATTAGCATGGCCCCTGCGAAAGGATGACACACAAATCCGTGAAGCGCTCCATATTGCTGTTTTAGTGCGTGGGTAAAAGTACAGAAATGAAAAAAGACAAAAGGCTTTTCACGATTCCAAATGGTGCATGAGGATGGGTTTAGCAAATCGTGGGAGGTGCTACTGGGTCAACTGGAAAGTCTACATGCATGGTGAAAACGAATGTGGGATGCTTTGATCGTTTGTTTTGTTGTGCAACCAATGCACTTCCAAAGCCCTTGCTTTAGTGGGACTTTGCCATAGGCTATCCTGACACTCTAATTTCCCCCTGTCCATAAACTTGGTGACCTACTGCATCAATCAGTGTGCCTAGCACTGACAGGGCCAAAGCTCTGTAGTGCACGGCATACAAGTGGGAACATGGCTCTCTAGGTCCCACCACCTTGGAGGAACATTGCTGGGACTCGAGGCGTACATATGCCCTGAGCCTGAGTGCTTGCTATGGTGGCACATATACTAAAATTGGGTCGATACAGAGAAGATTAGCATGGCCCCTGCGAAAGGATGACACGCAAATCCGTG
This sequence comes from Danio rerio, assembly GCF_052040795.2. Classification (NCBI taxonomy): domain Eukaryota; kingdom Metazoa; phylum Chordata; class Actinopteri; order Cypriniformes; family Danionidae; genus Danio; species Danio rerio. The sequence goes on along the minus strand of NC_141024.2, from coordinate 63,481,321 downwards.
AAGTGCTCCATATTGCTGTTTTAGTGAGTGGGTAAAAGTACAGAAATAAAAAAAGACAAAAGGCTTTTCACGATTCCAAATGGTGCATGAGGATGGGTTTAGCAAATCGTGGGAGGTGCTGCTGGGTCAACTGGAAAGTCTACATGCATGGTGAAAATGAATGTGGGATGCTTTGATCGTTTGCTTTGTTGTGCAACCAATGCACTTCCAAAGCCCTTGCTTTACTGGGACTTTGCCATAGGCTATCCTGACACTCTAATTTCCCCCTGTCCATAAACTTGGTGACCTACTGCATCAATCAGTGTGCCTAGCACTGACAGGGCCAAAGCTCTGTAGTGCACGGCATACAAGTGGGAACATGGCTCTCCAGGTCCCACCACCTTGGAGGAACATTGCTGGGACTCGAGGCGTACATATGCCCTGAGCCTGACTGCTGATCTGTGCTCGCTACGGTGGCACATATACTAAAATTGGATCGATACAGAGAAGATTAGCATGGCCCCTGCGAAAGGATGACACGCAAATCCGTGAAGCGCTCCATATTGCTGTTTTAGTGCGTGGGTAAAAGTACAGAAATGAAAAAAGACAAAAGGCTTTTCACGATTCCAAATGGTGCATGAGGATGAGTTTAGCAAATCGTGGGAGGTGCTGCTGGGTCAACTGGAAGGTCTACATGCATGGTGAAAACGAATGTGGGATGCTCTGATCGTTTGTTTTGTTGTGCTAATGCACTTCCAAAGCCCTTGCTTTAGTGGGACTTTGCCATAGGCTATCCTGACACTCTAATTTCCCCCTGTCCATAAACTTGGTGACCTACTGCATCAATCAGTGTGCCTAGCACTGACAGGGCCAAAGCTCTGTAGTGCACGGTATATAAGTGGGAACATGGCTCTTCGGGTCCCACCACCTTGAAGGAACATTGCTGGGACTCGAGGCGTACATATGCCCTGAGCCTGACCACTAGTCTGTGCTCGCTACGGTGGCACATATACTAAAATTGGATCGATACAGAGAAGATTAGCATGGCCCCTGCGAAAGGATGACACGCAAATCCGTAAAGCGCTCCATATTGCTGTTTTAGTGCGTGGGTAAAAGTACAGAAATGAAAAAGACAAAAGGCTTTTCACAATTCCAAATGGTGCATGAGGATGGGTTTAGCAAATCGTGGGAGGTGCTGCTGGGTCAACTGGAAAGTCTACATGCATGGTGAAAACGAATGTGGGATGCTTTGATCGTTTGTATTGTTGTGCAACCAATGCACTTCCAAAGCCCTTGCTTTACTGGGACTTTGCCATAGGATATCCTGACACTCTAATTTCCCCCTGTCCATAAACTTGGTGACCTACTGCATCAATCAGTGTGCCTAGCACTGACAGGGCCAAAGCTCTGTAGTGCACGGCATACAAGTGGGAACATGGCTCTCCAGGTCCCACCACCTTGGAGGAACATTGCTGGGACTCGAGGCGTACATATGCCCTGAGCCTGTCCACTCGTCCGTGCTCGCTACGGTGGCACATATACTAAAATTGGATCGATACAGAGAAGATTAGCATGACCCCTGCGAAAGGATGACACGCAAATCCGTGAAGCGCTCCATATTGCTGTTTTAGTGCGTGGGCAAAAGTACAGAAATGAAAAAAGACAAAAGGCTTTTCACGATTCCAAATGGTGCATGAGGATGGGTTTAGCAAATCGTGGGAGGTGCTGCTGGGTCAACTGGAAAGTCTACATGCATGGTGAAAACGAATGTGGGATGCTTTGATCGTTTGTTTTGTTGTGCTAATGCACTTCCAAAGCCCTTGCTTTAGTGGGACTTTGCCATAGGCTATCCTGACACTCTAATTTCCCCCTGTCCATAAACTTGGTGACCTACTGCATCAATCAGTGTGCCTAGCACTGACAGGGCCAAAGCTCTGTAGTGCACGGCATACAAGTGGGAACATGGCTCTTCGGGTCCCACCACCTTGAAGGAACATTGCTGGGACTCGAGGCATACATATGCCCTGAGCCTGACCGCTGGTCTGTGCTTGCTACGGTGGCACATATACTAAAATTGGATCGATACAGAGAAGATTAGCATGGCCCCTGCGAAAGGATGACACGCAAATCCGTGAAGCGCTCCATATTGCTGTTTTAGTGCGTGGGTAAAAGTACAGAAATGAAAAAAGACAAAAGGCTTTTCACGATTCCAAATGGTGCATGAGGATGGGTTTAGCAAATCGTGGGAGGTGCTGCTGGGTCAACTGGAAAGTCTACATGCATGGTGAAAACGAATGTGGGATGCTTTGATCGTTTGCTTTGTTGTGCAACCAATGCACTTCCAAAGCCCTTGCTTTACTGGGACTTTGCCATAGGCTATCCTGACACTCTAATTTCCCCCTGTCCATAAACTTGGTGACCTACTGCATCAATCAGTGTGCCTAGCACTGACAGGGCCAAAGCTCTGTAGTGCACGGCATACAAGTGGGAACATGGCTTTCCAGGTCCCACCACCTTGGAGGAACATTGCTGGGACTCGAGACGTACATATGCCCTGAGCCTGTCCAATCGTCCGTGCTCGCTACGGTGGCACATATACTAAAATTGGATCGATACAGAGAAGATTAGCATGGCCCCTGCGAAAGGATGACACGCAAATCCGTGAAGCGCTCCATATTGCTGTTTTAGTGCGTGGGTAAAAGTACAGAAATGCAAAAAGACAAAAGGCTTTTCACGATTCCAAATGGTGCATGAGGATGGGTTTAGCAAATCGTGGGAGGTGCTGCTGGGTCAACTGGAAAGTCTACATGCATGGTGAAAACGAATGTGGGATGCTTTGATCATTTGTTTTGTTGTGCAACCAATGCACTTCCAAAGCCCTTGCTTTACTGGGACTTTGCCATAGGCTATCCTGACACTCTAATTTCCCCCTGTCCATAAACTTGGTGACCTACTGCATCAATCAGTGTGCCTAGCACTGACAGGGCCAAAGCTCTGTAGTGCACGGCATACAAGTGGGAACATGGCTCTCCAGGTCCCACCACCTTGGAGGAACATTGCTGGGACTCGAGGCGTACATATGCCCTGAGCCTGACTGCTGATCTGTGCTCGCTACGGTGGCACATATACTAAAATTGGATCGATACAGAGAAGATTAGCATGGCCCCTGCGAAAGGATGACACGCAAATCCGTGAAGCGCTCCATATTGCTTTTTTAGTGCGTGGGTAAAAGTACAGAAATGCAAAAAGACAAAAGGCTTTTCACGATTCCAAATGGTGCATGAGGATGGGTTTAGCAAATCGTGGGAGGTGCTGCTGGGTCAACTGGAAAGTCTACATGCATGGTGAAAACGAATGTGGGATGCTTTGATCGTTTGTTTTGTTGTGCTAATGCACTTCCAAAGCCCTTGCTTTACTGGGACTTTGCCATAGGCTATCCTGACACTCTAATTTCCCCCCCGTCCATAAACTTGGTGACCTACTGCATCAATCAGTGTGCCTAGCACTGACAGGGCCAAAGCTCTGTAGTGCACGGCATACAAGTGGGAACATGGCTCTCCAGGTCCCACCACCTTGGAGGAACATTGCTGGGACTCGAGGCGTACATATGCCCTGAGCCTGACTGCTGATATGTGCTCGCTACGGTGGCACATATACTAAAATTGGATCGATACAGAGAAGATTAGCATGGCCCCTGCGAAAGGATGACACGCAAATCCGTGAAGCGCTCCATATTGCTGTTTTAGTGCGTGGGTAAAAGTACAGAAATGAAAAAAGACAAAAGGCTTTTCACGATTCCAAATGGTGCATGAGGATGAGTTTAGCAAATCGTGGGAGGTGCTGCTGGGTCAACTGGAAGGTCTACATGCATGGTGAAAACGAATGTGGGATGCTCTGATCGTTTGTTTTGTTGTGCTAATGCACTTCCAAAGCCCTTGCTTTAGTGGGACTTTGCCATAGGCTATCCTGACACTCTAATTTCCCCCTGTCCATAAACTTGGTGACCTACTGCATCAATCAGTGTGCCTAGCACTGACAGGGCCAAAGCTCTGTAGTGCACGGTATATAAGTGGGAACATGGCTCTTCGGGTCCCACCACCTTGAAGGAACATTGCTGGGACTCGAGGCGTACATATGCCCTGAGCCTGACCACTAGTCTGTGCTCGCTACGGTGGCACATATACTAAAATTGGATCGATACAGAGAAGATTAGCATGGCCCCTGCGAAAGGATGACACGCAAATCCGTAAAGCGCTCCATATTGCTGTTTTAGTGCGTGGGTAAAAGTACAGAAATGAAAAAGACAAAAGGCTTTTCACAATTCCAAATGGTGCATGAGGATGGGTTTAGCAAATCGTGGGAGGTGCTGCTGGGTCAACTGGAAAGTCTACATGCATGGTGAAAACGAATGTGGGATGCTTTGATCGTTTGTATTGTTGTGCAACCAATGCACTTCCAAAGCCCTTGCTTTACTGGGACTTTGCCATAGGATATCCTGACACTCTAATTTCCCCCTGTCCATAAACTTGGTGACCTACTGCATCAATCAGTGTGCCTAGCACTGACAGGGCCAAAGCTCTGTAGTGCACGGCATACAAGTGGGAACATGGCTCTCCAGGTCCCACCACCTTGGAGGAACATTGCTGGGACTCGAGGCGTACATATGCCCTGAGCCTGTCCACTCGTCCGTGCTCGCTACGGTGGCACATATACTAAAATTGGATCGATACAGAGAAGATTAGCATGACCCCTGCGAAAGGATGACACGCAAATCCGTGAAGCGCTCCATATTGCTGTTTTAGTGCGTGGGCAAAAGTACAGAAATGAAAAAAGACAAAAGGCTTTTCACGATTCCAAATGGTGCATGAGGATGGGTTTAGCAAATCGTGGGAGGTGCTGCTGGGTCAACTGGAAAGTCTACATGCATGGTGAAAACGAATGTGGGATGCTTTGATCGTTTGTTTTGTTGTGCTAATGCACTTCCAAAGCCCTTGCTTTAGTGGGACTTTGCCATAGGCTATCCTGACACTCTAATTTCCCCCTGTCCATAAACTTGGTGACCTACTGCATCAATCAGTGTGCCTAGCACTGACAGGGCCAAAGCTCTGTAGTGCACGGCATACAAGTGGGAACATGGCTTTCCAGGTCCCACCACCTTGGAGGAACATTGCTGGGACTCGAGACGTACATATGCCCTGAGCCTGTCCAATCGTCCGTGCTCGCTACGGTGGCACATATACTAAAATTGGATCGATACAGAGAAGATTAGCATGGCCCCTGCGAAAGGATGACACGCAAATCCGTGAAGCGCTCCATATTGCTGTTTTAGTGCGTGGGTAAAAGTACAGAAATGCAAAAAGACAAAAGGCTTTTCACGATTCCAAATGGTGCATGAGGATGGGTTTAGCAAATCGTGGGAGGTGCTGCTGGGTCAACTGGAAAGTCTACATGCATGGTGAAAACGAATGTGGGATGCTTTGATCATTTGTTTTGTTGTGCAACCAATGCACTTCCAAAGCCCTTGCTTTACTGGGACTTTGCCATAGGCTATCCTGACACTCTAATTTCCCCCTGTCCATAAACTTGGTGACCTACTGCATCAATCAGTGTGCCTAGCACTGACAGGGCCAAAGCTCTGTAGTGCACGGCATACAAGTGGGAACATGGCTCTCCAGGTCCCACCACCTTGGAGGAACATTGCTGGGACTCGAGGCGTACATATGCCCTGAGCCTGACTGCTGATCTGTGCTCGCTACGGTGGCACATATACTAAAATTGGATCGATACAGAGAAGATTAGCATGGCCCCTGCGAAAGGATGACACGCAAATCCGTGAAGCGCTCCATATTGCTTTTTTAGTGCGTGGGTAAAAGTACAGAAATGCAAAAAGACAAAAGGCTTTTCACGATTCCAAATGGTGCATGAGGATGGGTTTAGCAAATCGTGGGAGGTGCTGCTGGGTCAACTGGAAAGTCTACATGCATGGTGAAAACGAATGTGGGATGCTTTGATCGTTTGTTTTGTTGTGCTAATGCACTTCCAAAGCCCTTGCTTTACTGGGACTTTGCCATAGGCTATCCTGACACTCTAATTTCCCCCCCGTCCATAAACTTGGTGACCTACTGCATCAATCAGTGTGCCTAGCACTGACAGGGCCAAAGCTCTGTAGTGCACGGCATACAAGTGGGAACATGGCTCTCCGGTTCCCACCACCCTGGAGGAACATTGCTGGGACTCGAGGCGTACATATGCCCTGAGCCTGACCACTGGTCTGTGCTCGCTACGTGGCACATATACTAAAATTGGATCGATACAGAGAAGATTAGCATGGCCCCTGCGAAAGGATGACACGCAAATCCGTGAAGCGCTCCATATTGCTGTTTTAGTGCGTGGGTAAAAGTACAGAAATGCAAAAAGACAAAAGGCTTTTCACGTTTCCAAATGGTGCATGAGGATGGGTTTAGCAAATCGTGGGAGGTGCTGCTGGGTCAACTGGAAAGTCTACATGCATGGTGAAAACGAATGTGGGATGCTTTGATCGTTTGTTTTGTTGTGCTAATGCACTTCCAAAGACCTTGCTTTAGTGGGACTTTGCCATAGGCTATCCTGACACTCTAATTTCCCCCTGTCCATAAACTTGGTGACCTACTGCATCAATCAGTGTGCCTAGCACTGACAGGGCCAAAGCTCTGTAGTGCACGGCATACAAGTGGGAACATGGCTCTTCGGGTCCCACCACCTTGAAGGAACATTGCTGGGACTCGAGGCATACATATGCCCTGAGCCTGACCGCTGGTCTGTGCTTGCTACGGTGGCACATATACTAAAATTGGATCGATACAGAGAAGATTAGCATGGCCCCTGTGAAAGGATGACACGCAAATCCGTGAAGCGCTCCATATTGCTGTTTTAGTGCGTGGGTAAAAGTACAGAAATGAAAAAAGACAAAAGGCTTTTCACGATTCCAAATGGTGCATGAGGATGGGTTTAGCAAATCGTGGGAGGTGCTGCTGGGTCAACTGGAAAGTCTACATGCATGGTGAAAATGAATGTGGGATGCTTTGATCGTTTGCTTTGTTGTGCAACCAATGCACTTCCAAAGCCCTTGCTTTACTGGGACTTTGCCATAGGCTATCCTGACACTCTAGGTGCGTTCGACTTCATGCAGCGCTGCGCAGATCGATCGAAATCTGTCTTAAAGCGGTGCATTCTGGTTAGAAATCTTGTCCGGATTGATGCTGCGCCGACGCCACGTGACTGTCACATGTGGCATCAAAGTACCGCGACAGCGCTCCGTGATCAGACGGCAAACTCAGACCATGCAGCTTCTGAAGAGCGACTGCAGGAGCTTTGATGACGACACCGATATTACACGATTGGCCGAGTTCACCACATGACAACAAACACGTGTATTTCGGGTTTATAATTGGACAAATTCCGATTCAAAAGTTTCAAAACAAACAATTAACTTTTTACACCCTCTCTATCCTGTACACATCTTGCTTATTAAAAGACTACAAATATTTTACTGCAGTATCATCTTTTGTTAAATAATCTGGTTATAAAGGTTAGCTTGTTTGCACAGGTTTATTTTTTAACTTTTTTATACAGACTATTTACTGCATTCATCTCCATGAACGATTTAAATGATATATTTTAGTGTATATTTTAGTGAATAACCTAAATATGAACTCAAATAAGTCTTACAGACTTGAAATAAGAAAATCATCATCATTGATCCTGCCCCCCTAAAGCTCTCTTAACAAATTAAAGTAAAGAACTATTTTATTAAATAATTATAAAATGGCTTTATTATTATAATATAAATATATATTTTATTTTCTGTCTAGCAGTTTAAAGGCTACCTGCTCTTTCTGGGAAACTTCTACATAGCTCACTTATTTTACCTTTTGTTCTTTTCAACACAATCTTTTTGGATTAAAATGCTTTTTTGAAAATTCATTCATCATCCAAAATAATGTCATTTATTAAGACCTAATCAAAACACCTTGTTTTGCTTTTTACATGGGAAATTTTTATATCTATAAATGTACATATATGTAAACCCTTTTTTAGCAGATTCAAACAAGTATTAGCCTAAAGATTGATGTTTAACTCCTAGAATTTATGCTTATTGCTTTGTATTTAATAGACCTGTTCGTTTTTATGTTTATATTAACCTCTCATTTCCTCTTATTTCTCTCATGCATTTGTTATATATTTTATTCATAATTCTCTCTTATAGTTTAAAAAGGAACTACAGTTTGAAGAGCCTGTATTCTGTTTTATTTGTAAATGTTTTGTTGTTATAAATAAAAATAACAAAAAAATATGATGACGCCATGTGATCGGTCATCATGACTGTAGCAACTTTGAGTCCCGAAGTGTCCAGCTGTCCGTCTTGACGGCTCCGTTTTCAACTCCGCCCCGCCTGCGCTCGGCTAATCTCGTTGATCATCGGCTGCAGCTGAGCTTCATGTCGAACGCACCTTCTAATTTCCCCCTGTCCATAAACTTGGTGACCTACTGCATCAATCAATGTGCCTAGCACTGACAGGGCCAAAGCTCTGTAGTGCACGGCATACAAGTGGGAACATGGCTCTTCGGGTCCCACCACCTTGAAGGAACATTGCTGGGACTCGAGGCGTACATATGCCCTGAGCCTGACCGCTGGTCTGTGCTCGCTACGGTGGCACATATACTAAAATTGGATCGATACAGAGAAGATTAGCATGGCCCCTGCGAAAGGATGACACGCAAATCCGTGAAGCGCTCCATATTGCTGTTTTAGTGCGTGGGTAAAAGTACAGAAATGAAAAAAGACAAAAGGCTTTTCACGATTCCAAATGGTGCATGAGGATGGGTTTAGCAAATCGTGGGAGGTGCTGCTGGGTCAACTGGAAAGTCTACATGCATGGTGAAAACGAATGTGGGATGCTTTGATCGTTTGCTTTGTTGTGCAACCAATGCACTTCCAAAGCCCTTGCTTTACTGGGACTTTGCCATAGGCTATCCTGACACTCTAATTTCCCCCTGTCCATAAACTTGGTGACCTACTGCATCAATCAGTGTGCCTAGCACTGACAGGGCCAAAGCTCTGTAGTGCACGGCATACAAGTGGGAACATGGCTCTCCAGGTCCCACCACCTTGGAGGAACATTGCTGGGACTCGAGGCGTACATATGCCCTGAGCCTGACCGCTGGTCTGTGCTTGCTACGGTGGCACATATACTAAAATTGGATCGATACAGAGAAGATTAGCATGGCCCCTGCGAAAGGATGACACGCAAATCCGTGAAGCGCTCCATATTGCTGTTTTAGTGCGTGGGTAAAAGTACAGAAATGAAAAAAGACAAAAGGCTTTTCACGATTCCAAATGGTGCATGAGGATGGGTTTAGCAAATCGTGGGAGGTGCTGCTGGGTCAACTGGAAAGTCTACATGCATGGTGAAAATGAATGTGGGATGCTTTGATCGTTTGCTTTGTTGTGCAACCAATGCACTTCCAAAGCCCTTGCTTTACTGGGACTTTGCCATAGGCTATCCTGACACTCTAATTTCCCCCTGTCCATAAACTTGGTGACCTACTGCATCAATCAGTGTGCCTAGCACTGACAGGGCCAAAGCTCTGTAGTGCACGGCATACAAGTGGGAACATGGCTCTCCAGGTCCCACCACCTTGGAGGAACATTGCTGGGACTCGAGGCGTACATATGCCCTGAGCCTGTCCACTCGTCCGTGCTCGCTACGGTGGCACATATACTAAAATTGGATCGATACAGAGAAGATTAGCATGGCCCCTGCGAAAGGATGACACGCAAATCCGTGAAGCGCTCCATATTGCTTTTTTAGTGCGTGGGTAAAAGTACAGAAATGCAAAAAGACAAAAGGCTTTTCACGATTCCAAATGGTGCATGAGGATGGGTTTAGCAAATCGTGGGAGGTGCTGCTGGGTCAACTGGAAAGTCTACATGCATGGTGAAAACGAATGTGGGATGCTTTGATCGTTTGTTTTGTTGTGCTAATGCACTTCCAAAGCCCTTGCTTTAGTGGGACTTTGCCATAGGCTATCCTGACACTCTAATTTCCCCCTGTCCATAAACTTGGTGACCTACAGCATCAATCAGTGTGCCTAGCACTGACAGGGCCAAAGCTCTGTAGTGCACGGCATACAAGTGGGAACATGGCTCTTCGGGTCCCACCACCTTGAAGGAACATTGCTGGGACTCGAGGCGTACATATGCCCTGAGCCTGACCGCTGGTCTGTGCTTGCTACGGTGGCACATATACTAAAATTGGATCGATACAGAGAAGATTAGCATGGCCCCTGCGAAAGGATGACACGCAAATCCGTGAAGCGCTCCATATTGCTGTTTTAGTGCGTGGGTAAAAGTACAGAAATGAAAAAAGACAAAAGGCTTTTCACGATTCCAAATGGTGCATGAGGATGGGTTTAGCAAATCGTGGGAGGTGCTGCTGGGTCAACTGGAAAGTCTACATGCATGGTGAAAACGAATGTGGGATGCTTTGATCGTTTCTTTTGTTGTGCTAATGCACTTCCAAAGCCCTTGCTTTAGTGGGACTTTGCCATAGGCTATCCTGACACTCTAATTTCCCCCTGTCCATAAACTTGGTGACCTACTGCATCAATCAGTGTGCCTAGCACTGACAGGGCCAAAGCTCTGTAGTGCACGGCATACAAGTGGGAACATGGCTCTTCGGGTCCCACCACCTTGAAGGAACATTGCTGGGACTCGAGGCGTACATATGCCCTGAGCCTGACCGCTGGTCTGTGCTCGCTACGGTGGCACATATACTAAAATTGGATCGATACAGAGAAGATTAGCATGGCCCCTGCGAAAGGATGACACGCAAATCCGTGAAGCGCTCCATATTGCTGTTTTAGTGCGTGGGTAAAAGTACAGAAATGAAAAAAGACAAAAGGCTTTTCACGATTCCAAATGGTGCATGAGGATGGGTTTAGCAAATCGTGGGAGGTGCTGCTGGGTCAACTGGAAAGTCTACATGCATGGTGAAAACGAATGTGGGATGCTTTGATCGTTTGCTTTGTTGTGCAACCAATGCACTTCCAAAGCCCTTGCTTTACTGGGACTTTGCCATAGGCTATCCTGACACTCTAATTTCCCCCTGTCCATAAACTTGGTGACCTACTGCATCAATCAGTGTGCCTAGCACTGACAGGGCCAAAGCTCTGTAGTGCACGGCATACAAGTGGGAACATGGCTCTCCAGGTCCCACCACCTTGGAGGAACATTGCTGGGACTCGAGGCGTACATATGCCCTGAGCCTGTCCACTCGTCCGTGCTCGCTACGGTGGCACATATACTAAAATTGGATCGATACAGAGAAGATTAGCATGGCCCCTGCGAAAGGATGACACGCAAATCCGTGAAGCGCTCCATATTGCTTTTTTAGTGCGTGGGTAAAAGTACAGAAATGCAAAAAGACAAAAGGCTTTTCACGATTCCAAATGGTGCATGAGGATGGGTTTAGCAAATCGTGGGAGGTGCTGCTGGGTCAACTGGAAAGTCTACATGCATGGTGAAAACGAATGTGGGATGCTTTGATCGTTTGTTTTGTTGTGCTAATGCACTTCCAAAGCCCTTGCTTTAGTGGGACTTTGCCATAGGCTATCCTGACACTCTAATTTCCCCCTGTCCATAAACTTGGTGACCTACAGCATCAATCAGTGTGCCTAGCACTGACAGGGCCAAAGCTCTGTAGTGCACGGCATACAAGTGGGAACATGGCTCTTCGGGTCCCACCACCTTGAAGGAACATTGCTGGGACTCGAGGCGTACATATGCCCTGAGCCTGACCGCTGGTCTGTGCTTGCTACGGTGGCACATATACTAAAATTGGATCGATACAGAGAAGATTAGCATGGCCCCTGCGAAAGGATGACACGCAAATCCGTGAAGCGCTCCATATTGCTGTTTTAGTGCGTGGGTAAAAGTACAGAAATGAAAAAAGACAAAAGGCTTTTCACGATTCCAAATGGTGCATGAGGATGGGTTTAGCAAATCGTGGGAGGTGCTGCTGGGTCAACTGGAAAGTCTACATGCATGGTGAAAACGAATGTGGGATGCTTTGATCGTTTCTTTTGTTGTGCTAATGCACTTCCAAAGCCCTTGCTTTAGTGGGACTTTGCCATAGGCTATCCTGACACTCTAATTTCCCCCTGTCCATAAACTTGGTGACCTACTGCATCAATCAGTGTGCCTAGCACTGACAGGGCCAAAGCTCTGTAGTGCACGGCATACAAGTGGGAACATGGCTCTTCGGGTCCCACCACCTTGAAGGAACATTGCTGGGACTCGAGGCGTACATATGCCCTGAGCCTGACCGCTGGTCTGTGCTCGCTACGGTGGCACATATACTAAAATTGGATCGATACAGAGAAGATTAGCATGGCCCCTGCGAAAGGATGACACGCAAATCCGTGAAGCGCTCCATATTGCTGTTTTAGTGCGTGGGTAAAAGTACAGAAATGAAAAAAGACAAAAGGCTTTTCACGATTCCAAATGGTGCATGAGGATGGGTTTAGCAAATCGTGGGAGGTGCTGCTGGGTCAACTGGAAAGTCTACATGCATGGTGAAAACGAATGTGGGATGCTTTGATCGTTTGCTTTGTTGTGCAACCAATGCACTTCCAAAGCCCTTGCTTTACTGGGACTTTGCCATAGGCTATCCTGACACTCTAATTTCCCCCTGTCCACAAACTTGGTGACCTACTGCATCAATCAGTGTGCCTAGCACTGACAGGGCCAAAGCTCTGTAGTGCACGGCATACAAGTGGGAACATGGCTCTCCAGGTCCCACCACCTTGGAGGAACATTGCTGGGACTCGAGGCGTACATATGCCCTGAGCCTGACTGCTGATCTGTGCTCGCTACGGTGGCACATATACTAAAATTGGATCGATACAGAGAAGATTAGCATGGCCCCTGCAAAAGGATGACACGCAAATCCGTGAAGCGCTCCATATTGCTTTTTTAGTGCGTGGGTAAAAGTACAGAAATGCAAAAAGACAAAAGGCTTTTCACGATTCCAAATGGTGCAAGAGGATGGGTTTAGCAAATCGTGGGAGGTGCTGCTGGGTCAACTGGAAAGTCTACATGCATGGTGAAAACGAATGTGGGATGCTTTGATCGTTTGTTTTGTTGTGCTAATGCACTTCCAAAGCCCTTGCTTTAGTGGGACTTTGCCATAGGCTATCCTGACACTCTAATTTCCCCCTGTCCATAAACTTGGTGACCTACTGCATCAATCAGTGTGCCTAGCACTGACAGGGCCAAAGCTCTGTAGTGCACGGCATACAAGTGGGAACATGGCTCTTCGGGTCCCACCACCTTGAAGGAACATTGCTGGGACTCGAGGCGTACATATGCCCTGAGCCTGACCGCTGGTCTGTGCTTGCTACGGTGGCACATATACTAAAATTGGATCGATACAGAGAAGATTAGCATGGCCCCTGCGAAAGGATGACACGCAAATCCGTGAAGCGCTCCATATTGCTGTTTTAGTGCGTGGGTAAAAGTACAGAAATGAAAAAAGACAAAAGGCTTTTCACGATTCCAAATGGTGCATGAGGATGGGTTTAGCAAATCGTGGGAGGTGCTGCTGGGTCAACTGGAAAGTCTACATGCATGGTGAAAATGAATGTGGGATGCTTTGATCGTTTGCTTTGTTGTGCAACCAATGCACTTCCAAAGCCCTTGCTTTACTGGGATTTTGCCATAGGCTATCCTGACACTCTAATTTCCCCCTGTCCATAAACTTGGTGACCTACTGCATCAATCAGTGTGCCTAGCACTGACAGGGCCAAAGCTCTGTAGTGCACGGCATACAAGTGGGAACATGGCTCTCCAGGTCCCACCACCTTGGAGGAACATTGCTGGGACTCGAGGCGTACATATGCCCTGAGCCTGTCCACTTGTCCGTGCTCGCTACGGTGGCACATATACTAAAATTGGATCGATACAGAGAAGATTAGCATGGCCCCTGCGAAAGGATGACACGCAAATCCGTGAAGCGCTCCATATTGCTGTTTTAGTGCGTGGGTAAAAGTACAGAAATGAAAAAAGACAAAAGGCTTTTCACGATTCCAAATGGTGCATGAGGATGAGTTTAGCAAATCGTGGGAGGTGCTGCTGGGTCAACTGGAAGGTCTACATGCATGGTGAAAACGAATGTGGGATGCTCTGATCGTTTGTTTTGTTGTGCTAATGCACTTCCAAAGCCCTTGCTTTAGTGGGACTTTGCCATAGGCTATCCTGACACTCTAATTTCCCCCTGTCCATAAACTTGGTGACCTACTGCATCAATCAGTGTGCCTAGCACTGACAGGGCCAAAGCTCTGTAGTGCACGGTATATAAGTGGGAACATGGCTCTTCGGGTCCCACCACCTTGAAGGAACATTGCTGGGACTCGAGGCGTACATATGCCCTGAGCCTGACCACTGGTCTGTGCTCGCTACGGTGGCACATATACTAAAATTGGATCGATACAGAGAAGATTAGCATGGCCCCTGCGAAAGGATGACACGCAAATCCGTGAAGCGCTCCATATTGCTGTTTTAGTGCGTGGGTAAAAGTACAGAAATGAAAAAGACAAAAGGCTTTTCACAATTCCAAATGGTGCATGAGGATGGGTTTAGCAAATCGTGGGAGGTGCTGCTGGGTCAACTGGAAAGTCTACATGCATGGTGAAAACGAATGTGGGATGCTTTGATCATTTGTTTTGTTGTGCAACCAATGCACTTCCAAAGCCCTTGCTTTACTGGGACTTTGCCATAGGCTATCCTGACACTCTAATTTCCCCCTGTCCATAAACTTGGTGACCTACTGCATCAATCAGTGTGCCTAGCACTGACAGGGCCAAAGCTCTGTAGTGCACGGCATACAAGTAGGAACATGGCTCTCCAGGTCTCACCACCTTGGAGGAACATTGCTGGGACTCGAGGCGTACATATGCCCTGAGCCTGACTGCTGATCTGTGCTCGCTACGGTGGCACATATACTAAAATTGGATCGATACAGAGAAGATTAGCATGGCCCCTGCGAAAGGATGACACGCAAATCCGTGAAGCGCTCCATATTGCTTTTTTAGTGCGTGGGTAAAAGTACAGAAATGAAAAAAGACAAAAGGCTTTTCACGTTTCCAAATGGTGCATGACGATGGGTTTAGCAAATCGTGGGAGGTGCTGCTGGGTCAACTGGAAAGTCTACATGCATGGTGACAACGAATGTGGGATGCTTTGATCATTTGTTTTGTTGTGCTAATGCACTTCCAAAGCCCTTGCTTTAGTGGGATTGCCATAGGCTATCCTGACACTCTAATTTCCCCCCCCGTCCATAAACTTGGTGACCTACTGCATCAATCAGTGTGCCTAGCACTGACAGGGCCAAAGCTCTGTAGTGCACGGCATACAAGTGGGAACATGGCTCTCCGGTTCCCACCACCCTGGAGGAACATTGCTGGGACTCGAGGCGTACATATGCCCTGAGCCTGACCACTGGTCTGTGCTCGCTACGGTGGCACATATACTAAAATTGGATCGATACAGAGAAGATTAGCATGGCCCCTGCGAAAGGATGACACGCAAATCCGTGAAGCGCTCCATATTGCTGTTTTAGTGCGTGGGTAAAAGTACAGAAATGCAAAAAGACAAAAGGCTTTTCACGATTCCAAATGGTGCATGAGGATGGGTTTAGCAAATCGTGGGAGGTGCTGCTGGGTCAACTGGAAAGTCTACATGCATGGTGAAAACGAATGTGGGATGCTTTGATCGTTTCTTTTGTTGTGCTAATGCACTTCCAAAGCCCTTGCTTTAGTGGGACTTTGCCATAGGCTATCCTGACACTCTAATTTCCCCCTGTCCATAAACTTGGTGACCTACTGCATCAATCAGTGTGCCTAGCACTGACAGGGCCAAAGCTCTGTAGTGCACGGCATACAAGTGGGAACATGGCTCTTCGGGTCCCACCACCTTGAAGGAACATTGCTGGGACTCGAGGCGTACATATGCCCTGAGCCTGACCGCTGGTCTGTGCTCGCTACGGTGGCACATATACTAAAATTGGATCGATACAGAGAAGATTAGCATGGCCCCTGCGAAAGGATGACACGCAAATCCGTGAAGCGCTCCATATTGCTGTTTTAGTGCGTGGGTAAAAGTACAGAAATGAAAAAAGACAAAAGGCTTTTCACGATTCCAAATGGTGCATGAGGATGGGTTTAGCAAATCGTGGGAGGTGCTGCTGGGTCAACTGGAAAGTCTACATGCATGGTGAAAACGAATGTGGGATGCTTTGATCGTTTGCTTTGTTGTGCAACCAATGCACTTCCAAAGCCCTTGCTTTACTGGGACTTTGCCATAGGCTATCCTGACACTCTAATTTCCCCCTGTCCATAAACTTGGTGACCTACTGCATCAATCAGTGTGCCTAGCACTGACAGGGCCAAAGCTCTGTAGTGCACGGCATACAAGTGGGAACATGGCTCTCCAGGTCCCACCACCTTGGAGGAACATTGCTGGGACTCGAGGCGTACATATGCCCTGAGCCTGACCGCTGGTCTGTGCTTGCTACGGTGGCACATATACTAAAATTGGATCGATACAGAGAAGATTAGCATGGCCCCTGCGAAAGGATGACACGCAAATCCGTGAAGCGCTCCATATTGCTGTTTTAGTGCGTGGGTAAAAGTACAGAAATGAAAAAAGACAAAAGGCTTTTCACGATTCCAAATGGTGCATGAGGATGGGTTTAGCAAATCGTGGGAGGTGCTGCTGGGTCAACTGGAAAGTCTACATGCATGGTGAAAATGAATGTGGGATGCTTTGATCGTTTGCTTTGTTGTGCAACCAATGCACTTCCAAAGCCCTTGCTTTACTGGGACTTTGCCATAGGCTATCCTGACACTCTAATTTCCCCCTGTCCATAAACTTGGTGACCTACTGCATCAATCAGTGTGCCTAGCACTGACAGGGCCAAAGCTCTGTAGTGCACGGCATACAAGTGGGAACATGGCTCTTCGGGTCCCACCACCTTGAAGGAACATTGCTGGGACTCGAGGCGTACGTATGCCCTGAGCCTGACCGCTGGTCTGTGCTTGCTACGGTGGCACATATACTAAAATTGGATCGATACAGAGAAGATTAGCATGGCCCCTGCGAAAGGATGACACGCAAATCCGTGAAGCGCTCCATATTGCTGTTTTAGTGCGTGGGTAAAAGTACAGAAATGAAAAAAGACAAAAGGCTTTTCACGATTCCAAATGGTGCATGAGGATGGGTTTAGCAAATCGTGGGAGGTGCTGCTGGGTCAACTGGAAAGTCTACATGCATGGTGAAAATGAATGTGGGATGCTTTGATCGTTTGCTTTGTTGTGCAACCAATGCACTTCCAAAGCCCTTGCTTTACTGGGACTTTGCCATAGGCTATCCTGACACTCTAATTTCCCCCTGTCCATAAACTTGGTGACCTACTGCATCAATCAGTGTGCCTAGCACTGACAGGGCCAAAGCTCTGTAGTGCACGGCATACAAGTGGGAACATGGCTCTCCAGGTCCCACCACCTTGGAGGAACATTGCTGGGACTCGAGGCGTACATATGCCCTGAGCCTGTCCACTTGTCCGTGCTCGCTACGGTGGCACATATACTAAAATTGGATCGATACAGAGAAGATTAGCATGGCCCCTGCGAAAGGATGACACGCAAATCCGTGAAGCGCTCCATATTGCTGTTTTAGTGCGTGGGTAAAAGTACAGAAATGAAAAAGACAAAAGGCTTTTCACGATTCCAAATGGTGCATGAGGATGGGTTTAGCAAATCGTGGGAGGTGCTGCTGGGTCAACTGGAAAGTCTACATGCATGGTGAAAACGAATGTGGGATGCTTTGATCGTTTGTTTTGTTGTGCTAATGCACTTCCAAAGCCCTTGCTTTAGTGGGACTTTGCCATAGGCTATCCTGACACTCTAATTTCCCCCTGTCCATAAACTTGGTGACCTACTGCATCAATCAGTGTGCCTAGCACTGACAGGGCCAAAGCTCTGTAGTGCACGGCATACAAGTGGGAACATGGCTCTTCGGGTCCCACCACCTTGAAGGAACATTGCTGGGACTCGAGGCGTACATATGCCCTGAGCCTGACCGCTGGTCTGTGCTTGCTACGGTGGCACATATACTAAAATTGGATCGATACAGAGAAGATTAGCATGGCCCCTGCGAAAGGATGACACGCAAATCCGTGAAGCGCTCCATATTGCTGTTTTAGTGCGTGGGTAAAAGTACAGAAATGAAAAAGACAAAAGGCTTTTCACGATTCCAAATGGTGCATGAGGATGGGTTTAGCAAATCGTGGGAGGTGCTGCTGGGTCAACTGGAAAGTCTACATGCATGGTGAAAACGAATGTGGGATGCTTTGATCGTTTGTTTTGTTGTGCTAATGCACTTCCAAAGCCCTTGCTTTAGTGGGACTTTGCCATAGGCTATCCTGACACTCTAATTTCCCCCTGTCCATAAACTTGGTGACCTACTGCATCAATCAGTGTGCCTAGCACTGACAGGGCCAAAGCTCTGTAGTGCACGGCATACAAGTGGGAACATGGCTCTTCGGGTCCCACCACCTTGAAGGAACATTGCTGGGACTCGAGGCGTACATATGCCCTGAGCCTGACCGCTGGTCTGTGCTTGCTACGGTGGCACATATACTAAAATTGGATCGATACAGAGAAGATTAGCATGGCCCCTGCGAAAGGATGACACGCAAATCCGTGAAGCGCTCCATATTGCTGTTTTAGTGCGTCGGTAAAAGTACAGAAATGAAAAAAGACAAAAGGCTTTTCACGATTCCAAATGGTGCATGAGGATGGGTTTAGCAAATCGTGGGAGGTGCTGCTGGGTCAACTGGAAAGTCTACATGCATGGTGAAAATGAATGTGGGATGCTTTGATCGTTTGCTTTGTTGTGCAACCAATGCACTTCCAAAGCCCTTGCTTTACTGGGACTTTGCCATAGGCTATCCTGACACTCTAATTTCCCCCTGTCCATAAACTTGGTGACCTACTGCATCAATCAGTGTGCCTAGCACTGACAGGGCCAAAGCTCTGTAGTGCACGGCATACAAGTGGGAACATGGCTCTCCAGGTCCCACCACCTTGGAGGAACATTGCTGGGACTCGAGGCGTACATATGCCCTGAGCCTGTCCACTCGTCCGTGCTCGCTACGGTGGCACATATACTAAAATTGGATCGATACAGAGAAGATTAGCATGGCCCCTGCGAAAGGATGACACGCAAATCCGTGAAGCGCTCCATATTGCTGTTTTAGTGCGTGGGTAAAAGTACAGAAATGAAAAAAGACAAAAGGCTTTTCACGTTTCCAAATGGTGCATGACGATGGGTTTAGCAAATCGTGGGAGGTGCTGCTGGGTCAACTGGAAAGTCTACATGCATGGTGACAACGAATGTGGGATGCTTTGATCATTTGTTTTGTTGTGCTAATGCACTTCCAAAGCCCTTGCTTTAGTGGGATTGCCATAGGCTATCCTGACACTCTAATTTCCCCCCCGTCCATAAACTTGGTGACCTACTGCATCAATCAGTGTGCCTAGCACTGACAGGGCCAAAGCTCTGTAGTGCACGGCATACAAGTGGGAACATGGCTCTCCGGTTCCCACCACCCTGGAGGAACATTGCTGGGACTCGAGGCGTACATATGCCCTGAGCCTGACCACTGGTCTGTGCTCGCTACGGTGGCACATATACTAAAATTGGATCGATACAGAGAAGATAAGCATGGCCCCTGCGAAAGGATGACACGCAAATCCGTGAAGCGCTCCATATTGCTGTTTTAGTGCGTGGGTAAAAGTACAGAAATGAAAAAAGACAAAAGGCTTTTCACGATTCCAAATGGTGCATGAGGATGGGTTTAGCAAATCGTGGGAGGTGCTGCTGGGTCAACTGGAAAGTCTACATGCATGGTGAAAACGAATGTGGGATGCTTTGATCGTTTGTTTTGTTGTGCTAATGCACTTCCAAAGCCCTTGCTTTAGTGGGACTTTGCCATAGGCTATCCTGACACTCTAATTTCCCCCTGTCCATAAACTTGGTGACCTACTGCATCAATCAGTGTGCCTAGCACTGACAGGGCCAAAGCTCTGTAGTGCACGGCATACAAGTGGGAACATGGCTCTTCGGGTCCCACCACCTTGAAGGAACATTGCTGGGACTCGAGGCGTACATATGCCCTGAGCCTGACTGCTGGTCTGTGCTCGCTACGGTGGCACATATACTAAAATTGGATCGATACAGAGAAGATTAGCATGGCCCCTGCGAAAGGATGACACGCAAATCCGTGAAGCGCTCCATATTGCTGTTTTAGTGCGTGGGTAAAAGTACAGAAATGAAAAACGACAAAAGGCTTTTCACGATTCCAAATGGTGCATGAGGATGGGTTTAGCAAATCGTGGGAGGTGCTGCTGGGTCAACTGGAAAGTCTACATGCATGGTGAAAACGAATGTGGGATGCTTTGATCGTTTGCTTTGTTGTGCAACCAATGCACTTCCAAAGCCCTTGCTTTACTGGGACTTTGCCATAGGCTATCCTGACACTCTAATTTCCCCCTGTCCATAAACTTGGTGACCTACTGCATCAATCAGTGTGCCTAGCACTGACAGGGCCAAAGCTCTGTAGTGCACGGCATACAAGTGGGAACATGGCTCTCCAGGTCCCACCACCTTGGAGGAACATTGCTGGGACTCGAGGCGTACATATGCCCTGAGCCTGTCCACTTGTCCGTGCTTGCTACAGTGGCACATATACTAAAATTGGATAGATACAGAGAAGATTAGCATGTCCCCTGCGAAAGGATGACACGCAAATCCGTGAAGTGCTCCATATTGCTGTTTTAGTGCGTGGGTAAAAGTACAGAAATGAAAAAAGACAAAAGGCTTTTCACGATTCCAAATGGTGCATGAGGATGGGTTTAGCAAATTGTGGGAGGTGCTGCTGGGTCAACTGGAAAGTCTGTATGCATGGTGAAAACGAATGTGGGATGCTTTGATCGTTTGCTTTGTTGTGCAACCAATGCACTTCCAAAGCCCTTGCTTTACTGGGACTTTGCCATAGGCTATCCTGACACTCTAATTTCCCCCTGTCCATAAACTTGGTGACCTACTGCATCAATCAGTGTGCCTAGCACTGACAGGGCCAAAGCTCTGTAGTGCACGGCATACAAGTGGGAACATGGCTCTCCAGGTCCCACCACCTTGGAGGAACATTGCTGGGACTCGAGGCGTACATATGCCCTGAGCCTGACTGATGATCTGTGCTCGCTACGGTGGCACATATACAAAAATTTGATCGATACAGAGAAGATTAGCATGGCCCCTGCGAAAGGATGACACGCAAATCCGTGAAGCGCTCCATATTGCTTTTTTAGTGCGTGGGTAAAAGTACAGAAGTGAAGTTTATGTATAAACAAATTTCGAGAGGATCACGTGCTTATGATTGCTAGCAGCTGACCCGCATTATCCAATTCACTACGATCCAATCAGATGACTCCTAAACTACTATAAATACCCTGGGGTTTATTCCATTGCTATCTTCGTTTTGAAGAGGCAGCTTCACCGTAGCTAGCTCCGTTGAAGAACCAACTCTGTACCAGCATGGACAACCAAAGCAGCTACCATCTACCAGCTACAATCTACCAGCTACAATCTACCAGCTACCATCTACAAATTACCAGCTATAATCTACAAGCTACTAGCTATAATTTACAAGCTACAATCTACAGCAGCAGCAGCAACAACTGCAGAAACAACAAATGCAGCAACAACAACAACTACTACTATTACTACTTCAAAACAACTCCAACAATTGCATCAACAACTTCAACAAAACATCAAACCTTCCACTTCAACGCATCTGCTGTGTCTTCAACCATATTCTCCAGCAAATGACAGCCAAAACTCCAAAGCCATTGCAATGAAACTGAACCATTACCTTTTTCCTAGCGGTGCACATGCTATGCACATGAAGGGAAGCTTTGCAATATAACTTTACCAAACATTTAGACTAAAACATTTTTAAATCTTTTGAATAACAAGACTAACGTAAACAATGATACTTGCCTCTTGCCCGTCCACTGACTCATAACATTTAACAGCTTGTTTGCTGGAATGTTCAGCAGAGCAACAGCTCAAGTCATAAACAATGGTGAACTTGATCAACAAAATGGCCGCCGGGCTCTTTCACCTTTGGCACGCTTGACTGGCTCTCCTCTAAGCCAATAGCTGTAAGGAAAAGCGCCACCATCCAATAAGCTCTCTGGAGAAGGTCCCGCCCTCTCTCTTGACTTTGTTGCAAGTCTTATGAACGAATTTGGGCCGGACCCGCTTGTGAATGAAGTTAAGATACCAACAAATGTTTTTCATGGATTAAAGTAAAGCCAATTACTAACATTCCATTCACAGTTTTACTAAGTGGTGACATCGCAATTGAAGTCTTATAGAGTTCAGAGTTTGATGTTAGTAATAAAAAAAAAATAATAATAAAAATAAATAAATAAATAAATAAATAAATAAATAAATAAAATAAAATAAATAAATAAATAAATTAAAAAAAAAAAAAAAAAAGATTTATACTCAGAGCACTGAGGTCTAATTACACTAGACCAGTTACTCATTTATTCATACACTAGTGTCTTATGTAAGCTTATAATGGCAAGTCAGTTTGATGTGAAACAGCAACAAAACAAACTTCCCGATTGGCTGCTATGA
The DNA here is from genome assembly GCF_052040795.2 of Danio rerio. Lineage (NCBI taxonomy): Eukaryota > Metazoa > Chordata > Actinopteri > Cypriniformes > Danionidae > Danio > Danio rerio. Next base: position 63,458,532 of record NC_141024.2, on the reverse strand, counting down.
ATAGGAGGACATTTCTGACAACGGATCTTCAATAAACACTTCCAGGACCACCAGACAAACCATACCCCCTATCCTCAGCTCTCCATCCATTTGCCATTCTGAGGGGAGATGAATGCTCACCTCTACCATCCTTGCACGTAGCGACATCAAGCTATCAGACCTTGCATTAATAAAAAGACCATGACATTTGGCTGCAGAACCTGACCCTCATCCAACCCATTACATTTTATATGCTCTTCAAATACAATCACACTCTACATAAAGGATGCATTTCCACTCACATGGCTCACATCCTCGATGCCATATTTCTCAAATTGCTTTGAATTACATTGTCACCCTGATACTAACTTCTGATTTCTGATTTCAGGTCTAACCCAAGAGGTTCGGCAGCTTTTACCAAGGTCACTGGTTTGCTTCAACGTGGCCCCCGCAGATGTTCAGTCTACCCAGAAATCAGCAATCATCTGCGCTTTCGAACTCTACCCCAAAGTCGCAGCAGCGCTTTTATGGGGAGATGAATGGTCCGCCTCTAGCATTCTCGTTCATTGCGACAACGAAGCCACCGTTTATTGCATTAATTAAGGATGCTCGCACGCACTTCCAATTATGCTCTTACTAAGATGCCTCGTTTGGACGGCAGCCAAAAAGCAATTCATTATGACTGCTAGACATGTTCCAGTTTGCAAAAATCAAATTGCTAATTCTCTCTCTCGCTTTCTTTTCCAGAAATTTCGGCTCTTGGTACTGGAAGCAGACCAGCATCCAACACCTGTTCCACTCTATTCACAAATTATATTGCCATAAAACTTCCATATTCGCACACTGCGCAAAGGATACCTCTCACTCCACACAGCCCGTACACTAGACGCCATGTTTACCCTGGCTTTTTGGCTTCCTGAGGTGTTCAGAAATGGCTTTCTCATCCAATTTCAATCCCGCAATACACCCCACTATATCTGATCTAACACTGCTGAATGCTGAAACACTCGCCTTTTTCATTAAGCAAAGCAAAACAGATCAGACAAGCAAAGGGCATTTTATTTTCATTTTTAAAATTTTTCCCCCACACAGCCATTCCAAACTCTCCTAGCTTTCTCCATTCAAGGAGAGCAAAGGAGCCTGACCCACATGCCCCATTTTTACTGATGACGCTAACCGTCCAGTAACTCGTTTTTGGTTTCAAAAACATCTGAAAGAAGTCCTCCGCCTTTCGGGCGTTTACCCCGAATTATATTCCAGCCACTCATTTAGAATTGGCGCAGCCACCACAGCAGCTCACAAAGGTCTATCCTCGCACCAAATCCAGACCCTAGGCCGCTGGTCTTCAGATGCCTTCAAGCTTACATTCGCCTCAGCCGATCCCACCTCAAGACAGCCCAGCTAGCCCTAACCAGCTAAATTCCAAACTCCAACTAGGGGTACAAGCTCGACCCTAAATAGGCTGGAGTACGTGTGTGTGTGTGCTTGTGTATGGGTGTGCATGGGAATGTGTGTGATTGCTCGCGCAAATACAGCGTGCGTTTGCACACGTATACATGCTTGTTTGCACGCGGATATGTATATAGGTGCGGGCGTACGTCTAAGTATGCATATGTACGTGCAAGCAAATGAGTATGTGAGGCATTACATGTTGTGCAGGTTGCATGTATGCTCTTAACTTTCCTTTCAAACCTACTATGCTCTTTCCCTCACCATGCTCCGACCCCCGCAGGGGTCCAATCCGAGTTTCGACTCTCGCGAGTCACCCCTAGCCCATCCCCGGCCACCCCTTCACTACCACCTCCAGTAAGAGCCTGCACTACCCCCTCCCTCTTCCCGACTCTTACTGCCCCCCCCCCCATAGCTCTGACCCCCGCAGGGGTCGCGCTGAGCTTCGACTCTCGCAAGAGTCACCATTTGCGCCGCCCCACCCAGGCCATTAGAAATGGTATGTACGCGCATGTTATGCGCATGCATCCGATGTATACCTGTTCCGATGCGTGTGCATGCACATGCCGAAACAGGAATAGACGCACGTGCATGCTCACGCACGCAGGTTATTCCCTCTCTCCTTTTCTTTCTTTGGCGTCGAGTTCCTCCGCCCTCTCTTTTCTTCCTTTCTCATAGGCCATCAATCCTCAGCTCTAACTCCCGCAGGAGTGACTAAAACGAGCTTCGACTCTCGCAAGAGTCCCGCCCCGGCCACCTCCTGCTGCAGTCTCCACCGCCCCCTCCCTTTCCCAGACTTCAGCAGGAGAAATGCCCACAGCAGCTCTGACCCCCGCAGGGGTCGCTCCGAGCTTCGACTCTCGCAAGAGTCAATCACCGCCCATGCCCGGCCCTTACTATGTAATAACCATATATATTCATATATATTTATATATGCATATATACTCCTATATTCTCCTTTTCTTCTTTCTGGCGTCGAGATTCTCCGCCTGGCAATTATTTGCCCCTTCTTTCTTCCTTACAGCGTGAGTGCTTCCGCTACTTTTACCCTTCTCTGATCTTCCCCCTTATCTCCTTACCCTCCTATTTCCTCAAATTCTTTTCCAGCGTTGAGTTCTCCGCTAACTGTCTTTCTTTCAGCGTCACTCTTTCGCTATGTTCTTCCTTCCGCTTAGGCCCTCAATCCTCAGCTCTAGCTCCCGCAGGGGCGACTAAAAAGAGCTTCAACTCCTGCCGGAGTTCAGGCCCTGGCCACCTCCCACCCACTCATACAAGAGTCTCCACCGCCCAAATGTTCCTGACTCTTGCTTGAGCAAACTAACCCCAGCTCCCACCCCCGCAGGGGTGTATATATTTGAGCCTTGACTCCCGCGGAGTCAATCCAGCCCTGCCCTCACCCCGCCTAGGCTCTAGCAGTCTACTTTGCTCTGCTCCCTTAGAAGCTTCTCTTCCTAAGCTATCAACGCTATATCCAGCAGCCGGATATGGCTTGTTACACCTGCTTTTTGGGGGGCTCTTCAATACGCGGCTGCTGTCCCGAGCTATTCAAAGGCATTTTGGGGAGTTCTCGAGATCTACCTGAGCTCAAACTCCCCTCCCGCTTTGCAACGGGAGGGAGCCCTGGGCTCGAGGATCTCATGAGCTCAGGGCTCTCTCCCGGGACAGCATGCCAAACAAGCTTATAATTAATCATCAGCTAAGTGTGAACTCTTGAAGTGAAGTTTATGTATAAACAAATTTCGAGAGGATCACGTGCTTATGATTGCTAGCAGCTGACCAGCATTATCCAATTCACTACGATCCAATCAGATGACTCCTAAACTACTATAAATACCCTGGGGTTTATTCCATTGCTATCTTCGTTTTGAAGAGTCCCCCCTTCCTCCCCTACGCCTCCTTCTTAGACGGGTGACACGGTGGCCCAGTGCCTAGCACTGTCGCCTCACAGCAAGAATGTCTCTGGTTCCTGGCTTTACCAAAACTAGCAGACATTTCTGTGCGGAGTTTTGCACTTCTCCCCGTGCTCACGTGGGTTTCCCCCGGGTTCCCCGGTTTCCTCCCACCGCCTAAAAACATGCAATTAAGTCAATTGAACAAGCCAAATTGTCAACATAGACACGCTCCTAGTTAGTAATTAGTTTCAAGAGCATTCACTTGCTACAGCAGGGGAGTTCTCGAGATCTACCTGAGCTCAAACTCCCTCCCGCTTTGCAACGGGAGGGAGCCCTGGGCTCGAGGATCTCATGAGCTCAGGGCTCTCTCCCGGGACAGCATGCCAAACAAGCTTATAATTAATCATCAGCTAAGTGTGAACTCTTGAAATGAAAAAAGACAAAAGGCTTTTCACGTTTCCAAATGGTGCATGACGATGGGTTTAGCAAATCGTGGGAGGTGCTGCTGGGTCAACTGGAAAGTCTACATGCATGGTGACAACGAATGTGGGATGCTTTGATCGTTTGTTTTGTTGTGCTAATGCACTTCCAAAGCCCTTGCTTTAGTGGGATTGCCATAGGCTATCCTGACACTCTAATTTCTCCCCGTCCATAAACTTGGTGACCTACTGCATCAATCAGTGTGCCTAGCACTGACAGGGCCAAAGCTCTGTAGTGCACGGCATACAAGTGGGAACATGGCTCTCCGGTTCCCACCACCCTGGAGGAACATTGCTGGGACTCGAGGCGTACATATGCCCTGAGCCTGAGTGCTCACTACGGTGGCACATATACTAAAATTGGATTGATACAGAGAAGATTAGCATGGTCCCTGCGAAAGGATGACACGCAAATCCGTAAAGCGATCCATATTGCTGTTTTAGTGCGTGGGTAAAAGTACAGAAATGAAAAAAGACAAAAGGCTTTTCACGATTCCAAATGGTGCATGAGGATGGGTTTAGCAAATCGTGGGAGGTGCTGCTGGGTCAACTGGAAAGTCTACATGCATGGTGAAAACGAATGTGGGATGCTTTGATCGTTTGTTTTGTTGTGCTAATGCACTTCCAAAGCCCTTGCTTTAGTGGGACTTTGCCATAGGCTATCCTGACACTCTAATTTCCCCCTGTCCATAAACTTGGTGACCTACTGCATCAATCAGTGTGCCTAGCACTGACAGGGCCAAAGCTCTGTAGTGCACGGCATACAAGTGGGAACATGGCTCTCCAGGTCCCACCACCTTGGAGGAACATTGCTGGGACTCGAGGCGTACATATGCCCTGAGCCTGAGTGCTCACTACGGTGGCACATATACTAAAATTGGATTGATACAGAGAAGATTAGCATGGTCCCTGCGAAAGGATGACACGCAAATCCGTTAAGCGATCCATATTGCTGTTTTAGTGCGTGGGTAAAAGTACAGAAATGAAAAAAGACAAAAGGCTTTTCACGATTCCAAATGGTGCATGAGGATGGGTTTAGCAAATCGTGGGAGGTGCTGCTGGGTCAACTGGAAAGTCTACATGCATGGTGAAAACGAATGTGGGATGCTTTGATCGTTTGTTTTGTTGTGCTAATGCACTTCCAAAGCCCTTGCTTTAGTGGGACTTTGCCATAGGCTATCCTGACACTCTAATTTCCCCCTGTCCATAAACTTGGTGACCTACTGCATCAATCAGTGTGCCTAGCACTGACAGGGCCAAAGCTCTGTAGTGCACGGCATACAAGTGGGAACATGGCTCTCCGGTTCCCACCACCCTGGAGGAACATTGCTGGGACTCGAGGCGTACATATGCCCTGAGCCTGACCGCTGGTCTGTGCTCGCTACGGTGGCACATATACTAAAATTGGATCGATACAGAGACGATTAGCATGGCCCCTGCGAAAGGATGACACGCAAATCCGTGAAGCACTCCATTTTGCTTTTTTAGTGCGTGGGTAAAAGTACAGAAATGAAAAAAGACAAAAGGCTTTTCACGACTCCAAATGGTGCATGAGGATGGATTTAGCAAATCGTGGGAGGTGCTGCTGGGTCAACTGGAAAGTCTACATGCATGGTGAAAACGAATGTGGGATGCTCTGATCGTTTGTTTTGTTGTGCTAATGCACTTCCAAAGCCCTTGCTTTAGTGGGACTTTGCCATAGGCTATCCTGACACTCTAATTTCCCCCCGTCCATAAACTTGGTGACCTACTGCATCAATCAGTGTGCCTAGCACTGACAGGGCCAAAGCTCTGTAAAGCACGGGATACAAGTGGGAACATGGCTCTAGGATAGAAAGGAGAAAAGACAAAAGGTTTTTTACGATTCCAAATGGTGCATGAGCAGGGTTTTAGCTGTTGGGATAGTTTACAGTTTAACCAAAAGAATGACCAGTCTGATAGATGAAGAAGAGCTAGAGTCAGAGATTCAAATAAATAAATAAATCAAGTTTACCTAAGACAGTTTGCAGTTTCATCATCAGAAGCCAGCTTCAACACTCGCAATAAGTTCCTAGGCTGCTCTGCTTACAATCACCAATCAATAACAATTATACTCTGACATAATGTCATTTCCAACTGAACACTGTGATTATCAGTTTTCATGGAACAGGCAGATAGCAGCTCATAGCTGATATCTAATGAGAGAGAAAGAGAGTTTTGAGCAATCCAGAACTGTTAATGTATGTTTACTCAATTTAAACATACATTAAACATAACATTAACTTCAATAACATAATTTTATTGTAATCTTTTACTCAAGCCCATCCTAAAACATATAAAACAGAGTTGACATGCTTTTTCAAAGTAATGATGTTACAGTCAACAACAGTTTTAGATCTTTCAGGGGTTAACTGCATCCATCAAAGTATTATTTCAACCCCCATTTATGTTACTTATATATTACTAAAAATATTTAAATCCAACCATACAGCTGCTTGTTTGCACAGACTTACATGGCACATTTTTTATACAGACATGTCTCTGTTACTTTTACAGCCAAAAGTCATGGTGAGGGCTAAATCAAGATAGCAGTGCACTCACACAGAATCTTATCTTCTAAGACAAAACATACGCTATTCTTTACTCCCATAATGTTACTGTCAGTTTCTGTGCTTAGTTTTTGGCTACTAGACACTTAATATTTAGATTTTAGCTTTTCATTGACAATTAATTGCCAAAGGCATTTTTTATCTTAAAATCGGTTCTAAAATCATTTTAAACCTAAGAGCTTAGCTGAGCCATTTACTGCATTCTGCTCTCATCTGTTTCTTTTTATATCAGAGTTTAACACCAAAAGCAACAAGAAATTGAGAATGAAATCTTACTAACAGCGCTTAGCTTTTGCTTGATTAATCTGCAAACCATCCCAAGATGTGGATACTGTCCAGATCGGTCCAATCCAGTTAGGGTCATATTTTTTTCGGGATTGCTCCTGGTGCATCATTGATCAATCAACCTCGCCCTAATATTTCTAGGTTTCTTGTCTGACTTTTGTGGCCACTACTATCTAATGGATACCGATTAAGATGTTATTTAAGAATTTATTTATTTATTTAACTATTTCTTTCCCTAATAATCTGACCCACTCTATTCTTAGGATTCGGGCCCTTTTGTCTGTGAAACAGCAAGATAGCAGTGGTGGAACTAATTACAATCTCGGGTTAATTTAGTCCACTACTAAATAAAAACCAGTCCAAGTTTTATCCCCGAGAATGTCCTAAAAGCCTCTTACACACCCGTCACTGAGTACTTAACTCTGGGTGGAGGAGGTACACCCCTCAACTACTGTTATACTTATTACTATCGTTATAGGTGTACCGCAAAATGCACCAGCTCACAAGGGGATTCCACACAAAGCTACCACAAAATTTTGCCTTTCATTCACGTCTGAATGAGAACCCAACAGCTTTCCGTTACTACCCACTACTCCACAGACCATCCCTAGTCTATAATATTTTAAATCTTTCTACATTTCTTTTTGTTGATTGATCAATGGTGTCACCAGTAAACAAGTGCCACGCGTCCATCAAAACTGTAGGGATAGTATACAGTTTAACCCAAAGAATGACCAGTCAGGTATATAAAAAAGAGCCAGAGTCAGAGATTTAAATAAATAAATCAAGTTTACAGAAGATAGTTTGCAGTTTCATCAGCTGAAACCAGCTTCAACTCTCGCAATGAGTTCCTAGGCCGCTCTGCTTACAATCACCAATCAATAACAATTATACTCTCACATAACGTCATTAACTGCGTCATACATATAGGTGTTCTAGCCTGATTGGTTAAAACACAGATAGACTAGGTGAATTTCCACGTGGGGTTTGTGCGTATATTCTGAACAATATCTTAAAGGTGCAGTAGGTGATCTGCCAAAATGCTAACCGCTTAGCATATTATCTTTGGACGGCGGCGAGGGACTGTGATTTAAAGCCACACCCCCTGAAATCGCGAACGCGCGCACCGCGTCACAACAGCAGACAGACAACCCCACTAGTTCATGTCATTTGCCAGTTAGTTAGTGCCAGCGCCATGCAGGAATTACATTTATTACTTAACCACACTTACATGCTATTTCAGAGTGAATATTCAGTGTAGCGATAAACAGTATAGGAAGGCTATCATTGTTCAAAAATGACCAAAGTTAATATAAAAGCACACACGCTAATGGCGTATCTGCGTGAACAGATGCGCAGAAGTCCGAATCTACATTTGCTGACAGACAGCCTGACCTGCTTATCGGAATTATGGGAGATTATAGTCCGACTCTATTTAATTGGATGAACATTTTTTTAGGTTTATGCTTTACCCAGGATAAAAAAATACATATAAACACATTTAGATAATTTACTGTAATCATTACTATTGGACTATGAAGAGACTTTCAACCAGAACAAAAATTGTTTCTGAAGATAATCACCTGCTGCACCTTTAAGCATAAATGTCAGACATCCCTTAGACTGATTGAAGCTGACTCCAGACCTGTGAAACGGATCAACAATCAAATAGAACACACACACACACCTAAAGTATAATCTGTTTCTTATTCAAGGCTGAGTGTACTCTCAGCCATCTTTATCAAAACTGGTTAAAAATTTGTATAATCTACATTCAGGCAGTTATAATCTTACTATACAAAGTCTATCTTGAATAAAAAGTAGAATCACTTTAAAATAATTAACCGTAAAAACAGCAAAATCACTTTAGACATTTTAGATAGTATTAACTCATAGAAATAACAATAGAGACATTTGATTCCAGTCCTCAGCCCTCAGTTCCACTTAAGGTCTCTGTGACCTCTGACCTAGTTTGGTGGCTTCTGATAATAGTTATAAAGAGACAGACAAATGCACTGAACATTCTTATATTAAGCAATGTGTTAACTTATTCATTAATTAAAATCATTTCACAGTAAATACTCATTCAAATGATCATATAATTATATTTAATAAAAAAAAATCATAAGTAACAAGATGATGAAAAAAGGATAAACGGTGGTCCATGATGAGACAGATTGGAAAGCAGAAATCCGAATCCTTCAGCAGGAGAACATGTGTTTCAGGATTGGAGGCTCAGTGGTAGAATTCTCCCCTGCCAGGCGGGAAACCCAGGTCCGATTCCCGGCCAATGCAGTTGCTCGTTTGTGTTGCTACTCTTCCAGCTGCAAGTAACAGCCTTGTGGCAGCCACACAACACAAAGGCAAGAAACAACATTGGTCAGTATTGGTGGTTCAGTGGTAGAATTCTCGCCTGCCATGCAGGAGACCCGGGTCTGATTCCCGACCAATGCAATTCTTGTTTTGTGTTGCTACTGTTCCAGCTGGAAGGCTAACAGCCTTGCAGCTATCACACCCCACTAGGGCAGAAGCATAACCATATCAACATTGGTGGTTTTGGTAGAAATCTTGCCTGCCATGTGGGAGACCTGGGTTCGATTCCCTGCTAATGCAATTGCTGTTTTGTGTGGCTCCTCTTCCAGCTCTGGTTGAAGGCCTTTAAGCACTCACACAACACAAAGGCAAGGAAGAACATGGGTCAGTATTAGTGGTTCAGTGGTAGAATTCTTGCCTGCCTTGCGGGCGACCCGAGGCCGATTTCTGTCCAATGCAATTCCTCTCTTGTGTTGCTACTCTTCCAGCTCTTGGTAACAGCCTTGCAGCAATCACACCCCGTTAGGGCAGCACCATAAGCATATCAGCATTGGTGGTTCAGTGGTAGAATTCTCACCTGCCATGCCGGAGACCCGTGTCTGATTCCCAGCCAATGCAATTCCTTTTTTGTGTTGCTACTCTTCCAGCTCTGGGTAACAGCCTTGCAGCAATTACACCCCACTAGGGCTGCAGTAAAAGCTTATCAGCATTGGTGGTTCAGTGCTAGAATTCTCGCCTGCCACATGGTAAACCTAGAATCGATTCTCGGCTAATACAAGTGCGATTTTGTGTGGCTCCTTTTTCAGCACAGGTTGACTGCCTTTTAGCACTTACACAACACAAAGCCAAAAAACAACATCGGTCAGCATAGGTGGTTCAGTGGTAGAATTCTCGCCTGCGACGAGGGAGACCCGGGTCCGATTCCCGGCCAATGCAATTCCTGTTTTGTGTTGCTGCTCTTCCAGCTCTGGGTAACAGCCTTGCAGCAATCACACCCCACTAGGGCTGCAGTCCAACCATATCAGCATTGGTGGTTCAGTGGTAGAATTCTCGCCTGCCACGAGGGAGACCCGGGTCCGATTCCCGGCCAATGCAAGTGCTGTTTTTTGTTGCTACTCTTCCAGCTTTGGGTAACAGCCTTGCATCAATCACACCCCACTAGGGCTGCAGAATAAGCATATCAGCAATGGTGGTTCAGTGGTAGATTTCTCGCCTCCCTTGTGAAAGACCCTGGTCAGATTCCCGTCCATTACAGTTCCTATTTTGTGTTGCTACTCTTCCAGCTCTGGGTAACAGCCTTGCAGCAATCACAACCCACTAGGGCTGCAATATAAGCATATCAGCATTGCTGGTTCAGTGGTAGAAATCTCGCCTGCCACGCGGGAGACCTTGAGTCGATTCCTGGCTAATACAAATGCATTTTTGTGTGGCTCCTTTTTCAGCTCTGGTTGACGGCCTTTTAGCACTCACACAACATAAAGGCAAAGAAACAACATGGGTCAGCATTGGTCGTTCAGTGGTAGAATTCTTGCCTGCCACGCGGGAGACCCAGGTCCGTTTCCCGGCCAATGCACCTTCTGATTTTGGTTGCTACTCTTCCAGCACTGGGTAACAGCCTTGCAGCAATCACAACCCACTAGGGCTGCAGTAAAACCATATCAGCATTGGTGGATTAGTTGTAGAATTCTCACCTGCCACGCGGTAGACCTTGAGTCGCTTCCTGGCTAATACAAATGCAGTTTTGTGTGGCTCCTTTTTCAGCTCTGGTTGACGGCCTTTTAGCACTCACACAACACAAAGGCAAGGAAGAACATGGGTCAGCATTGGTGGTTCAGTGGTAGAATTCTCGCCCGCCACGCGGGAGACCCGGGTCCGAATCCCGGCCAATGCAATTCCTGTTTTGTGTTGCTACTCTTCCAGCTCTGGGTAACACCCTTGCAGCAGTCACACCCACTAGGGCTGTAGCATAAGCATATCAGCATTGGTGGTTCAGTGGTAGAATTCTCGCCTGCCACGCGGGAGACCTGGGTCCGATTACTGGTCAATGCAATTCTTGTTTTGTGTTGCTACTCTTCCAGCTCTGAGTATCAGCCTTGCAGCAATCACACCCCACTAGGGCTGCAATAAAAGCTTATCAGCATTGGTGGTTCAGTGGTAGATTTCTTGCCTGCCACACAGAAGACCCTGGTCCGATTCCCATCCATTACAATTCCTGTTTTGTGTAGCTACTCTTCCAGCTCTGGGTAACAGCCTTGCATCAATCGCACCCCACTAGGGCTGCAGAATAAGCATTTCAGCATTGGTGGTTCAGTGGTAGAATTCTCGCCTGCGAAGAGGGAGACCAGGTCCGATTCCCAGCCAATGCAGTTCTTGTTTTGTATTACTACTCTTCCAGCTCTGGGTAACAGCCTTGCAGCAATCACACCCCACTAGGGGCGCAATAAAGCATATCAGTATTGGTGGTTCAGTGGTAGAATTCTCGCCTGCTACGCGGGAGACCTTGAGTCGATTCCCGACTAATACAAGCGCGGTTTTGTGTGGCTCCTGTTTCACCTCTGGTTGACGTCTTTTTAGCCCTCACACAACACAAAGGCAGGGAAGAACATGGGTCAGCATTGGTGGCTCAGTGGTAGAGTTCTCGCCTGCCATGCGGGAGACCCGAGTCCGATTCCCGGCCAATGAAAATCTTGTTTTGTGTTGCTACTCTTCCAGCTCTGGATATCAGCCTTGCAGCAATCACACCCCACTAGGGCTGTAGTAAAACCATATCAGCATTGGTGGTTCAGTGGTAAAATTCTCACCTGCCACGCGGTGGGCCTAGAGTTGATTCCTGGCTAATACAAGTGCGTTCTTTTGTGGCTCCTTTTTCAGCTCTGTTTGACGGCCTTTTAGCACTCACACACTACAAAGGCAAAAAACTATATCGGTAGGCATTGATGGCTCAGTGGCAGAATCCTCGCCTGCCACAGAGTAGACCTAGAGTCAATTCACAGCTAATACAAGTGTGGTTTTGTGTGGCTCCTTTTTCAGCTCTGGTTGACGGCCTTTAAGTACTCACACAACACAAAGCCAAAAAAACAACTTCGGTCAGCATAGGTGGTTCAGTGGTAGAATTCTCACCTGCCGCGTGGGAGACCTGGGTCTTATTCCCGGCCAATGCAATTCCTGTTTTGTGTAGCTACTCTTCCAGCTCTGGTTGACAGCCTTTTAGCACTCACACAACAAAAAGGCAAAACACAACATCGGTTAGCATTGGTGGTTCAGTGGAAGAACTCTTGCCTGCCACGCGGGAGACCCGGGTCCGATTCCTGGCCAATGCATTTCCTGTTTTGTGTTGCCACTCTTCCAGCTCTGGGTAACAGCCTTGCAGCAATCACACCCCAATAGGGATCCAGTATAAGCATATCAGCATTGGTGGTTCAGTGGTAGAATTCTCACCTGCCATGCGGGAGACCCAGGTCCGATTCCCGGACAATGCAAGTGTGGTTTTGTGTTGCTACTCTTCCAGCTCTGGAAAAAACAGCCTTGCATCAATCACACCCCACTAGGGCTGCAGAATAACCATATCAGCGTTGGTGGTTCAGTGGTAGATTTCTCGCCTGCCACGCGGAAGACCCTGGTCCGATTCCCGTCCATTCCAATTCCTGTTTTGTGTTGTTACTCTTCCAGCTCTGGGTAACAGCCTTCCAGCAATCACAACCCACTAGAGCTGCAGAATAAGCATATCAGCATTGGTGGTTCAGTGGTAGAATGCTCGCCTGCCACATAGGAGACATAGAGTCGATTCCCGGCTAAAACATGTGCATTTTTGAGTGGCTCCTGTTTCAGCTCTGGTTGATGGCCTTTTAGCACTCACACAACATAAAGGCAAGGAACAACATAGATCAGCATTGGTCGTTTAGTGGTAGAATTCTTGCCTGCCACGCGGGAGACCCAGGTCTGTTTCCCGGCCAATGCACCTTCTGATTTTGGTTGCTACTCTTCCAGCACTGGGTAACAGCCTTGCAGCAATCACAACCCACTAGGGCTGCAGTAAAACCATATCAGCATTGGTGGTTTAGTTGTAGAATTCTTGCCTGCCACGCGGTAGACCTTGAGTCGCTTCCTGGCTAATACAAGTGCAGTTTTGTGTGGCTCCTTTTTCAGCTCTGGTTGACGGCCTTTTAGCACTCACACAACACAAAGGCAAGGGAGAACATGGGTCTGCATTGGTGGTTCAGTGGTAGAATTCTCGCCTGCCACGTGGGAGACCCGGGTCCGATTCCCGGCCAATGCAATTCCTGTTTTGTGTTGCTACTCTTCCAGCTCTGGGTAACAGCCTTGCATCAATCACACCCCACTAGGGCTGTAGCATAAGCATATTAGCATTGTTGGTTCAGTGGTAGATTATTTGCCTGCCACACAGAAGACCATGGTCCGATTCCTGTCCATTACAATTCCAGTTTTGTGTAGCTACTCTTCCAGCTCTGGGTAACAGCCTTGCAGTAATCACACCCCACTAGGGCGGCAATATAAGCATATCAGCATTGGTGATTCAGTGGTAGAAATCTCGCCTGCCACGTGGGAGACCCGGGTCTGATTCCCGGCCAATGCAGGTGCTGTTTTGTGTAGTTACTCTTTCAGCTTTGGGTAACAGCCTTGCATCAATCACACCCCACTAGGGCTGCAGAATAAGCATATCAGCAATGGTGGTTGAGTGGTAGATTTCTCGCCTCCCCCGTGAAAGACTCTGGTCAGATTCCCGTCCATTCCAATTCCTATTTTGTGTTGCTACTCTTTCAGCTCTGGTTGACGGCCTTTTAGCACTCACACAACAAAAAGGCAAAACACAACATCGGTCAGCATTGGTGGTTCAGTGGAAGAATTCTCGCCTGCCACGTGGGAGACCCGGGTCCGATTCCTGGCCAATGCATTTCCTGTTTTGTGTTGCTACTCTTCCAGCTCTGGGTAACAGCCTTGCAGCAATCACACCCCAATAGGGATCCATTATAAGCATATCAGCATTGGTGGTTTAGTGGTAGAATTCTCACCTGCCATGCGGGAGACCCAGGTCCGATTCCCGGCCAATGCAAGTGTGGTTTTGTGTTGTTACTCTTCCAGCTCTGGGTAACAGCCTTGCAGCAATCACAACCCACTAGGGCTGCAGGATAAGCATATCAGCATTGGTGGTTCAGTGGTAGAATGCTCGCCTGCCACGTAGGAGACCTAGAGTCGATTCCCGGCTAAAACATGTGCAGTTTTGTGTGGCTCCTTTTTCAGCTCTGGTTGACGGCCTTTTAGCACTCACACAACACAAAGGCAAGGGAGAACATGGGTCTGCATTGGTGGTTCAGTGGTAGAATTCTCGCCTGCCACGTGGGAGACCCGGGTCCGATTCCCGGCCAATGCAATTCCTGTTTTGTGTTGCTACTCTTCCAGCTCTGGGTAACAGCCTTGCATCAATCACACCACACTAGGGCTGTAGTATAAGCAAGTCAGCTTTGTTGGTTCAGTGGTAGATTGCTTGCCTGCCACACAGAAGACCATGGTCCGATTCCCGTCCATTACAATTCCTGTTTTGTGTAGCTACTCTTCCAGCTCTGGGTAACAGCCTTGCAGTAATCACACCCTACTAGGGCTGCAGTGTAAGCATATCAGCATTGGTGGTTCAGTGGTAGAATTCTCGCCTGCCACGCGGGAGACCCGGGTCCGATTCCCGGCCAATGCAAGTGCTGTTTTGTGTTGCTACTCTTCCATTTCTGGGTAACAGCCTTGCAGCAATCACAACCCACTAGGGCTGGAGTATAAGCATATCATCATTCCTGGTTCAGTGGTAGAAATCTCGCCTGCAACGAGGGAGACCTTGAGTCGATTCCTGGCTAATACAAATGCAGTTTTGTGTGGCTCCTTTTTCAGCTCTGGTTGACGGCCCTTTAGCACTCACACAATACAAAGGCAAGGAACAACATAGGTCAGCATTGGTGGTTCAGTGGTAGGAACCTTACCTGCTACACGCGAGACCCGGGTCCAATTCCCACCCAATGCTTTTCCTGTTTTGTGTTGCTACTCTTCCAGCTCTGGGTAACAGCCTTGCAGCAATCACACCCCACTAGGGCTGTAGCATAAGCTTATCAGCATTGGTGGTTCAGTGGTAGAATTCTTGCCTGCCACGCGGGAGACCCGGGTCCGATTCCCGGTCAATGCAATTCCTGTTTTGTGTTGCTACTCTTCCAGCTCTGGGTATCAGCCTTGCAGCAATCACACCCCACTAGGGCTGCAGCTTAAACATATCAGCATTGGTTGTTCAGTGGTAGATTTCTCACCCTGCCACGCGGAAGACCGTAGTCCGATTCTCGTCCATTACAAATCCTGTTTTGTGTTGCTACTCTTCCAGCTCTGGGTAACAGCGTTGCAGCAATCACACCCCACTGGGGCTGCAGTATAAGCATATCAGCATTGGTGGTCCAGTGGTAGAGTTCTCGCCTCCCACGTAGGAGACCTGGGCCCGGTTCCCAGCCAATGCAATTCCTGTTTTGTGTAGCTGCTCTTCCAGCTCTGGGTATCAGCCTTGCAGCAATCACACCCCACTAGGACAGCAGTATGAGCATATCAGCATTGGTGGTTCAGTGGTAGAATTCTTGCCTGCCACGTGGGAGACCTGGGTCCCATTCCTGGCCAATGCAATTCCTGTTTTATGTTGCTACTCTTCCAGCTTATCAAGCAAGTTTTTACACAGCGGATGCCCTTTCAGCCGCAACCCATGTCTGGAACACACACACACACACACACACACACACACACACACACACACACACACACACACACACACACACACACTAGCCTATCCAATTCACCTGTACCACATGTCTTTGGACTGTGGTGGAAACTGGAGCACCCTAAGGAAACCCACGTGAATGCAGGGAGAACATGCAAACTCCACACAGCAACACCAACTGAACCGAGGCTTGAACCAGCGACCTTCTTGCTGTGAGGCGACAGCACTACCTACTGCGCCACTGCTTCGCCCAGCATAAAAATGTATATACATAAATCACAATTTAAATGGACAAATAAATAGATATGTTTAAATTGTGTTTTTAACGCCCTGGGGTCGAAGACAGCGTATACGCGTTCTGACAAGTTTTTACCTCATTGAGCTGAAATGAACCTAAATTACACTTTCAGTTTTGATCGTACATATAAGATCAATACATCAATCGAATCTGTTAGGTGTCTTCTTTTTAAATGTGTACACTCACAACAAAAACAAATGTGTGTGCTTTTGCAAATCTAGGATAATAAACAGTGTAGGCATTCTGTCTTTTCTCTCTCCGTGAACTGTTTTTAGAAACGTGTCAGCAAAATGCGCTGAAACTCCGCGAAAACAATACACCCAGACACGAGACACATATCTTTATAAAGCTTGAAGTGTCTACTTTTACACGCAGCTATGCATGTTGAAAACAAATATTGTTTGATAAAGTAATCAGTATGAAAGCAACGCTATGTCTAGCTTCTCAGTCTGAGCTCATTAGAGTTATTGCGACCAGGCCCACGAAGCTTTGACATTACAAACAGCCTGCATGAGGAGCGCGCAACAGTAGACTGTGTCAGGAAAAACACGTCATTAAAATGAATTGAAACTCAGCAAATACTCGCCAAAGAAACATGTGAGATGTTTCTAAAGAAAGCTTGATATGTCTACTTTTGCATTAACCAATATAAGTCGAAAACAAATAATCTTTCAAGTAATTCGTATAAAAGTAAGGGCAGGTACTGATTCTCCTGTCGCCTCATTACAGCGAACGTGATCCCGCCCGCAGTGAAGGCGCATTTCATATGAAAATGAACTGAGGTGAGCCAGCCAGGTGATAATGTAAACGCTCCCCGAGACATGGCATCAAACGACAAGCTTTATTATAGTTACTTATTTTGTTTGAACGATGGCACGCTACACAGGTGAAGAAGCACAATATAAAAATAATATAAAAATAAACACAATATAAAAATAAAAATATATAAATAAACTTATTTTTTCTCAGATTCTTTCTTGAAACTCTTAGTCACATACCTGTCTGATGGCTCATTATGCAGGTCTTTGTCTTCTCTGGTGTTACTCACTGCATAGTAATGATAGTTCATGCCTTCTCGCATAAACTATTTTCACACAGAAAGTGACTTAGAAATTTTAATTCATAGAATTGTTTTTTGTGAGTAAGTGAACAAGATGATTCTCACATCATTTTGAAGCAAAAACACTAGACTACCAGATCCAGTTCTCAAAAGTCTTGTGCACAAATGTTCTCTGTGTGTTTCACGGCCTTGTTTCAGGGATTTCAAAATTTTAGTTTTTCACTAACCACGCATAAACGTTTCTTTCTCAAAAACACAAACACATACAAACATGCTGCTTAGGTATTATTGTAAACCAACTTGTGCTGTTTACAGTGTTATCACACATTAGCCATTAAAATGTTTTTAAGATACTGAAAACAACACAAATGTCAGTGCATGTCAAAACTTCTCCAGAGCCCCAAAACACCCTCAGACCCCAGATGGTTAAAAGTCATTTAATTAGGCAATAAAACAATGCATTACAAAAACATTTTAAATGTATAAATAAATAGACACTTTTATTACTGTATTTTTATTTAATTCATGTTTTAAAGGCTGATTAATCAAACAGTAAAAAAATGTATTAATAAATCACAAAACACATTTTAAACAGCTTTTTAAATAAGCATTTGGCAAATGCTTTTCTCCCTATTTGCTGCTTGGTTTTCTTTTTCTTTTGCCACATGCTTTTCTCAAATTGAAAATGAATCGAGTTAAAAAATGGCTCTGCTGTAATGAGCTATTGTTTTCCTCTGTTAGGAAAAAAAGACAGTTAACAGTTTTATCTAGATTAAATGACCTTGGTGATAAAGATTTTCTTGGAGATATAGAACAAAATGAACTTCGTATTTTGCCATCAGAGTTGGATGACTACTATACAGAGAAAGCTAAAGGAGCTTTACTATCTAGAGTGAAATGGATAGAGGAGGGGGAGAAAAATTCTTCATATATATTTTTTTAATTTAGTAAAACATAGACAATCTTCAAAAACTATTAATAAACTTAGCATAAATAACAATGTAAGTGAAGAGAAAACTTTGATTGATGATCACATCTATTCATATTATTATGTAAGTCAAAATTTAATGAGAGTGATTGTGACTTTTTATTTTCCTTTTTAAAAGATAAAGTTCCTATTATAGATAACAGCTTCCGAGAAATGATGGAATCTGACATTGTTATCTCTGAACTTGATGTTGCTATTTCTCAAATGTTCAATGGAAAATCCCCAGGTACAGATGAAATCACAGTTGAGATTTATAAACATTTTTGGCCAGAGATGAGATTTTTAGTTTTTGAAGCACTTAAGGAATGTATAGAGAAAGAGAACTATCGACTTCTATGAAGCAGGGTTTAATCATTTAGTTCCAAAGCCAAGCAAAGACCAATTATTTTTAAATAATTGGAGACCGATAACTCTTTTGCCCAATGATTTTAAATTGCTCTCTCATGTATTTGCCAATAGACTCAAAAAAAGGTATAGGCGAGAAAATTAATGAAACACAATCAGCTTTTATTAAAGGGAGAAGTATTCACAATCATATCAGACTGATAGTTGATATGCTCGATTATAGTTATTTAATTCCTCAGACAAGTTTATTTCTATTTCTAGACTTTTTCAAGGCATTTGATACCCTTGAGCATCCTTTTTTGTCTTTAGAAAATCTTTAGAAACTTTTGGGTTTAGTCCGAGCTTTTGTAGGGTAATTTCCATGTTCTATACTGATATATTCAGTAGTAAATCCCTGAATTCAGGATCATCTCCTAGAGTTTACATCAAAAGAGGAATCCGTCAAGGATGTCCCATCTCACCTTTACTTTTTAATATAGCTGTTGAACTTATGTCATTATATTTAAAAAATTCAGAGTACACTTTAGGTATTGATATACCTGGTAGGACTTTTAGTTTAAGTCAGTTTGCTGATGACACTATTAATTCTTTAAAAAAGGGAGGTGCTCCCTTTAGCTCTTGTCAAAATTTCTGTTTCCTAAAGCTTCTGAATTCACCTTAAACCTAAGAAAATGTGGAATATTAATGTTACGATTGACCGGGTGGATGGAGGCAAAAAGGTGTCACAGAAGCCGCTGGTGAAAGTGAAGAGTGATTTATTTAAACAAAGTGAAAACAAAAATCCAGCAAAACAGGTGAAAGTGACAAAATAACAATAAAGAAAAATAAACTATTCAATATTTACAATGTATATACAGGCTTGTTCAGCTAAATCAAGTATATGACCTGAACAAAAACTGCTACCTATACTGACAAAAACACAACCTTCTCCTACAACTACCCACCTCAAGTGAATGTTTGGGGCCATTTTATTGTATTGGCCCCGCCCATGGGTTAAACCATTTCACTGGTAGTGGGTTACCATGTAGACAAAAAAATACATAAAAAGACATTCAACAGAAATATAAATTAATGCAAGTAAATGAATATTCATACAAAACCGAAAATACAACACAACAAATAACCAATACAAATTTAAACAACAAAACTGTGATTTTTATTTACTGACCAGGGGGTTGTGACCCTGATGATGTTATGGAAAATGGCTGCTCCAAAGTGAAGGCGGGAAAAATCTGTATAAATGGCTTTGTTGGAAAGTTAAACAGGTTTGGGGCTGAGAATAGGAAACTGGTAAGTATATGTAAACTCTATATGTTTGGTTAATAAATGAAGTTTGATAGAAAATGTGTCTGTGGTTATTTCAGTGTTCATATGGGCTATTGTTTGACATAAGTGAAATTTTTACATAAACACAATGCTAATCTGGACAGAAAAAAAAACATATACACATTACACAAACACACACATGCACAATACAAATAACACAAAGGTCCATGTTTAAAAGTGTGTATTTTATGTATGAGTGCAATGTGATGCGTGTTTGTTAGTCACAGTGTCTTAGTTTCACTGTGACAATTAACTATTCAGAATTGTACTTTAAGAGAATTAGAGGGTATTCTAGTAAAAGAAGAAGTTAAATATTTGGGAGTTACCATCACCAAAAATTCTGTTCATAGAGAATGTGCAAATTTTTAATATTAAAATGGAAGGGATGGAAAAATCCCTAAATCATTGGCTAGATAGAGACATTTCCATATTGGGTTCAATTCTTTTGACTGGGATTATCTAAAATTATATATTTAACTTATCCTTTATATACTCCTCCCAAAATAGTTCAGTCTATTAATTCAATATTATTTAAATTTATTTGAAAAAATAAATCACATTATTTACGTAAGAACCATATGATCAAAGAGTATGAATATGGAGGTTTAAAAGCAATCGATTTTGAATGTCTTCATGGCACTTTTAGAGTTAAATGATTGAAAGAGTGTTTAGCTAAGCCTTATTCAATATTTTATCATATCCCAAATAATTTGTTTAAAAAAATTGGTGGCCTTGAATTTGTATTAAGATGTGATTATGATTGTTCAAAACTTCCTTTGAAGCTGTCTACTTTTCATAAGCAAGCACTGCTATTTTGGAAAATGATATTTACCCATAATTTTCCCCTCATAAATACACTCTTTGAAATAAAAAGGCTGTTATTATTAACAGAAAATCATTGTTTAAAAGTGACTGGTACAATAAAGGCATTATATTTATTAATGATTTGTTAGATGAAAATGGACTGCTACTATCTCATAACGAATTTTTAAATAAATATAGAGTTAAAATCACAGATAAAGGTTATATTGAAATTTGTGAGGCTATACCTATTGCTTTGTTTAGGTTAATTCAAAGTAATTATTTTGATCCCATTGTACACTTGTAACTTTTCTTCCGTCTTTAAAAATATCAATGTTGATACTTTTGATAGTAAATATAACAACAAGCTTATTTACAACACGCCTTATAATGGGTGATTTTAAGTGTTATCATCTAGGAGTTGTTAAACCCTTAGTAGAGGACAAAGCTTTTAACTTTTCTCTTAAATATCCTGTAGCACCTAAGGTTAAGGAAACTCATTACATAATTTTATTCAGGATATACCATGTGAAGGAGTTTATTCAAAAAAAGATTTAGCTTCTGCTCCAGAAACACTCGATCACTTATGTTTTTCTTGTGAATTTACTTTTAAATTCTGGTTTGACATCCATACTTGGCTTTCATTAAAGATGATTTCAGTCCCCCCTATTGTTCTAGAAGATTTTTTTATTTTACAAAGCTGGTTTACATTGTTCTTTCTCTGATGTTGTGAACTTTATTTTACTAATGGGTAAATGTCAAATTTATTGCTGTAAGTGGAAAAAATGCTGAACCTCTTTAAGATGTTTTCTTTCTGAGGTAAAGAAAGTGGCTCAAAGCCTCAAATATTTCAGAAACCAAAGTAAAATAACTGAAGCTCTCTGTACTTCATTTTCATAATATTTATTGTTAGAATATTTTGTTTGTCCTTTGATGTAGATCTTTTGTACTGCTCCTTGCTCCTTGTTGCAGTGGTAACATTTTTAATTTATTTTATATATTTTAATGGTAAATATGCCTTGCGATGTTGATTGTTCTGTCTTGTGATGTAAACTTTTTGCAACAATAAAAACGAAAAAAAAAACACTTATACTTAGTAGATTAAACAAGTTTTTCAAAATTGTGTAAAAATGTTTGGATTAAAAGTTTTGATCAACTTCAAATACTGAATGTCTGTGTATTTGAAAGACAGAGAGAGCAGATATGTTATGTGAGATTTGAAAAGGAGTGTGAAATTTGTCATGTCCTGACTGCAACAGTAAGTGGCAAAAAAGCTGAACAACAAAGACTTTTATTTTGGCGTGTTGTGTGACGTCATAAGGCTGCGCCGCTTCCGCGCTGCGGTTCAACTGGAGGAAGGTTTGTTTCACGACTTTACACAAATATAAACCGATTGATTAAAGTTTCAGGTTTTCCTTTCGATATTATATACCTGCGGTTGACTATTATTTTAATCCTTTATACAACAAAGTATTATTTTAATAACAGTAATCGAGGGCTATTGTTTGAACAACTGAAATGTGTTTTAATGAAGGTTTATTTATTTACTAGCATAATGTCATTCCAATACAAATATACATTATAATTATATATATATATATATATATATATATATATATATATATATATATATATATATATATATATATATATATAAATAAATGGAGAACTAGTTTTTATTAGGTCATTTGTTTGTGGCTATTGTTTCTTGCTCAGACTTACCTGATTTATTTTTGTCAATCACACTCATATAAAGAAACTGTTGAAGAAAGTGTTGAAGAGAAATTATTTTGTTTCTGTTCATTGTTTTGTTCATTTTAAACAGAATAAAGTGTCCAAACACAGAGAAAAACTCCTGCTGAAGCGACTGATCTCCACACTGTTATAAAGATGGCGTTTATTAAAGAAGAGAGTGAAGATGTGAAGATTGAAGAAACATTTACAGTCAAACAGGAAGATCCGCAGGAACAAACAAGTTAGTTTTCATTTAGATATATTTTAATAATAAGAATACTAAATTAAATCCATGTTGCAGCCCTGAGTGTGCTGCCTAGTTCTGCTAAATGCACATAAGCACTCATTGAAAGACAGGAATGAGTTTCTTTTGTTATTTGTTCTCGTGTCTTTTGTCATTATGTATTATTAGTCTCCCATTTTCTCTACCTTCTTAAGGTTATTGCTTTTCTTGTTCTCCTACTGTGTAAAGCGCCCTTGAGCACTGTCGCTATAAAAAATAAATGAAAACAATAAATTAATAAAAAGTTAAACTGAGCTGACGATATTTGACCTACAGTATTCTCATAAAATATATCTGCCATTACAGTGATAGTGTTAGCTAGGTACTTTCCATTTGCATATGTCAGGTTGATCACAATTCCCTTTTTTTCATCGACTTCTTTATGGGTTTAAACTTGTTTCTAGTAGTTTTTACTAGTTCTCACAGATAGTATCAGAGTTAGAATTAAATCTTTATTATAATAACTAATTACCAGGGCTATTGTATTTAAACAAGGTTTCCGGGGAGTCTTAAAATGTCTTAAATTCCAAAATCTAAAATTTGGCCCTAAAAAGTCTTAAATTTGCTGAAATGTTGTGTTGTAGGTCTTGTTTTGTTACCCAATTTGGTCAAAGCCCATACAATCCATCTCAATAAAACTTTCAACTTTTATTTAAATGGTCATTTTAACTCTGTTTATCATAATGGTAAAGACTGCTGAGGATATCCACCCGGACAGATTGTTTTGAATAAATTTAGTTTATTATAGTTTTTAAAACTTTTAAAACATTTGTTAATTAGTTTTTTTTATTTTAAAGAATGTTTATTTTGGGAAAAAAGTGTGTGGATCCAAGTCGAGCTCTCTTGTTTTTACACAATATTTAAGATATTTTGCTAAGAAATATCTAAAATATTTTTGTTATTATTAGTTTTGATTTATTATTGTATTATTAAACATTTTATATAAAAAATATTTTTTGAAAGGACAAATAAAAAACCTTTTCTTCTGGGCCATTTGAAAAATTCCTTATTCTAAAAATTCATTCATAATGGTCTTAAAAATGTCTTTAAAAATCTTAAATTTAACTTGGTGACACCTGTAGAAACCCTGATTTAAAGTATGTCAGAAAACGTGGATGACTCTAATTTTAAATATGCTGAATGAAAATGGACATTAAAATAATTAATTATTATAAAACATTGTACAGTATTCTAAACTATATGATGTTAAGTTTATCAGTATTGACCATATTCTTCACGTACCAGCAGGCGCCGCTATTGAAATCTTTTTGCTTTTTAAAGAATACATTTTTAGATCCTTAAAACAGTGTAATGCTGCTTGTCTTTGATCTTGTGGGGGAAACCGGAGCACCCAGAGAAAACCCACGCCAGCTTGGGGAGAACATGCAAACTCCACACAGAAATGCCAACTGACCCAGCTGAGGCTCGAACCAGCAACCTTCTTGCTGTGAGGCGACAGCACCACCTACTGTGCCTCCTCGTCGCCCGACAACACTGATTTATTTGCATATTTTTTATGCGATATTCCAGTTTTGCAAATTAATTTAATTGGCATTTTTGGATGGAAACATAGCTGTAAGGTTTGGAGCTTACGCTGCTATTCTGAACCAATAATCGGAAACAGAAAGCAGTTGAAGGATGGCGTGTTTAAATCCATTATTTATCTGACTTTATTGTAATTAATCTGACTCCATCAAAGTTGTTATTATCATTGATAAAGAGAAAGAATCTCAAAGCTTAAAGCAGGTAAAGTTGTTTATTAATTTACATGTTTAAATATACAGACAGTAGAATGAAACAAACTAACATACTGTATAAAGAAATTAGCTGTACGTGCACTGCTGAGCAACAAAAACAGTGAAATTGCCTTTGTTAGCATATGAGGCTATGCAGCCATATGAGGGAGAGGCAGAGTAAAAGCCATTCTCCCAGATCAACACTTAACGTTCCTTATTAAACCCTGAGTAAAGCATTGTCAAACATGAGTGAAAATCAACCCCCAAAACGAACTGAACATGAGAGCACAGCAGAGGAGATAAAGTGGGTGAGAACATTAACATACTCTCCTCAGGCCATGACTCAACAATAGTAAATAAATTGTATATTGAAATACAAGCAATCAATGTCTCTGTTGATTTTAGCACTACAACGCTTAAGTCATAAACTGTCAAATGACTCCATACATGATAAAGCTATTTGAAGGAAGATCAAGGGCAGATGAATTGTGGATGGTGAAAAGCAAATGGTTACTGCAAGCAAATGGCAGAAATTTGTATTTGAGCTGTGATCAACTCTGCCAGGCCAGGAGGACCCATCCCATTCTTGGAATGTCTCAGAAGTCCTTGATTAGCATAGAAGGAATATATAATAGAATAATATATAATTTTTTTCTCATCCTGCTTACCCATTACCTACATTTCAGTCACACAAAGAACAAAGTCACGTACGAGAAAGGCTTGTTCTTCTTTAATTAATAACTAGCTAAAATTCACAGACCTTCGACAGGGACGTGTACTGTAACTAGATTAATGGGATTATTACTCTTCTAAAAACAATGTTTTAGTACTGCTTACATTCTTATTATTCAACTATTTTTATTGATTTTTCCAAAGTCTTTAATTTTTCCACAACACACATATTGAACAACAAATTAACATGGTACATAGCTACAGACATACTCACACCCCATAAATAAAAATAAATTAATTAATAAAAATAGATAAAATAAATTAGAAAACTAGGGATAAACTCTCACCAAGGATATAATAACCTTTGAGCGTTCAATGTAGGAGAGGAAAGGCTGCCAAACCTCTAAAACTTTTTTGTAGAGTCTCGGATGATGTACTTAAGGTGCTCGAGTTTAGCATGTAATAACACTTCTAATATCCAATGTTTGTGGGATAGTGGGTTTGTTTTTTCCATCTTAGGAGAGTCAGGCGTCTGGCCAATAAAGAAGAAAAGGCAATGATCTCGATTACATATAGATGAAAATGATCTAAAAATATTGGCTCAAAATGTATGTAATCTAGGGCACCCCCAGAACATCTGCTGGCTCCAAACCACATCTGGGGCAAGATGAATCTGACCCTGGATACATTTTTGCCAGCTTGCTCCTAGATAGGTGAAGCCTATAAAGCACCTTAATCTGTAGAAGACCATGTCTAATACATACAGGGGATGAGTGTACCAGTTCTATAGCATATTGCCAAGCTGTATCTGCTATTTCTAGTACCAGTCTGTCTTCCCATTTTAGCTTTATACAATTGAGGCAAGGGGGGGCAGTTCTTTAGACCACTTCATATAACATGGACATCATACCCCTTTGATATGAGTCCATATTTACCAATTCATCTATCCAACATGCTTATGGTTGGTTTTGTGAAGAAGACAAGTGTTTTTATAACGAAACTATGGACTTGAAAGTACCATAAAGAGCCCATATTATACACGAAATAGGGTCATATCTTGGTTGTAAGGGTCTCCAACAACAGTCTAATATGCATGCAAGGTCAAAAAACACTTTCATGGTCTTATAATCTGCATTTTTTTTACCTAATTATCCCAGCGACTCCTGTATGAATCGTCCAGTGATTCATTTGTTCTCAAACCCCTCCTTAGCGCGGAGCTAATCTGCGCTGATTGGACCAATGACAGTCTGTTGCGATTGGTCGACTGCCTTCAGTGAGAGAGTGAAATGCCCAACAGCTAATCAGCAATATAAAAGTAATCACAGTTCATACACACATAAATACCGACGACTAACTATTTTATTGTGCAAAAACAGTTGAGGAGATCTTCTAGCTTGTCTCACTCTGCTCTTTTCACAGACACACACACAAACACATATTGCCCTCGTCCTAACACACAAACACAAACACTTAACCCTGCTCCGGACGAAAGCACGCGCGCACACAAACAGACACACACACAAACACTTAACCCTGGTCCGGACGACAACGCACACACACACACACACAAACACACACACCTCCGGACGACAGCCCGCGTACACGCACACACACACAAACACTACCCTCCTCCACGGAGCTCCGTAGACAAAGCAGCACGCGTCACGTTTTTAACGTGGCTTTGCACCCGATATGAGAATAAAGCGAGTTAACCTCATACAGTACACGCGGTTACAAGTGACAAATCACAACTAAATACATTTGCAAGCTAGAGTAAACGAGGCAGCTTTAATCGCACGTACTTACACTTGAGAAATGGAGGAAGAAACCCATCCTGACGTCCAGCAGTAAGTTACTCTTTACTGATCCTTCCTTTAACAAAAGCCGATGAAGTATTCTTTGTAGCATGTAATTTGCAGAAGTTTCCAGTAGTTTCCAACTGCTTGGCTATAAAGCTGAGGTTTCATCTTTGGGTAGAGACTCAATAATATCCATCTGCAGTGTGACTTCAATCGACCGGCATGTTTGCGTGTGTGTGTGTGTGTGTGTGTGTCTGGGTTTCTGTGTTAGAGGGCGGAGCCGCAGGTTTCAAATATCCCGGGTTTGCGCGTACACGTAAATAAGAGAGAAAAGTCTATGGCTTGGGTGGCTGGAGTCGCTGATAATTCACTTGGCTTTCCTCATGCACCGCCTGGTGTAGATGTCGTGGTGGGAGGGAAGCTCACCTCCTACTACGCGTCCAGCAGTTCACACAATCCTATGTAGGCCTTTGCGATTGCTGCTGGTGCTATTTACATACTAGGGGCCTGTTTCAGAAAGGAGGTTAACTGAAAACTCAGAGTATTTTAACCCTGAAATGAGAGAAACTCTGGGTTTTCCGTTTCAAAATGGCAGGTTTGTTAAACTGGAGAAAGCAGAGTAAGTCAAGCCTGTTTCTGAAAGAAAGGTAACTTTAACTCAGATTCAGTTACTGTGGTAACTTACTCTGTGAATCTAACATTGGCCGGAAGCAGGTTTTATTCTCTAAACTCAGAGTTTCTGTCGGTCTCCTCCCCTTTTTTAAAGATGAAGTGGTATTTCTCGCCTTAGCCTTACGTCTCCACCCACCTATTTTTATGCTTATTTTGGATACGTGCATAAAAACGATTGATAGAAACCTCATGATGCACATAACTTTTTTAAATATGCATAAAAAATGCGCATACCTGAGTAGGATAAACTTTTATTCGATAGAAAATGTGCGCATAAACTACGATGGAAACACTTTTAATGAACAAATTACAGTACACTGCAAATTTTAGATAGTAGATTTAACTACCTTGGAGTTAAAATTAACACTCCCTCAGAGTTTATATGGGAACCACTATAAGTGTTAAAAATAACACTTTTGAAAGTGTTAACATTGTCTACACCAAGAGAGTGTTAATTAACAAACACTTATTGTGTAAAATATTTGTTAAATTTCCGAAAAAATACCAGCAGCTGTGGTTGCCAGAATCTTTCTGTGAAAAACATGGAAGTTTTATATAACTGTATAAATTTACAAAAATTAACCATATTTCATGAACTAACACATTGTTTATTTTACAAAATTATAGCTTAGTGCACAAAAATGTAAAGTCTTTAGATGCAATAATGTTTTCATGTGTGATTGCTAGTAGCAAACAGATTTTGACTGCATTAGTAACTACACAGTTACCTTTAAACAAAAGAAGATGCAGCATAACATCAAATTTTCTCAGTTCATCTTGGACTTGAACAGAGACGCTATTATCCTCCACAATGGTGACACAAAAACCGTTTTGCTGTTTATCTTTCTTTTTTTTTCATTTTTAGATTTTACGGAAAAATACCAGCAGCTGTGGTTGCCAGTAATCTGCTGTTTATAACATTCATAAATTCAGTTTACAGAATATTTCTGTTAAAAGCACATTCAACAGTCTGTATTTTTTATCGATCTCACACTGCAAATTTTAGATTTGGTAGATTTAACAACCTTAGAGTTAACACTCCCTCAGTGTTTATATGGGAACCTCTATAAGTGTTAAAATAACATTTTTGAAAGTGTTAAAATTTTTAACACCCAGAGTGTTAATTAGCAAACTCTTATTGTGTAAAATATCTGTTAAATGTATGTCAAAATACTGGCAGCAGTGGTTGCCAGTAATCTGCTGTTTTCAACATTTTACATTCGTAAATTCAGTTTCCAGAATATTTCTGTTAAAAATACATCCCATAGTCTGTATTTTTCATTTGAACACACTTAAGCCTTAAATTCCACAGCAAAATCCTAACTAGTGTCCTCACTACAGAGGGCTGATCACTCAGACAGTGATGAAGTTAATGAGACAATTAAGTGTCTAATTAAAGGATGATTGAGAATTGTTGATGAACAACTGTTAACAAGCAGAATCACTGAAGGACAGAAAAACACAAGCCAAAACCAAAGATGAAATCAAATGAGAAAAACTCTAAATAAAATAATAATCAATAAAAATAAAACAAATTACACAATAAAAAATGTTATTTTTCAACATCTTTAAAAAAAACTCATCAAATTAAACAACTTATCATGGAGCTTCACCTATTACTGACCTTTGATTTTATTTCTGTCATGTGAACAAAAGCTCTTAATAAAATTTCCGTTGTTCATTTGAAGTCACCATGATGGAGGACAGAGTCTGCTTTAGTCAGGCTCTTCAACTTCTTACTATAAATGTCTTTTATTTTGGCTGCTATAGATAGTGTTAATTACACTATTTATACATATAGCATGGAAAGCCAAAAGAAAATTAAAGCGTCAGTCTGAAGAGATTATTTATGATAACATAGCCATCCTTTCCTGCTTGTTTTCTAATTCAATATCATATTAGTTATGTGTGAGAAATAAATAATATACATAAATGAAACCACTGAAGCTCCAATAAAATAAAAACAATATTTACAATGAGAATGTTTGATCTATGGCAAAACTTAAAAACACACAGACATCAATAATTAGTCTTTGATTCTCAATGATGGTGACAAACAAAAAAATAAAAATCAAGTTAAAAAAAACACTCTACTGAAACATTACCTCCCAAAAACAACACAAAATAAAGGAAAAGAAAGAGATTGTAATAACATAAAGCTGCATAATTTATTCATGCTGCAATGCATGCTGGGAGCTTTGTACTATGCTGGCACCCAGCATGCATTGTGGCATGAACTATGCGGCTTTTTTTTTTTAGCAACCACGGTTGAGGTTCATGTCCTGATTCTTGATGCCTGTGTGTCATAAAGAGCAAGCTGGAGCTTGAATGTTTAGTGCATGACAGGTTAATTATTAATTGCATCCTAATTGTTTGTTGAATTTTCTATGAAGAGCAGCAGACTGCCAGAAGTATTGTCCCATGCAGTTTTAATACAACTATATTTGCATATCTTTATGAATCAACTTAATAAAAACCGGAAATTAAATCTATAACAATTAAGCATAAACAGTATAGTTTCTCTTGACCTTTCTTGCTATAGCTAATGAGTTTTAGAAACACGGCTATAACAGTCAGAGAAACATTAGGATATAAGAGTAAAGCTTCAAGATCTCAAATAAGCAGCCTCTGATCTCCATGATGGTGAGGTCAAATGAAATATTTTTAATAAAAAAATATAAACCTCTGTTCATTGTCAAATATTCTTACAGAAATGAAGTCAAGCTGTAGTCAGTGAAGCTGCTTATACTGTTATTTAATGGAGTTGTTTAATCCTCTGTTTTAATTCAGTTGGTTTGGTGTGAGGCTGTGTCTGTAGTTTTATTTCTTCCTTCAATTTCTTATTCCTTCAGTGATTGTGCTTGTTAACAGCAGGTGTTCAACAGCAGGGGCCTGTTTCAGAAAGCAGGTTAAGTTAAAACTCAGAGTAGTTTAACCCTGAAATGAGAGAAACTCTGGGTTTTCCGTTTCAAAAAGGCAGGTTTGTTAAACTCGAGAAAGCAGGGTAAGTCAAGCCTTTTTCTAAAAGAGAGTTAACGTTAACTCAGTTAACGTCGTTAACGTCGGTCTCCTCCCCTTTTTAAAGATGAAGCAGTATTTCTCGCATTAGTCTTACATTTCCACACACCTATTTTAGAGCTCTTTTTGGAAATGTGCATAAAAAGGATTGATGGAAACGGCATGATTCACATAACTTTTGAAAATACGCATAATAAAACATGTGCATAACTGAGTTAAACTTTTATTTGATAAGATATTTTATTTGATAAGATGCACATAAACTACGAAGTGCACTTAACAAATTACAGTATGTACATTAAAAAAAGGTTTGTTAGAGATGATGATGAAAATGTGTGTGAAAGGACAAACCAGCAGACTGAGCACACTGCAGGACATCTTAAATGTTGTTTTAGTGATTCTAAAATGCCTTTACTGTTTCAGTATTAGTGTATTTTATTAATTACCTCCGAGCGTCTGGATCGTGTCAAGATCTCCGCGTCTGGCTTCAAACGCCCCCACGTGTTTATTGTGTGTCAATTGTCTTCTGAGGCGCAAGTACATTAATTAAATAAAAAATCATTGACGCAGCTTCTTCTACCGCAGTAATTCTGTTTTTACTGTTGATATTTGGCGCAAGTTAATCAGGAAGTGATGATTGTGTTCTCTTCGACTCTTTGGATAAAAACGCTGCTTTATTTTATTCCAGTGTTGCACAAATGTATGTAATTTTGATGGAAACAGCTATTGCCTACATTTCTGTCACACACAGAACAAAGTCATGCACGAGGCTTGTCCTTTTTTTCATAAATAATTAGCTTAACCTTCGACATGTACTGTTAGAGATTAATGGGATTATTATTCTGTCTAAAAATAATTTTATTACTGCTTACCTTCTTAATGTTATATCAACCTCTATCACTTGATCAATAAAAAGGCAGACACATAACAAGTGCACTGTTAAATCTATTAAAACTGATAAAAGTGTATAAAAGTTTAGAAAAAAAGTATAAACATGACATTACATTACTTATTTTATTATACTTAAATGTTTAAATACTTAAAATTAAAAATTACGCATTAACTTGAGCAGCTGTTTTCCCACGCTGTCTCTGTTTCACTGATGGCTGCTTCCTTTTAAATATATACACTCATATTTGCTATAACTTTGCATTAGCAGATCAAATTCAGCTGGAGAAAGAAATGCTGATCTCTTTTTTTAAGATGTTGCCATAGTCAGTCGTAATGTCTGCGCTCCATTGATAATGCCTTTTTATAGTCACATTGTGCACGCTTAACTCTGAGTTGGTCTACTCAAAGTTGATTGACCCAGCTCAGATCAGCTGTTCTGAAACCGAAAACTCAGAGTTTTTAATCTCTCGGTAAATCAACTCAGAGTTCAAGTTTAAACTCTGAGTTGTTTAAACCTCCTTACTGAAACAGGCCCCAGGTGTCTGAGTTCACTTATTTGTGGTCATTCCTTCTGTCTAGTGGACTAAACTAATTGACTAATTCAAGGGCCAGGTGAATGAGGGTGTATGGTGAGATTTCAGACACTCTGATTAGTTTCTCAAATACAAGGGTTTTCTACAAAGGTAGATACATGTTACTCTGTGTGACAAGGAGGCAAATCAGCTTCTAATGCCGATCTAACTCTAGAATTTTAACACTTTACTCTGAATTACCTCAACACTTGAAATTTAACACCAATGAATTTGCTGTGTATGTACATTAAAAAAAGACCATGATCATATGATAATGAAAATGTGTGTAAATGATCAACCCAGCAGGCTGAGCACACTGTAACATGTCTTAAATATTGTTTTAGTCATTCTAAAATGCCTTAACTGTTTCAGTATTATTGTATATTATTAATTACCTCCGAACGTCTGGTGCGTGTCAAGAGTCTCCGTGTCTCATGGCTTCAGACGCCCCCACGTGTTCATTGTGTTTCAGCATTGTCTTCTGACATCGAGGCGCAAGTACATTAATTAGGCTAAATAAAGAATTAATTGACGCAGCTTCTTCTACCACAGTAAATTCTGTTTTTACTGTTGATATTTGGTGCCAGTTTAATCAGGAAGTGACGATTTTTTTCTCTTTGACTCGTTGGATGGAATTTTATTCGCATCTTTTATGCAATATTCCAGTTTTGCACATAAATTTATGTAATATATTTGGTGGAAACATAGCTATTGCCTACATTTTAGTCACACACAGAAGAACTGTACAAGAATGGCTTATCCTTTTTTAATAAATAATTAAATTAAATTCACCTTCGACATGCATTGTAACTAGATTAATGGGATTATTATTCTTTCTAAAAAATATTTTTAGTACTGCTTACCTTCTAAATGTTATATTAACCTCTATCACTTGATCAATAAAAAAGGCAGACACACAAGTGCACTGTTAAATCATTTAAAACTAATAAATGTATAAAAGAAAGTTTAGAAAAAATATATAAACGTCACAAATTACATTACTTATTTTATTATACTTAAATATTTAAATACTTAAAAAGTGAAATTAGGCATTAACTTGAGCAGCTGTTTTCCCACGCTAACTGTCTCTTCTTCACTGATGGTTGCTTCTTTTCAAATATATACGCTCATATTTGCTATAACTTTGCATGAGAACATCAAGTTCAGCTGGAGAAAGAAAGGGTGATCTCTTTTATAAGTAATTGCCATAGTCACTCGTAATGTCTGCGCTCCATTGATAATGCCTTTTTAAAGTCACGGTGCGCGCGCTTAACTCTGAGTTGGTCTACTCGAAGTTGATTGACCCAACTCAGATCAGCTATTCTGAAACCGAAAACTCATTTTAATCTCTCGGTAAATCAACTCAGAGTTCAAGTTTAAACTCAGAGTTGTTTGAACCTCCTTACTGAAACAGGCCCCAGGTGGTAATACAGCCACACAGGATGCTCCCCACAGTGCAGGTGTAGAACGAGCGGAGGATGTGAGGGCTTATTCCAAACCTCCTGAGACGCCTGGGGCCTGTTTCAGTAAGGAGCTTCAAACAACTCAGAGTTTAAACTTGAACTCTGAGTTGATTTACCGAGAGATTAAAAACTCTGAGTTTTCGGTTTCAGAACAGCTGATCTGAGTTGGGTCAATCAACTTCGAGTAGACCAACTCAGAGTTAAGCGCGCACACCGTGACTTTAAAAAGGCATTATCAATGGAGCGCAGACATTACGAGTGACTATGGCAATATCTTATAAAAGAGATCAGCATTTCTTTCTCCAGCTGAACTTGATGTTCTCATGCAAAGTTATAGCAAATATGAGCGTATATATTTGAAAAGAAGCAACCATCAGTGAAGAAGAGACAGTTAGCGTGGGAAAACAGCTGCTCAAGTTAATGCCTAATTTCACTTTTTAAGTATTTAAATATTTAAGTATAATAAAATAAGTAATGTAATTTGTGACGTTTATATATTTTTTTCTAAACTTTTCTTTTATACATTTATTAGTTTTAAATGATTTAACAGTGCACTTGTGTGTCTGCCTTTTTTATTGATCAAGTGATAGAGGTTAATATAACATTTAGAAGGTAAGCAGTACTAAAAATAATTTTTAGAAAGAATAATAATCCCATTAATCTAGTTACATGCATGTCGAAGGTAAATTTAATTTAATTATTTATTAAAAGAGGATAAGCCATTCTAGTACAGTTCTTCTGTGTGTGACTAAAATGTAGGCAATAGCTATGTTTCCATCCAAATATATTACATAAATTTATGTGCAAAACTGGAATATTGCATAAGTTGCGAATAAAATTCCATCCAACGAGTCAAAGAGAAAAAAATCGTCACTTCCTGATTAAACTGGCACCAAATATCAACAGTAAAAAACAGAATTTACTGTGGTAGAAGAAGCTGCGTCAATTAATTCTTTATTTAGCCTAATTAATGTTCTTGCGCCTCGATGTCAGAAGACAATGCTGAAACACAATGAACACGTGGGGGCGTCTGAAGCCATGAGACGCGGAGACTCTTGACATGCACCAGACACTCGGAGGTTATTAATAATATACACTAATACTGAAACAGTTAAGGCATTTTAGAATGACTAAAACAATATTTAAGACGTGTTACAGTGTGCCCAGCCTGCTGGTTTGTCCATTTACACACATTTTCATTATCATATGATCATGATCTTTTTTTAATGTACATACTGTAATTTGTTCAGTAAAAGTGTTTCCATCGTAGTTTATGCGCACATTTTCTATCGAATAAAAGTTTATCCTACTCAGTTATGCACGTTTTTTATGCATATTTTAAAAAGTTATGTGCATCATGACGTTTCCATCAATCGTTTTTATGCACGTATCCAAAATAAGCATAAAAATAGGTGGGTGGAAACGTAAGGCTAAGGCGAGAAATACCGCTTCATCTTTAAAAAAGGGGAGGAGACCGACAGAAACTCTGAGTTTAGAGAATAAAACCTGCTTCTGACCAGGTTAGATTCACAGAGTAAGTTACCACAGTAACTGACTCTGAGTTAAAGTTACCTCTCTTTCAGAAACAGGCTTGACTTACCCTGCTTTCTCGAGTTTAACAAACCTGCCATTTTGAAACGGAAAAACCAGAGTTTCTCGCATTTCAGGGTTAAAATACTCTGAGTTTTCAGTTAACCTCCTTTCTGAAACAGGCCCCTGAGGAAGAAGAGGCGTTGTTGTGCCTTCTTTAGCACTGCCTCTGTGTGAGCAGTCCATGTCAATTCCCCAGCAATGTGTACTCCAAGAAACTTGGAAGTGCTGACTCTCTTCACTGGTGTCCCGTTGATGGTGATGGGGGTGTGTTCTCTATTCTCTTTCCTGAAATCCACCACCAGCTCCTTGGTTTTGCTGATGTTGAGTGAGAGGGGGTTTTCCTCACACCACTGCGTCAGAGTGTGTATCTCCTCTCTGTAGGCCCTCTCATTATTATCTGTGATTAGGCCCACCACTGTCATCAGCAAATTTAACGATGACGTTGGAGATGTGTTTGGCTGTACAGTCATGTGTTTACAGGAAGTAGAGGAGTGGACTGAGAACACAGCCCTGTGGATCACCAGTGTTGAGGATCAGTGTGGATGAGGTTATGTTGTTCAGTCTGCTTGAAAGGAAGTCCAGGAACTAGTTGCACAGAGAGCTGTGTAGACCCAGAGCCTGGAGCTTCACCACTAGTTTGGCAGGCACTAAAGTGTTGAATACTGAGCTGTAGTCCACAAACAGCATTCTCACATATGTGCTTTTATTTTCCAGGTGAGACAGAGCAGTGTGCAAGGTGAAAGCAATTGCTTCATCAGTGTAGCGATTATTTCTGTAAGCAAATTGCAGAGGGTCAGTGTGAGCGGACAGTACAGAGCAGATGTGCTTTTTAATCAGCTTCTCAAAGCACTTGCTGAAGATGGGTGTCAGAGCAACTGGACGTCAGTCATTTAAGCATGTGGTTTTAGATTATTTCAGTATGGGCACAATAGTAGCTGTCTTAAAGCATGTGGGAACCACAGGCCGAGAGAGCGAGAGGTCTGGGACGTAGCTTTCAGGATGCTCTGAAAAGATCTCGTTACGTCCACTACAGAAATAGAGTGTGCTGACGGTTTCGGTATCAGCCGCGGAGCGCACAGTGTGTGGGTGCTGTCCTGGGCTTTAAAGCAAGTGTAGAACGAGTTGAGCTCGTCCGGGAGAGACGCAGAAATGTTCACAGTGAGGGGTTTGTTACTTTTAAAGTCTGTGATGTAATTAAGTCCCTGCCACATACTCCTCCCCTATACCTTGTACCTCTGTATTGATGTTTTGCTGTTTTGATAGTTTACCTGAGGTTGTAGTTTGCTTGTTTTTGTTCCTCAGCATTTCTGGATTTATAGGCGGAGGTTCACACTAATAGGGCTGTTCGAACTTCGCCATTAATCTATGGTTTTGGGTTAGGGACAGATTTTTAGACAGTTTAGATATGGACAGTTTTTGTTGGGACCGTGTCTTCTATACACTTTCTGATGAAGCATGTAACGGTGTCTTGAGTAAACTTTAGGTCGTACTCACACTAGGTACAGTTGCCTCGAACTGGGCCAAACCGCACTTGTCCCCCCTCCCGTCTCCCCCGACAGCCTGCACTCACACCACAAATGGGCCTCGGCACGCTTACGTCATCGCTGCTGCGCTGTTCAGTGAGAAGCGCTCTCACTCACTCAGCAGCACAGTGGAGATTTCTCTAGTTATATCGTTTCAGTCGTCTGATATGCAGTGACATGCAGTCAAATATTTCACCAAACAGTCCTTAGGGATGCATTTACACGCAGTCAGATATTTCGCCGAACAGATCCGCCACTTTAGGCGCTTATAAACAATCATAAAGCCCTAGTGCTGCAGGAATGAGGAGGTTTGCTGAAGGCGCGCAACTGTCGTGCAGTGAGATGTCTGCGTCTTTAATAAATTACGGCAGTTTGCGTTCACTGAACAGTAAGAATGATTAATAAATCCATATGAAACAATCCCTTAAAGTCACGTCTCTCTTTCAGTTTCGGGTTTTGGCACGTTTTGCACTCACACTACAAACGTACCGGCCAAGTGAACCGCGCTCAGGCCCTTCTCTTCCAACCGGGCTAGGGCCAGCCAAGTGAACCGTGCTTGAGCCCGATTCAGCTAAGGGTCTTCTCAACGATCCGGGAAACTCACACTTCTCAAACGATCCAGGAAACGGGCCTGGGCACAGTACGGATGGCATAGTGTGAGTAGGCCCTTAATGTCGTCATCAGAAGCTGTCCGTAACATCTCCCAGTCCACAAGATCAAAACATTCTTGAAGTATGGAATCCGACTGGTCCGTCCAGCTTTGAAACGTCTTGAGGGTGGGTGGTTCCCGTTTCAGTTTCTGCCTGTAAGCAGGCAAGAGCAGAACAAAAGAGTCATCTGATATGCCAATCGGTGGGCGGGGGAGGAATTTGTTGGCGTCCCGGAACGGAGAATAGCAGTGGTCCAAAATACGGTCACCACGCATGTTTGTGGTGATATGGTAATAGTATTTTGGAGCGATTTTCCTGAGATTGGCATTGTTAAAGTCCCCTGTAACAATAAACGCTGCCACTGGGTGTGTGGTTTCCTGCTCGCTTATGCTCCCATTCAGTTCTCTTAGCGCCTGCTTTGTGTTGGCTTGAGGGTGGATGTAGACAGCTGTATTTATAACAGCTGTGAACTCTCTTGGTGCCCAGTGTGGTCGGCACCGAAGCATAAGGTATTCCAGATCAGGAGAACAAAATGATCTAACTGGATGTATGTTTCTCAACCATGAGTTGTTAATAAAGAAACAAACACCTCCTTCTTTGCTTTCCCCTGTCGGTTCTTTCATTCTATCCACAGTATCTTATCCATAGTATTCTATCCATAGTATTCCCTGTCTGCTAAACAAATTTTAGAGAAACATTTTGTTGTAATTATGAATATATACAAATAAAAATAGGCCATTGTTACGACCCCCTCGTTCGAGTTGCAACATAAAAGAGCTCAGACAACAAAAAAATTATATATGCAACTTATTTATTATACACAACTAATAAAACAACAAATCAAGAAACAAACAAATGTCTAGGGGAAAATAAAGAAAATAACTAACTTTAACTACACATATAAATAATGCCAAACAAAACCATAAGATTGCCAAAATAAAGAGATGGTCTTGATGCGAAGACGGCCAGTAGCCACACTATCCTGCAGAAGCTAGCTCACTCTCGCATTTATATGCTTTGAACCAATTGGGGAGCTACCATGGCACCTTAACAGGATCTGCCACATCCAAACTGGAATACCAGGGTCGTCACACCATTTACACCTTTCAAATCTGTGTCTTATCAATGTGACCAAAATTACTTTTATGATCAATTATGTAAGAAACTGAAAACTGGACTGACAGCATTTCAATTTACAATGACTTCTATGTTAGGCGACTATGACACAATTTACATTGTAAAAGCTGTAGATAAATAAAGATGAATTTAATCTGCTTAAATGTGTACAGGTTAATGACTGAACAAAATATGATCTGATTTTATTTTACATTTAACATGCATCAAAATAAGTGTGTGTAGCCAATGTTTCTAGTGTCTTTTTACTTTTCAGCTTTTGATGAGAGATTTTTAGACTTAATGAAAATTAATCTGTTATTTATTTATTTCAGACCTAATTGAAGAGAATGAGAGGAAAGAGGAGGAACATCATATCAAAATTGAGGAAAAAACTCATTTACAGACTGATGGTATTTTGAAAAGGAGAGACAAGAATTGTTTCACCTGCACTCAGTGTGGAAAGATTTTGGCAAGCAAAAGCAAACTTAAGATTCACATGATAATCCACACTGGAGAGAAACCATTCATGTGCACTCAGTGTGGGAAGAGTTTCCGCCAAGCATCATCACTTAATAAACACATGAGGATCCACACTGGAGAGAAACCATTCACATGCACTCAGTGTGGAATAAGTTTTAACTGCTCATCATACCTTAAACAACACATGAGGATCCACACTGGAGAGAAACCATTTACTTGCACTCAGTGTGGGAAGAGTTTCAACCGCTCATCAAACCTTGATCACCACATGAGGATCCACACTGGAGAGAAACCATTTACTTGCACTCAGTGTGGGAAGAGTTTCAACCGCTCATCAAACCTTGATCAACACATAAGGATCCACACTGGAGAGAAACCAATAACGTGCACTCTGTGTGGGAAGAGTTTTCGCCAATCATCATCCCTTTCTAAACACATGAGGACCCACACTGGAGAGAAACCATTTACTTGCACTCAGTGTGGGAAGAGTTTCAGCCAATCATCAAACTTTAATCTACACATGAGGATCCACACTGGAGAGAAACCATTTACGTGCACTCAGTGTGGGAAGAGTTTCCGCCAAGCATCATCACTTAATAAACACATGAGGACCCACACTGGAGAGAAACCATTTACTTGCACTCAGTGTGGGAA
This sequence comes from Danio rerio, assembly GCF_052040795.2. Classification (NCBI taxonomy): domain Eukaryota; kingdom Metazoa; phylum Chordata; class Actinopteri; order Cypriniformes; family Danionidae; genus Danio; species Danio rerio. Next base: position 63,419,119 of record NC_141024.2, on the reverse strand, counting down.
GAGTTTCAACCGCTCATCACACCTTAATCAACACATAAGGATCCACACTGGAGAGAAACCATTTACTTGCACTCAGTGTGGGAAGAGTTTCAGCCAATCATCAAACTTTAATCTACACATGAGGATCCACACTGGAGAGAAACCATTTACTTGCACTCAGTGTGGGAAGAGTTTCAACCGCTCATCACACCTTAATCAACACATAAGGATCCACACTGGAGAGAAACCAATAACGTGCACTCAGTGTGGGAAGAGTTTCAACCGCTCATCACACCTTAATCAACACATAAGGATCCACACTGGAGAGAAACCAATAACGTGCACTCAGTGTGGGAAGAGTTTTCGCCAATCATCATCCCTTTATAAACACATGAGGATCCACACTGGAGAGAAACCATTCACTTGCTCTTAATTAAATTCAATTCAGCTTTATTTGTATACCGCTTTTACAATGTAGATTGTGTCAAAGCAGCTTCACATAAATGGTCATAATAAATTGGATCAGGGTAGTTCAGTTTTTAGTGTTTAAGTTCAGTTCAGCTCAGTTCAGTGTGGTTTAAATCATTACTGAGAGTCCAAACACTGAAGAGCAAATCCATTGATGCATAGCTCTACCGATCCTGAACCATGCAAGCCAGTGGCGACAGCGGAGAGGGAAAAAAAAAACTTTACTGATAGAAGTTAAGAAAAAAAACCTTGAGAGAAACCAGACTCAGTTGGGCACGACCATTTTCATTTCTTCGCTGGCCAAAAGTCTTGTGCAGAGCTGCAGTCTCAGCAGTGGAGGCTGGAAGCTGGCCTAAGTGAAGACTCGTCTGTCCCTGGAGCATCACTGGAATCAGTCTCATGTTCTCCACTCCCCACGACCATCAGCGCAGCAGCAGCTCAGGATACGGCCTGGTCCCGGATATGGAAACCTTGGGATCATCTCGTCGCAGGTCTTAGATCCAATCAGTGACTCCGCATAATCTGAGGACCTCGGGATGAGTATCCCCAGGTGGAAATGAAGAAAAAAAAAAAGAATAATAATTAGCGTAGCTGCTGTTCATAGTGTATATAAGCAAGATGTAGAAACTTGTGTGGAAACCTGCTAAGTGATGCATTGAGTGTATGCTTTACTAAACAGATAGGTCTTTAATCTAGTTTTGAACTGACAGAGTGTGTCTGAGCCTCGGATGTTATCAGGGAGGCTATTCCAGAGTTTAGGAGCCATAAATGAGAAGGCTCGACCTCCTTTACTCGACTTTGCTATTCTAGGTACTACCAGAAACCCGGAGTTTTGAGATCTTAAAGAGCGAGTTGGATTGTAGAGAGACAGAAGATAAACAGGAGCTAGATTATTTAGAGCTTTATAGGTGAGAATTACTATTTTAAATTTAATACAAAACTTAACAGACAGCCTGTGTAATGAGTATAAAATTGGAGTCTGTGGTCACACCGGACTTTTCTCTCCATAGACTTCCATTCATACGCACACAAATGTGTCAGACTGGAAACATAAGTTTGTGCGTCAAGTTTCGCAATTCACTGCCTTGCAAGGTTCAAGCTTGGTGAACTTTGACCTTGGAAATTGCATCACTTGACTATGTAAGACCCACACTGGAGAGAAACCATTCACATGCACTCAGTGTGGGAAGAGATTCAACCGATCAGCAAACCTTAATAAACACATGAAAATCCACACTGATGTGAAAGAGTATATGCGCTTTGAGTGTGAGAAGACTTATTACAGCTCCAAAATTGAAACTGCACCAGACAATTTACTCTGGAGAGACCGTACAAGTGTTCACACTGTGACAAGAGGTTTAATCAGTTAACACATCTGAAAACAACAGGATTCACACTGGAGAGAAACCGTACAGATTTGATCAGTGTCTACAGAGTTTTAATCATTCGGCGCAGCTTAAGAAACACATAGACAAAAAAGTTGCACACATGACATGAATGCAGCAAAACATTTTCTGTGCACTGGATGTTTCATGTCTGAATAATGTTTCAAAAGGCTGAGTGACAGTATACTGTTTTCCAACACTCCTACACTGCAGTAGGTCGGGTTGTAAATGTGTTGCGCTTCTCGCGTTTACCGTAAACACTGTGGTGGTGGCTGAGAGAAGAACTGTCATAAATATCTGGCCAACAGCTCCTCTCCAGCTTAAAATCTCTTTGCAAGTGATTGTACCAGTGCAGATAAATTTGTACTCTCTCCAGTGTATTCATGTAGCTAGTGTTGTTTTAGATGATGTTCACTGTCTGACTCCCTGAATGAGAGACATCACTGGGAAGACACCGCACATCAAAGAAGGTGGAGCTCTAGGACGCTTAGTTTGCAGTATACCAGGGCCTCAAGTTTTAAAAGCCCATTCAATTGTCCTGTGTTGCAGCTAGGGTTGTAACGGTATGAATTTTTTACGGTATGATAATAGTCTAAAACAATACCACGGTTTGACGGTTTCGCGGTATACGGTATTAAATAGTAATTCTCATAGCAAAGACCCTGAAAAGAATAAGAACACGTTTTCTGACTGAACAAAGGTTTTATTTCAACAAACTTGTGAAAGAACCATTTTAATAGAACTATAGAAGTCTTTTATAAAAATAAACTGAAAAATTTCCCATTTTAATAAATTAAATTAGAAGGAATAAACAAGCAAGGTCTTTTAAGATTAGACAAAAACAAACTTAAAACTGTCCTTCCTTATAAGCAGGATAAATGGGAGACCAAAAGTGCAATACCAAGTTTATGGCTGTAAACATGTATTTAAAGCGTTGTTTTTTTTCAGTCTAGGTTGTGATGAAGAAATGTAAGCATGTTGAGATTTTCAGGACTTAATCTTGACCGCTGAGGTGAGAGAATGTGTCCACTTGTACAATGAACAAATAAAAAAATAAGAAAATAATCAAAAATGTGTCAAAGTCCAAATAAACATGGTGCAAATCCTCAGTAAAAAAAAATAGATATAAATATTTACTATACTATAAATAGTTACATAACAAAGCTAGATTCAATATGGAACATCCTTAGGTTTTATGTGCCAGCATGGATATGGTTGTCTGCAATGCAGACAAAAAGCTGCACCTTCATTTGCGTCTTTTGAAAACAGCAAGAGCAGCAGTTCGTCTTTGCTGTGTCACTGTTTTGTCATGTTTCTGTGCTGCTGTGCATGCAAAAGTACTTAGTATGAGAATTATTTCATGCAAAACCTTTTTTTTTTTTGCGTTTTATTTAGCCGCGCATAATTGTATGCCTATCTCTCATTCCGTGTTGTTCAAAAAGCTCATTGTTGGTCCACAAACAAAAGCGAAACCTATGCTTATCGGTTGTGATATAGCGAGTTTGAACCAATCTGGGCATGGAGGAGGGACAATGCATCAATGTATCATGTCTGATTTGTCCGGAGACACAGTGACGAGCGTTTCTTTGTCAAATCAGTGTTGTCAAATTTTAATGACGTAATCGCACTGTGTCCGGAGCCTCTGAAAGTCCGCAAATGTTATGTGATACAGCACTGGAAAGATGAGATTCTCTTCTTTATGCCAATATTTGAACTGTATGAATTGGATCAGCGGATCAAAAGTTATTAAACATTTAAGAGCAATACTTATTTTTAGCCGCGGGCGGCTGTCTCGGTCTTTAAGGGTTAAAACCGTTGATATGCAATTGTTCATGGTATGATAATCGTGCACGTTCAAATCGTGGTAGACCGTCATACCGGTATATTGTTACAACCCTAGTTGCAGCTTTTATTAGTGAAGTTTCTTTACTTTTAGATTCTAGATTTTTTCTAGTTTACTGCATTTACTTTGAGTAGAATACAAACTTGATGAATATTTGATGATTTAGGCAGAGCCACATGTATTAAGTTTTACAATATTTATACACTGTGATGATCCCAAGACTCCAGATTAGAGCATGTGGTAAATTCTGATTGGACGCCTGCATTACTCATCAATGGGTATATAAAAGTTGTTGTGCTAGCTACCCCAGGACGCTGTGGCTACTCAGGAGTCCACATGTCAAGACCTGCCATCTCATTGGCTCTTTAACCTTATGGATTTGTTTTGCATAACTTTTGTCATGTAGTTAAAGTGTTGTTGTGATTTTATCCTAAGTTCTTTATCGTCATTATTATCCCTAGACATTTGTTGGTTGCTTTGATTGTTTGTTCTATGAGTTACTTTTATAATAAATAATTTGCATTCAGGCTATTTTGTTGGCACTTTTATGGTGCGACTCTAACAAGCGGGTCATAACACTTCGCAAAATGTGGCCGGTTGTATCCAAGATCTTGGTCTTTTCAGTCATGACCATAGGTGAGAGTAGGAACCTAGAATGAGCAGTAAATTAAGAACATTGCCTTTCGTCTCAGATCCTTCACCACAACAGACAACCACATCAACTGCATTACTGCTGCCGCTGCACTGATCCATCTTTAAATCTCACATTCCATTCCTCATGGAAAACCCTGATACTTGAACTCCATTTGGGGTAAAGACTCTCCTCCAAACTGGAGATGGCCACCTTTTTCCAGTCAAGCACAATGGTTTCTTAGAGGTGCTGTTTCTTTCCCTGCCATGTCACACTCAGCAGCAAACCGTCCCACTTACTGCATGTCCTATGAAGCCAAAAAGACAACGTTATCTGCAAATGGCAGAGACAGTCCTAGCCTGCACCTAAAATTCTGTCTGTAAAAATTACTGTATTTTTGAGATCAGCCTGAAAAATAGCACATTTACAAAATAAAATGAATAAATGGATGGATGGATAGACATTGTAGTGGGGGAAGGGGAAGTTGGATGGCTTGTGTAGATGTTAGATGATTACACACACACACTCACACAAGTAATAGCTTCTAGCTTATTTTTATTACGTTCTTCATCAGTAACATGCTTTTCTGTTCTGTCGCTCCCGCCACCGACTTTCCCCTCTAGCTCCACCCACTTCCGTTATGTCACTTGACACACAATAAGCTACATCCCCCGCTTTTTTAGCAGGTGAGAAGGCAACAAAAAGTAAAAAAATAAAATCAGGTAAATGTATATACAGATCTGGCATGAACTAACACGCGCATGAAACAAAGTAATCTCGCATGGCCACGACATATGGCACGTTAGCACGGAAAGATGGTCTAGCAAATAAAGACATGAACAGTAGGGGGCAGTCGTGTACTGTAACGCACTGTATTGAAGCCGGAGCATTCTTTACGCACCATTATAACCTAGAACACTACTACAGGGTTTTTCAAAGTCTAAGACAGTGGGCCTCCCTTTTGACACAACTTATCCATTGGCGCCCCCTCCTCCCAAACATGCACGCACGCGTACACGCACTCGCACACACACACACAAATTCTGGAGGATTTCTTGCTACCTCATCATGCTTGGTTTCAAGGTGTCGCCGAAGTTTAACGGGTCTCATGCTGTCATTAACCAAAATATCTTGACAAACCACACATAAAGGTCGTGGTTCATCAGCTGGTCCTGTCCACGTAAATCCTAAACTCAAATACTGATCATCATATCGTCGTCTTTTGGGTTTAAGCCCTGAACTTGAATGCTTTGAATCGGGGGTCTCAGAAACCGATTCATTGCATTAGCAGCATGATTAGCAGGCATATACCTGTATTGGTGGGCTTGCCAAACAGAAGCGAATTCACAGCTATGGCCTTCTGGGTAAAAAAGGTTTTCTTATTTTTAACATATTATTTTTTTAGCTTTGTTTACTTAAAACGTTTAAAAATAATAAAAAATACATATAATAATTAAACTTAATAATTATATTTTTATTATATAATATTTTTCCCCCGCCTCCCCTGACATGCTCTGGCGCCCCCCAGGGGAGGCGCGCCTCACACTTTGAAAACCCCTGCACTACTACATACAGGGGCGTAGATGTAGGGTGGACGGTGGTGATGCTTAATATTAATAGTTAAGTTTTCTAATTCACCACTGAACAACAGCTGATTAAACATCTGTGTCCTTTGAAGAAAAGCAAGATGGAGCAAACTAAAAAATAAAAACGCAAAAAAAAAATGCATTTACAAACAGCTGAGAGCAAGTTATAACTAATAATAATATTTCTGACTTATTTAATCTGAGCAGAGGTACAAGACAAGGATGCCCACTATCACCTCTGTTGTTTTTATTTGCAATTGAACCCCTGGCTATGACTATTAGGAAAAATCCAGATATAAAGGGTATGAAGATAGGAAAGAGGGATCATCGTATGATGACATTATTTTGTTTTTAACCAATTTGAAAAAATCCATCCCAGTGCTTACCAATATTATTGAAAAATTTGGAAAATTCTCGGGCTATAAAATAAATAATAGTAAAAGTACTCTGTTATTATTAAATGAGCAAGAGAGGAAAGGCCCCTTAAGTCATAAACAATTTGCCAACGAAATTAATGGTTTCTCTTATTTAGGGATTAAAATTATGCCCAATATAGACAACATAGTCCCCTCTAATTATGATCCTCTAATAAAGGGAGTCTTGGAATCTTTGGACAAATGGAGTGCAATGCCCATTTCGTTAGCAGGACGTATACGTATAATTAAAATGTCAATCTTACCGAAATTTTTATACCTTTTTCAATCTATTCCCCTTCCATTACCTGATGCTTTCTTTTCTACTCTTAAAAAAGCCTTTACCAGATTCATATGGAATAATAAACGACCCCGTTTGCATTTATCTCTTCTCTACCTGCCATACGACAGAGGAGGGCTTCAAGTGCCAAATATAAAACTATACTATTGGGCGACAAAGCTTCAAACTGCTATGTATTATTTTTCCACAGACCAACCATCCTGGGTTGATATTGAAAAAGGAGAATTGTTACTTCCTATACAGTTATATCTACACTCTGACGATGTGAAAAAACTTAAAAAGTCCACTCCCAATCCCTTTCTTAGAAACACTCTATCTGTATGGCACGAGGCACATTTTTACTTAGATGAGGAAATATGCATCTCTCCATTTTCACCAATATGGGGAAATAACTGTTTTATCCCTGGAAGAAATGACATGGGGTTTAAAAATTGGCAGATGAAAGGATTAAGTATGGTAAAAGACCTATATATGGAAGTTTTTTCCTATCAAAATTAAAATGAAAATTCAAATGCTTAAAAGATCAAATGATAAATCAAATGCTCAAACTATAAATCAAATGCTCAAACCGACATTGCAAATGATAAATCAAATCCTCAAACTGACTCTGCAAATGATAAATCAAATCCTCAAACTGACTCTGCAAATGATAAATCAAATCCTCAAACTGACTCTGCAAATGATAAATCAAATGCTCAAACGGACTTTGCAAATGGTGAATCAAATCCTCAAACCGACTCCTCAAATGATAAATCAAATCCTCAAACTGACATCGCAAATGGTGAATCAAATGCTCAAACTATAAATCAAATCCTTAAACCGACATTGCAAATGGTGAATCAAATGCTCAAACAACTCTGCAAATGGTGAATCAAATCCTTAAACTGACATCGCAAATGGTGAATCAAATGCTCAAACAGACATCGCAAATGATAAATCAAATGCAAATGAGGTGTCAATCAACCAGCATAGGCGGAGCTTTAAGGCGGAAGAGTTTGTTGTTGACAACTACCGGTAGCGCTACGACTTTTTCAAGGCGTTCAGATTTGCGTGCACTATTCCACGTCGTATCCGTATAAACTCGTGAAAGAGAAAGCGAGAAATCTCCTACTGATTCTGTCCACATTCTGAAGTGTTCATCAGAGGGGTACATCTATCACAGGAGGCCACGAAAAACCATACGGCAAGATGATGATGCTACGTTACATCGTGGAAAACTGGATGGATTTAGACATCTTACATGTAAGTATATAAATCCAGAAAGACGGTTCCTTGAGTTAAGTTACAGTAAAATAGCAATAGTTGAGCTACTGTACAGTGAACTGTAGAATTACTGAAAGTGTAAAGATTTACACTATATTTATTTTATCTTGCTGTAAATTATCACGTAGGAACTTCTGTAAGCACATGACGTTTCAAACGTTAATTTACATAAAGACGATTATTCAATGTCTGACAGAAAAATATAAAAGGGATTGCAGATTAGCAAATTATAACATTAAACAGACATTTGAGTGATTTGTTTGTGTTGATGTAGAATGCACTTTTGTCAATACAGCTTAGGTTAGATACATGTAATATTTATACAGTAATGTTTTCTTCTGTTCAGTTGGTGATACATTTATGAAAGTATAATTTGAGCACACAAATCACAGAGGTAACGTGACTTGTCTGGTTGTTATAGTGAAGGAAGCACACATGTTTGTGTGTTAGCTGATGCAGAGTGACTGAACAAATGCTACCATCATATTTGTTTAACAAAATATTGTTATTTCAAACCGCTATTACAACAATTTCTTTAATGTTGATTTATATGCCATTTCTGGGCTGGAGCAAGAAAACAGAGAAAACCTGAATTCAAAACATGAAGTAAGATCATGTTATTACTTCCAATTCAGAACTCAAATGAAACTCAAAAAGTGTGCTGTTAAATGACTTCTTTATTAAGAGCTTTGCATAATCTGAAATGTCCTCAGACTGGTGTGTGCAGTGATGATGATGAAGAACAGCAGTGTGCTGATGAAGGAAATGTTGAAGATGCTATAGTGCCATGGACAAGACCCTGCATCCCTCCACCTGCCTGCGTGTCCTCATCTGAGCCAGATGCTGGTGTGGTCTCTTCATCTTCAGTATGAGTCGGTTTCTCAGGCATGGACAGCCTCACCTCACAACTCTGTTCCAGTCTGACTGCAGCACTGAGGGATGTGATGGCAAAAACAAGTGAAGTCCAGCATGCAGCAGAACATGGGGTTTTGTCTGAAATACATGATTGTTTGAATAAGTTTGAATAAAGCTTAGTTTTGTATCTTGTTGACTTGTATTTATTTATCATGGTTACTATTAATAATTCTTTTAATCATACATCCATATTTTCTTTAATTGTTGATGAATACATTAATAATTTCAATAATGTATAACTACATTATTTCATTTTTTGACTGAAAATTAAGATGTACTCACCTTGGCTACATTTGTCTAGTGACTATTCATGCATAGCTGTGGTGTGTGTGTGTGTGTGTGTGTGTTTGTGAACAGCATTTATTATTTTTGTAAGTGTTGGGGTGGGCTTTGCAGTCTAGAGTAAATACTCACATTTTTCGAGTGTAAAATTTCTCCAAAGGAAGATCATCAAGCAGCTGTCCGACATCTTTGTGCAGATGTACCAATGTGCCAACATTAAAAAGGCTATCAGGTAGGGTTATCAAGTTACTGATGCTATTAGGTGTTTGTAGTGGCTATTTTCTCTAAGGAGGCTCTCTCAGTGGTCAAGAAACAAAGTCTTACTCGGGATGTCTTTTACAAGTTTTATTCTTTATAAAGAAGATCACAGTCATACAGCAACAACAGTTTCTGCAGAGTGAGATACTAAAGCCAAGTGTGTTCACCCTTTTATCTGGTTTGTACTGCTTACGAGGTCAACTCCCAATAAGGCCTCATCTACAATTACGTCAGGCGTCTTCTGCTGTTCGTGCGATATGCTCATAACAACCACACATTCTTCTTAGGATAATGAAAAAGCTTTCACCTAAAGAAATATAGTTATCTATAAAAATGTACACATAGGTTTTATGATGAACATATGGAGAACACAGATACACACACATGTAATAATGAGTCTTAGACAAGTTTCTAACATATAAAGCTCATCTAAAAATGAATTTCCATTACAGTGTTATTGCTTCTGTGCCTGCTATTTTATTTGTATTATTATGGGATTATTATCAATAACAATTATTATTATTCATTATTATGCAGAAATAAAAATTTCATACAGGCTTAGGGAAACATTGCTGTATCTTAACAATTAACATAAACAGCAAAAAGAGAACAAATGTAATAGATTTTCTTTTGATATAAGAATATATGATTATATAATCAAACACGACTGGAAAACTAACTTTAAGCATGTTCTACATGTGGATAAAAAATGTTACACAATAAAGGTAACAACAAATTAGGTGAAATTTGACAAGGATATCTTTTGTAATAAAATATTATTTTAAATTAAGATTTAATAAACCTGCCATTTATTTAAAGTTGCGCTTGTAACGTCAGTTAAGTTATGTAACTTTTTTTTTATCATCTTGCCGTATGGTTTTTCGTGGCCTCCTGTGATAGATGTACCCATCTGATGAACACTTCAGAATGTGGACAGAAGCAGTAGGAGATTTCTCGCTTTCTCTTTCACGAGTTTATACGGATACGACGTGGAATAGTGCACGCAAATCTGAACGCCTTGAAAAAGTCGTAGCGCTACCGGTTGTTGTCAACAATAAACTCTTCCGCCTTAAAGCTCCGCCTATGCTGGTTGATTGACACCTCATTTGCATTTGATTTATCATTTGCGATGTCTGTTTGAGCATTTGATTCACCATTTGCGATGTCAGTTTAAGGATTTGATTCACCATTTGCAGAGTTGTTTGAGCATTTGATTCACCATTTGCAATGTCGGTTTACGGATTTGATTTATAGTTTGAGCATTTGATTCACCATTTGCGATGTCAGTTTGAGGATTTGATTTATCATTTGAGGAGTCGGTTTGAGGATTTGATTCACCATTTGCAAAGTCCGTTTGATCATTTGATTTATCATTTGCAGAGTCAGTTTGAGGATTTGATTTATCATTTGCAATGTCGGTTTGAGCATTTGATTTATAGTTTGAGCATTTGATTTATCATTTGATCTTTAAAGCATTTGAATTTTCATTTTAATTTTGATAGGAAAAAACTTCCATACTAATATGTAACTGTCTGTAGTTATTGTTGAGTGGCAAATCATTTACCTCAGTGTCTCCAGTTTACAGTTTGGACTTTTCAGTCCATCAGAGAGAAGCTTTACTCCTGAATCCTGCAGGTCATTGTTACTCAGGTCCAGCTCTCTCATGACACAGTTTGAGGATTGTAGAGCTGAAGACAAACTCTCACAGGATTGAGCAGTGAGATTACAGCACTGTAGCCTGTTAGGAAAACAGAAATATAGATTTTGTGTTTATCTAGCAGGGCTAATCCAGAACAGAGACAACAACAATTGAATGGTGTGTTTTAGTTTGAGCAAAGGCAAAAATGACTATATGTACTCTTCAGGGCCGGAGTGGGACTCTTTTTCAGCCCTGGAGTTTCAAGCCTTAGACCGGCCCACCTCAGTTCACCACTGACTGTATTAAAATAAGGTCATTTCCAAATCAGTTTCTAATTACACTATCACGTCTTTTTTGAGAAAACAGCTGTTTTAGAACTTCAAATGTTTAACAACCCTTACAGTATTATATTTCTTTACAATAAAAATGAAAAAAAAAAAAAAGTTTCTCAGACAAGGACCGAGCCCGGGTTGACAGCGTTATAACCTAACGTGCTAACCCCTGAACCACAACAGCTGAACATGGATTGGTGACTTATCTAGTTAAGGCTAAAAAGAGATAAAAAAAAGAGCAGCGCTGCGGTAAAATAATGAATAAGAAGGCTGTGGTCAAGTAAATAAATAAATTATTTTTAAAAAGTGTGACTGCTGAGAGCAACAGATTCTGGAGCTAGGGACACAGGGGCGCCCCCAAGGGGTGGCCAGGGCCACCCCTGGGTAAACTCTGGCCACCCCTGTGGCCACCCCAAAATGATTTTGCTGTTGATATTATTAACTTACTTATTATAAACTGACGCGTGCGTGCAGAAAACCATACCCGTCCCGTGTGGCTCACGCGCTCGTGTGTGAATCCCGGTTGTTTACATGTACGCTGATAAAAAACGCGCCGCTCATGCGCCGTGAAACCGGAATAAGCCTTTTGTGAAGAGGTGTCAGGTGTTTAGTTTTGAAAGTCGACAAAACTAAAGTTTATATAATATGATGATGATACTTTCACCAAGCATGTCTATAAAGCAGAAAGGAGGGATAAAGAGTCAGGGAGGTAAGACTTCATAACATTATTTCTCGGCCATAATTCGGGTCTAAGACCACAGATAATTCTATAAAACACCTATTTTTGTATTCTATAGAATTGTCATAACTAATATTCATGCAAAAGGTTCCCTAAGTGATCTTAGCATATCACTCTGTTACATTGTTTTCCAGTAACATTTAGGATTGATGTCTGTTATTTATTTAGAATAATAATTGTGTAATAATATTAACAATAATTGTATTTATTTAGAAAAAATATAAGTACATTTTATATTTATTGAAAAATAAATGTAACTATTTAAGGAGGGTGGGTATATGGGGTGGTTTGCCCAGGGTGTCATCTAAACTAGAACCACCACTGCCCTCCCTGATCGTCATTGACAGCACACACACACACACACACACACCTTCAATACAGAGTAATGGCTATGTAATATTTACCTTAAGGTACATCAATAGAAGAAGCTGCAATAATAAAGTGGCTCAAAAAGGGATATAGATAAATGATATTATTAGGGTCTGTATAGTGAGTGTGTGTGTGTGTATTTATAGTAATGCCTTTTGTTCAGTTTGTTCACTTGTTTGTTTTATTATTTAACTCATTAATCTCAATTAATTTTAGACATGGCATATACTGTATGCTGTACAATAACTGAAAGTTATTTCTATATATGAGAAGTGTTTTTAAACTAAATATTGATTTTTATTTGGTTTGCACATGTACTTGCTTAATTATTTCAAGGAATAAATTGTGATACTGTAAGACTAATTAATTAAATTATTTAAAATCACATTATTTAATTCACCAGAAACAAAAATATAACATTACAATGAATTCAATTTTTGTTGTGTGTGCCACCCCAAGATTTGGTGTGGCCTCTTCTGGCCACCCCTATGAAAACTTTCTGGGGGCGCCACTGTAGGGACATCGGCCCTCGCGGCCAAAAAACGGACCGGCCCACCGGGAATTCTCCCGGTCCTCCCGATTAGCCAATCCGGGCCTGGTAATCTGTGTGGCTATCACCACACCATCTATATTTAGACATTTAAATGTGTTAACAGAAAGGAGAGATTCTATCTCCTATATTATATATAGAGATTCTATATTGGTATTGCATAAAAGAATAATCAAAGCATTGAATAAATGTCTTAAAATGAAATAAACTTAAGGAGAACAGATATTGTTTGTTTGTTTGTTTGTTTGCTTTATTTATAGAGCACATTTAAAAACAACAGATGTTGACCAAAGTGCTTTACAAAACGACCAGCATACAAAATCTATACCTATATATAAAAAATTTGCAAAATATGTAAAACAGATTAAAATTAATTACAATCAAAGGCAAGCGACAGAAGGTGATTTTTTAGATGAGACTTAAAAGCACCAAGAGAAGAACATGACCGGATCTGTAAAGGCAGACCATTCCACAGTCGGGGGGCTGCAGCAGAAAAAGCCCTGTCACCTCTTGATTTCAACCGCGTTTTGGGGACAACTAGCTGAAATGTGTTTTCTGACCTGATTGGCCTCAATGAAGTGTGCCAGTGAAGAAGCTCAGAAATGTAAGTCGGTGCCAGACCATTCAAACTTTTAAAAACTAGAAGCAATAATTTATATTGAATTCTAAATTGGACTGGGAGCCAGTGAAGAGACAATAAAACTGGTGAGATACTAGAGAATTTTTTTGTCCCAGTTAAAAGCCTAGCAGCTGCATTTTGAACCAGCTGCAGGCGTGCTATTGATGCCTGTGAAACTCCAGAATACAAAGAGTTACAGTAGTCCAGTCTTGACATAATAAAAACATTAATGACAGTTTCCAGCTCTTTAAAAGAAAGAAAAGGCTTCAATTTGGCAATGTTCCTTAATTGATAGAAACCACTTTTGACGACTGAGTTTATTTGCTTGTCAAACTTTAACTCAGTGTCAAAAGTAACTCCAAGATTTTTTACGTGACTGTGGACCTTAGGCTTGATCGAACCTAATTTATTAATTGTAGATTCACAGACACTCGGAGGACCAAACACTACTACTTCAGTTTTTGATTCATTCAAGTGTAAGAAATTACCAGCCAGCCATTCCTTAATCTCGTTAAAACAGGTGAAAAAGGACTGTAAAACAGAATTTTCTCCCATTTTCATAGGCAAGTAAAGCTGAGTATCATCAGCATAGAGGTGGTAGCTTACATTATGCTTCTTACAAATTGCTGCCAAGGGAAGCATGTAGATAGAGAAAAGAGCTGGGCCCAAAATTGAACCTTGGGGGACACCACACTCCAAACGTGCAGATGAGGAAGAAAAGTTACCCAATTCAATAGAAAAGGTCCTCCCTGAAAGATAAGAACTAAACCAATTTAAAACATTTCCTTGAATCCCAGCCCACAATCTTAAACGCTCAATCAAGATATTGTGATGTATTGTGTCAAATGCCGCAGTCAGGTCTAGTAAAATTAGAAGTGCGCATTTTCCAGAATCAACCGTCAGAAAAATATCATTAGACACTTTTAGGAGTGCTGTCTCAGTGCTATGCCGTGTCCTAAAACCAGATTGAAATTTGTCAAGAATGTCATTTCCAATTAAGTGACTAGAAAGCTGTTGAAAGACAACTTTCTCCAAGATTTTAGACTGAAAAGACAATTTTGAAATTGGTCGATAGTTTTTTAAATCTGATGAATCCAGATTGGTTTTTTTTAAAAGGGGTTGTACTACAGCATGCTTAAAACAAGAAGGTACGACTCCACTCAGCAAAATTGTATACAGCAGGAGATCAGTAATGCTTATTTGAAGTGAAAGATTGCAGATGTGTCGCAAATTAATGTGTGAAATGGGCATAAGTGTATACATAAAACTCTTACAGTGCTCTTGTGGTGTTTTTGACCACTGGTATCAGTCTCATCAGTGCTTCATCAGATCTTCTGTATTTCTGCAGTTCAAACTTCTCTTGAGTCTCTTCTGACATCAGGAGCACAAACACCAGACCAGACCAATGAGCAGAGGACAGATCCTGTGTTGTAAAATTTCCAGACTTCAGACTCTTCTGGAGTTCCTCCACAAAGTCATCCTTCAGTTCATTCAGACAGTGGAAGAGGTTAATGGTCCTCTCTGCTGATTTCTCCTCCTCTATTCTCTCTTTGATAAAGTCAGTCGTGTCTTTGATGTTTTCAGGTTTGAGCTTCAGTCTTGGGAGGAGCTGCTTCAGGTTATTCTGATTAGACTCCAAAGAGAGACCCAGCAGGAACCGGAGGAAAAGGTCCAGGTGTCCATTCTTACTTTGTAAAGTCTTCTCGACTGCATCCTTATGAAGTTTAAACAGGGGCCTTTCAGAGAGTTTCCATGTCAGTTCCTTTTTCCAGGAATCAAGAAGTAGATTTGCTTTCTTGTTTTTGTAAGTAAAATACACATAGAGAGCAGCAATGAACTCCTGAACGCTGAGATGTACAAAACTGTAAACCTGTTCCCCTGAAATGGGGTTTTCCTCCTGAAATATTCGAGTACATAATCCAGAGAACACAGACCCTTCCTTGATATCTAGGCCACACTTCTCTAGATCTGTTTTGTAGAAAATCAGTTGTCCTTCCTGCAGCTGTTTCAAGGCCAGTTCCCCAAGCTTTAGAACAATTTCATCAAAAGACCAGGCCTTGGCTTCAGGTTCAGAATTATTGCTGTATTTTTCTTTCATCTGTTGCTGTTGAGACAGTAAGTAGCTGGTATACATCCCTGTGAGAGTTGTGGGTGTTTTTTTATTGCTTTCTTGACCCAGCAGAGGCTGAAGAACAGTGAGAGAGATCCAGCAGAAGACGGGGATGTGGCACATGATATACAGACTTCTGGATTTCTTGATGTGGCCGATGATGTTTCTAGCAACCTCAGGACTGCTGTTTTTGATGAAGTACTGCTCCTTCTGCTTATCACTGAATCCTCGCACTTCAGTCACACAATCAATGTAGTTTAGTGGTATCAGACTGGCTGCTGCTGGTCTGCACGTGATCCAGATGAGGGAAGAGCGTAGAAGCTGTCTCTTTAAGAGATGTGTTACTATCTTACTCACTGTCATTTCCTGGTCAATATTTGCAAATCCATTATCCTCCTTAAAGTTCAATTCAAAGCGATATTCATCCAGTCCATCAAAGATGAACATGACCTTGCCTTGTTTTTCAGGAAGAGAGCTCAGTCCTCCAGTTCTACTAAAGAAGTACTTGTTAAGCAGACCTATGAGACTGTACTTTTCATCTTTAATCAGATTGAGTCTACGGAACGGCAGTGGAAATATGAAGACTATTTCCTGATTGTCTTTTTCTTCAGCCCAGTCTAGGATGAATTTATTGACAGAGACAGTTTTTCCCACTCCTGCAATCCCCAGTGTCAGGACTCTTCTGTTTTGTCGACCTGTGTCAGGCTGAACTTTAAACATGTTGTTACACTTCAGTGGTTTATCTTTGGCTGTCTGTTTGTGGTGTTTTAACTCCATTTGTATTACCTCATGGTCATTCTCTCTTCCTCCACTCTCATTCTCCACCACATATAGATCAGTATAAATATCATCCAGGTACTTCTTACGACCCATCTGCGAATTACCAATCAATATCTGCTTATAGTCCTCCTTTAAGTTCTTCTTTAGTTCATGGCTGATGTTTGTGTAATCAAGAGGAGTTTTACTGTTTTCTGAAGCTGCACCATTACAAGACAGAGAGAAAAAACATTAAAGTAAAACATATTATTCCCTTTATTAAAAAAAAAAACAATTACATTTATTTACAAATTTAGAGAAACAAAGACAAACAATATATTCACATTCAGCATAAGCAGACATACAGCTTCCCGAAGCCCATAAATGTTGATATTGTGAAATGCAAGCACCCATTTACATGCATTAGCATTATGATTGGCAATCACTGTTGCCCATAGCAATGCTAAATCTTAGACGGTTCATCTGAAGCTGTGCAATAAATGTTATGACAATACATCTGACTTAAAAGCCTTGCTAGGACATAGCTATAATATGGAAGATTTAATCTGATACATATGTGAATATTTGAATAAAGTTTGACAATGAATGAAACAATACCTTGCTTCTGTGTATTTTCCAGCTTTTCAGCCAAGTCATTCTGGTTTATTTTCCTCAGGATGTCCACTGTGATCTTCACAGCTCCTTCTGGTCCAAAACACGACTCCATCTTATCCACTGTCTCCAACCTGTCTGCATTCTCCATTTCAGATTTTGAAATACATCTATAGTCATTCCTTAAGCACCACTGAAACTCTTTTAGTTCAGCTTCTACCAGTTCTTTCAGTGAGTTCTTGAGCAGCTGTTTGACATTTTCCATGGTGCTTCACTCATTCACAGCTACAGGACAAGAGCAACAACATCTGAGTTAGTTTCACAATTAACATATGGACCTAGGCATTTATTTCTTGTTAGAATAATAAAATTAATATGAGTAGAAACTTAACATTTCAAAAATCTACATTTTGAAAATTGATTGTCACTATTTTAAGTGGTACACTCTGAGAAAAAAATGTAGAATGTTGTACAAAAAAGGTACAAACCCTTGTCACTGGGGCAGTACCTTTTTATGGGACAAAACTGTACCTTAAGACATGATTTGTACCATGGGAAACCAAAATGTACCTTTGTTTTTTTTAAACCTGCTGATACAATATTGTACCTTTACCAAAGGTACAAATCTTATCCATGAAGGTACCACTAAAGTGACAAGACACTTAACAGTTAACTTGTACCTTAACAGTGTCAAATGTGTTCCTTCAATAGCTATTTTAAGGCATTTTGCTTTATCCAAAATGTGTCGGTTTGTTTTAAGTAAATATAAAACATTATTACATTTATTAAACAATGTTTCAGTTTACAAAAAAGTTTTTTTGAGTAATATCACATTTACAATAAAGAATAAAAATACTTTAACAAAAATCAAAAGACCTACTTTTGCAAAAAATTTCACACTATTCACAAAAATGTTACAGAAGCACATTCTCCCATGTACAATATAAAAAATAATTATCCAATTTTCAACACTTTTGTAATCATCTAAAAGTAATTTAATTTACTTAATTTTAAAATAGAAATAGAACTATGCAAAAGTATTGTAATGAGATATTGTATGCACAATGTTTGATTATTTCTAAATAGTAAAATATCTGCATGAACACTTTGCATATGCAGGATATTTGCCAGCTCACGTATGTAGTAGAAAGCACATGCCAAAAAGTTTTGGATATTATGGGGTGGGTATCTTTTTTCCAGTACTGTTCAGAGACTTTACAGAAGCTAGAAAAACCTAAAAGGGGCGGGGGGCGATCCGGGGGAAGAGGGTGAAGTTCCAGAAATTTTTGTAATTTCTGTAAAAGGCCCATTGTAGACCTTTTACAGTTTTACCAATTTACAGTTATATTTTATGTACTTTATTTGTCTTCTTTCTGACAGCATTGTAGAATGATCACAAAAATTGAACACTGAAAAAACTGACAACTAATATAATATAATAGTTCCAAGATGTACTTGTACATGGTCATAATCCTCTGAATTAAATATATATATATATATTTTTCTATTTTGATACACATGGCCACACGGACAACAAGAGCCATTGGCAATTGGGCTGCCAGATCCTCCAGAGTTGCCAGATCCCCTTTCCTGAGTTCCCGGAGAGGGTGCCAGATCTTCTTGAATCCTGTAAATGGCGGGTTCTAGATCCTCCTGAATCCCCCATGTAGCTGCCGTCAGATCCTCTTAAATTCCCAAAATGGCGAGCAACAGTTCCTCTTGAATTCCCCGAATGGCAAGCACCAGATCCTCATGAATCCTACAAATGGCCAGAGCTGCCACCTGAGTCCCTTGAATTGCTACCAGAGCTGTGAGACTTAAAGATAAGCTTCACGATGGAAAAAAAACACACAATAAGGCAATAAAAAACAGGGAAAACAAAAGGCTTACTAGGCACCGACCAGAGGGGTATTGCACAAAAGTGGAATAAAGAAAGCTAGGATAAGAGAAAAAGCACAGCTGGACTTAGTTTAATTGGGTCCTTCTGGCTTAGTCCAAGAATCTGCCGAACCAGCTGTATTCCTCCCTGTTTAGAGACCTTACTTGCGCCATACTCACGTTAATGACAAAGGCAGACTCGTCCAGGCTTCTGGAGGCCTCTTCAACCTCCTGGATGGTCAAATTTTGGAAGACTCCACAGCGGTGCCCTGAGATGGAAGTTAGGTAGCCAGTAAGAAAGCCATAGAAGCGCCATTGTTGCCTAGTGTTTGGGTTGGACTCCAGGCTATCTGATGAAGGCAGTAAAGTTAGACAAATTAGACCACCAATGGTTTAAATTAGCCAGAGCCGCTGGTGCCCTAAAGCAAAGGGAGGGGGCGGGAAAAAAACATTTCTGCTCTGGGTTACCAGCAGCTCTAGGTTCACCCAGCTAAACCAGCCACGAAAGCCCGCCCACCTTCCCCCGAATGGAATTCCATGATGTGGCTGGTTCAACCAAGAGCTGCTGGTGCCCTGGAGCAGAAACGGAGGAACGAAAAGGTGGAAACGTTGACCGGCAGACAGCTCACTTACCAAGGAGGGCAGGGATCTTCCTTCCAGCGGTCTGGTGACAGCGCACCAGGCTGGCCTTGGCTATCAGTCTGCTCTCCTTCGCCTGCTTGGTTCTGACCTTGTGCACGACAACACGCTGGCATATGCCGCGAATTAGAGCTCTGACCTCCCTGCGAATCAGTACCAGGGCCGTGCTGGAGAGGCGGCAGGAGGCCGGCAGGGTTTCCAAGAGGTAGTCTAGGAACTGGGCTATGTTTTTCAGGTAGTGCTGTTTCGTAGGCTCGGCTATCCGCGTCCGGCCCAGCAGGGCAGCCCAAGCTCGGATTCGGGCCGGCTGATAGAGAAACAGGAAGTTCTCTGGCTCCGCGATGCCTCTTGCCATGTAGCCCAGAAAGGTCGGTAGGCTCGCTGCCAGGTTGAAAGCCTTCAAACTCCCCCAAAAGCAGGTCTGCAGAACGGGTACAACCAAGAGTACACAGCCCTGAAGACACAACCCCACTAGACCAACAGTAAAGTGCCACAACTATACTCAACTCAGCATGGGGACATAGTCCGGGAATGGATAAGCTTGCGGGTCCAAAGCTTCCGGAGGCTCGGGGGCGTCGGACCTCATCGAACATGCACCGTTTTGGTGGCGGCTCCACATGCGCCGGCAGTGGGAGCTTTTTTGTACGACCTGCTACAACCATATCGATATGCACCAACCATCGAACGGGGGTCCAGACAGCTCATAACCCCAGCACTACTGACCCTGGCATGTGGCTTGTTTGATGGGAGCAAGCTGGCGCGGACGCCGGGCCATAGACTCCCTGCTTCTTCGCTAAGAGCACCGGGATGCGCCCGTGCTGGCCTGAGGGGACAACTTGCACTTCGGCTTAGGTTAACAGCTCAGCCACGGGCCCCTGACTTCCATGGGGCGCGCCCACCGGCCTTGCCCGGGTTTGGTCGCACCTCCTGGGGCAACAGGCCTGCTCTTAGACCCCTGGTTCGTTCAATCGCTAAAGCCAAAATTGCACTAAGTGCCCATTTCTTCGCCTTCTCCGAAAACACAACGGCAGGTCAGAGAAACCCAGTATCACGCGCGCACCTCCAGGCGCGGGACATGCCGAAAAAGGTGGTCTCTCTTCGGCCATGGCTTGGTGGACTCGGGCCCGGGTCTAATCAACGCCTCCGGTGAGCGCATCCATTGCGTTTGCCAGCGGTCGTTCCAAAGACCCACCTTCCCCCGCTAAAGATCCACCATCCCGCCAAATGTTAGTTGTTCCAAACAGCAAAAAAAAAAAGCATTTTGTTTACCAAATCAAGTTTTTTACTTTCCACTAGAAGCTCAACAGCACTTCAGACATCTGCAACTCTTTAGGACATTTAAAGCCCCTATTATGCATCTATCAAGCTCTGACAAAGTCTCATACATCATTAATCTTTTCTGATCCTTCCTTTAACAAACGGCCGATGTATGCCCCATTGTAAACGTGTAGATTACGGAAGCACTCATCATAAAAATTACAGAAAAACAGCACAAGGCTGGGGCTGTAATGCTTTTTTTTTATTTCAAAAATAAACTTCAACCACTGACTCTTCACAGCCTCATCTTTGGGTGTATAATAACTTTCTCTCATACTTCAAAGCACAGCGTCTTCATGACATGATCCAACCGGAATCTGCTACAGTGTTTGTGAGTGTTTTCAATTTTCTCAAGTCTGTGCACACAACATATCGTTGTCACGCCAACACGGCTAAAGATTTGTTACCCCGACAATTTATTTGAACCACTCTGTGTTGACTCTTTTATACATGAATCAATAGTTTTAACCTTCTGGGTTCTGAGGGTGTTTTGGGGCTCTGGGGAAGTTTTGACATGCACTGACATTTGTGTTGTTTTCAGTATCTTAAAAACATATAAGCATAAAAACATAACATATAATACAATAAAACAAATAGCTAAAAAGTGATAACACTGTAAACAGCACAAATGAATGAAACGTTTTTGCCTGGTTAGTGAAAAACTAAAATTTTGAAGTCACTGAATCAAGGCTGTGAAACACACAGAGAACATTTGTGCACAAGACTTTTGGGAACTGGATCTTGTAGCCTAGTGTTTTTGCTTCAAAATGATGAGAGAATCTTGTTTACTTGCATCTTGTTTATTTGCTCACAAAAAACAATATAATGAATTAAAATTTCTAAGTCACTTTTTGAGTTAAAATGGTCTATGTGAGAAGGCATGAACTATCATTACTATGCAGTGAGTCACATCTGAGAAGACAAAGACCTGCATAATGAGCTGCAAAATGAGCCATCAGACAGGTATGTGACTAAGAGAATGAACCTGAGAAAAAAAATAAGTTTATATATTTGCAGTTTATTTAAAATATATCTATCACACAAAATAACTCGAGATACACTTGTGAGAGTCAGCACACTGTATAATACTCTGTAAACTATATAAACTTGCACATAGCAAATCTAATTAAAGAATAAGCAAGATGATTACATAAACTATATTATTAACATTTTTGTGATGTTCACTGACACTAGTACTAATTTACCTAACAAACTCAGTTACCATAGGAATTATAAACTGAACAGCACCTGTTTTTTAAACAACTCTCAGTATTTATTTTTCACAATAGCTTATGCATATATATACTTGATGAGAGAATCGAATGCAAATAACAAAGAAACTATATTTTAACACTAGTAACCACAAATAGGATTACCATACTCACATGAAAAACATTATTAGCAAGTTACAGTGAATAATGAAGTTGTTTTGAAGCATACTATAGTAAAGTACTTGACATAATTTATTTTATTTATTCAATAGTTGCTGTGGTTATATAACCACTAGCAAGGACATATTTTATATAAATCATGAAGGTAATAATAAAAGGCTTACTTGACAGTGTAGGAAAAAATGAATTTATTTTTTATTACTTTTGTGTCTTTAATTTTTTATTAGAAAAATATTCAGACTAACAACAGATTAATCAACCTTTCTCTTATGTATGAGATCACATCTTGACCTGACACGCTTCCTGTTTATTTTTATTTTTTACTGTGCTGCATACTTTTAGAGGAACTGCTGACCAGAGGAAATATATTAAAGAATAAATTTAGGGTTGTTCTGGACTGCGGTCTATACATGTCACAAGTTGCCATGATGCTTGTAGAAGTTGTAAAAAATATTAGATACGCACGTAATTGTTCAGTTCTGGTATGCAGAGAAGGGTTGTAGAAAGAGGAAGTATGTCTGGGGTACAAGAGCCAAAGGACTGCAGAATTACTCATAAGTGACATTACACCAAACTCCACCTGTTAATATCAGTTGTGTATATATGCTGGTGTCAGGAAATGTATGTTAGTTGCGAACCTCTTGAATGTAATTCTTGTATTGCAATGGGGTAACGTAACCCAGAGCTCTGTCATTGAATTGTTTATTTGTATCTAATAAATTACTATTATTTTTTGGCATTGAAGAAAAACCTCTCCAGACCTTTTCTTATTGAACACACATGGAATTGGCTTGATATTCCAACAACAGGAATTCTGTCCTTTGCTGAGTCTAGACATTCTTTAACATGCGCTCGTCATCAGAGTCGCACTCTTCCTCTGAGGAGAAAGTAAATTCTTCAGCGCTGTTTAGTATCATGCTTCTTCACTCGTGTAGCGTGCCAACATTCAGTCGAAAGTAAGTAACTAAAATAAAGCTTGTCGTTTTATGTCATGTCTTGCCATGTCTTGTACATTATTACCTGGCACACTTTAGTTCATTTTTATATGAACAGTATGCTCACTGAGTGCGGGATCACGTTCGCTGTAATGAGGAGACAGGAGAATCTGTACTTACTTTTATACGGATTACAAGAAAAGAGATTATTTTTTTCTGGCTTGAATTGGTTAATGCACAAGTAGACATATCAAGCTTTCTTTAGAAACATCTCTCATATTTCTTTGTTGAGTATTTGCTGAGTTTCAGTTCATTTTAATGACGTGTTTTTCCTGACAGACCATATCTTGCACAAGTCTCATGCAGGATATTTGTAATATCAAAGCCTCGTGAGCGTGGTAGCATTACCTCTAATGAGCTTAGACTGAGAAACTAAAAATAGCTTTGGTTTCATACTGATTACTTTATCAAACAATATTTGTTTTCAACATGCACATGAATTTAAAAATAGAGAAACTTCAAGCTTTCTAAAGATATGTGTCTCATCTCTAGGTGTTTGGTTTTCGTGTTTGTGAGTTTCATCGCATTTTACTGACGCGTTTCTAAAAACAGTTCACGGAGAAAGAAAAGACAGATTGCCTACACTGTTTATTATCCTTGTTTTGCAAAAGCGCACACGTTTGTTGTAATTGTGAGTGTACACATTGAAAACTAGACACCTAACAGATTTGATCGATGTATTGATCTTATCTGTACGATCAAAACTGAAAGTGTAATTTAAGTTTATTTCAGCTTAATGAGGTAAAAACTTGTCAGACCGCGTATACGTGGTCTTCGACCCCATGGGATTAAAAATGGTGCACTTTCAGATTTAAGCCTTAGCTGGATATTTCACCTCACTTAGAGCTGTGTTACACACTGCATGAAAGATCATTTTCAAAAACCCATAATAGGAACTCTTTAATTCACTGCATTGTCCTTACCCATCACCTTCTTGTCAGCTGAAGATTTTGCTAAATGCTTTACTGGTAGGACTGCAACCATTAGTGGTATATTTAGCTGCTAAGATCCACTCCTACTGCAGAGAAATCACTCTCCTCCTCCCTCACAAAGCCAGAAGGGTCCAAACTTTTCTTAGGCCAATGTACAACTTGCTCCCTGGACCTCCTTAGTTAGAACATCTCCACGTGAATGAAAGACCATCACCTGCAGCTTAATCCAGCTAAAACTGAACACCTTGTGTCCTTCCTGCAACTCTGACTTAACACCATGGCTGGGTCCGAAACTGCATACTTCCATACTATATTGTACGCTAAAATCAGTATATGAGCCGAGTATTATGTCCGAAATCATAGAATTCGAAAATCAGTATGCGAGCAGTACACGGATGACTTACTACTTCCGGCAAGATTCTGGAGTGCGCATAGCATACATGCTGCGCTATCCCATGATGCCCCACGAGCAAATTCATGAATGGGAGTAAAGTGATGCAATTGACACAGGTAGGTCACGTGACCATGACAAAATGGCAGATGTAGTACGTCCGTATTCCATTCGTACTTTTCATGTTCATACTGTATAGAACATACTTTTCTAACGCCCGAGTAGTACGTTTAAATTCAAATGCAGTACCTACCGAGTAGTAGGCGGTTTGGACGCAGCCCATATCTTCTTGATCAAACTGGAGTCAGCTGCCATTAACCCTTTCCATTCAGTCAAGATTCCTGGGGTGATCTTTGATGACCAAACACAGCAAAATCATGCAATTATGAACACTTTGAGATGTTCAGTAAAGTCAATCTGAACCCTTGGCTCTTCAACCCATCAATGGCTGTATAATTTTGACGATTGAGAAAACTTTTTTTTTTTAAATTTTATTTTAATTTTAAAAACGATTTTCCCTATTTTAGAGGAACATTTGTTAGTTTTTTTTTTATATATGTTCTGTTCTACTTTTGTGTTGAGAATTAGGAAATGTCATGATCTTTGAAATGTATTTAGAGAAGATAAATAATGTAAAACAGGTGACAGTTTTAGCCACAGCAGTTGTTTAACATCAGAATCAGCTAAACCGCAACACTTTAGGCAAACAAAAGAAGGTCTGACTGGTGAAACTCTTCAGGGTTTTCAACTCATGTATCTAGAAATAAAATTGTGTGAATCCACATTACTGCACATCACTTTTATGATATAAAGCTATTCAGTCCTTCTTTTCCACAAATGTACACTCATAAAACAAACTAAATGCATTCATGGATACTATTATTGCAGTTTGAGTTTTCTACACTTAAGAGCTTCTGTAACTCGCTGAGCTTATGCTGTGTGCTAAAAAAACGGACTGTTCCTGTCTGAAGTAAAAAAGAGTCTGTAATTAATCATTACATCAAAATGAAGCTGTTGAGTGAGTTTCTGTCTCAGAGTTCACAGAAATATGATAAGAAATACAGTCTGAGGATCACAGACTCATTAATGAACACACAGAACACTCATGAACACACAGATCATTGACAAACACACAGATCACTCATAAACACACAGATCACTCATAAACACACAGACTCATTAATAAACACACAGATCGCTCATAAACACACAGATCACTCATAAACACACAGATCACTGACAAACACACAGATCACTCATAAACACACAGATCACTGACAAACACACAGATCGCTCATAAACACACAGATCACTGACAAATACACAGATCGCTGATAAACACACAGATCACTCATAAACACACAGATCAATGACAAACACACAGACTCATTAATAAACACACAGATCGCTCATAAACATACAGAACCCTCATGAACACACAGATCGCTCATAAACACACAGATCATTCATAAACACACAGACTCATTAATAAACACACAGATCACTCATAAACACACAGATCACTCTTAACACACAGATCACTCATAAACACACAGACTCATTTAAAAACACACAGATCACTCATGAACACACAGATCACTCATAAACACACAGACTCATTAATAAACACACAGATCGCTCATAAACACACAGATCACTCATAAACACACAGATCACTGACAAACACACAGATCGCTGATAAACACACAGATCACTCATAAACACACAGATCAATGACAAACACACAGACTCATTAATAAACACACAGATCGCTCATGAACACACAGATCGCTCATAAACACACAGATCATTCATAAACACACAGATCACTCATAAACACACAGATCACTCTTAACACACAGATCACTGATAAACACACAGATCACTCATGAACACAGATCACTGACAAACACACAGATCACTCATAAACACAGACTCATTTATAAACACACAGATCACTCATAAACACACAGATCACTGACAAACACACAGATCACTCATAAACACACAGATCACTCATAAACACACAGATCACTCATAAACACACAGATCACTCATAAACACAGATCACTGACAAACACACAGATCACTCATAAACACACAGATAATTCATAAACACACAGATCAATGACAAACACACAGATCGCTCATAAACACACAGATCATTCATAAACACACAGACTCATTAATAAACACACAGATCACTCATAAACACACAGATCACTCTTAACACACAGATCACTCATAAACACACAGAACCCTCATGAACACACAGATCGCTGATAAACACACAGATCATTCATAAACACACAGATCACTCATAAACACACAGATCATTCATAAACACACAGATCACTCATAAACACACAGATCACTGATAAACACACAGATCACTTATAAACACACAGATCACTGACAAACACACAGATCGCTCATAAACACACAGATCATTCATAAACACACAGACTTATTAATAAACACACAGATGACTCATAAACACAAAGATCACTGATAAACACACAGATCACTCAGAAACACACAGATCACTGATAAACACACAGATCACTCATAAACACAGATCACTGACAAACACACAGATCACTCATAAACACACAGATCACTCATAAACACAAAGATCGCTGATAAACACACAGATCGCTCATAAACACACAGATCACTGACAAACACACAGATCGCTCATAAACACACAGATCACTCATAAACACAAAGATCACTGACAAACACACAGATCGCTCATAAACACACAGATCACTCATAAACACAAAGATCACTGACAAACACACAGATCGCTCATAAACACACAGATCACTCATAAACACACAGATCACTCATAAACACAAAGATCACTGACAAACACACAGATCGCTCATAAACACACAGATCACTCATAAACACACAGAACCCTCATGAACACACAGATCACTCATAAACACACAGATCACTGACAAACACACAGATCACTCATAAACACACAGATCACTGATAAACACACAGATCACTCATAAACACACAGATCACTGACAAACACACAGATCACTCATAAACACACAGATCACTGATAAACACACAGATCACTCATAAACACACAGATCACTGACAAACACACAGATCACTCATGAACACACAGATCACTCATAAACACACAGATCATTCATAAACACACAGACTCATTAATAAACACACAGATCGCTCATAAACACACAGATCACTGACAAACACACAGAACCCTCATGAACACACAGATCACTGATAAACACACAGATCACTCATAAACACACAGATCACTGACAAACACACAGATCGCTGATAAACAAACAGATCACTTATAAACACACAG
Source organism: Danio rerio (assembly GCF_052040795.2). NCBI lineage: Eukaryota > Metazoa > Chordata > Actinopteri > Cypriniformes > Danionidae > Danio > Danio rerio. The sequence continues at coordinate 63,391,168 of NC_141024.2, read as the reverse complement.
ATCACTCATAAACACACAGATCACTTATAAACACACAGATCACTCATAAACACACAGATCACTGACAAACACACAGATCACTCATAAACACACAGATCACTCATAAACACACAGATCATTCATAAACACACAGATCACTCATAAACACACAGATCGCTCATAAACACACAGATCACTCATAAACACACAGATCGCTCATAAACACACAGAACCCTCATGAACACACAGATCACTCATAAACACACAGATCACTCATAAACACACAGACTCATTAATAAACACACAGATCGCTCATAAACACACAGAACCCTCATGAACACACAGATCACTCATAAACACACAGATCACTGACAAACACACAGATCGCTCATAAACACACAGATCATTCATAAACACACAGATCATTCATAAAAACACAGATCATTCATAAACACACAGATTGCTCATAAACACACAGATCACTCATAAACACACAGATCATTCATAAACACACAGACTCATTAATAAACACACAGATCGCTCATAAACACACAGAACCCTCATGAACACACAGATCACTCATAAACACACAGATCACTGACAAACACACAGATCGCTGATAAACACACAGCTCACTTATAAACACACAGATCACTCATAAACACACAGATCACTTATAAACACACAGATCACTCATAAACACACAGATCGCTGATAAACACACAGATCACTTATAAACACACAGATCACTCATAAACACACAGATCACTCATAAACACACAGATCACTCATAAACACACAGATCACTTATAAACACACAGATCACTCATAAACACACAGATCGCTGATAAACACACAGATCACTCATAAACACACAGATCACTGACAAACACACAGATCGCTGATAAACACACAGATCATTCATAAACACACAGATCACTGACAAACACACAGATCGCTGATAAACACACAGATCATTCATAAACACACAGACTCATTAATAAACACACAGATCACTCATAAACACACAGATCACTCATAAACACACAGACTCATTAATAAACACACAGATCACTCATAAACACACAGATCATTCATAAACACACAGATCACTCATAAACACACAGATCACTTATAAACACACAGATCACTCATAAACACACAGATCGCTGATAAACACACAGATCACTCATAAACGCACAGACTCATTAATAAACACACAGATCACTCATAAACACACAGATCACTGACAAACACACAGATCGCTCATAAACACACAGATCATTCATAAACACACAGATCGCTCATAAACACACAGATCACTCATAAACACACAGATCATTCATAAACACACAGACTCATTAATAAACACACAGATCGCTCATAAACACACAGAACCCTCATGAACACACAGATCACTCATAAACACACAGATCACTGACAAACACACAGATCACTGATAAACACACAGATCACTTATAAACACACAGATCACTCATAAACACACAGATCACTTATAAACACACAGATCACTCATAAACACACAGATCACTTATAAACACACAGATCACTCATAAACACACAGATCACTGACAAACACACAGATCACTCATAAACACACAGATCACTTATAAACACACAGATCACTCATAAACACACAGATCGCTGATAAACACACAGATCGCTGATAAACACACAGATCACTTATAAACACACAGATCACTCATAAACACACAGATCACTTATAAACACACAGATCACTCATAAACACACAGATCACTCATAAACACACAGATCACTTATAAACACACAGATCACTCATAAACACACAGATCACTCATAAACACACAGATCACTCATAAACACACAGATCACTCATAAACACACAGATCACTGACAAACACACAGATCGCTGATAAACACACAGATCACTTATAAACACACAGATCACTCATAAACACACAGATCACTCATAAATACACACAGATCGCTGATAAACACACAGATCACTCATAAACACACAGATCACTTATAAACACACAGATCACTCATAAACACACAGATCACTCATAAACACACAGATCGCTGATAAACACACAGATCACTTATAAACACACAGATCACTCATAAACGCACAGACTCATTAATAAACACACAGATCACTCATAAACACACAGAACCCTCATGAACACACAGATCACTCATAAACACACAGATCACTGACAAACACAGATCGCTCATAAACACACAGATCATTCATAAACACACAGACTCATTAATAAACACACAGATCACTCATAAACACACAGATCATTCATAAACACACAGATCACTCATAAACACACAGATCACTTATAAACACACAGATCACTCATAAACACACAGATCGCTGATAAACACACAGATCACTCATAAACACACAGATCACTCATAAACGCACAGACTCATTAATAAACACACAGATCACTCATAAACACACAGATCACTGACAAACACACAGATCGCTCATAAACACACAGATCATTCATAAACACACAGATCGCTCATAAACACACAGATCACTCATAAACACACAGATCATTCATAAACACACAGACTCATTAATAAACACACAGATCGCTCATAAACACACAGAACCCTCATGAACACACAGATCACTCATAAACACACAGATCACTGACAAACACACAGATCGCTGATAAACACACAGATCACTTATAAACACACAGATCACTCATAAACACACAGATCACTCATAAACACACAGATCACTCATAAACACACAGATCACTCATAAACACACAGATCACTGACAAACACACAGATCACTCATAAACACACAGATCACTTATAAACACACAGATCACTCATAAACACACAGATCGCTGATAAACACACAGATCGCTGATAAACACACAGATCACTTATAAACACACAGATCACTCATAAACACACAGATCACTTATAAACACACAGATCACTCATAAACACACAGATCACTCATAAACACACAGATCACTTATAAACACACAGATCACTCATAAACACACAGATCACTCATAAACACACAGATCACTCATAAACACACAGATCACTCATAAACACACAGATCACTGACAAACACACAGATCGCTGATAAACACACAGATCACTTATAAACACACAGATCACTCATAAACACACAGATCACTCATAAATACACACAGATCGCTGATAAACACACAGATCACTCATAAACACACAGATCACTTATAAACACACAGATCACTCATAAACACACAGATCACTCATAAACACACAGATCGCTGATAAACACACAGATCACTTATAAACACACAGATCACTCATAAACGCACAGACTCATTAATAAACACACAGATCACTCATAAACACACAGAACCCTCATGAACACACAGATCACTCATAAACACACAGATCACTGACAAACACAGATCGCTCATAAACACACAGATCATTCATAAACACACAGACTCATTAATAAACACACAGATCACTCATAAACACACAGATCATTCATAAACACACAGATCACTCATAAACACACAGATCACTTATAAACACACAGATCACTCATAAACACACAGATCGCTGATAAACACACAGATCACTCATAAACACACAGATCACTCATAAACACACAGACTCATTAATAAACACACAGATCACTCATAAACACACAGATCACTGACAAACACACAGATCGCTCATAAACACACAGATCATTCATAAACACACAGATCGCTCATAAACACACAGATCACTCATAAACACACAGATCATTCATAAACACACAGACTCATTAATAAACACACAGATCGCTCATAAACACACAGAACCCTCATGAACACACAGATCACTCATAAACACACAGATCACTGACAAACACACAGATCGCTGATAAACACACAGATCACTTATAAACACACAGATCACTCATAAACACACAGATCACTTATAAACACACAGATCACTCATAAACACACAGATCACTTATAAACACACAGATCACTCATAAACACACAGATCACTGACAAACACACAGATCACTCATAAACACACAGATCACTTATAAACACACAGATCACTCATAAACACACAGATCGCTGATAAACACACAGATCGCTGATAAACACACAGATCACTTATAAACACACAGATCACTCATAAACACACAGATCACTTATAAACACACAGATCACTCATAAACACACAGATCACTCATAAACACACAGATCACTTATAAACACACAGATCACTCATAAACACACAGATCACTCATAAACACACAGATCACTCATAAACACACAGATCACTCATAAACACACAGATCACTGACAAACACACAGATCGCTGATAAACAGATCACTTATAAACACACAGATCACTCATAAACACACAGATCACTCATAAACACACAGATCGCTGATAAACACACAGATCACTCATAAACACACAGATCACTTATAAACACACAGATCACTCATAAACACACAGATCACTCATAAACACACAGATCGCTGATAAACACACAGATCACTCATAAACACACAGATCACTCATAAACGCACAGACTCATTAATAAACACACAGATCACTCATAAACACACAGAACCCTCATGAACACACAGATCACTCATAAACACACAGATCACTGACAAACACAGATCGCTCATAAACACACAGATCATTCATAAACACACAGACTCATTAATAAACACACAGATCACTCATAAACACACAGAACCCTCATGAACACACAGATCACTCATAAACACACAGAACCCTCATGAACACACAGATCACTCATAAACACACAGATCATTCATAAACACACAGATCACTCATAAACACACAGAACCCTCATGAACACACAGATCACTCATAAACACACAGATCACTGACAAACACACAGATCACTTATAAACACACAGATCACTCATAAACACACAGATCACTCATAAACACACAGATCACTCATAAACACACAGATCACTCATAAACACACAGATCATTCATAAACACACAGATCGCTCATAAACACACAGATCACTCATAAACACACAGATCATTCATAAACACACAGATCACTCATAAACACACAGATCGCTGATAAACACACAGATCACTTATAAACACACAGATCACTCATAAACACACAGATCACTCATAAACACACAGATCACTCATAAACACACAGATCACTTATAAACACACAGATCACTCATAAACACACAGATCGCTCATAAACACACAGATCACTCATAAACACACAGATCACTCATAAACACACAGATCACTTATAAACACACAGATCACTGACAAACACACAGATCGCTCATAAACACACAGATCATTAATAAACACACAGATCACTCATAAACACACAGATCACTGACAAACACACAGATCGCTCATAAACACACAGATCATTCATAAACACACAGATCGCTCATAAACACACAGATCACTCATAAACACACAGATCACTGACAAACACACAGATCGCTGATAAACACACAGATCATTCATAAACACACAGATCATTCATAAACACACAGATCGCTCATAAACACACAGATCATTCATAAACACACAGACTCATTAATAAACACACAGATCACTCATAAACACACAGATCACTCATAAACACACAGATCGCTGATAAACACACAGATCACTCATAAACACACAGATCACTCATAAACGCACAGACTCATTAATAAACACACAGATTACTCATAAACACAGATAACTGACAAACACACAGATCGCTGATAAACACACAGATCACTTATAAACACACAGATCACTCATAAACACACAGATCACTCATAAACACACAGATCATTCATAAACACACAGACTCATTAATAAACACACAGATCACTCATAAACACACAGATCACTCATAAACACACAGATCGCTGATAAACACACAGATCACTCATAAACACACAGATCACTCATAAACGCACAGACTCATTAATAAACACACAGATCACTGACAAACACACAGATCGCTGATAAACACACAGATCACTTATAAACACACAGATCACTCATAAACACACAGATCACTCATAAACACACAGATCACTCATAAACACACAGATCACTCATAAACGCACAGACTCATTAATAAACACACAGATTACTCATAAACACACAGATAACTGACAAACACACAGATCGCTGATAAACACACAGATCACTTATAAACACACAGATCACTCATAAACACACAGATCACTTATAAACACACAGATCACTCATAAACACACAGATCGCTGATAAACACACAGATCGCTGATAAACACACAGATCACTTATAAACACACAGATCACTCATAAACACACAGATCACTTATAAACACACAGATCACTCATAAACACACAGATCACTCATAAACACACAGATCACTCATAAACACACAGATCACTCATAAACACACAGATCACTTATAAACACATAGATCACTCATAAACACACAGATCGCTGATAAACACACAGATCACTCATAAACGCACAGACTCATTAATAAACACACAGATCACTCATAAACACACAGAACCCTCATGAACACACAGATCACTCATAAACACACAGATCACTGACAAACACAGATCGCTCATAAACACACAGAACATTCATAAACACACAGACTCATTAATAAACACACAGATCACTCATAAACACACAGATCACTCATAAACACACAGATCACTGACAAACACACAGATCGCTGATAAACACACAGATCACTTATAAACACACAGATCACTCATAAACACACAGATCACTCATAAACACACAGATCACTGACAAACACACAGATCGCTGATAAACACACAGATCATTCATAAACACACAGATCACTCATAAACACACAGAACCCTCATGAACACACAGATCACTCATAAACACACAGATCACTCATAAACACACAGATCACTGACAAACACACAGATCGCTGATAAACACACAGATCACTCATAAACACACAGATCACTCATAAACACACAGATCACTGACAAACACACAGATCACTCATAAACACACAGATCACTGACAAACACACAGATCGCTGATAAACACACAGATCACTCATAAACACACAGATCACTCATAAACACACAGATCACTGACAAACACACAGATCGCTGATAAACACACAGATCACTCATAAACACACAGATCACTCATAAACACACAGATCACTGATAAACACACAGATCACTCATAAACACACAGATCACTGATAAACACACAGATCACTCATAAACACACAGATCACTGACAAACACACAGATCGCTGATAAACACACAGATCATTCATAAACACACAGATCACTCATAAACACACAGATCACTCATAAACACACAGATCATTCATAAACACACAGATCACTCATAAACACACAGATCACTCATAAACACACAGATCGCTGATAAACACACAGATTGCTGATAAACACACAGATCACTTATAAACACACAGATCACTCATAAACACACAGATCACTTATAAACACACAGATCACTCATAAACACACAGAACCCTCATGAACACACAATCACTCATAAACACACAGATCACTGACAAACACACAGATCGCTGATAAACACACAGATCACTTATAAACACTCAGATCACTGACAAACACACAGATCGCTGATAAACACACAGATCATTCATAAACACACAGATCACTCATAAACACACAGATCAATGACAAACACAAAGATCGCTGATAAACACACAGATCACTCATAAACACACAGATCACTCATAAACACACAGATCGCTGATAAACACACAGATCACTCATAAACACACAGATCGCTGATAAACACACAGATCGCTGATAAACACACAGATCACTTATAAACACACAGATCACTCGAAAACACACAGATCACTTATAAACACACAGATCACTCATAAACACACAGATCACTCATAAACACACAGATCACTTATAAACACACAGATCACTCATAAACACACAGATCGCTGATAAACACACAGATCACTCATAAACACACAGATCACTCATAAAGGCACAGACTCATTAATAAACACACAGATCACTCATAAACACACAGATCACTTATAAACACACAGATCACTCATAAACACACAGATCGCTGATAAACACACAGATCGCTGATAAACACACAGATCACTTATAAACACACAGATCACTCATAAACACACAGATCACTTATAAACACACAGATCACTCATAAACACACAGATCACTCATAAACACACAGATCACTTATAAACACACAGATCACTCATAAACACACAGATCACTCATAAACACACAGATCACTCATAAACACACAGATCACTCATAAACACACAGATCACTGACAAACACACAGATCACTCATAAACACACAGATCACTTATAAACACACAGATCACTCATAAACACACAGATCACTCATAAACACACAGATCGCTGATAAACACACAGATCACTCATAAACACACAGATCACTCATAAACGCACAGACTCATTAATAAACACACAGATCACTCATAAACACACAGAACCCTCATGAACACACAGATCACTCATAAACACACAGATCACTGACAAACACAGATCGCTCATAAACACACAGATCATTCATAAACACACAGACTCATTAATAAACACACAGATCACTCATAAACACACAGAACCCTCATGAACACACAGATCACTCATAAACACACAGAACCCTCATGAACACACAGATCACTCATAAACACACAGATCATTCATAAACACACAGATCACTCATAAACACACAGAACCCTCATGAACACACAGATCACTCATAAACACACAGATCACTGACAAACACACAGATCACTTATAAACACACAGATCACTCATAAACACACAGATCACTCATAAACACACAGATCACTCATAAACACACAGATCATTCATAAACACACAGATCGCTCATAAACACACAGATCGCTCATAAACACACAGATCATTCATAAACACACAGATCACTCATAAACACACAGATCGCTGATAAACACACAGATCACTTATAAACACACAGATCACTCATAAACACACAGATCACTCATAAACACACAGATCACTCATAAACACACAGATCACTTATAAACACACAGATCACTGACAAACACACAGATCGCTCATAAACACACAGATCATTCATAAACACACAGATCGCTCATAAACACACAGATCACTCATAAACACACAGATCACTCATAAACACACAGATCACTTATAAACACACAGATCACTGACAAACACACAGATCGCTCATAAACACACAGATCATTAATAAACACACAGATCACTCATAAACACACAGATCACTGACAAACACACAGATCGCTCATAAACACACAGATCATTCATAAACACACAGATCGCTCATAAACACACAGATCACTCATAAACACACAGATCACTGACAAACACACAGATCGCTGATAAACACACAGATCATTCATAAACACACAGATCATTCATAAACACACAGATCGCTCATAAACACACAGATCATTCATAAACACACAGACTCATTATTAAACACACAGATCACTCATAAACACACAGATCACTCATAAACACACAGATCGCTGATAAACACACAGATCACTCATAAACACACAGATCACTCATAAACGCACAGACTCATTAATAAACACACAGATTACTCATAAACACACAGATAACTGACAAACACACAGATCGCTGATAAACACACAGATCACTTATAAACACACAGATCACTCATAAACACACAGATCACTCATAAACACACAGATCATTCATAAACACACAGACTCATTAATAAACACACAGATCACTCATAAACACACAGATCACTCATAAACACACAGATCGCTGATAAACACACAGATCACTCATAAACACACAGATCACTCATAAACGCACAGACTCATTAATAAACACACAGATCACTGACAAACACACAGATCGCTGATAAACACACAGATCACTTATAAACACACAGATCACTCATAAACACACAGATCACTCATAAACACACAGATCACTCATAAACACACAGATCGCTGATAAACACACAGATCACTCATAAACGCACAGACTCATTAATAAACACACAGATCACTCATAAACACACAGATCACTTATAAACACACAGATCACTCATAAACACACAGATCGCTGATAAACACACAGATCGCTGATAAACACACAGATCACTTATAAACACACAGATCACTCATAAACACACAGATCGCTGATAAACACACAGATCACTCATAAACGCACAGACTCATTAATAAACACACAGATCACTCATAAACACACAGAACCCTCATGAACACACAGATCACTCATAAACACACAGATCACTGACAAACACAGATCGCTCATAAACACACAGATCATTCATAAACACACAGACTCATTAATAAACACACAGATCACTCATAAACACACAGATCACTCATAAACACACAGATCACTGACAAACACACAGATCGCTGATAAACACACAGATCACTTATAAACACACAGATCACTCATAAACACACAGATCACTCATAAACACACAGATCACTGACAAACACACAGATCGCTGATAAACACACAGATCATTCATAAACACACAGATCACTCATAAACACACAGAACCCTCATGAACACACAGATCACTCATAAACACACAGATCACTCATAAACACACAGATCACTGACAAACACACAGATCGCTGATAAACACACAGATCACTCATAAACACACAGATCACTCATAAACACACAGATCACTGACAAACACACAGATCACTCATAAACACACAGATCACTGACAAACACACAGATCGCTGATAAACACACAGATCACTCATAAACACACAGATCACTCATAAACACACAGATCACTGATAAACACACAGATCACTCATAAACACACAGATCACTGATAAACACACAGATCATTCATAAACACACAGAACCCTCATGAACACACAGATCACTCATAAACACACAGATCACTGACAAACACACAGATCGCTGATAAACACACAGATCATTCATAAACACACAGATCACTCATAAACACACAGATCACTCATAAACACACAGATCGCTGATAAACACACAGATTGCTGATAAACACACAGATTGCTGATAAACACACAGATCACTTATAAACACACAGATCACTCATAAACACACAGATTGCTGATAAACACACAGATCACTTATAAACACACAGATCACTCATAAACACACAGATCGCTGATAAACACACAGATTGCTGATAAACACACAGATTGCTGATAAACACACAGATCACTCATAAACACACAGATCGCTGATAAACACACAGATTGCTGATAAACACACAGATCACTTATAAACACACAGATCACTCATAAACACACAGATCACTTATAAACACACAGATCACTCATAAACACACAGAACCCTCATGAACACACAATCACTCATAAACACACAGATCACTTATAAACACTCAGATCACTGACAAACACACAGATCGCTGATAAACACACAGATCATTCATAAACACACAGATCACTCATAAACACACAGATCAATGACAAACACAAAGATCGCTGATAAACACACAGATCACTTATAAACACACAGATCACTCATAAACACACAGATCATTCATAAACACACAGACTCATTAATAAACACACAGATCACTCATAAACACACAGATCACTCATAAACACACAGATCACTGACAAACACACAGATCGCTGATAAACACACAGATCACTTATAAACACACAGATCACTCATAAACACACAGATCACTCATAAACACACAGATCACTGACAAACACACAGATCGCTGATAAACACACAGATCATTCATAAACACACAGATCACTCATAAACACACAGAACCCTCATGAACACACAGATCACTCATAAACACACAGATCACTCATAAACACACAGATCACTGACAAACACACAGATCGCTGATAAACACACAGATCACTCATAAACACACAGATCACTCATAAACACACAGATCACTGACAAACACACAGATCACTCATAAACACACAGATCACTGACAAACACACAGATCGCTGATAAACACACAGATCACTCATAAACACACAGATCACTCATAAACACACAGATCACTGATAAACACACAGATCACTCATAAACACACAGATCACTGATAAACACACAGATCATTCATAAACACACAGAACCCTCATGAACACACAGATCACTCATAAACACACAGATCACTGACAAACACACAGATCATTCATAAACACACAGATCACTCATAAACACACAGATCACTGACAAACACACAGATCATTCATAAACACACAGATCACTCATAAACACACAGATCACTCATAAACACACAGATCGCTGATAAACACACAGATTGCTGATAAACACACAGATTGCTGATAAACACACAGATCACTTATAAACACACAGATCACTCATAAACACACAGATTGCTGATAAACACACAGATCACTTATAAACACACAGATCACTCATAAACACACAGATCGCTGATAAACACACAGATTGCTGATAAACACACAGATTGCTGATAAACACACAGATCACTCATAAACACACAGATCGCTGATAAACACACAGATTGCTGATAAACACACAGATCACTTATAAACACACAGATCACTCATAAACACACAGATCACTTATAAACACACAGATCACTCATAAACACACAGAACCCTCATGAACACACAATCACTCATAAACACACAGATCACTTATAAACACTCAGATCACTGACAAACACACAGATCGCTGATAAACACACAGATCATTCATAAACACACAGATCACTCATAAACACACAGATCAATGACAAACACAAAGATCGCTGATAAACACACAGATCACTCATAAACACACAGATCACTTATAAACACACAGATCACTCATAAACACACAGATCGCTGATAAACACACAGATCACTCATAAACACACAGATCGCTGATAAACACACAGATCGCTGATAAACACACAGATCACTTATAAACACACAGATCACTCGAAAACACACAGATCACTTATAAACACACAGATCACTCATAAACACACAGATCACTCATAAACACACAGATCACTTATAAACACACAGATCACTCATAAACACACAGATCGCTGATAAACACACAGATCACTCATAAACACACAGATCACTCATAAAGGCACAGACTCATTAATAAACACACAGATCACTGACAAACACACAGATCGCTCATAAACACACAGATCATTCATAAACACACAGATCGCTCATAAACACACAGATCACTCATAAACACACAGATCACTCATAAACACACAGATCACTGACAAACACACAGATCGCTGATAAACACACAGATCATTCATAAACACACAGATCATTCATAAACACACAGATCGCTCATAAACACACATCACTCATAAACACACAGACTCATTAATAAACACACAGATCACTCATAAACACACAGAACCCTCATGAACACACAGATCACTCATAAACACAGATCACTGACAAACACACAGATCGCTGATAAACACACAGATCACTTACAAACACACAGATCACTCATAAACACACAGATCACTTATAAACACACAGATCACTCATAAACACACAGATCACTCATAAACACACAGATTACTGACAAACACACAGATCGCTGATAAACACACAGATCATTCATAAACACACAGATCATTCATAAACACACAGATCGCTCATAAACACACAGATCATTCATAAACACACAGACTCATTAATAAACACACAGATCACTCATAAACACACAGATCACTCATAAACACACAGATCGCTGATAAACACACAGATCACTCATAAACACACAGATCACTCATAAACGCACAGACTCATTAATAAACACACAGATTACTCATAAACACACAGATAACTGACAAACACACAGATCGCTGATAAACACACAGATCACTTATAAACACACAGATCACTCATAAACACACAGATCACTCATAAACACACAGATCATTCATAAACACACAGACTCATTAATAAACACACAGATCACTCATAAACACACAGATCACTCATAAACACACAGATCGCTGATAAACACACAGATCACTCATAAACACACAGATCACTCATAAACGCACAGACTCATTAATAAACACACAGATCACTGACAAACACACAGATCGCTGATAAACACACAGATCACTTATAAACACACAGATCACTCATAAACACACAGATCACTCATAAACACACAGATCACTCATAAACACACAGATCGCTGATAAACACACAGATCACTCATAAACGCACAGACTCATTAATAAACACACAGATCACTCATAAACACACAGATCACTTATAAACACACAGATCACTCATAAACACACAGATCGCTGATAAACACACAGATCGCTGATAAACACACAGATCACTTATAAACACACAGATCACTCATAAACACACAGATCACTTATAAACACACAGATCACTCATAAACACACAGATCACTCATAAACACACAGATCACTTATAAACACACAGATCACTCATAAACACACAGATCGCTGATAAACACACAGATCACTCATAAACGCACAGACTCATTAATAAACACACAGATCACTCATAAACACACAGAACCCTCATGAACACACAGATCACTCATAAACACACAGATCACTGACAAACACAGATCGCTCATAAACACACAGATCATTCATAAACACACAGACTCATTAATAAACACACAGATCACTCATAAACACACAGATCACTCATAAACACACAGAACCCTCATGAACACACAGATCACTCATAAACACACAGATCACTCATAAACACACAGATCACTGACAAACACACAGATCGCTGATAAACACACAGATCACTCATAAACACACAGATCACTCATAAACACACAGATCACTGACAAACACACAGATCACTCATAAACACACAGATCACTGACAAACACACAGATCGCTGATAAACACACAGATCACTCATAAACACACAGATCACTCATAAACACACAGATCACTGATAAACACACAGATCACTCATAAACACACAGATCACTGATAAACACACAGATCATTCATAAACACACAGAACCCTCATGAACACACAGATCACTCATAAACACACAGATCACTGACAAACACACAGATCGCTGATAAACACACAGATCATTCATAAACACACAGATCACTCATAAACACACAGATCACTCATAAACACACAGATCGCTGATAAACACACAGATTGCTGATAAACACACAGATTGCTGATAAACACACAGATCACTTATAAACACACAGATCACTCATAAACACACAGATTGCTGATAAACACACAGATCACTTATAAACACACAGATCACTCATAAACACACAGATCGCTGATAAACACACAGATTGCTGATAAACACACAGATTGCTGATAAACACACAGATCACTCATAAACACACAGATCGCTGATAAACACACAGATTGCTGATAAACACACAGATCACTTATAAACACACAGATCACTCATAAACACACAGATCACTTATAAACACACAGATCACTCATAAACACACAGAACCCTCATGAACACACAATCACTCATAAACACACAGATCACTTATAAACACTCAGATCACTGACAAACACACAGATCATTCATAAACACACAGATCACTCATAAACACACAGATCAATGACAAACACAAAGATCGCTGATAAACACACAGATCACTCATAAACACACAGATCACTTATAAACACACAGATCACTCATAAACACACAGACTCATTAATAAACACACAGATCACTCATAAACACACAGAACCCTCATGAACACACAGATCACTCATAAACACACAGATCACTGACAAACACAGATCGCTCATAAACACACAGATCATTCATAAACACACAGACTCATTAATAAACACACAGATCACTCATAAACACACAGATCACTCATAAACACACAGATCACTGACAAACACACAGATCGCTGATAAACACACAGATCACTTATAAACACACAGATCACTCATAAACACACAGATCACTCATAAACACACAGATCACTGACAAACACACAGATCGCTGATAAACACACAGATCATTCATAAACACACAGATCACTCATAAACACACAGAACCCTCATGAACACACAGATCACTCATAAACACACAGATCACTCATAAACACACAGATCACTGACAAACACACAGATCGCTGATAAACACACAGATCACTCATAAACACACAGATCACTCATAAACACACAGATCACTGACAAACACACAGATCACTCATAAACACACAGATCACTGACAAACACACAGATCGCTGATAAACACACAGATCACTCATAAACACACAGATCACTCATAAACACACAGATCACTGATAAACACACAGATCACTCATAAACACACAGATCACTGATAAACACACAGATCATTCATAAACACACAGAACCCTCATGAACACACAGATCACTCATAAACACACAGATCACTGACAAACACACAGATCATTCATAAACACACAGATCACTCATAAACACACAGATCACTCATAAACACACAGATCGCTGATAAACACACAGATTGCTGATAAACACACAGATTGCTGATAAACACACAGATCACTTATAAACACACAGATCACTCATAAACACACAGATTGCTGATAAACACACAGATCACTTATAAACACACAGATCACTCATAAACACACAGATCGCTGATAAACACACAGATTGCTGATAAACACACAGATTGCTGATAAACACACAGATCACTCATAAACACACAGATCGCTGATAAACACACAGATTGCTGATAAACACACAGATCACTTATAAACACACAGATCACTCATAAACACACAGATCACTTATAAACACACAGATCACTCATAAACACACAGAACCCTCATGAACACACAATCACTCATAAACACACAGATCACTTATAAACACTCAGATCACTGACAAACACACAGATCGCTGATAAACACACAGATCATTCATAAACACACAGATCACTCATAAACACACAGATCAATGACAAACACAAAGATCGCTGATAAACACACAGATCACTCATAAACACACAGATCACTTATAAACACACAGATCACTCATAAACACACAGATCGCTGATAAACACACAGATCACTCATAAACACACAGATCGCTGATAAACACACAGATCGCTGATAAACACACAGATCACTTATAAACACACAGATCACTCGAAAACACACAGATCACTTATAAACACACAGATCACTCATAAACACACAGATCACTCATAAACACACAGATCACTTATAAACACACAGATCACTCATAAACACACAGATCGCTGATAAACACACAGATCACTCATAAACACACAGATCACTCATAAAGGCACAGACTCATTAATAAACACACAGATCACTGACAAACACACAGATCGCTCATAAACACACAGATCATTCATAAACACACAGATCGCTCATAAACACACAGATCACTCATAAACACACAGATCACTCATAAACACACAGATCACTGACAAACACACAGATCGCTGATAAACACACAGATCATTCATAAACACACAGATCATTCATAAACACACAGATCGCTCATAAACACACATCACTCATAAACACACAGACTCATTAATAAACACACAGATCACTCATAAACACACAGAACCCTCATGAACACACAGATCACTCATAAACACAGATCACTGACAAACACACAGATCGCTGATAAACACACAGATCACTTACAAACACACAGATCACTCATAAACACACAGATCACTTATAAACACACAGATCACTCATAAACACACAGATCACTCATAAACACACAGATCGCTGATAAACACACAGATCACTCATAAACACACAGATCACTTATAAACACACAGATCACTCATAAACACACAGATCATTCATAAACACACAGACTCATTAATAAACACACAGATCACTCATAAACACACAGATCACTCATAAACACACAGATCGCTTATAAACACACAGATCACTTATAATCACACAGATCAATCATAAACACACAGATCACTTATAAACACACAGATCACTCATAAACACACAGATCACTCATAAACACACAGATCACTTATAAACACACAGATCACTCATAAACACACAGATCGCTGATAAACACACAGATCACTCATAAACACACAGATCACTTATAAACACACAGATCACTCATAAACGCACAGACTCATTAATAAACACACAGATTACTCATAAACACACAGAACCCTCATGAACACACAGATCACTCATAAACACACAGATCACTGACAAACACAGATCGCTCATAAACACACAGATCATTCATAAACACACAGACTCATTAATAAACACACAGATCACTCAAACACACAGATCACTCATAAACACACAGATCACTCATAAACACACAGACTCATTAATAAACACACAGATCGCTCATAAACACAGAATCCTCATGAACACACAGATCACTCATAAACACAGATCACTGACAAACACACAGATCGCTGATAAACACACAGATCACTTATAAACACACAGATCACTCATAAACACACAGATCACTCATAAACACACAGATCACTGACAAACACACAGATCGCTGATAAACACACAGATCATTCATAAACACACAGATCACTCATAAACACACAGAACCCTCATGAACACACAGTTCACTCATAAACACACAGAACCCTCATGAACACACAGATCACTCATAAACACACAGATCACTGACAAACACAGATCACTGATAAACACACAGATCATTCATAAACACACAGATCACTCATAAACACACAGATCACTGACAAACACACAGATCACTAATAAACACACAGATCACTGACAAACACACAGATCACTTATAAACACACAGATCGCTGATAAACACACAGATCACTTATAAACACTCAGATCATTCATAAACACACAGATCACTCATAAACACACAGATCACTCATAAACACACAGATCATTCATAAACACACAGATCACTCATAAACACACAGATCACTGATAAACACACAGATCACTTATAAACACTCAGATCACTGACAAACACACAGATCGCTGATAAACACACAGATCATTCATAAACACACAGATCACTCATAAACACACAGATCAATGACAAACACAAAGATCGCTGATAAACACACAGATCACTTATAAACACACAGATCACACATAAACACACAGATCACTCATAAACACACAGATCACTCATAAACACACAGACTCATTAATAAACACACAGATCACTCATAAACACACAGATCACTGAAAAACACACAGATCACTCATAAACACACAGATCACTTATAAACACACAGATCACTCATAAACACACAGACTTTAGTACCACAATGAAACACACTCAACATTAAAAGGTGTAAATGAAATCATCAGAATGTCTTCATCTCAGCAGTAAAGTTTTAGAAACACAAAGAGATGATCCACGGATAATCAGACGACACTCATAGATGATATAAAGCACAAAAAGAGCAAACTCTCACCTCAAATAATGCCTGCAGATCTTTTTGTTCTCCCGCTGAACTGTTGAGTTGAACAACAGATCAGAAAATTCTTTCACTTGTGAAAAACGCGTCAAAACATGTTTGAAACATGAGGGAATATCCAGTCAGGAAAAAAACACAGACGCACAATTATCATGGGAGGCTTTTGCTCAGCTCTTAATAGCAGTGTTAAGAAGACAAAGTAAAGCAATCAATGCAATGTTACAGTCTTCTTCTGTAGTGCACTTATATAACAGGTCACTTTCCAAATTTGGTATATACTTACAATAAATAAATTTTAGCCCCAGTTAGGTTTGTGATATTTATATTGTTTATTTATGTTTGTTATTTATATTATTCATGATTGTGAGTGTGCAGTAAAAGTACCACAACAACGATTAAGCTGTTCAAAAAGGCTACAATAAGAAGAGAGAGATGTAGCATCCAATAATAACAAACAACCATGCAATGTAACATTTCCAGCCATAAGTTTTCAAACCAAATACTTTCATTTTTATCAGTTTACTCTTGAGCAAAATAATCTCTCAAAAGCTGTGTCATGTTCAAAACCTTTACTGGATATTCAAGGTTTGTTCTTCATCGTAGTCATATTCTGATAAAATTTCCTCATCCTGTGCAGAAAAGCAAGAGGATTATGGTCTGGATTAACACTGATTATATAACTACTGCCTCCAGGTTAAACTGCAAAATGCTGTAAAGCTGACACCAGCGCCTCCTCAGTTGTCCTGTCCTGTACTTTTCAGCATTCGTAAATTTCCTTAAACACATTCAGCATAATCTATGCTAGCGGTGTCAAACTCAATTCCTGGAGAGTCCTTCAGAATTTAGATCCAACACATTTACCTGCTGCTTAACTCTTATTAGTGCATCCTTGCTTCATCTCCTGAATTAACTTCATGCTTAATATTCAGATTCATGTGCATTTGTTTTTTGGCTGAGGAGGAGCTAAAACAAGGAAAGATAATAAGAAGCCCATTATTCAAACAGGAATTCAATTCAATTCAGCTTTATTTGTATAGCGCTTTTACAATGTAGATTGTGTCAAAGCAGCTTCACATAAATGGTCATAGTAACTGGAACAGTGTGGTTCAGGTTTTAGTGTTTAAGTTCAGTTCAGTTCAGTTTAGCTCAGTTCAGTGTGATTTAATCATTACTGAGAGTTCAAACACTGAAGAGCAAATTCATCGATGCGTAGCTCTACCAATCCTGAACCATGTGAGGCAGTGGCGACAGCGGAGAGGGAAAAAAAACTTCACCTGATGGGAGTGAAGAAAAAAAACCTTGAGAGAACCAGACTCAGTTGGGCATGGCCATTTTAATTTCTCCGCTGGCCAAAAGTCTTGTGCAGAGCTTCATTCGCCGTGGTTTAGGCTGGAAGATGGCCTCAGCGAAGACTCGTCTGTCCCTGGAGCGTCGCTGGAATCAGACTCATGTTCTCCACTCCCCACGACCATCAGCGCAGCAGCAGCTCAGGATATGGCCTGGTCCCGGATATGGAATCCTTGGGATCATCACGTCGCTGGTCTTGGATCCAATCAGTGACTCTGCATAATCTGAGGACCTCGGGATGAGTATTCCCAGGTGAAAATAGAGAATAAAGAAAATAATTAGCGTAGCTGCTGTTCATAGAGTATATAAGCAAGATGCAGAAGCCTGTGTGGAACCCGCTAGGTGATGCATTGAGTGTATGCTTTACTAAACAGATAGGTCTTTAATCTAGTTTTGAACTGGGAGAGTGTGTCTGAGCCTCGGACGTTATCAGGAAGGCTATTCCAGAGTTTAGGAGCCATAAATGAGAAGGCTCGACCTCCTTTACTCGACTTTGCTATTCTAGGTACTACCAGAAGCCCTGAATTTTGAGATCTTAAAGAGCGAGTTGGATTGTAGCGAGACTGAAGATAAACAGGAGCTAGATTATTTAGAGCTTTATAGGTGAGAATTACTATTTTAAATTTAATACAAAACTTAACAGGCAGCCAGTGTAAGGAGGATAAAATTGGGGTTATATGATCATATTTTCTAGACCTGGTCAGAACTCTGGCTGCTGCATTTTGTACTAATTGAAGTTTGTTAATAGAGGATGCTGGGCAGCCAGCAAATAGAGCATTACAGTAATCCAGTCTCGAAGTCATAAAAGCATGGACTAGCTTTTCTGCATCTGAGATGGATAGCATATTTCGTAATTTAGCGATATTTCTCAGATGAAAGAAGGCAGTTTTTGTGACATGGGACATATGATTTTCAAAAGTTAGATTGCTGTCTAATATGACACCCAGATCTTTTATAGTAGAGCTAAAACTAACTTTGTATCCCTCTAATTGTAATTTGAGTTGCGAGATCTGCTGTGTGCAAGATTTAGGCCCAATAAGTAATAATTCTGTTTTGTCGGAGTTTAAGAGAAGAAAATTGTTGGTCATCCAGTCTTTGATGTCTTTGATACACTCAGTTAGTTTAGAAAGTTCAGACGTCTCGTCAGGTTTAGTTGAAATATATAATTGAGTATCATCTGCATAGCAGTGAAAGCTGATCCCATGTCTTCTAATAATGTCTCCCAGAGGTAGCATGTAAATTGTAAACAGTAAAGGGCCTAAAACTGATCCTTAAGGCACCCCATACTTTACTGGGCTGACTTTTGAAGGCTGTCCATTAATATTCACAAACTGGTAGCGGTCAGTTAAGTATGACTTAAACCATTGTAGAGCCTGTCCCTGGACACCTGTAGACTTTAAGCGATTTATGAGGATATTGTGGTCAATGGTATCAAATGCCGCACTAAGATCGAGTAAAACTATTAGCGAGATGCACCCTCGGTCAGCAGCTAAGAGTAAATCATTGGTTATTTTCACTTATGCGGTTTCTGTACTGTGATGAGCCCTGAAACCTGACTGAAACACTTCAAAAATATTGTTCGTCTGCAGAAAAGAGCATAATTGAGTGGAAACAACTTTTTCTAGTATTTTAGACATAAATGGAAGATTTGAAACAGGCCTATAGTTAGCTAAGTTGTTGGGGTCCAGTTGCGGTTTCTTAATAATAGGCTTAATAACAGCTAGCTTGCAAGAGTTTGGAACATGGCCTATAGATAAAGAAGAGTTGATAATGTTAAGAAGAGGTTCTCCTATAGCAGGTAGCAGCTCTTTCAGTAATTTTGTTGGAATTGAGTCCAGCATACACATAGCTGGTTTAGAGCTATTTATAATTTTATCTAGCTCTTCCTGTTCTATGATTTTGAAGCACTGTAGGTTAATATTATTATTACGACTCAGTGAAATATTTACAGGATTTGGAGTATAGGCCGGTGCAGAAAGTTTGGCATCTCCTATTTTCTGTCTTAACTCTAAAGCCTTCTATTTTATCACTTAAAAAATTCATGAAGTCATCACTACTAATTTGCAGTGGAACATTTTGTTCCATAGTTGACCAATTATTTGTTAATTTAGCAATGGTGTTAAATAAAAATTGTTATGATTATTTTCTATCAGTTTGCGCAGGTGCTCGGCCCTGGCAGATTTTAGAGCCCTTCTATAGCTGGACATACTGTCTTTGTATGCAATTCTAAAGACCTCTAAATTAGTTTTTTTTTTTTCCATTTATGTGCTAATGTTGTTTTTAATTCATATTTATGTGTGATTGCAGTCATTATGTTCAAAGTACTATGGTAAACAATACTAAGAGTGTGTCACACAAGCTGTCACTAAACAAATGTGCGAATATAAAATCAACTTTACCTTAGTTGAGGTTACTCCGTGAGCCTACAGTGAAGCACAGTTGAGCGAGAAGCCCGTGGAGAGAAAGCCTTCAGCTCCGCGTCAGCATGTCTCCCAAAGTCTAATAAACACACCAAAAAGCAAACAAAGTCACAACGCTGTAACTATACAAGACATTTATTATACTAGCAAACTGATGCTACTAGCCGTCTTATCATATGTTGACATTTTTACACACTTTAAAAAAGTATATTTAATATGCTTAACAATACAAGCTAGCAGCAGTGCTAGTCTACTCCAAAGTAAACACATTGCGTTGCTTCAAATTACTCAATCATGCTCACTGACTTGAAAGTTGACAAACATAAATGAAAAACGAGTTGTCTTACCGTGTACAGCTCTTGTTTTCATCGAGTTGCATCTCCGACTGATCCAGGAGTGTTTCTCGCTGTTTTCGCGTCTGCTATCATTCTTAGGATTCATCCTATTTCACGAATCAAAATAGCAACATGAAACTTGTGGACTTGATATGTTGACAGACTGGAGTTTGTGCAGGTCCCATAAACGTAATAAAATAGCATGATGATGATAAATTACATCAAAACTAACAACCATTTCTGCTGTTAGCTCCTCTGCCCCACTGTAAACAATGCATACCTGTTACATAAGTCCCTCTTCTGATGACACCGGGGACAAAAGCAGACTTTCCGGAAGTAGGAAAACAGAGACATTTTCTTAAAAATTTGTGCTTTTGCAGTTTGTAAAACATTTTAATATGATATTTTATGGTATTATAGAGTATTTTCACAAACGATTTTTAACAGTTTTTTTAACCTACAATATGCTCTTTAATACCTGTCGCTCTGCCTAAATCATCAAATATTCATCAAGTTTGTATTCTACTCAAAAAAGTAAATGTAGTAAACTAGAAAGAATCTTGATCCTAAAAGTAAAGAAACTTTACAAATAAAAGATGCAACACAGGACAATTGAATGGGTTTTCTAAACTTGAGGCCCTGGTATATGCAAACTAACTCTCCTTGAGCTCCACCTTATTTGATGTGCGCTGTCTTCCCAGTGATGCTACTCATTCAGGGAGTCAGACAGAGAACATCATCCAAAACAACACTAGCTACATGAATACACTTGAGAGTGGAGTACAGATGTATCCACTGTGGCGAGATGGATGCTTTTTAATGTTTATTTTTCTCAAGTGCCACTAGGGGGCGCTGCTCCGACCGGTCCTTCCTATCGCTTCCAGACAATACTTCCGGGGGTCGGAAGGAAGCGGAAGGGCTGGTAAACAATCGGAGATTATAAAAGAGGGAGAAAAGGCCAGAGAAGGGGCTTCTGGTTGTTTTTGGTGTCGGGTATTTGGTGGCAAGAATTGGAGAAGGAGGAGAAGAACGGTGTAAGGTGGAGAGCTTGTTGGTTTCAATGACTGTGTGAGGAAAAAACTGAGGGGTGGAAGCAATTCGTGGACGTGGTGACCAGGCGATCTCTCTAGTATTGTGTGCGAGGGGTCTGAAATTCTGATGGGAAAAGTGGACCTGTGCAGAACGGCTTCGGTGTCCCTGGGTCAGTAACTTTTGTCCATTTGCATCCATTCATACACCCACACATTCCACACACACATTACAACGTTATCACATAGGCTTTCTTTACATTTTTTCCCTCTCTTGTTTCCAGTCGATCAGCCACACATTATTATTGTTTGTTTGTTTGTTTGTTTGTTTTCTTTTGGGTTATCTAAACATTATTATTGAAGTGTTTGAATTGTTTGTTTGATGTTTCCTTTTGTTACCTAAGAAGTGCTAATTTTGACTATGATCTATGAATGAACAGTGATTAAAAGTATATATTTTGATTTAGAAAACCTTTTTGTTGTACTGCTTGTTAAAAATATACCAGTTAATTTAATTTAAAGTGTGTGTTGGGTTATCTTTATTTTCTTCTCTTTGTGTGTATGGTGGTTGAGTGTTTGCCGCGGCTATCCAGGGTTTTAATTTAATTTTTGGCAAGTTAATCTTGTCTGGCGCCCAAAGATTTATTAATTCTGGTAACTATTTTTTTTTTTTGTTTGAGGTCCGCTGGCAGTGGGATTAAGGGACGTGTGAAAGCCAGCTAGTGCAGTACTCACGTGGACCAGCGATTGAGCGTTCGGCTGCGGTGCAGGAGGTCCCGTGTTCGAATCCCGCGGAGTTCAGTTTTTGAGATTTGAATTATTATTTTTTCTTATTATAAACTGTATATAAGATTTATTTATTACAAACAACCACCGTCACACCACACCTGTACAATCACTTGCAAAGAGAGATTTTAATCCGCAGAGGTGCTGTTTGCCAGATGTTTATGAAACTATTCTTTCAACCGCCATCATTGAGTTTACAGTAAACGTGAGGAGCACAACACATTTACAACCCCACCTACTGCAGTGTAGGAGTGTTGGAAAACAGTATACTGTCACTCAGCCTTTTCAAACATTATTTAGACATGAAACATCCTGTGCACATGAGAAAATTTTTTGCTGCATTCATGTCATGTGTGCAACTTTTGTCCAATTCTATAGACACTCACCAGATCTGTACGGTTTCTCTCCAGTGTGAATCTTCTTCTGTTTCCAGAGGTGGTAACTGATTAAACCTCTTGTCACAGTGTGAACACTTGTACGGTCTCTCAAGTGTGAAACGTCTGGTGCAGTTTCAATTTTGTAATAAAAGTCTTCTCACACTTAAGCACATATACTCTTTCACACCAGTGTGGATCTTCATGTGTTCATTAAGGTTTGCTGATTGGTTGAAACTCTTCCCACACTGAGTGCATGTGAATGGTTTATCTCCAGTGTGGGTCTTCATGTGTTTATTAAGGTCTGAGGAGTTGTTGAAACTCATCCCACACCGAAGCTGCGGTCACACTAGAGTTTGAGCATGCGAAATTCTGTTATATGGCGCTGTGTAAAGGAGCGGTATTAAACAAGATGATTAGACATAAAAAAGTGAGCGATTGGTACATATTTTACATTTCTGTCCATAAAGGTCATGTTTTTATCTTTAATTGGTCTTACAGTCAAGTGATACAATTTCGCAGGTCAGAGTTCACCAAGCTTGAACTTTGCAAAGCAGTGAACTGTGAAACTTAACACATAAACTTGGTTTGTGGTCTGACACATTCCCGTGCTTATGAAAGGAAATCCATGGGGAGAAAAGTCCAGTGTGACCGCGGCTTAAGTGCAAGTGAATGGTTTCTCTCCAGTGTGGATCATCATGTGTCGATTAAAGTGTGATGATCGGCTGAAACTCTTCTCACATTGAGTGCATGTGAATGGTCTCTCTCCAGTGTGCATCTTCATGTGTTCATTAAGGTGTGATGATCGGCTGAAACCAGTGGCGTAGCGCAAAATACGGAGGCCCCCCTGCAGGGATCACCGACGGGGCCCCCAGTTGAAGGCGGGGGTGGGGGGGGTATACACATAGATATACACATATACACATATGTCTATGATCGGGAGTTTTCCTGGATGTTAGTATGCATTTTTTTTAATGATGAAAATTTTTATTTGACATCACTTTTCTACATTGATGGATCACTTATCGCACGGGCATTCCAGACAAAAAGCTTGTGTTTGTGTGTATGGAAATGTACTATTCACTCTCCCTGTTAAATTTGATCTAATCATGTGCTGAAATACAGCTCCTCTCCTGCT
Organism: Danio rerio; assembly: GCF_052040795.2. NCBI lineage: Eukaryota > Metazoa > Chordata > Actinopteri > Cypriniformes > Danionidae > Danio > Danio rerio. Next base: position 63,364,087 of record NC_141024.2, on the reverse strand, counting down.
TTCACTGCTCATACTGACGGAGGGAGCGATTTGTTTGTGAATGAATCTCCGTTATGAACGACTCGTTCACTAGCCGACAATAATACAAGTTTCTGGCACCACAGTATCTCTTTGTCATATTTCTTTGGCATTGTTTGCTGATTTATTCAACAAACCTAGCATAAACCGAGTGTTTAGTGCGAGTTGGTGCTACTTTGCCTTATGGTGAATGCAGTAAGTGACTATAGCTATTATCAATAACGGTACCTGTTTAGCACAAATTTCAAAACATACAAAAACGTAAAAAACTTAATCCTATGAAATGTTCTGCCTTTGTGCTTAGTTTTCTTTGTTTTCTCGTTACTACACTCGTAGACGGCGCTTAAGTCGTGCATCTTCACGTAATAACACTGTCTTGACTAGTGCGGTTGAATGACATTTGTCCTTGGAGCACTGTACCAATGTGGCGGCGCTATAGACGCATGCTCAGGGTCCCTATGCGATATCTAGTGTATATATCTATGTCATAAATTGAGGAGCGGGGAAAGGAGGCGGAGTGGCGTGACAACGCGAGGAATCCTTCACAAACTGAGGAGCGATCACAAACCGAAAGTGTCGAGAGCGTCAAAGTAGCCAGAAGTCATTCATTTTTTAACGAGAACCGGCGGCGAGAAACAGCGGCGCGTCTTCATTGGCTATGACGCGGTTCGGCGGCAAGCAATCAGAATGAAGTAGTCCACCGCCTGAGCGGAGTTCAGAGAACACAGACCTGTAAACTTTGGTTCCGACCACAGTTGTTCCCAAGAGTTTGATTATTGCGGTTCCTGGATTTTCAATTATTAAAAATCGCGACGACGTGGGGCCCCCTAATCACGCGGGGCCCCCCCGCGGTGCGTGCCCTGCGGGCCCGTCCACTACGCCACTGGCTGAAACTCTTCCTACACAGAGTGCATGTGAATGGTTTCTCTCCAGTGTGGATCCTCATGTGAATCTTAAGATCCCATTTTCTTCCAAAACTCTTCCCACACTGAGTGCAGGTGAATGGTTTCTCTCCAGTGTGGATCCTGATGTGTTTATTAGGGCGTGATGAGCAGTTAATAGTCTTTCCACACTGGGTGCAAGTAAAGGGTTTCTCTCTAGTGTGGATCTTCTTGTGTTTATTAAGGTGTGATGATCGGCTGAAACTCTTCCCACATTGAGTGCATGTGAATGGTTTCTCTCCAGTGTGGATCCTCATGTGAATCTTAAGATCCCATTTTCTTCCAAAACTCTTCCCACACTGAGTGCATGTGAATGTGTTCTCTCCAGTGTGGATTGTCATGTGAGTCTTAAGATCTAAATTTCTTCCAAAACTCTTCCCACATAGAGTGCATGTGAATGGTTTCTCTCCGGAATGAATCTTCATGTGTTCATAAAGGTGTGATGATCGGCTGAAACTCTTCCCACACTGAGTGCATGTGAATGGTTTCTCTCCAGTGTGGATCCTCATGTGAATCTTAAGATCCCATTTTCTTCCAAAACTCTTCCCACACTGAGTGCAGGTGAAACGATTCTTGTCTCTCCTTTTCAAAATGCCATCAGTCTGTAAATGAGTTTTTTCCTCAATTTTGAAATGATGTTGGTCCTCTTTCCTCCCCTTATTCTCTTCAATTAGGTCTGAAATAAATAAAACATTAGTTTTCATTAAGTCTTAAAACTCTCATGAAAAGTGAAAAGACACTGGAAACATTGGCTACACACACTGTAATTTTGATGCATGGCAAATTAAAATAAACCAGATCATATTTTGTTTGGTCCATTAACGTGTACACATTTAAGCAGATTCAATTTATCTTTATTTATCTAGTGCGTTTACAATGTAAATTGTGTCAAAGCCGCTTAAAGAGCCCATATTATGGGTTTTTGAAAATTCCCCTCCATGTAGTGTGTAACACAGTTCTAAGTGAAGTGAAGTATCCAGCTAAGGCTTAAATCTGTTAGTGTTTAAAACTGTTAATTCATCTACAAAAGAGTCGACTCATAGTGCTTCAAACGAGTCGGCTTGATACCGATTCATTAGGTGTTTCGCCATGACGTACAAACGAAACCAAGTTATTCACGTGCACGCGCAAACCCGGGAGATTTCAAACCTGAGGCCCCGCCCTCTGACGCAGAAACCCAGACACACACACACACACCCACAAACACACGCACACAAACATGCCGGTCGATTGAAGTCACACTGCAGATGGATATATTGAGTCTCTACCCAAAGATGAAACCTCAGCATTATAGCCAAGCAGTTGGAAACTACTGGAAACTGGAACTACTGGAAACTTCTGGAAACTACATGCTACAAAGAATACTTCATCAGCGTTTGTTAAAGGAAGGATCAGTAAAGAGTAACATACTGATGGACGTCAGGATGGGTTTCTTCCTCCATTCTCAAGTGTAAGTACGTGCGATTAAAGTTGCCTCGTTGACTCTAGCTTGCAAATGTATTTAGTTGTGATTTGTTACTTGTAACCGCGTGTACTGTATCAGGTTAACTGGCTATATTCCCTTATCACGTGCAAAGTCATGTTAAAAACGCGTCGCGTGCTGCTTTGTTAACGGAGCTCCGTGGACGAGGAGTAGTGTGTGTGTCTGTGTGTGCGCGCGCTGTCGTCCGGAGGTGTGTGTGTGTGTGTGTGTGTGTGTGTCTGTGTGTGTGTGTGCGTGTGTGTGTGTGTGTGTGTGCGCGTGTGTGTGTGCGCGTGTGTGTGTATTTGTGTGTGTGTGCGCGTGTGTGTGTTTGTGTGTATTTGTGGTGTGTGCGTGTTTGTGTGTGTGCGTGTGTGTGTGTGTGTGTGCACGACAGTGTGTGTGTGTGTGTGTATGAGAGAGAGTGTGTGTGTGTGAGAGAGAGAACGTGTGTGTGTGTGTGTGCATGTGTGCGTGTGTGTGTGCATGTGTGCGCGTGTGTGTGTGTGCGTGTGTGTGTGCTTGTGTGTGTTTGTGCGTGTGCTTGTGTGCGTGTGTGTGCGCGTGTGTGTGTGTGCATGTGTGTGTGTGTGTTTGTGCGTGTGCGTGCGAGTGTGTGTGTGTGAGTGTGTGTGTGTGCGTGTGTGTGTGCGTGCGAGTGTGTGTGTGCGTGCGAGTGTGTGTGTGTGTGTGTGTGCGTGTGTGTGCGTGCGAGTGTGTGCGTGCGAGTGTGTGTGTGCGTGCGAGTGTGTGTGTGTGTGTGTGTGAGAGAGAGAGAGGGTTTGTGTGTGTGTGTGCATGTGTTCACTGCTGTGTGTGTGTGAGCGTGAGAGAGAGGAAGTGTGTGTCTGTGTCTATGTGTGAGAGAGTGTGCATGCTTGTGTGCGAGTGTGTGTGTATTTCTGATTGTGTGTGAGCCTGTGCGTGTGAGAGAGAAAGGGTGTGTGTGTGTGTGTGTGTGTGTGCGCGCGTGAGCATGTGTGTGTGAGAGTGAGTGTGTATGTCTGATTGTGTTTGAGCGTGTGCGTGTGAGAGAGAGAGACAGAAGGGAGCGTGTGTGTGTGTGTGTAGTCCTACATTTGTGCAGTCCTGCTGTAATCCTCGTCTCTCCTCCATGATCCAGACTGTAAACACACACAGATTGACATTCAGTCAGTACACAAACATCAGCTTTAAACACACACACACGCACACAGTCCTTACAGTCAGTACACAAACATCAGCTTATAACACACACACACACACACATACACAAACAATAAGACATGTGGAGTGTGTGCTGAATGCTGGATTGTGATTGGCTGATCTCAGTGCATTAATAACTGCAGTAAAACAACATGAGTGTGTGTGGAGCTGTCAAATCAGCTTCTGAATGACACACAGAGCTTTTAGATCAGATGTGGAAACAGAAAACAGAATGGAAACACAGAAACAGACAAATATAAAGACTGAAGGATTCATTTAATGATCAATTGACAAAAGCGCAGCACAATAATAAAGCAGAATTCAGTGTTAAATGACTTGAAATATGATGAAGATCTTCATCTTCTGTCAAATGCCTCTTCATCATCTCCAAACATTGCTAAGTTGGAGAGCAGTGAATCCAGACCAATCTGCAGTCCTCCTCGCCCTTTGGAAGCTTGGTGGGTTTGTGTTCTGTTTATTGTTCATAATACTTCAGTTATAAAGGATTAGTTTAGGAGTTTTTTGTCATTTGCTTTATTTGAGTTTGTTCAACATGTGATTGTCACTGGACTATATCAGAACCAGCATCACTGTCTGCTGATCACTTTTATTGCCTGATATTTTGTGTTCATGTTAGTTTAGAAGCAGAAAAGAGCCAGACTACAAGATATGTGAGATATTTGCCAGAAACATCTTTGTTATGTCCACATTGTGAATGTAAATTTATATTGTTTATTTTCTTCCTGTTTATAGTTTTACTCCGCCCTTATTAAAGTGTGATAAAGGACATTAATGAAGTTATTGAGGGAGAGTTTAACTTGCTGTTAAAGTATACACAGGACGTATTTGGAGAACAGTACACACACATCTCTGACCTGATACTGTACAGTTCTTCAGCAGAAATGTAGATGTGGCCTACCCTATTAGTAATTAGTGGGGGAAGATATAAAACGACAACCAGGATGGTATGTGTCGGAGTCCCGCCCCTTCCGACTGGTCACTTCCCGCTTTCAGTCACTCGCCGGCAGTGTTGCGTCTTATCGGGATCACGGTATTGGTCTGCATCTACGGCTGCTCTTCTGCAGTCAGCAGTTTGTTTCACTGCATTACAAAACTACGTTTAACCCAACGGATATGTTTAGGACTTATTAATGATTGATTGAGCCCGTTTTCCTCTGTGTTGGCGTTCTAATGCTCTTGATTAGGCGAAATTGAGTGTTGCGACCGAAAATGATTGCTGGGTGCCGTATGACAACCTATAGCTACGTGGGAGGTTTCTAAACGACGCTGCTGCTTAACCGCTGTTTAACTGCTGCTTAACCGTGGTTTAACTGCTGCTTTACCGCTGTTTAACTGCTGCTTTGATGCTGTTTAAGTATTTTTGGGGATGATGCTGTTTTAATGTAGTAAACATTAGTTTCCCTACACATTCAGTGCTAGGACCGTATATTTGAAGGTTGTGGTTGACCGATTGGTCCTTGTGTTCTTTTTTTCTTTTATTTGGGTAATTTCGCCTAGTTTTGTTAGATATATATTTATTTTTTACTTTTTGTGTTGGTTTCCTTGAAATTAGTATTCTCTAATTTGATTTCTTTCTGTTACATTGTTTTTTTGTATGCTTTATTGAAATTGTATTTGTTTTTTTATTTGTAACAGTCTTCGTGTATGTATATTCAAGACTGTTTAACCCTTTTGTGTCTTCCTTTTATATTTTGTATTTTTGGGTTGCTTCCTCAGCAGAGGGTTCATTAAGAGGGGTTGTAATCCATTATCCATTAGCATTGCAGTGTGTTGTGCGCCCAAGTGATTGTGTGTTAGAGTGTCAGTGACCGGTTTATTAAAACTTTGTAGTAACTGGATTTTGTGTTTTCAGGAGCAGAGCACCTAAGGCAGGGTGGATTCCTGGTGGAGGTCTTTCTTGCGCGTGTGCTGTGTGTATGCGCTGTGTGTGTGTGTGTGTGTGTGTGTGTGTGTGTGTGTGTGTGCGTGTGTGTGTGTCACAGGTCTTGGTGGTCTTGCTGTGGAGGCCTTGTTGTGCCCTTATTCTCTGCTGTCACGTCTAAGCTCCTGCACTCCTAAATCCAGGTGTTTTAGTGTGTGCGTGTAGTGTATTTTTAGTAGATGGGTTTTATTGAATTTAAACAGTATATACATTGTCCCCCTTTTTGATGCATTTTTGAAAAAAATAAAGTTTGTATGTATTTTTTCCAATCCACGTCTCTTGCCATTTACTGCAAGCTTACCTGTGTTGCCTTTTATAATATAAAATATAGGTCCCTGGCCATATTCCTGGGTGGCGTAGTCGTGCTAGCTGTTGAACATTATTGAACCCCTTGGTTATGCCACATTTTTGGCGTAGTCGGCAGGGTTGCAGTAATTTAGGCAAAAACGTGGTTTGATAAATTAGGGTTTTGTTTGGTTGTCTTGTTCTTGTTTGTTTCATTGTGATTTTAGTGTAAAGCAGCAGCGTTGGTTAGGAGTTTGGGGAACATCCATTTGCTTCAGTCTACTGATAGTGGGGCCCTTTGTGGTGGTAAGTGGTAATTTTTTTTTCTTTAAAGATGGAAGATGAAATGAGTGAACTTAGACAACTGGTGGCCCAGTTGAAGGCGGACAATGAGAGGTTGCGCCTAGAGCGTACCCCTGCATTGCCTGGTCCTAGTGCGGCATCCCCGGTGTCCGATGCAGAGCCTGTACTACCTCAACCTGCTGACAGAAATATTGGTCAGCCTGAAAGATTTGTGTTTGTTCCTAGGGACTGTAAATGTCCCAAGTTTAATGGTAAAACAGGAATTGGAATAAATGAGTGGACTGAGGAGGCACAGGCCTGCATTAAGACTCGTCATTTGTCAATTTCTGATCAGGCATTCTTTTTATTTGACCACCTAGAGGGAGAAGCACATGAAGAGATCAGGTATCGTTCTGATATCGAACGAGGGGACCCAGACAAGATTTTTAGTGCATTACGTGAAGTTTTTGGTTGTTCTCAGTCTCACGTGGCATTACAGGAAGCCTTTTTCTCCAGGAGGCAGTCAGAGGGAGAGAGCTTACTTGAATTCTCTCTTGCTTTGATGGCCTTGATGGAGAAAGGTAAACAAGGGTTTTCGGGGGTCATACCAAATGCTCCAGTATTATTACGTGACCAGTTCGTGGAACATGTAGCAGATAATGCACTTCGCCGTGAGCTTAAACAATTAGTCCGCCGTCAACCGGCTATCACGTTGCTAGAAGTGCGTAGCGAGGCGATTAGGTGGGAACAAGAAGGTATGCCTGGGGGGGCGCGGGCTCGTAGCCAGTCTGTCCCATTGTCATATGGGATTCAGTATGGGGTTCAGGGGGGAACTCATTCAAATAAAGCGGCATCCTCGCAATCTGAATTAAGCGAAATAAGAGAAATGTTAAAAGCACAACAACGTCAGTTGAACCAGCTTGCTCAAAGTTTTGCCCAAATTCAGGGGGTACCTCCGCGGAGTCGCTCCCCCCGCTTTGGACCAGTGATCTGTAGGCGGTGCCACCACCCAGGCCATTTTGCCAGGGACTGTAATGCATCATTGCCAGGTCCGTCGTCTTCTGTGTCTACTGCTGTGTTACCAGTGGAGGGGCCCCGTCAGTCAAGTCAGCCCTCGGGAAACTAATACCCACCGGGCTGTTGAGCCACAGCTCGGATGGGGTAATAAGGGGCTCCGATGTTCTAATTAGTGGTAGCTCAGTGTCCCGTTTAATGTCAGGTTGCCCTCAGTTGGTGGTCAACATTGGTGGTGTTCCTATCACTTGTTTGCTTGATACAGGTTCCATGGTGACCACCATAACTGAGAGCTGCTTTCTGGAAAACTATAATCCGTGGGGTCAAGAACGTCTAAAACTGTGCCAACGGCTTCAACTACGTGCTGCTAATGGGCTTGAAATCCCATATATTGGCTATTTGGAGTTAGACGTGGAGCTGTGTGGCAAAATAGTTCCAGATTGTGGGATATTGGTGGTCAGAGATCCTCCTGGTGGCATGTGTGCTCGGCTCTCTGGGGTGCTGGGGATGAATGTGCTGAGCCGGTGCTACCAGGAGCTCTTTGGCCAACATGGGCAGGCCTTATTTGATTCTCCACCAGTAGTAGGGTTCCCTGGTGCTGTGATGCAGGCTTTGCAACACTGTCATGAGATTGGGCCCCAGACAGTATTTGGCCAAGTAGGTAAGACAAGGGTGCGAGGTCGTTACCAGTGCCGTGTTCCAGGTGGTACCATGAAGATCGTTGCTGCTACTTGTTCAGAGCACTATTCAGGGAACACTGTGTTGTTTGAACCACTGGAGTCAGGACTTCCGGCAGGGCTTTTGGCCTCACCAGCCTTGGTGCCTGTTGTGCGAGGGACAGTCTATATCCCAGTGCTCAATGTTGGAACATTAGATGCAGTTCTTTTTCCGAACACCTTTACTAGGTTCTTTGTGTAGCGTGTATGTGGTGAGTTTACCTCCCGGGGTGACTGAAGTGAAGGAGGTGGTGGCTACTGTGAGTTCTCAAGGTTGTGGGATTGCACCCTCTGTACAAGAACAGGTTAACTCTCTAGACTTGTCTGTTTTGGAGATGGAGGAGCAGGACCAGGTGAGGACCCTCTTACACAGATATCAGTCTGTTTTTTCCACTCACGACCAGGACTTGGGGTGTACTAATCTGATCTCCCATGATATTCCCCTCACAGATGATGTTCCGGTTCGGCAGCGGTATAGACGCTTGCCCCCATCTGAGTATGATGTGGTCAAAATTCACATAAACCAGTTGTTGGAGGCCCAAATTATACGTGAGAGCTGTAGTCCATATGCGTCTCCTATTGTCTTAGTAAAGAAAAAAGACGGTAGTCTACGCATGTGCGTAGACTATCGGCAATTGAATGCAAAGACTAGGAAGGGTGCATTTCCATTGCCCCATATAGAAGAGACTTTGGATGCACTGACTGGAGCCCGCTGGTTCTCCACTTTGGATTTGGCCAGTGGCTACAACCAGGTTCCAGTCACTGAGGGGGATAAGGCCAAAACTGCATTCTGTACCCCGTTTGGCCTATTCGAATGGAACAGGATGCCGTTTGGGCTTTGTAACGCTCCTAGTACATTCCAGCGTTTAATGGAGAGATTATTTGGTGACCAGCGACATTCTTCATTACTTTTATATCTTGATGACATTGTGGTTTTCTCCTCCTCAGTGACTCAGCATCTGGAACGGTTGGAGGTAGTCTTGGGTAGGCTAAAGCGAGAGGGCCTGAAAGCCAAGTTGGAAAAATGTGCGTTCTTCAAACAGCATGTTGCATATTTGGGGCATGTAGTGTCATCTCAGGGTGTTTCCACAGACCCCAGTAAAGTGGAGGTCGTAGCAAATTGGGGGCGTCCAAATAATGTGACAGAACTTCGTTCATTTTTAGGGTTTGCTGGCTATTATCGCCGCTTTGTGGAGGGGTTTGCCAAGTTGGCGGCCCCTCTTCATAAGCTAGTGGCTGAATTTGTTGAGGGCAAGCGAAAGAAGCCCACAAGACTTGGTTTCGCTAGTGCATGGACTGGGCCTTGTCAGAGCTCCTTTGACGCCTTAAAGGAAAAACTTACCACATCACCCATACTCGCTTACGCTGACTTTTCGTTACCTTTTATTCTAGAAGTAGATGCAAGTCTGCAGGGCCTAGGAGCTGTACTCTCCCAGGAGCAGGAGGGGAAGGTGCGACCCATTGCCTTTGCCAGTCGCAGTTTGCGGCCCACTGAGCGCAACCCAGTAAATTACAGCTCAATGAAACTGGAGTTCTTGGTGCTCAAGTGGGCCATGACGGAAAAATTTCGAGAGTACTTGTTGGGGCATAAATGTATTGTCTTTACTGACAACAACCCTTTGAGTCATCTAGCGACAGCAAAGCTGGGGGCCACTGAACAGTGCTGGGCTGCCCAGCTGGCAGTTTTTGACTTTGACATTCGTTACCGTCCGGGTAAGAATAATGGTAATGCAGATGCTCTTTCGAGGCAGTCTACAGTAGATAGTGAGGGGGGGGGGGGTCTTTGTTGCCCGCTACTGCAGTTCCTACAGCTTTACAGCAGGCTGTTAGAGGGGAGCCAGTGTATGCAGTCACCCGAGCAGCACTTAACGTCTTCCCAAGTCATTCACCAGCTGACTTAAGGGGGCTGCAAGAGACTGACCCAGATATAGGTAAGGTCTTGTTGTTTTGGCGCAGCAAAAAGTTTCCCTGTTTAGATGAACGCAAATTGTTGTCTAAAAGTAGTGTAACTATACTCCGTCAGTGGGAACGGTTGGTAGAACTTAATGGAGTTTTACACCGTCGAATCTTCCGCCCCGATGGGAGGGAAAAAGTTTTTCAAGTGGTTCTACCTGCGGTATTAAGGGAGGAAGTTTTAAGACACTTGCACCAGGAGCATGGTCACCAGGGCATTGAACGGACCACTGAGTTGGTACGCCAGCGTTGCTACTGGCCAGGTATGTCTGGGGAGGTGGCCCGTTGGTGTAGGGAGTGTGAACGCTGTTACAAAGTTACAAAAGATGGACCACATGGGGCCTCCAGTTTTATGGGGCATTTGCTAGCCGCTAGGCCTAATGAGATCTTGGCCATTGACTTTACAGTGTTAGAGCCATCCCGTTCAGGGTTGGAGAATGTTCTGGTGATGACTGACGTTTTCACCAAGTACACCCTGGCTGTTCCAACCCGAGGTCAACGAGCGGAAACTGTACCTCAGGTGTTGGTGGTGGAATGGTTCTGCAAATTCGGGGTTCCTGGTCGTATACATTCTGACCAGGGCAGAAATTTTGAATCTTCCCTTATACAACAGCTTTGTAGCTTGTATAACGTAGAGAAGTCGCGAACCACACCTTACCACCCTGCAGGAAACGGCCAGTGTGAGAGGTTTAACCGAACCCTCCACAACCTGTTGCGCACTCTGCCTCCTTCTAGTAAGCGAGACTGGGCCTTATGTCTTCCACAAGTGCTGTTTTGTTATAGCACTACCCCCCCATCAATCAACAGGTGAATCACCGTTTTATTTGATGTTTGGTCAGGAGCCTCGGCTACCTGTTGACTTTCTATTAGGTAACGTGGAGGAGGCAGCTGCAGGGACAATACATGAGTGGGTGAGGGAGCACCAAGTTCAACTTCAAGTGGCGTTTGAAGGTGCAAGGGGACACTTGAGAGCTGCGGCAGAACGGCGTAAGGAGTTGTATGACTTGCGTGTACGAGATGCACCACTGAGTGAGGGGCAGTTGGTCTACCTTCGCGATCTTGGTGTGAGGGGTCGGGCAAAGATCCGTGATTGTTGGAGCCCAGTGGTGTATCAGGTTGTGAAAGCCCCTAAAGAAGGAGGATCAGTTTATTCGATTGCCCCATTGAATGATTTGGATAAGGTGAGGCAGGTACATCGCTCGCTGCTGAAGGGCCGAATACAGAAGGATTGCCCTGACAACTTGCCCTCCTGTAGTTCTGGAGTGGAACCTGAACCCCCCTTGGAGGAACCGGCCTTGGAAGAGTCAGAACAGGTTGATTTGTGGGTTTTGTTGCCTGCAACTGCTCTAGTGAGTGAGGCCGGGCAGGGAGTAGATTCACGACAAGTAAGTTGATCCACTAGCAGTAGGGCAGGGGTCTCTGTTAGTGCAGATCAAACCTGTGGGAACGAGGTGGAGTTACCTGTAGATGTAGTACTACGACGGTCTAGGAGGGCGACAGCTGGTCAGCACTCTAATGTTCATCGCCTTCCACGATCTGTGGGAAGGGGTACTGACAGAGAGGAGCCTGTAGGAACCTCTAGGGCGATTACCGCTTGGTTTAGACCCTGGAATTGAAGGGTTGAAGTGTTTATCGTCGGGGCGACGATACAGAAGCTGGGGGTAGATTGTGGCCAGACAAGCGCCGCCCCTCTGTGGTTGCGGGTGGCATACCCCCTACCCTATTAGTAATCAGTGGGGGAAGATATAAAATGACAACCAGGATGGTATGTGTCACGAGTCCCGCCCCTTCCGACTGGTCACTTCCTGCTTTCAGTCACTCGCCGGCAGGTATGTGGATGACAGTTCGCCTGTGTACGGGTTGCTTCATTGGGAAAGCTCATGTTTTGTATGTTTGTTTAGTGTTGCGTCTTATCGGGATCACAGTGTTGGTCTGCATCTACGGCTGCTCTTCTGCAGGTAACTGGCTGCGTTTGCTCGTTGCTTTTTGGATGGAAAGTTGATTGTAGTAAAGTGATCATTATCTGTTTCCTCCTCCTTTGCAGTCAGCAGTTCGTTTCACTGCGTTACAAAACTACGTTTAACCCAACGGATATGTTTAGGACTTGTTAATGATTGATTGAGCCCGTTTTCCTCTGTGTTGCCGTTCTGATGCTCTTGATTAGGCGAAATTGAGTGTTGCGGTAAGTGATTTTAAAATCTTTGGATTAGCTTGCTCATGCACTCAATCTAACTTAAATCCCCTTACCATTTTACAGACCGAAAATGATTGCTGGGTGCCGTATGACAACCTATAGCTACGTGGGAGGTTTCTAAACGACGCTGCTGCTTAACCGCGGTTTAACTGCTGCTTTACCGCTGTTTAACTGCTGCTTTGATGCTGTTTAAGTATTTTTGGGGATGATGCTGTTTTAATGTAGTAAACATTAGTTTCCCTACACATTCAGTGCTAGGACCGTATATTTGAAGGTTGTGGTTGACCGATTGGTCCTTGTGTTCTTTTTTTCTTTTATTTGGGTAATTTCGCCTAGTTTTTGTTAGATATATATTTATTTTTTACTTTTTGTGTTGGTTTCCTTGAAATTAGTATTCTCTAATTTGATTTCTTTCTGTTACATTGTTTTTTTGTATGCTTTATTGAAATTGTATTTGTTTTTTTATTTGTAACAGTCTTCGTGTATGTATATTCAAGACTGTTTAACCCTTTTGTGTCTTCCTCTTATATTTTGTATTTTTGGGTTGCTTCCTCAGCAGAGGGTTCATTAAGAGGGGTTGTAATCCATTATCCATTAGCATTGCAGTGTGTTGTGCGCCCAAGTGATTGTGTGTTAGAGTGTCAGTGACCGGTTTATTAAAACTTTGTAGTAACTGGATTTTGTGTTTTCAGGAGCAGAGCACCTAAGGCAGGGTGGATTCCTGGTGGAGGTCTTTCTTGCACGTGTGCTGTGTGTATGCGCTGTGTGTGTGTGCGTGTGTGTGTGTGTCACAGGTCTTGGTGGTCTTGCTGTGGAGGCCTTGTTGTGCCCTTATTCTCTGCTGTCACGTCTAAGCTCCTGCACTCCTAAATCCAGGTGTTTTAGTGTGTGCGTGTAGTGTATTTTTAGTAGATGGGTTTTATTGAATTTAAACAGTATATACATTGTCCCCCTTTTTGATGCATTTTTGAAAAAAATAAAGTTTGTATGTATTTTTTCCAATCCACGTCTCTTGCCATTTACTGCAAGCTTACCTGTGTTGCCTTTTATAATATAAAATATAGGTCCCTGGCCATATTCCAGGGTGGCGTAGTCGTGCTAGCTGTTGAACATTATTGAACCCCTTGGTTATGCCACACAATGATTATACAAAAGTGTTGCATGGAATTTAACAAGAAGAAGCAGTGTAACACCAATCTGCATCATTTACTGATTTATCTGGAGCAGAAAAGTAATTAATTGCCCCATAAGCCTTACTGTAGCTGCACAAATAGGTGATGGTGATCAGCAACAGGCTTAGTGATTCAGTAAATCACCCTATAGACTGACAAAAGTAACACACGGTGCTCTGGCAGATACAGTAAAGGACAGAGAAATCCTGAGGTTTGTAGCTGCTCATTGAAAAGAAAGTAGATACGTATAAAACAACTGAGATAATCGCACCAAGAATGAGAAGCAAACATTGCCTTTTGAAGATGTGGAGCCAGAAAAGAGAGGCCTGATTTTGGGGTCTAGTGTGCAGTTTTTTATTACTGTTATTGATCAGCTCAAGTTATATAGTTTGGTTTTACTCTGATTTGCATGGATCAATCATTCTGTTTTCACCTTTAATAAATATAACTTATTCCTCTTTAAGTCAAAATATGAACTGAACTTGTCAATAGTGTTCATTTAACATTGAGCGAATGCTAGTTGCTTTACCCATTGAACATTCCTGTGATTATTTATAAAACATTTTACTTACCACAACTTGCCTACTGCTTGACATGGATAACCCGCTGATTTACTGTGTCATCGCTGCAGTACAAACGGTCCTACATCCTCTTGAGACACTCTGCTGCAGCCAAGGCATTTTATACTGTCTGCACAACGGCAACACAAAATGCAATTTAATAAAAGACTTATTAAAAAAACTGTATATGTTCTTGCATGATAAAAGACAACACATTTAATCATATATATATAATGACTCGTAATGAATGAGAGTGATCAGACATTTACTGAAGCATTATTAATGCAGAGTTGTGCTGGTGAACATCAGTTAATGCACTGAGAGTCAACAAGAACTAACAGAGAACAACTTTACTGTCATCAA